>NC_139246.1:67502341-68237760 GCF_977018435.1 Lepisma saccharinum | reverse complement strand
TAAATTTTGGCATTTTATCTGGCTCAAGTTGCATAATTTTACTTAATGTGAGGTATAAGACACAGAATAAATACATCTACCACATACACTTGCCAACAACACATAACAAGGATGGTATTGTTATAAGGGTTGTGTTAATTTTAATTTGCCCAAGGAGGCCTATGCTGTACATAGCATAATGACGGTGCCTATGATGCACACATAATTCCTGCCATAGAGCGGAAGATTTGCCCATAGTGGCCATTATAGTTTTAAGTATGCACATGTAAGGGGCTGAATGCCCGTGCAGCAAATACTGTCTTAACCTATGAAGTGTGTTAGTGAAATAGACTTGTGTTGGTAAAGCCTTGAGCCCAGTAATGAAAAATGAAATAAGCTAAAAACAATGAGATAAATTGAAGAGAAGGGTGCATGAAGAATATAAAATAAAGGGAATTTTCTTATTTTAATATGTGTATCGGTAAATTTTTCAATTTTAATTTTAGAACTAGCCAACAATTTTTTATATAATATCTTATTAAATCATGTATTGATTTTCATAATTATACTATCTATGTAGAAGCTACAAAATTTTTGTGTAATTTTCTTTGCTCGTAAAAATGTAATCAAGAGACATAGTGGTCAAATACAAGAAGACAAGGAACTTAAAGTGGTAAAGAGACTTGAAGTTGTGACGTGTGAAGAAAGTGCATGAAGATAAATTAAGACTTTCAACTAAGCATATTCTAATGCCTTTAAAAACTTTCACAGAACAAGATACTACAGCCAAAGAGATGGCAGGAGAAGAGGCACCAAGGAGACTCCGGACACATTTCTCCAGCCGATACGGGAGCTCCAGCCAAGCAGACCAGATGGCAGAAGAGAAGGCCAGGACAGGCTACTACTCCAAGATGACTATGCAATGAGGGCATCCCACCATTATTACCGACCGTATTCCTGAGCCACTAGACACCAGAGTCAGCAGTTAGAAGGAAGAAGATGCCATGGACCCCAAATGAAGCAGCAAGGGCACAACTCGCTGGCCCGGAGCCAATCTAGGCAGGAGGAGAAGCAGCAGAAGAGAACTACAGCTATGGGAGAAAGAGAGAGGCAGGCAAACTTGCCAATAAGAGGCAGATGTGACCCGAACACTTAAGTCTACGGGTGCTAGGGTTACATTCTGACCTAAGTTAACATCGGTAGGCAAGACACATCAGAAGTCCTGCAGGAGGCAACGCAACAGCTAGCTGAGAAAATTTGCTTCCCTACAGTTCAGCGAATTTTATTTGGGAGCAGGGGGATGTATAACCGATGTGCCAATTACCATTTCCATGTGCCAATTACAAATCTCCATCGGTCTTTCTACGCTTTCCCCCAAGATCTTAATTTTCGGCTCTCTGAGAAGAAACACAGCTGCCTCGAGAAACCAGCGTTTGTTTCCATGAAGCCTTCCATATATCACCGGCAATAAATTCCCATATCTGTACCGTACAAATCCATCTAAACTCTGGTTCACGTCAAGATAATTTCAGCCCAGATGGAGCCTATCGAGATGATTTCGGCAGAGAAGGAGCTAATCACCTGGAACTTCAGGCATTTAAAATTTAAAACCCCAAGAAGACTTTCTCCCTTGTTTCGAACAAAGATCCTCTGTCCTCGTGAGATTTTGCAGGTGGCCAGGCTCGGATTCTAGACAATCGCCCCACACATGGTGTTCTCCACGAGACGCATAACTTCCACGATCGCCGCCAGAACGTCTGGCTCACGGACGTCGAATTGACAAGAGTAAATAGCAGAGAATCTTGAACTCCAACCCTGCCAGAACATTTATTTTCGTATATCCTCGCTTCGATGCAATTTCGACAGCAAAGGAAGGAATAACTTTACTGAAGTGTCCGAGTTGTGTGCGATAAAATTTGAGCTGAGAGCCATTAAAATTAATAGAACAGATGCTTTTCATTCCTCGAGATCAGCTCTCAGCAAGGTGCTATTGTGTTTGTGTGCTACGCGAATATGGCCCCTATCACCCCCGTGTGTTACGATTTTCGCCCCTACATACAGAAGTGACCACGTGTGGGCGGAGCAAAAGGTTCAACGACCAATAGAGTGAAGGACAATTCTGGGGAGAACGGAAAGAAAAGACGAAGTAAGGACTTAGCAGAGGAGTGGGAGACGCAGTTCGATAGAGGCAGTGGAAAGTTACAGTTCGATAGACACATTTCGATTTGGCAGTTCGACATTCACTTTTTAGAGATACAGTTTTAGAACATTCACAGTTAAAACTTTCAGCACCTTTATAGGTCAGAGAGAAGTTGTTTTCTCTACTCTGGACCATGCATAGAGTCCTAGCTTTGTGATTTCAAACTTCTTTAACGTAACTGGATAGGCCATGGTGCTAGAAACATAGCGTTTATGTACGTATAACGCCGACCATCAGCGGTCTGCGTTGCTCACTTGTTTAGATCCGGTGCATTGTGGGTCGGTATCAGTATGTTTTTCTTATGGTGCCTCAGTAGGAGAGCGGAATTGTAAGTATTTCTACAGTGATGCATTAAAATATTATGTCGTAACGTGTTTCAGTGTTCTGATTTCTGAATTTTCAAATTTTGATTCCTACATGTGAAAACAACATTCGGCTTGTAAACGAAGACCATTGTAGAAGGAACATCATCGTCCTCCTCCAATGGCCGAACCGGTGACCGTTCACGCTATGTACATTTCGAATCATATCTAATTCAAATTGTGTTCGTACATTTTAATTTCTCATTACCTGAAAGAACATCCATGCCTTATAGATAACCCAAACGTTGATTCGAACCCTAAACGCCTTTTAATTATTATTTTTATTTTTAATTATTTGCTATAAAAGTTATTAACAAAAGTAAAGTGAAAGTAGTGTTATGGCTACCAACAGCAGCATTTGTTGTTAACCGTGTTGGTAACAAAAAGTTGATAACGTTTGCAGGGAACATTCGGTGTAAACGCGCCTTTATCCATCCCGTCCCCCTTTCTCCGTAACTTTTGCCATTTGGCAGACACACTTTATTCCTAGAACCCCTACACATGTAGGATCTTCTGCGGCTAAAATTTATACACGCACGTTACATAACTTCACTGACGTAGTTTTTGAGAAAATAATTGCTGTAGAGAGAATGTTAAAATTCCTGTGATGATAGTATCGTTTGAGGCAGAAACTGTAGTTGAACCTGTGGCGCTTTGTTATAGTTTGGCCTAATGGCCGCAGCGGCCAAAAAATTGGGTGATGTGTTAATTACCAAGAAAAAATGTTCTTCGTACTGTTGTAAAGCACCGAGGTCATGCTTTTTACTACCAAATGTCTGTGTTCTTTGTAACTATTATTTTCTATTCAAACTTGTGGAGGAAAAAACTGTGCATGATGACTAATTGCGACTTAAATATAGGAAGAAATGCAGAGATCATCCTCATATTCGCGATTAGTCGAAAGTGACAGAAGAGAAAATTGAACTGCACCAAAACAATCAATAATGTCCAATTACCATCCTTTTCTCCGTTATTTAGTTAACGATACGATACGCAGTCTCAAGGTCATGTTTCATGATGCCGGGGAAAAGATATTCAGCTTCTGAAATGTCACTTAAACACGTGGGTAATATAATTCAAAACTATACGCTCCCTTATCCCTTCCCCTCACACACATATGCAAGCGCAGACTAATTTATTTGCGAGTGTTAAGGGGTGTTGCAGTAGCCTATCTGGACAATGTTAGCAGTAGTGTAATTGGGCCGGTTCTAAGCCATACTTGGTACGAGCCCTCTTTTAGCCTCTTTTTTATCAATTGAATATCAGTTTTTGACATATTTTGACAATTTTTTGTCGATGTTTTAGCGTTTAGCGATGTTTTAGTAAAATTTCCCATTTTTCCCACTCATACTTGGTACGAATGCCACGATCTTACGTGATATAACTTAACCTATCTTTTTTTCCCTTACGATTTTTTTACGATCTTCAGTGACCTATCATTTTTTTTATTTACGCACCGAACTAACTTACATTGGACTCCGTTTGTTTTAATATTTCAGTATTTTAAAGTTTTTTCACATATTTTTTATATACCCTAAAATGTGATGATTTTTTTAGTATGTGGCAATTTTTTTATGAATTTTAAAACTGTTCCGTCACTCTCTCGTTCTTCACATCGTACGCGAAGGACTTCTCGGCAATGAGGATGACGCTGCACACGGTATCATCGGGCAATGGATTGTGGAACTCGCACACGACCTTGATGTTGGTGCGATCGTTGACCACCACCTGCTTCCGCTTCGTCGTGTTGATGACGAACATCGGCCTGTGGGTTTTGAATTCGCTGGGCGCGTAGTACATGTCCACGCTTCCCTCGGTCACGCGCTTGTAAGCGGTGAAAGCTTCGTAAAGTTTGAGGTAATCATCTTTTGTCATGTCGAGGTTGTAATTCTCGCGCGGGAACACTTCGTTCCTGCCATTCTCGAGATAAACGTTCTTGATCTTGCAGTCGTCGAATTCGCAAACAGATTTTTCCTAAGTCTTACCGTTTCCAAGATAACCCCACTTCCGGTCGCCATTTTGGATTTTCGAGCATAGGTTCTATTCATATTTTACTTACATATAGGCGTACGTGATGAATCCGCAAACAGATTTTGCCTAAGTCTTACCGTTTCCAAGATAACCCCACTTCCGGTCGCCATTTTGGATATCCGAGCATAGGTTCTATTCATACTTTTTCTCACATATAGGTGTACATGATGAATCACCAAACAGATTTTTCCTAAGTCTTACCGTTTCCAAGATAACCCCACTTCCGGTCGCCATTTTGGATTTCCGAGCATAGTTCTATTCATACTTTTTCTCACATATAGGTGTACGTGATGAATCACCAAACACATTTTTTGCTAAGTCATGAATTGGAGGGTTCTATGACAACCTATATTAATTCTCGTAAGAGAACAGAAAACACACACAAAAAAAGACAATACTGTGGTCACTACAACAAATAGTCTTCTTCAACCCCAATCCAACAACCCAAAAATCATCATCGTAACTAGAACCATGTAACTATCTGCCATCTGTTAGAGGTTTTGTGAACAAAGTGGTGCTTTGTTTGTGTGTAAAAAAAATGCAATGCTTTTTGCACTTGGTTATCATCACCTAACATGTTATTAATTGTTTTTTAAAATTAATTACAACTGAAAACTAATAATTAATATTATTTAAAGTTACTAATTAATATTATACAAGTAATTGATATATTTTTTTTCTTGTTGCTAGTGTTGGGTAATTATAGTTGTTGCAAAATATAGCTCTCGCGTATGACAGTTTCTGAGTTTTGTTGGGTATATAAGAACAATTATACACAACCTTTTTCGGTTCTCCTCCGTAGCCGTGCGTGTTAAGGCGTTCACTCGTTCTTGTCATTGTTCGTTCTACGCGTGGCCTATTGGTTCGAACCCGGTCGTGGTCGAAAGTTTTTCAGCGTGTCTAGGAGTCTTTAACTGTGTGTATATTTACTTCTCTGTGTTGAGTCTACGGATTCTGAACGGGGTTGTTTAATGTATATGTTGTTCTTGATATATAAATATATGGTGTTTATGTATGTATCCAAAGCACATTGGAAACAATATTCGATCATTAGCTGCGTTCAACCACTGCTGCGGAGGAGTGACCACCCCCTGTCCCCGGGGTTCCCCGCCCTGTCCCTGGACCCATGTCCCCGGGGTCCTATCCCTGTCCCTGGGTTCGTGTTCCCGGGAGTCCTACCCCTTGTCCCTGGACCTCTGTCCCCGGGGTCCTATCCCTGTCCCCGGGCTTGTGTTTCCGGTTAAGTTTGGTTAAGTTGTCTAATGTCTATGTCTATGTGTAATGTCTATGTCTATATGTAATGTCTATGTCATGTCTCTGTCTTTGTAGGTTTTTTGTCCTAATATTTTTTAAACGCTGGACTTAGAAAATTTTTGATTGATGAAAAAAATTGATTCCATAACGACCTATGTTTATTTTGGTATGGGAGGACAGAGGACACCGAGACTTGACCGACACACTAAACCCAACCTCTCTACGCGTACTCTACGTCACCAAAAGAAGGTTAAAGGTTCCAAATGACAATAGTTAGAGTTTCCCCAATCTAGTAAAGTGGATTGGTTGAAATCTCCAAGGCGTATTTTGCATTTTTTTTTCAAATATGAACACGTTAAAACTGAACTGTCTCGGGTTTTGAGTTTTGTAATTACCCCGAGAAATTCTATATAAAATAACATACTTGGAAATTATATTCACGTTAAGTTGAATTTTGATTTTTGTAATCACCCCGAGAAATTCTATATAAAATAACATACCTGGAAATTATATTCACGTTAAGTTGAATTTTGATTTTTGTAATCACCCCGATAAATTCTATATAAAATAACATACCTGAAAATTATATTCACGTTAAGTTGAAATTTAATTTTTGTATTCACACCCAAGAAATTCTATATAAATAACATACTTGAAAATTCTATTCACAGTAGATTGAATTCTTGAATTTTGTATTCACACCCAAGAAATTCTATATAAATAACATACCTGAAAATTGTATCGCCATATACTAGACTTTTTGGTTTGTTTGATCTGAGAAAGCATAATGGAATCCACCAGTTTGATCGAATGTGTTACTTGCGAAAAATTAATATCTAAAACTAATATTAGCAAGCACAGGGCAAGATGTAACGAAACAGGTTCAAGAATTAATCGTTCGTTACCTTCTAAGCCTTGTGTTCGATGCGGACAGATGATTAGCATTGCAAATTTAAGTAAACACCTGAAAATTTGCAAACCATCGACCGAACAAGGAACATTGAAAAGAAAAGTCGATGATCCAGGAACCGAAGCTTCCACTTCCAAGCAAATTAAATTATGTAATGAACGAAAAACAATTAGATCTGCATTTAACCGTCATATTCAGGATTTCTCTTTTACTTCGGAACCAGACCGGGACATTCTTAATTTCTTGCGTGAAACGAAAACATCCGTGATAAATATTCTAAAAAATAAATTGGAAAAGAATTCCATAAAAGTATACTTTGATCTATTTTCCGAATACGAAAAAGTCGATGGTACAACAAGTATTTTTTATCATCGTACAAAAAACCAGGCTCTTTATTTGGCGGACGTCGATAATTTGGACGAATTTTATTCTGATCTTTCAAATAAACTGGTTAAGAAACACGACGATTTCGAGGCTAAAGGGTCGGGATGGTCTCTGTGTGGAAGTCCTCACACGTTAATCGTTAACGTGAACCAATTCTCGTCTCTTCGTGCATCCAGCTACGTTCCTCTTCCACCGAACATTCAACACAAGAGGGCTGTGTTAAACATACAGAACAGCGATAACAAGTGTTTTCTCTGGTGTATATTGGCTGCACTGCATCCTGTTCATTGGTCAAATCATCCAGAACGGATTTATCATTACAAACAATACGAGAACGCCTTTCAAAGTGTAATGTCTGACATTGAATACCCGATGACATTGTCGGATATAACAAAGTTTGAAAATCGTGCAGGAAAACGCATCGCTATTAATGTATATTCCTTCACGTCAGATAAATATCTCGTGCATCCCGTCAGGATAAGCGATATCGACGATGACGATGCTCGTGTAGTAAATCTCCTTCTCATTTCCAACGAGGATGTCTATCATTACACGCTAATTCGTTCAATGTCTCGATTACTAGGAAGCCAAACAACCAAGCATGAACATTGCATCGAAATTTGCCCGAGATGCCTAACCATGTTCGACGATCGTGACCGACTTGATCATCAAAATCTTCATAGTCGTCAAATTGCTATCGAGAAACTTGCCGAACATAAAATTTATTGCGGTGCCAACAGACCGGCTAGAATGTTGATGCCCGAAACGAACGAAGTCGAAGAATTCAAAATGCACAAGGCATTGTTGGAACATCCCGCAATCATCGTCGCAGATTTCGAGTCTTTCCTGAAACCACTCTCCTACTGCGAACCGGATCATGAAATTTCCTCCACAACGCCGTACCAGCTTCATCAACCTAATAGTTTCGGCTATGTTGTTGTGCGACGTGATAAAATAAATGAAACATATATATACCGCGGGCCAAATGTAATCGAACACTTCCTGGAACAAATGGTGGAGGAGGTTGAGGTAATTGGTAGCGTACTGCTTACATCAAAACCGATGGCACCTTTAACTGAAAATGAACTTCAAAATTACAATTCCACTGAGGTGTGTCCGGTATGTAATCAAAGTTTCACTGATGAGAACAAAAAAATATTCCACCACGATCATTTCAGCGGAAACTACATAGGTGGAATTTGCAACACGTGTAATCTTAAAATCCAGAAACATAAATTCATCCCCATATTCTCTCACAACGGAAGCGGATATGATTTTCACCACCTGGTGAGACATCTTGGCTACGATCCGAAACGTATAGGTGTCTTGGCCGAGAATGAAGAACGCTACATTAGTCTCAGCAAGCAAGTGTCGATTCCGGAAACGAAAAATACAATCGAGATGCGCTTCCTGGATTCGTATAGATTTCTCTCTGCAAGTCTGGATGCTTTAGCGAACAAACTCACCGACGATCAATTTAAAATAACTAGAGATAGTTTTCCCAACGTAGACATAGAACTCGTTAGACGTAAAGCGGTTTATCCTTACGAATATGTTGGTGATGGTTCTAAATTTAAAGACGACGCTCTTCCACTTCCAAGAGAAGTTTACAGCAGACTCAGAGAGAAAGGAATCACGGACGAAGAATACCAACACGCGCAACTCATGTGGGAGAAATTAGAATGTAGAACACTCGGAGACTACCACGACGCATACTTAAAATTATACGTGACGATACTCGCGGATGTTTTTCAAGCGTTCAGGAAAACGGCAACGAATATTTATAAATTAGATCCAGCGTATTTCTACAGTCTACCGGGATTAGCGTGGTCGGCAATATTATTCCAGACAAAAATCAAGCTGGAACTGATATCGGACGATGACATGTTACTTTTCATCGAAAGAGGGATGCGAGGTGGAATGGTGCAATGCGTACAGAGACATGCAAAAGCTAATAACCTACACATGAAAGAAGATTACGATTCAAATCGAGCATCGGATTACATCTTCTACGCCGACGTTAATAATCTCTACGGACATGCCATGGTTCAGAAACTTCCTTACGGGGGATTCGAATGGTTAGATCCCACTTCGATAGACATTATTCATTTCGACGATAGCGAGTGTGGTTTCTTCGCAGAGGTAGGTCTCCAATTCTCCGACCACCTGCACGACACGTTTTCGGATTTGCCTCCGACTCCCGAAATCAAATGTCCACCCGACTCGGTTCAAGACAAGCTTTTGTTAACATTGGACCCTAAACAGAAATACGTCGTCCACTACAAGAATTTCCGGTTCTTGATTGGGAAGGGTGTTCAGATAGTAAATGTTAGAAGAATACTAAAATTTAAACATTCCACGTGGTTAAGACCTTACATAGAAACTAACACAGAACAATGAACAGCTGCCACTTCCGATTTAGACAAGGAATTCTTTAAATTAATGAACAATGCGGTGTACGGAAAGACCATGGAGAATGTTAGAAAGCACGTAGATGTGAAATTAATTTCCGATATGAATAAATGTCGGAAGTGGATAGCCGATCCTAGATTCAAGTCGAGAAAAATTTACAACGAGAATTTGGCACTTTTCAATCTAGATATAAAATTGATGAAATTCAGAAAACCAATTTACGTTGGCGCAACAGTTCTCGACTTGTCGAAACTTTACATGTTCGAATTTCATTATGACGTAATAAAACCCTTCTACAATGATAAAATATCACTTTTGTACACGGACACCGACAGCTTTATTTACAGCATACAAACACCTAACCTATACGAAGACAAAAAATCCTTCCATGCTTGAGTATTTCGAAACTTCTGCGTATCCTCAACCCAACAGATTTGGAATTCCATGTCGTAACAAAAAAGTCCTAGGTAAACTAAAAGATGAATGTAACGGTGATATTATTGTCGAGTTCGCGGGTTTGCGTTCGAAGATGTATGCCTAGAGAACAGAGAGTAGCGTCACGAAGAAAGCAAAAGGTGTGGGCAAAAATACGGTGGAGAACAAACTCACCTTCCACGATTACATCGATTGCCTTTACTCACAATCGACGATACTAAGTATAGATCAAAGAATCCAGAGCGTCGACCATATCATCACCACAAACAAAGTTAGAAAAATTGCGCTGGATCCCGATGACGATAAGAGGTGCGTCCTCGAGTGTGGTATTCACACATTGCCTTGGGGACATCGTCGTTTAGAAATAAATAAGAATTGCGCACAGTGCAAATAATTAGCACTCACCCCCACACACAACAATTTTCACTAACTCAAAAAAAAACATTTTGTTACTCAGTAAAAAAACACTTTGACTCTCATTACAAAATAAAACTTTGACCGTATCCTTAAATAACCAGCATGCCTATGAACTTGTTCGGTTTCAAAAAACAGATCATCATGGAAACTGCACCGTCCATACCAGATCATGAAGTCTTACCTTCCGTGTTACCTAAACTCAACGGTCTGTTGATCATTCACCTCAACAGCATTTGGACGAAATTGGATGAAGACGTCGGCAAAACGTTTTACATCTTCAACAACAATTTACATTTTTACGAAATTCCGATCGGTGGGAAACTTCAAATCACCGTGAATCCGCAAAACGTAGGCGAAATCAAAATATCTACCGGCAAGAACATTTTTCGTATCAAGCACGACAAGATGCTTTCTAACATTACGTACGATGTTTCCGCAGGAGATTTCCTGTACGTGGAACTCCTCGGAGATTACGACAAACTCATTCCTCTCTTCGTAGAATTACGAATCACCTATGCTATTATAAATAACCGTTAACAAAATGCCTAACGTCATTTTCGGCCACACCAAGCGTGTAGACCACGCAGAAGAGATTCTTATGCTGGACGTTCGAGTTAAAAAGTTGAGGAGAGATTTGATTGCTTTGCAGGAGACCTTAAACAAAAGTTTAGAGTCGGAGATCGCTACGCTCCAAACGCAATGTCTCGATCCTATTCTGAAAATCGATTCCGAACTGAAAACTCTCATAAAAAATTATGTTGACGTACCTTCTTACGACAACGTTTAAAATATACAGTTGAGCGTGGATTCGCTTCAAAATGATTTGGCCAAATTACAGCAATGTCAATCGAAAGAAGAAGATTTGGAAAAATTGAAACTCGAAATCGAAGAACGAACTTCCGCAATTGAAAAGGATTTCTCTGAACTTCAAACCGTCGTGAATGATATCGATGTAGAACGCTTGCACGTCGTCGTTTCTAAATTACAAGAAGAATTCACAAGCACGTTGGAAGAAATTAAATCCAAGTTACAGACTTTGGAAGATACAATGACAAACCTACCATCGTCAGACGAACTGTAGGTCATCAGTAAAAGCGTTGCAATCATAAAAATTCAGTTGGAGGCCTATCAATATTTCGAACACATTCAAACCACCATCGCCACGCTTCAGGCGTCTTTGGAGTTGATCAACGAAGAAATTAAAAATATTCACGTTCAAGCAAGCGCGTTGACGAGTATTCAGGACACGTTGAGCACGGTTCAGCAGAAGATCGAATATTTAGAAAATTTGAACGACGAATCGAGCCTTGCTCATTTTCATCACGTACTGGACAACATACAGGGTGACTTGGAATCGTTAGGACGAGCGTGCTTTCGAAGGAAGATTTGGAAAAATTGAAAACGGCGGTGACGGCATTATCCGATTCGAGTGACATCAAAAGTTCGTTGAGCGATCTCGAGAGTACGGTGGCCAATCTCTCCACCTCCAAAGAATTACACGCTTTGAAAAGGAACATATCTCGAATGCTGAAACGACTAGAAACGGAAACGGCAAACGTGGAACAGATTCGAGATGAAATTACTTCGCTGGTGTCGACGTTGCCCACTTCGCAGAGCGTCACGGATCTTCACACGCAGTTTACAGAGATGCGAAGCATCGTGAACGATCTTACCGAGAAAAGCTCGAAATTGAATCAAGTTGAGAACCTTAAGAACATTGTAGAACATCAGAGATCAAGTTGGAGTGTTGGAATCCAAGCAGGAATCGACGCTGGCCTCTTTCGGTGCCAAGTTACAAGAACTGAACGAAAACTACAAGCAGTTGAACGTGGAAGTGAAAATCAAACCGTCATTTTCTGCATTTGTTGCCCATCGAAAATAAACTTGGACACGTTCACAGTAATCTGCTCGGTGTCGACACTAAATTCGCCAAATTGTTCACCTTGCAAGCCATCGAAATCAACAACGTACCCAATCAACAGAGAATCTCCACGTTCGTCGAAGGTAACAAACTGTATATGTTACATCCTTATCATCCGTACTACAAGTTTCTCCTCGATGGCACGATTCAGATACTGATTCACGATTTCGTACTGGTTCCCAACATGACGTTGATATCGAATCGTGGCGTCCAGAAAGCAGGAAACATTCCTCTGGCACGTTGGAACGAAACGCGCAACATATATGTAATACTCGAAGACGAAGATCTTACCGTTTTCGACGTGAGTGGCGGCGATAAGCTGATCGTTCAAAACACGAGCGAAGTGCCACCTTCGTTGAATCCCATCACGCTGGTGCTTCTCTTCAAAAGTAATCTCTAAAAAATGTCTAGGCAAGCCATCGTCGAAGAATTGCATAAACCTGCACGCCGCAACTACGAACGTTTAGCGGTGGTAAACAAGGGCATCGACGACCTCTGGCAGAGTGACCTCGTCGAGATGAACAGCGGCAATTTGAAAAATGTACATAAATTGAACAAGGGCAACAAGTACCTCCTCACCGTCATAGACACGTTTTCGAAATTCGCATGGGCTCTACCTTTGATAGCCAAAACGGGAACATGCGTCACGGAAGCATTCAAATTAATTTTTCGCGAAAGCGACAGACGACCACTGTTTTTGCAAACATACAACGGTAAAGAATTTTACAACGCCGTATTCCAAAAGTTTATTCAAAAACATGACATTCGACATTATTCGACCTTCAGTCACATCAAAGCCAGCATCGTGGAAAGATTTAATCGAACCTTGAAAACGCACATGTGGAAACGATTCACGCTTCGGGGAAATTACAAATGGGTCGACATCCTGCCGGAACTCGTCGACACCTATAATGATACGGTACACAGAACGATAGGCATGAAGCCAGCTGACGTTACGAAATCTGACGAGCAGCGTTTAATTTCTACAGTTTACTGTCCAAAGTACACTCCGACTACCAAGAAATCAAAATTCAAAATTTGGGCCAGGTGAGAATCAGCAAATTGAAACGCACCTTTGAGAAGGGATTCACAAAAAATTGGAGCACGGAACTTTTTTTCGGTGGTTCGAGTTTTACCCGGAAACCGACACACGTATATAATAAAAGATAGTAGCGGCGAGATTCTGAAAGGAAGATTTTACGAAGAGGAACTCTCTAAAACAAAACACCCGGACACGTACCTCATCGAGAAAGTATTGCGTAGGAAAGGTGGCAAACTGTTTGTCAAATGGCTGGGACTTCCGGAAAACAGCTGGATCGACGCGAACGAAGTGACCTTGTGAGTACGTGGAACGTGGTGAAGCGTCTACCGGATTCGGAAAGTCAAACGAAAAAAAAGAAAAAAGAACGGCGAGTTGCTTCCCGACAGCAAATGCTGTCTGATCGTATGTCCTTCAGGGTGTGGGAAAACGACACTGCTCGTGGACAATTTTCTCCTCGCACCGAATTGGTTAGATTGGAAGAACAGGCACCTGTACGTGTTCTCGAAAAGTTTGGAGCAATCCAAATACCAGCAACTGATGAAACTGTACGATGGTCTGGACATTGCAACGTTCGCTTCGGAAATAAAACCACTCGGCGATTGTCGCGAAAATTTAGTCGTTGTGTTCGACGACGTCATCCTGGAAAATCAAAATGAAATTCGCAATTTTTTCACGCAAGGTCGCCACAAAGAAATGGATTGCTTTTACCTAGCTCAAACGTTTTCCAAAATTCCAAAACAGTTACTACGCGACAACGCTATTTTCATGTTTGTTTCGTCAAGATCACACCAACCTCAAGCACGCGTACGATGACTACGTAGGCGGAGACATGAACTACAATCAATTTTCGGAACGCTGCTCTTCTTGCTGGAACAGTGACGATTTCGGATTCGCGACGATCGACATGACGAGGAAACCCAACGACGGAAAATACAGAAACAAATTCAACGACTTTTTAAACGTTGCAACGTTGTGAGAAACGACGTGTATAAATAACGTGATGACGAAACGAAAAATCGAAGACGAAAATCTCAAGCTTCGCGATTACCTCGCGAAACGCTTCAAAGGTTGGAAATCCGAGAATGGCGGATTCTACGAAGTGAAGAAACGTCAAGATCAACCTGTGATCGATGCCATCAGCGATCTAGGTAAAGAAATTAAAGGTGTCTCGGAACAAAATAAAAATTTGATTAACGAACTCGTACCACTTGCAGCTAAAAGTTACATTGTTCCGACGCCCATTTCAAGTATTCCTTCGACGCCGTTCGAACTGAAGGAAGTACCGGCACGACGTCAAGCCATAAGCAGCACGTCTTCGGAGAAGATCGAGTTGGGACCGTTGGCACGAGACTACCTGAGCACGGCCAAATTCGACAAGGATTGTATCCGAGCATGGAAACCAACGAAGGTGTCATGTGGAAGATTGGGAAATCGAAAGTCACCTTCGAAGGCAACGACACCAAAGTTAATTTAGGCGATAAGAATAGTTGGAACAGGTATCCAGGTACGGTGGGACTGTGGGAACTCATTGCCAAAAAATATCCGAAAGATACACCGACGAAGATTACCAGAGCTACAGGGAAATTTTAATCATGACGGATGCCATGTACCAGAACAACGACGCCTCGCAGAATTGGGTGAAATCGAGCAGCGGTGAGAAGTACAGGAATCTCATGAAACTGATTTGGAACGAGGTGAAGAGTGGAAGCGGCGTCAAACGCTACAACACGTTACCCAAAGAATTCGTTTGGGTGGACGACGTGAGGAAACTCATCGACCGATTGTTGGTGATAGCCGGTGAAGAGAATGCAGGCAATCGTAATTTCTACAACGAGAAGGTTGGCATCGTGGACATGATCAGCACGAAACTTTCCAACTTCATCGTGAACGACGACAAAGGCATAGGTTACTTGATCAAAATTATCAACACGCTGCCTCCGAGATTCTGGAACGTGGCCGAAGGAAAGGGACTCGTGAACGACATCATCAACAAGTTACCTTTCGAGATGCACTTAACTGGCTACCAATACTGCGGACCGGGTACCAAACTCGAGAAAAGATTTGAGAGAGGAGACAAGGGTGTGAATCCGTTGGACGCCGCATGCAAAGATCAAGACATCGCTTACAACAACACTCGCACCGATCTGGATGCACGTCACGAAGCAGACAAGAAATTCGAACATGCCGCTTTCGAAAGATTCGTCAACAGAGACGTTTCTTTGGGTGAAAGAGTTGCAGGATTGGGCACCACCATCGCCATGAACACGAAACAAAAATTTGGGTGGGGTATATAAATAACATACAGTAAAGAAAATAACAACATGTCTTGTATAACCGACTTACCGCCCGAACTGCTATGCATCATATTCAAACACGGAGTAAACGGAGATTGTGAGGATATAGGGAAACTTGTAATCATAGCAAACACAACACCGGCATTTCGTATCCCTTGTAAAATGGTTGTCAAGGACCATCTTCGGGAGATCAGCGGCCTGAGGTGCGGTGATCTCGACACTCCTCTTTCGGCCGCAGGGGAAAAATTAAACGATATGTTGGACGAACTTCTCGAGGCGAGGCAGGGAAGAAGACGGTACACTGATGATTGGTGCAAGTCTAAACAGAAGACCGAAGATATCATAACGCACATCATCGCGTTTTCCGAAGCACGAGCTTTCTTCCTCTAACACACACCAAAAAAATCTTCGATACAAATCGTGAAAAAAAATGTACATGTCAAAAAAATGTACGTGTTAAAAAAATGAGAAAGAAAATATACGTCAAAAAAATGTAAATGTAAAAAAAAATTGCCATGGAAAAAATTTTTACCGTCAAAAAAAATTTGTCTCGTCAAAAAAAAAGTTGACGTGGACATCAGAAAAAAAGTTGCCTTATCGTAAAAATTTTTTATCGTTAAAAAAAATTTGTCACGCCAAAACAAAGTTGACGTGGAAAAATTATCACCGTCAGAAAAAAAAGTTGCCTTAACATAAAAATTTTTTATCGTCGAAAAAATTTTTCTCGTCAAAAAAAGTTGACGTGGAAAATTATCACCGTCAGAAAAAAAGCTGCCATATCGTAAAAATTTTTTATCAAAAAAAATTTGTCTCGTCAAAAAAAAAGTTGTGGAAAATTTATCATCGTCAGAAAAAAGTTGCCTTATCGTAAATTTTTTTTATCATCAAAAAAATTTGTCTCGTCAAAAGAAAGTTGACTTGCAAAAATTATCACCGTCAGAAAAAAAGTTGCCTTATCGTAAAAATTTTTTATCGTCAAAAAATTTGTCACGCCAAAAAAAAGTTGACGTGGAAAATTATCACCGTCAGAAAAAAAGTTGCCTTATCGTAAAAATTTTTTATCGTCAAAAAAAATTTGTCTCGTCAAAAAAAAAGTTGTCAAAAAATGTGCAAGAAAAAAGTACGTGTCAAAAAATGTACCTGTCAAAAAAAATGTGAAAAATGTAGGTGTAAAAAAATATACGTGTCAAAAAAATATGACAAAAAAATTGTCAAAAAATGTGCAACAAAACAAATGTACATGTCCAAAAAATGAACGTCAAAAAAAATAAACGAGAAAAAAGTTGTCAAAAAAAATGTGAAAGACAAAAAATGTACGTGCCAAAAAAAATGTACAAGTAAAAAAACGATATATAAATAACACACATCGTGAAAAAAAATCTACGAGATCAAAAATGTCTTCGGTATATAAATAACACACATTGTGAAAAATTAAAATTCTCTAACACACACACCCTCAAATTTCTCTTCAATATGACTGAAAAAAAATGAGTGATCTCCAAGCATTAAAACAAATGCTAAATTTGTCAGTCGAGTATGTAAAAATTCAGGAATTGGAAGTGGACAAACCTTAAACGATAACTTCCGGTTCAATTGTTTCTACCCAGTATGGTCCCAAGGTGCGTCTGTTGCTCAACGGACAATACAGTCTATTTTTACCTGATCGATACGCAAACATGTTATCCGACGAGAAGCTAGCTATTTTAATCGAGAACAAAACTCGAATCGTGTACAAGGGGACAAAGGAACTTCTTGGTAAGAAAACGTAGCACGTAATAGAATTTGTGTAACGGCTGCGCGGAGTATATAAAAAATAACATACCTCGAAAAAACAAATTACACGAAACAAAAAAAAATCTCAGAACATTTATATATGTAAATAACATACCGTGAAAAAATAACATATAGAGCATCAACATGAAACCCAAGGGCGTCGTGTACCAGATACCATACTCTAATCTCAAAAATCTAGGTGCCCTGGATGGCTTACTCACCAAGAAACAACGCGAGATGAAACGTTCTTGCTTGACGAAAGGATACGGAATGAAATTACTTCTCAGCACACCTCAATTGAGACGGTTGCAGCGTTCGCGGAAACAGCAAAAAATCGGAGGTTTCATATTCAGCATCCCGCCATCCCGGCAGCATTGGGGGCCGTTGGAAGTTTGGCTGGGGGTAGCGCCGCCATCGCGAAAACCGTCATCGACTCGAAGAAGAACAAGGCGGAATTGGAAGAACAGAAACGTCACAACCTGGCCATGGAGAAGAAGGGGAAGGGCGTGATGAGGAAGTTTAAAAAAAAGAAACAGCACTCACCAACCGAGATATTGAATCTCTGATCGAACCATTACGAATCAAACACTTCAGAGGCGTTTTCATGTCCGACTCGTTACCTTCAACCGTTAAAAGATGAGAATGCGGCGTAGTCAACTTGGACAGTCAAGAAAATCCAGGCACGCATTGGATATGTTACCACAAAAATGATAAAGCATTCGTTTTCGATTCTTACGGAGGTGTTCCACCTACAAATTTAGTTCACTATCTGAAAACGAACAATGCTATATACTACAACGACGAACGCATTCAAAATTTCGGAGACGTGAACTGCGGTCAACTCTGCCTCTCCATGCTCGCGTTTCTCTCTAAAATAAATAACCCTACGATCGAAGATTTCCAGAAAGCATTGTGGAACCTAAAGCATCACGATGGGCGTATTCCATCTCACGAGCGAATCTTCGATCTTGAAACTCACGCTGCACGACGTCATCGTCTATCCTAAATCCGTAGCTCTGAGTGCATTCTACAGCATGTACCTCATACCTAACGTCACGCAGCACAACAAAAAAATTAACGTCCGAAGCGAACATATCGTCGTCACGCCAGGTCAATACAATCTTTCTACTTTGCAAGCTCAGTTACCTAAAGGCACGTACCTTTCTCAAAATTCGGTCACGCACAGAGTGGAAATCGTATCGGCGACGGAGACCGTGGACCTGGGCACCATGGGAGAACTTTTAGGTTTCGAGAACAACACAAAACTCGAAGCTGGCATCAAACACGTAGCAGCCAATATTCCTAAATTCTTGGCCATCGAAACTTTCAACGTTCACTGCAACGTAGCGGAAGGAATGATCACGAAATCCTCGGACGAATTGTTGGGAAGTCACAAGCAGATGTGAATCCTAGCCACGTTCAAACCAATTTGCGAATTCATGGAACCGATCATCTACACACCCTCTTCGCCGATCTATTTTCCAGTATGTCGCAACCGCATAGACGACATAGAGTTGGTGGTGACGAACGAGAAAGGAGAGGTGGTGGATTTTGCAGGTGCAACGACGACGGCTATCCTGGAGATCAACGTATAATAAATAACACACATAGTGAAAAAAAATGGAGCAAATCGAAAGTTACGAATTGCAATCTTTCCCTCCCAACCTTTGCACGTTCGCCAATCTCAACGAAGCGAACCGGGAGATCGAATACGACGTGGACGTAGGCGACGGGTTCGTTCATCCTCACAGAGCGGACCTTTACATTCAATTCGACGTGGTGAAAAAAGAAAGCGGAGACGCGTTCCCCGCAGCAGCAAATTTGAAACTCGTGGACAACTTCGTGCCTCACCTGTTCTCGCAGGTGGAGGTGAGGAAACACAACACCGTCATCGACAGAATCGATTATCCAGGCATCACGTCGACGGCAGTGGGAACATTGAAATTATCCAAAACGGACGCAGCATACTATCAGGCAGGGGGTTTCGAAGCGGGAACCAAAATATCGACAAGAAGTCTCACGGTGCTCTTTCCCATGCGTCTGCTTCCGGGATTATTCTCGGACTACAAGGAGATCATGTGGAAGGGAGGACTGGGAATCACTTTTCGAAGAGCGGCCAACGACAACGATGCACTGATGCGATACACCAACTTGAACGCCGACGGCACGCCGATAGCCAACACATTACCCGAAGCAGCGAGGTGCGTCATACGGAGCATGGAGTTGAGAATGCCGGTGGTGGAATACGAAACGAACTACGCCCTCTAGTACAAAGCGGAGATCTTGAAAAGTCCACAGGTGCCGATTCACTTTCACGGTTACCAGTGAGTGCAGAAGATATCGTCCGGAAGTCACATGGAATTCGACGTGACGACGCAGTTCAACAACATACAGTTCGACATGCCAGATTTCGTCGTAGTGCTCTTTCAGAAAAGACGCGATAACAATCAGGAAAAAGAATCCAGTAAATTCGAGGACTGCAAGATCAAAAACGTTTATCTGAAGAATGGCAGGAACGAAGTGTTCCCGCGCGAGAATTACAACCTCGACATCACCAAAGATATTTACCTCAAACTTTACGAAGCTTACACCGCTTACAAGCGCGTGACCGAGGGAAGCGTGGACATGTACTACACGCCCAGCGAATTCAAAACCCACAGGCCGATGTTCGTCATCAACACGACGAAGCGGAAGCAGGTGGTGGTCAACGATCGCACCAACATCAAGGTCGTGTGCGAGTTCCACAATCCATTGCCCGATGATACCGTGTGCAGCGTCATCCTCATTGCCGATAAGTCCTTCGTGTACGACGTGAAGAACGAGAGAGTGACGGAACAGTTTTAAAATTCATAAAAAAATTGCCACATACTAAAAAAAATCATCACATTTTTAGGGTATATAAAAAATATGTGAAAAAACTTTAAAATACTGAAATATTAAAACAAACGGAGTCCAATGTAAGTTAGTTCGGTGCGTAAATAAAAAAATGATAGGTCACTGAAGATCGTAAAAAAATCGTAAGGAAAAAAAAGATAGGTTAAGTTATATCACGTAAGCTCGTGGCATTCGTACCAAGTATGAGTGGGAAAAATGGGAAATTTTACTAAAACATCGCTAAACGCTAAAACATCGACAAAAAATTGTCAAAATATGTCAAAAACTGATATTCAATTGATAAAAAAGAGGCTAAAAGAGGGCTCGTACCAAGTATGGCTTAGAACCGGCCCAATTACACTACTGTTAGCTTAATTATCATACGTTCATTTTCCCCTTTTCACAGAAACCATTTAACTTTATGGTTTATGGGTATACATTATAACCGTAGCACAGGTTTTCCTATTATTGTGACTGTTTTTATAGCTATTATTTATATGTGCCGCCACTGAAAATCGAATCCGAGATATCTTGATTACAGGCCGATAATGTTAATATACGAAAAGCGTTAATACACAACAGCATAAACGGTGACTGCTATATCGGTTTTCACCCCCCCCCCATCTCCCTGGAGAACTAATTAAGGAGGCCCTATATAAAACCAGTAGCGTAATTCGTCCTGCAGTTTGTAGTACGCTAAATATTCACACATAATGAAATCTAATTAGAATTCAGTAACACAATTGTTATTCTAGAAAAACTGCATGCTATGTCGAATAAATTGAATAAGAAGAATATAGTTGAAATTAATTTGTACTTCACCAAAATGTGTGTCTTGGAGTCTGACCCAGGACTGCATTTATCAGACTAACGAGTCTCTCGTGCCTGTGTTGCGTCGTCCATATAGGTTTGTGATTGTCACTTCATCAATCTGATCGTATTACCATTCACCCTCATCTTCTCAATTACCCAAAAGTAGTATAAATGCGATGTTAAATAAATAGAATCAATCGGAGTCTACTTTGAAACATGTTTGCTCTCAAGTATAACGTTTCTCGTCTAGAAACACCGTACAGATTACGTAGATCGTTTTGGAAACTATTGTGGACATTGCTACCACTGTATTTTATTATATTGGTCAAATCATATGCACTCGACAAGCTGTGGTGAATCACGAACGAAAGGTCATCTCTTCAGATGGTTTCCAGCTTTGGCTGCAAGTCGTTCCACCCTACCGGCTGTAACTCGACTGATTGATTGAATTTGGTAAGTATTTTAGGTACACTTCCTGCACATTAAAGCTAATTGGTACTGTTGTTGTTGTTGATTTGGTGTTTTAAGTCCACTTTATGCACAGTAAGGCTAATCGGGACTGGACCTACAGTTTAAAGTGAGATCCGAACCACTATGTACCTCCACCGGGTATCGAACCCGGGACCCCTTGATTGCAAGGCGACGACTAATTTGGACTGAACCTACAGTTGAAAGAGTGATCCGAACCACTGCGCCTACATAGGGTATCGAACAGCGGGGAGGCCCCAGCTGTAACTTGAGAACGACCCAACTGTTATCATTCAAATTTTGAGGCAGCACCGGATACATTATATTCATTTTGTAATGGTTTGTACTGTATTTTAGTTTTTGAGGACATATGAGAGGGCCCCACTGGCACCCCCCGTACGCACTACCATACCTTCACATATCGATTTTCATTTGGTTCATGTGTACAAGGAAATATTGACAGTAACCAAAACTATAGAACTACCTCAAGTAAAAAAAACTTGGACGAAAAGTCCCCGCGCAGCTTTCTCTTCTTTCGTTCAGCTCGGTCCATATGGAAGTATGGTCCACTCTTCCCCTCCCCTCCCCTCCCCGCGGGAGTATGGTTCACAAGTCACAGGTATGCGCAGGTGTCTTTGCTTGTGGTTCCTCTATATAGGGATGGTGTTTGAAGGTGTAATGATATCGGGTGTTTATTAGGTAGAACAAGAGAAAGTAAATTTTACACCGATACACTTTCTTGTACTCGTATTGTGTTTTCTTTGATTACTGGGACCTTCGTGTAGGCGTAGTGGTAAGGTCGTCGCCTTCTAATCAGTGGGTGCCGGGTTCGATAGTCGGTGGAGGCAAGCAAGAAAAATTATTGATTCAAAATTAACATGTTATTTTTAGGTTTAGTGAATGATAAAATTTGTGTGTGATACTGGTGTAATATTATATAACTGCAGCTATATGAAAAACAAAGGAAGAAATGATTCATTTAAAAATTGGTTTCTTGAAATTAAATGTTAAAGAAGAAGAAAATGTGCGTGTGGGCCTCTGAGGGCTTCCTTAGGTAAGTAGTCTAAGGGATAAGCTAGTTTTAATACCAAATTTCTTCCACTCTTAACTGCGGTTATTTTGTTAAACAATGGTTTTATGTATGCAATCATCTCCTTTCGTCAGATTCCCATTCATTCAGCATTTTGCCTGGCACCTTTCCTCTTCTGTTCTTCTTCTCTTGAGCCAGTCAAATGTAGCCGATTAAAGGTAAGGTTAATGTAATTTGAGACCCTTTCCTGTTCAATTCCTACAGATCTTAAGTTGTAAAGTCGTGAATTAAATAACACACTTCATTTTTGTATGAAAAACAGGTTTAAGTAAGAAAAACTAAATATGCTGACCAAGGCAGTAATTTATTTTATTAAAACATAAAGTAAACGTAACGTTTCAACCTTCTAGCAAGGTCCTGTTCAGACTCTGTATCAAGTACAAAAGCAACAAGGTATTATATATACACAAACATTACTCCCTCCAGACTATTTAGAAAGTTGTTTGGAACTTTCTAGCAGGTGACTTTCACTTGCCAACTTTACTTTCACCTAAAAGGCTAAACACAATTACTTCCATATAGAATGTGGTTGGACTTTTAATCTCACGCTCTTTTCTCTTCATTTTTCTTCCTTCTCCTCTCCTCTTTCTCTCTTGTCCTTTCCAATCTTTCTAACATTTTCTTCCATTCTTTGTTTTTGTATCTTGTTGCTTTTGTACTTGATACAGAGTCTGAACAAGACCTTGCTAGAAGGTTGAAACGTTACGTTTCGTTTATGTTTTAATAAAATAAATTACAACCTTGGTCAGCATATTTAGTTTTTCATAATCATGAAAACAAGGCTTAATGGTGTTATAAGTTTAAGTAAGGTATAAACAAGACTACAAATTGATTGTGTTTCAACTCTAGATATTAGAGAAACAAATTACATCTTTTAAGCGGGTTAAAATACAATATACGTATGTTAAAAGTAAGAACAAATAAATACTATAAAAGCCAGAGAAATTCAAATAAATAACCGAGATTTCACAAGTAAGCATAAAGGAAAGGAAACGTAAAGCACAATTCTTGCAGTAATAATAAAAATATTACTAATTGCGAGAGCATAACCGTCAAACGATTGCCCCACCATCGATATGGAGACAGATTGAGAGGAGGAATACAATTCGACAAATACTGCTGGGCCTCTATTTTGACAAGAACCAAGTTTCGTAAGTTATTTTTAACAAACACTGTTTCAAAGTGTGCGAGCTATATCTGCGCAGTTCTATTCATTGGGAATGACATACTAAAAGCGGGGATTTTCATGAAAGACGAGCAAGTGAATAAATATGTGAAGAAATCCGTCTCCTCGGATTATAAGCGCGGAGTTAAAGTAGAAGCAGAGCCCCCCGGTAGCAGCCGGTTTTGGGGGAAAAGGGGGAGTTGAACGTATTTTTTTCATTTTTTCTGTAGGAAATTTCAAGTCCGTGCTTCTCATGCATCCGGAATATTAAAAAGACAGGGTGTTGGAAACAACTTTCTTCCACCCTCTTTCTTTATTGGTTTCTAAAGTTTTAGATCAGAGTACTTGCATTTTGAACGAATAGTTTCCCCCTTTCCTTTTAGGAGTAAGGCGGCGAATTCAGCAGTTCTTCAACAACCACCAATCCGGACTCTGTGATGACTCAAACTGAATATATATTACCTTCAAGTACATTTGTATAAAAATGTAGAAAAAGTACGAGAAGTTGTTAGGTGAGCTTCCATACAAACATTTAATTGTCCATAATTGTAATTCGTACAGTCACTTAACAAAGCAACATCCTTAATCGTCCATCATGGAATCAATATTTCTTTTTGCATGCATATCTCGAACGTAAGTTCGAATACAGAAACACAATTGATTGACTTCGTGTTTTATGTCCAGTTTATGCACAGTGAGGCTAATCCGAACTGGACCTACAGTTTAAAGTGGAATCCTATGTCCCTCTACCGGGTATCAAACCCGGGACCCCTTGATTATACAGAAACACAATGACCAGAAGTAAGGGAATACATGCTATTCATCTTTGAAACCACAAAAGCAAGTTCCGGTGTTGTGTCACTGATGTGGTTGAATGTTGTGCGTCGACTTAAAGGCGACAATGCAACAGTCACTTTCTTATCTTCCCCGTCACATCTTTTACGTCTCGGGAATCACTCCCACAAGCAGAACGTGTTTCAGTTCGGTTCTGTGGCTGAATAGTTAGCGTAGGGTGCTACAAAACTCTGTGTCCTAATTTCAAATCCCGTATAAAATCTGTACATGAAGTTGTGTTTGTTCCAAGAGTCTGTTTCATCATTCATCATAGCCTTCATATTACATGCTAGATTTTCAATAGGAATCCTCAATGTGAGGAAGGTACAGCCATTTGCTGCTGTTATTTATTGATCTATTTGGTTTATTTTACTTCTTCTTCTGTCTATTTTGGCTAATTGCGAAGATTAAGGTGAAATTCATGCGAGGTCAATAACAAATACGCATAGGCAGTAAGTATGCAATCGCGTCTGAATCTCCCCTGCTGCTCTAATGGAACGAGTAGAAGTGGTTAGTTATCTAAATAACTTACATAAGTTTGATGGACGAATAAACTGATCGCTGCAGAAAATGGACATTTCTTTGCGTTGATTAAAAAAGTCTCAAAATATTTTATCATATATACTTGCCTCAAATTAGCAATCTCGTTACATAATTTTGGACAAGCGACATGCTTTTTGCGTCTTTAAATATGTTGGCTAAAGAAGAGTGGCTGAATTTAAAAAAAAACGAATTTTTATATAGTTAAAGTATTTTCTGATCATTTTATAAATGCAATTAACAGTTCTGATGTACAAAGTAAAATAAAACAGCCTTTCGTGGGTTCCATTATTTCCTACAGTGGTCTTTCAGAACGCCACAAGCGATAGCTAATCCTGTGGAACTTTATTCGTGGCATCTCTCGCTGGAAGCGTCAAAGGAGTAAAGAATGGCGCCAGGAAGTCTCATCCCGATTTCGGAAAAGCTACATACGCAAATTTTCGTTTGCATTAGCTGCTAAGTAGATAAAAAATGTGACTCCCACCCCAACTCTGATTTCTTGACCAAACGACCACAAAAAGTTGAAAAACTCACTTTCTCTCCCCGTTCCGCGCCTCATTTATTGCGCTGACGATGTTTCACGGGGGCAAAAAGGCAGTGATGAGTGAAAGATGAGCTCTCATCCTCTCATCCTTCTCATCCCTCTCATTCCTCTCATCCTCCTCTCATCCTCCTCTCATCCTCCTCTCATCCTCTCATCCTCCTCTCATCCTCTTTTTATCCTCCTCTTATTCTCTCATCTTCCTCTCATCCTCTTATTTTTTTATTTTCTCATCCTCTTATTTTTGAAAGATGAGTGTATCTTATCGTAATTTTCCAAGTCTGGGACCAAATGTTTATATATCGTGACCTTCGTAAACCTCTCCTCTCATCCTCTCATCCTCTCATCCTCTTATTTTTTGAAGGATGAGTGCACCTTATCGTAATTTTCCAAGTCCGGGACCAAATGTTTATATATCGTGACCTACGTAAACCTCTCCTCTCATCCTCTCATCCTCTCATCTTCTTATTCTCTTATTCTCTTATCCTCTCATCCTCTCATCCTCTCATTTTCTCATCCTCTCATCCTCTCATCCTCTCTACCTTTAGAATATTGTCGTCAACATTAGAGATGAAGTTGGAGTGCTGGAATCAACGGGGC
Source organism: Lepisma saccharinum (assembly GCF_977018435.1). Classification (NCBI taxonomy): domain Eukaryota; kingdom Metazoa; phylum Arthropoda; class Insecta; order Zygentoma; family Lepismatidae; genus Lepisma; species Lepisma saccharinum. The sequence continues at coordinate 68,211,421 of NC_139246.1, read as the reverse complement.
CAAATGTTTATATATCGTGATCTTCGTAAACCTCTCCTCTCATCCTCTCATCCTCTCATCCTCTTATTTTTGAAGGATGAGTGCATCTTATCGTAATTTTCCAAGTCCGGGACCAAATGTTTATATATCGTGACCTACGTAAACCTCTCCTCTCATCCTCTCATCCTCTCATTTTTTGAAAGATGAGTGCACCTTATCGTAATTTTCCAAGTCCGGGGACCAAATGTTTATATATCGTGACCTTCGTAAACCTCTCTCTCGGGGAGGGAACGATGTGCCACACACGCGTGCGCGCGCGCGTATGCCTCTCATTATTTTCCGTATTGTGACGCAAGCAAACAAATAATAATTGTTGTTGTTTTTTTTAGGATCCCTGGCCCCTATATAACCTCGCCAGGGGTGCGTGGTGGCGGCGAAATCATCACGAGTTTAGATTTGTACTGCGAATGTTGTCAAAAATTTAATCAATGTTGTTTATTCTCGATGCTAGAATCTTACATAGATTATTCTCTAAAAACTAAAATCGATAATTCTATGCCAAGCCCCCAAGGCATTCAGGCAATTTCCAATGTTCGCGTGGATAGCGACGCTCGGTAGATTTTTTCCTGTCCCTGTGGAGAAATTGTGTTTCGTCGCTCAATGTAACATTTTCATCACGGACCAAACTATCCACAGCAACCCCTCCCCGAACCCATTCACCTTGCATCCTCTTCCGCCCGAAGAGATTCTATTTTTTTAGCTTTCCCACGGTGCTGAATAAAGAATCCATCACATCCCTGATAACAATAGAATCAGAAGCGGATGCGGCGGAAGCAAACACAGCAGCATCTTCCGCTTTTTGAGTTTGTGCTGGGGATCGTCCGTTTCACACACCACACCCTGACGGGGCGTGGAATAGAGGCCGAGGGGGAAATGATCGACAATACATGCATGGGTGGAACTGTCAACGTCCTGTTTATTGTTATTTGTCCCCCACAGGATATTGTGCGCATCACAAGCATGAGTAAATTAGTCAACAAGGGTTTTATTTGCTAGAACATTAACTATAGCGCTCATTGTGTTTTCACCAAAGAGAGTCGCGTGGAGTAGGAAGGAGAGAAGGAGAAAAAGGAGAGGAGTTCCTATATAACCTACCAGTTTCTTCTTTTGTACATCATTATCATAGTGAACGTCAATTGTGGCAGTTCAGTATTTTTTTAATTTGTTTGTCTGGCAGTATACATATATATCATCGTGGAAGTTTTAGTGAGCTACAAGTTTTATTTTGAAGTCTCTCTATCTCTCTTGAAAGGTGAACGTCAATTGTGGCAGTTCAGTATTTTTTAATTTGTTTGTCTGGCAGTATACATATATATCATCGTGGAAGTTTTAGTGAGCTACAAGTTTTATTTTGAAGTCTCTCTATCTCTCTTGAAAGGTGAACGTCAATCGTGGCAGTTCAGTATTCTTAATTGTTTGTCTGGCAGTATACATATATATCATCGTGGAAGTTTTAGTGAGCTACAAGTTTTTATTTTGAAGTCTCTCTCTATCTCTCTTGAAAGGTAAGTTTTTATTTTTTCATGATATATTAATATTTTTTGTTTTGCGTCTGACACACACATATTCAGAGGAGTCATAAAAAATTGACACACACTTACATGTCGTATATTTTTAACCTCCTACAACAGTGCACACACACATACATACATACATACTGTTCGCGTCTAATATATATATGTGGAAGGAAAAAATGTCTAGCATTTTTTCATTTTTTTTCTTCTGTTTCAGTGCGCTTTCCACTACCACCACCACAACTCCCCCAAAAAAATTCTCTGTATATATATATATAAATAACAGAGAGAAAAAATGGAACCGCAACCAGGTCCCTCCGGTTTTTGCGGGAAAGTGGCATGTCGCAACTGTGGGAAGTTGATTTCTAAACCTAACATTGCTAGGCATTTGAAAAAATGTCGTCTACCGGATCATGATGTCGTAGTCCCGCCGGCAAAAAAATCTCGCATTGATGCGCATGAAGGGGGTGCTTTGAATAAAAGTGCACGTATCATAACGTATAAATCTGGAAGCGATGAAAAGTGTGACTCGAACATCTTCCTCAACAATGTGAAATCTCTGGTAGTCGATAAATTACATAATTGCCTCGTCAATGTTGCAATTAAAATTCATCTCGTCTTGACCCTGCTGTATGAGAAAGTTGTCTCGTCCGAGTCAAGCACTTTCAGCTTTTACGTAGGGTGTGAAAGCTTACACGTTGACAATAACGAGGATCTTGAGGAGATAGTGACACGGCTATTTGAGCACTTGACACAAAAACAAGAAGAGTTTGAAGGTCGCGGAAGTGGATGGAGTCTTTGCGGTCGCAGCCACATGTTAGAACTTCGAGTCTGCAATTTCAAACCATTACGCAGCACTCAAAAAAAAACAAAAACAGAAAAAAAGCAAAATGCAGTGTTGAACATAGAAAGTAATGATCAGAAGAGTTTCCTATGGTCCGTCATCGCCGCATTACACCCGTCTAATAATAATAACCCCCAACGTCTGTCCAATTACAGAGGATACGAGGGAAGATACGAGAATATGATGAGAGGAATTTCCTATCCTGTGCCCCTGAATAAGATCAATTAAATTTTAAAAAAACTATAGAAAGGAAAAAGGAGAAGATATCGATATTTCTGTTTTTGGGGTTGACGATTCCGGCAATATTCGTGTGTTAAGACCTGCGAGAAGGCAGAATAATGTAATTCGACTCTTGCTTGTAGATGGCCGTTACAGTTTGATACGGAATTTCTCAGGATTAGTAGGAAGACAGATCAGCAAGAATCGCGATAAGATCGAAATTTGCGATCGGTGTTTGAGAATTTTTCGCGGGGGAAAGAAGATGAAAGAACAGCACAAGTGTTTTGGCCCCGTGAATGCAGAACCCGAAGATGTCATGGCGGAACCCGGAACCAAGATGAAATTTCAGAAACACCAGGCTCTTCTCCACCATCCCGTCGTCCTTTATGCCGACTTTGAAAGCTTCCAAGTTCCTATGACGTCTTGCAACCCTGATCCCTCTACCTCAAGCACGATCCAAATTTTTCACCACGAGCCTTGCAGTTTCTCCATCTACGGAGAAAAATTAAATGATGTCATCTTGTATTGCGGACCTGATGCGGCAAAACATTTTGTTAAGAAGATAGCGGAATGCGCGAGAGAACTTGCACCCAGCCTGAAAGGCTCTTACGTTTCTCCACCTGCTCTCACGACGGAACAACAACGGAGACATGACGCGGCGACAAGATGCGAGGAGTGTAACAAGCTTTTCACCGCCGAAAATCTCAAGGTCGTCCACCATGACCACCAGAATGGATTATTCCTGAGCACCATCTGTAATTCGTGCAATCTCAAAATTAAGGAGTTGTATTTTGTTGCTGTGTTTCTGCATTACACGGAAAAATACGATACGCATCTGTTCGTCAAAGAGCTCTACAACATAACGACTCGAATCAGCATCATTCCGAGAACGAGTGAGAAGTATATTGCGGTAAGAATTTGGATCCCTCTCCAAGAAGGAGGAAGTGTGGAAGTGCGAATCCTGGACTCTTACAATTTCCTGTCCTCCAGCCTCGCAAGCCTTGCATCTCAACTTGGCGACGAAGATCTTGTGGCCACCAAGCAAAAATGTTTTTCGGGGAGAGATGAGAATTTGAATCTGTTGCGTCGCAAGGGCGTCTACCCCTACGAGTACGTCAACGATTTCGAGAAATTTGACGAGACGGAACTTCCACCCCGGGAGGTATTTTATTCTCATCTCACGGAGGACGTCTGTTCCGAAGAGGACTACGAACACGCTCGTAGTGTGTGGACGGCATTCAATTGCCAAACTTTTCGCGATTATCACGATCTTTATCTGAAATTGGACGTGACACTTCTGATGGATATTTTCGAATCGTTTCGTAAGAGATGCATCGCGATATACAAGTTGGATCCTGCGTATTTCTTCACCACGCCGGGATTGACTTGGGAATCGATGATGAAATACACCAACGTGGAACTGGGCCTCATCGCAGAGAAGGAACAGTATGCTTTCATGGAGAGTGCGATACGCGGTGGCATCGTCCAATGTCCCCGACGCCATGCTCAGGCAAACAATCCTCATACGCCTGGTTACGATGCATCGAAGCCCAACACCTATATTGTCTACTGGGATGTCAACAACCTGTACGGCCACTCCATGTCCCAGTGTCTTCCCATCAGCGACTACGCGTGGATGACCGAAGAGGAACTCTCCTGCGAAGATTTTCTCAACTGGAGCGAAGATAATGAATGGGACTGTTTCTTGGAAGTGGATCTCGATTATCCCGAAACGCTTCACGAGAAACATCACGGATTGGCCCTGGCCCCCACCAAAAAGAAGCCACCTGGAGGATCATCGGAGCCAAAACTCATACTAAGCATGGAGAACAAGCGGAATTACATTCTGCACTACCGACTCCTCCAATTTTACATAAGTCACGGCTTGCAGTTGAAGAAAGTTCATAGAGGATTGAAGTTCCGACAGAGCAAGTGGCTGGAACCCTACATAACCGAGAACACGCACCGCAGAGCGCAATCGACATCGCCTGCAGACAAGGATCTGTACAAACTGTTCAATAACGCCATCTACGGCAAGACGATGGAGAACGTGCGTAATTACATCGACGCAACGTTGGTCACGGACGAAAAGAAATTTGAAAAGATCGTCGCGTCCCCCTACTTCAAAAACTTCACTATTTTCGACGAGAATCTAGTATTCGTCGAGAGGAACAAGAAGCAAGTGATGCTCAACAAGCCGATTGCCATAGGTGCCACCGTTCTTGAACTATCAAAATTGCACATGTACCAATCGTACTACGATCAGTTTCAACCCTTTTATGGAGATAACATCCAAATATGTTACATTGACACGGATAGCTTCATTTTTCTAATCCAAACACCAAGCCTCGAACATGATCTGACTAAGATGAAGCATCTGTTTGATTTTAGCAACTTACCATCAGGCCATCACTTGCATTCGGCAGAAAACAAAATGACGATTGGAAAATACAAAGATGAAGTTGGCGGGGAGTACATCAACGAATTTGCGGGGCTTCGTGCCAAAATGTACTGTGTAAAGATTGCAGAAGAAAAAGAGATCAAGAAAGCGAAGGGGGTGGGAAAAATAAGTACCAGCAAATTTAGCATGCAAAACTACAAGGAATGTCTTTTTCATGGTAAAAAGCAACTCAGCACCGATTATCGCATTGCAAGTAAATTGCATGATTTGTACACGACGCGCGTAAGCAAGGTCGCATTGGATGCAACGGACAACAAGTTACGTGTTCTCGATTGTCAAATCCACACGAGAGAGTGGGGCCACTACAATGGAAGCGATAAATGTGACGTGTGTTAACCGTAACCCCATAGCCATGAAGTCCGTTGTGTTTTTTTTGCCATTCTTCAAAACATACGGAGGAAAAGAGGAGCCCTCGGGCGATGAAAAGTTGCAAGCTGTTATTATGTTGTTAAGCCCGCTCCAAACCGAGGCTCATTAAATTCAACTCTAATTTTTCATCGCCCGAGGGCTCCTCTTTTCCTCCGTATGTTTTTGAAGAAGAATGGCAAAAAAGCACAACGTGTTAAATAACTAACAAGAACAATGAATCTCTTTGGTTTCCGCAAACAAAGCAACATGGACACTCCATCACCAAATTCCAATAACCTCTTACCTTCCATGTTATCTAAACTCAATGGTCTACTAATTGTACATCTTAATAGTATATGGACAAAAATAAATGACGATGTGGGCAAGATGTTTACGTCTTCAATAACAATTTACATTTCTATGAAATTCCGATCGACGGGAAACTTCAAATCACCGTGAATCCGGAGAACACAGGCGAAATCAAAATTTCTACCGGCAAGAACATTTTTCGAATGAAGCACGACAAGGTACTTTCTAACATGTCGTACGATGTGTCTGCAGGAGATTATTTTTACGTGGAACTCCTCGGAGACTATGACAAACTTATTCCTCTCTTCGTAGAATTACGAATCGTCTATCCTATTATAAATAACCGTTAACCAAAAATGCCTAACGACATTTTCGGCAACACCAAGCGTGTAGACCATGCAGAAGAGATTCTCATGTTGGACGTTCGTGTTAAGAAGTTGAGGACCGATTTGATCGCTTTGCAGGAGACCTTAAACAAAAGTTTAGAGTCTGAGATCGCTACGCTCCAAACGCAATGTCTCGATCCCATTCTGAAAATCGATTCCGAACTGAAAACACTGATAAAAAATTATGTCGACGTACCTTCTTACGACAACATTCAAAATATACAGTTGAGCATGGATTCGCTTCAAAATGATTTGGCCAAATTACAGCAATTTCAATCGAAAAATGAAGATTTGGAAAAATTGAAACTCGAAATCGAAGAGCGAACTTCCGCAATAGAAAATAATTTCTCTGAACTTCAAACCGTGGTGAATGATATTGATGTAGAACGCTTGCAGGTTGTTGTTTCCAAATTACAAGAAGAATTCACCAGCACGTTGGAAGAAATTAAATCCAAGTTGCAGACTTTGGAAGATACAATGACGAACCTGCCATCGTCGGACGAACTGCAGGTCATCGGTAAAAGCGTCGCGAACATAAAAATTCAATTGGAGGCCTATCAAGATTTCGAACACATTCAAACCACCATCGCTACGCTTCAGGCGTCCTTGGAATTGATCAACGAAGAAATTAAAAATATTCACGCTGAAGCAAGTGTGTTGACGAGTATTCAGGACACGTTAAGCACGGTTCAGCAGAAGATCCAATATTTGGAAAATTTGAACGTCGAATCCAATCTTACTCATTTTCATCACGTACTGGACAACATACAGGGTGACTTGGAATCGTTACGAACGAGCGTGCCTTCGAGCGAAGATTTGGAAAAATTGAAAACGGCGGTGACGGCACTATCCGATTCGAGTGACATCAAAAGTTCGTTGAGCGATCTCGAGAGTACGGTGGCCAATCTCCCCACCTCCAAAGAATTACACGCTTTGAAAATGAACATATCACGTATGCTGAAACGACTAGAAACGGAAACGGCGAACGTGGAACAGATTCGAGACGAACTTGCTTCGCTGGTGTCGACGCTGCCCACTTCGCAGAGCGTCGCCGACCTTCACACGCAGTTTACAGACATGCGAATCATCGTGAATGATCTTACCGAGAAGAGCTCGAAATTGAATCAAATCGAGAACCTTCAGAACATTGTGGTCAACATCAGAGATCAAGTTGGAGTGCTGGAATCAACGCAGGAATCGACGCTGGCCTCTTTCGGTGACAAGTTGCAAGAACTCAACGAAAGCTACAAGCAGTTGAACGTGGAAGTGAAAATCAAACCGTCATTTTCTACCGTAACGGATACCATAGTCGAGCATTTGGTGCCCGTACAAAACACACTGGGTCAGCTTCACAGCAACCTCGTTAGCATCGATACTAAATTCGCTAAACTGCATTCTCTGCAAGCCATCGAAATCAACAGCGTACCCAATCAACAGAGAATCTCCACCTTCGTCGAAGGTAACAAACTGTACATGTTGCATCCTTATCATCCGTACTACAAGTTTCTCCTCGATGGCACGATTCAGGTAAACGAATTTTCGTACTGGTCTCACGGCAGAAAAGCTAGCGTTCCCACCATGACTTTGATATCGAATCGTGGTGTCCAGAAAGCAGGAAACATTCCTCTGGCGCGTTGGATTGAAACGCGCAACATATATGAAATACAGGAAGACGAAGACCTTACCGTTTTCGACGTGAGTGCCGGCGATAAGCTGATCGTTCAAAACACGAGCGAGGTGCCACCCTCTTTGAATCCCATCACGCTGGTGCTTCTCTTCAAACGTAATCTCTAAAAAAATGTCAAGGCAAGCCATCGTCCAAGAATTGCATAAACCTGCACGCCGCAACTACAAACGTTTGGCTGTAGTAACCAAGGGCATCGACGACCTCTGGGAAAGCGACCTCGTCGAAATGAGTAGCGGCAAGTTAAAAAACGTACATAAATTGAACAAGGGCAACAAGTACCTCCTCACCGTCATAGACACATTTTCGAAATTCGCATGGGCTCTACCTTTGAAGGCGAAAACGGGAACGTGCGTCACGGAAGCATTCAAGACAATTTTTCGCGAAAGCGGCGGCAGACGACCTCGGTTTCTGCACACGGACAAAGGGAAGGAATTTTACAATGCCGTATTCCAAAAGTTTATTCGGAAACACAACGTTCAACATTACTCGACCTTCAGTGACGTCAAGGCCAGCATCGTGGAAAGATTCAATCGCACTCTGAAATCGCGCATGTGGTCACGCTTCACGCTTCAGGGAAGCTACAAGTGGGTCACCATTCTTCCGGAACTTGTTAACAACTATAATCACACACGGCACGGAACGATAGGCATGAAGCCAGCTGACGTTACCAAGTCTGACGAGCAACGTTTAATTTCTAGCGTTTACTGTCCAAAGTACACGCCCACGACAAAAAAAGCTAAATACAAAATTGGAGTACAGGTGAGGGTCAGTAAATTGAAGCGAACGTTCGACAGGGGTTTCACACGAAACTGGAGCACTGAACTTTTTACCGTGGTTCGAGTTCTAGCCGGGAACCGTCACACGTATATAATAAAAGACAGTGGCGGTGAAATTTTATTGGGGCGCTTCTACGAGGAGGAACTCTCTAAAACTAAATACCCCGACACGTACCTTATCGAAAAAGTTTTGCGCAAGAGAGGCAACAAACTTTTGGTGAAATGGCTGGGACTTCCGGAAACAAGTTGGATCGATTCAAACGAAGTGATTCTATGAGTACGTGGAATATTGTGAAACGTTTACCTAATTCGGAAAGTGGAACAAAGAAAAAGAACGGTGAGTTGCTTCCCGACAGCATCCGCTGTCTGATCGTAGGACCTTCGGGGTGTGGAAAAACGACACTGCTCGTGGACAATTTTCTCCTCGCACCGAATTGGTTAGATTGGAAGAACAGGCACCTGTACGTGTTCTCGAAAAGTTTAGAGCAATCCAAATACCAGCAACTGATGAAACTGTACGATGGTCTGGACATTGCAACGTTCGCCTCGGAAATAAAACCACTCGACGATTGTCGTGAAAATTCAGTCGTTGTGTTCGACGACGCCATCCTGGAAAATCAAAATGAAATTCGCAACTTTTTCACGCAAGGTCGTCACAAAGGAATGGATTGCTTCTACCTAGCTCAAACGTTTTCCAAAATTCCAAAACAGTTAGTACGCGACAACGCTAATTTCATATGTTTGTTTCGTCAAGATCACTCCAACCTCAAGCACGCGTACGATGACTACGTAGGCGGAGACATGAACTACAATCAATTTTCGGAACGCTGCTGCTCTACTTGCTGGAACGGTGACGATTTCGGATTCGCTACGATCGACATGACGAGGAAACCCAACGACGGAAAATACAGAAACAAAATCAACAACTTTCTAAACGTTGCAACGTTGTGAGAAACGACGTGTATAAATAACGTCATGACGAAACGAAAAATCGAAGACGAAAATCTCAAGCTTCGCGATTACTTTGCGAAACGCTTCAAAGGTTGGAAATCCGAGAATCGCGGATTCTACGAAGAGAAAAAACGTCAGGATCAACCTGTGATCGATGCCATCAGCGGTCTAGGTAAAGAAATTAAAAGTGTCACGCAACAAAATAAAAATTTGATCAACGAACTCGTGCCGCTCGCAGCTAAAAGTTACGCCGTACCCACGCCTATTTCGAGCATTCCTTCGACGCCGTTCGAACTGAAGGATGCACCGGCACGACGTCGAGCCATTGGTAGCACGTCGTCGTCTTCGGATAAAATCGAGTTGGGACCTTTGGCACGAGACTACCTGAGCACGGGGAAATTCGACAAGGATGAAGTGTTCGGATTGTATCCCAGCATGGAAACCAGCGAAGGCGGCGGTGTGGTGTGGAAGATTGGGAAATCGAAGGTGACCTTCGAAGGCAACGACATTAAAGTCAATTTAGGCGACAAGGATAGTTGGAACAGGTATCCGGGTACGGTGGGACTGTGGGAACTCGTCGCCAAAAAACAGCCGAAAGATTACACCGACGAAGATTACCAAAGTTACAAGGAAATTCTGATCATGACGGATGCCTTGTACCAGAACAACGACGCCTCGCAGAATAGGGTGAAATCGAGCAGCGGCGAGAAGTACAGGAATCTCATCAAACCGATTTGGAACCAGGTCAAAACAGGCAGTGGCGTCAAACGCTACAATACGTTACCCAAAGAATTCGTTTGGGTGGACGACGTGAGGAAGCTCGTGGACCGATTGTTGGTGATAGCCGGCGAAGAGAATGCAGGCAACCGTAATTTCTACAACGAGAAGGTTGGCATCGTGGACATGATCAGCACGAAACTTTCCAACTTCATCGTGAACGACGACAAGGGCATAGGTTACCTCATCAAAATCATCAACACGCTGCCTCCTAAATTTTGGAACGTGGTCGAAGGAAAGGGGCTTGTGAACGACATCATCAACAAGTTACCTTTCGAGATGCATCTACCTGGCTACCAGTACTGCGGACCGGGTACCAAACTCGAGAAAAGATTGGAGAGAGGAGACAAGGGTGTGAATCTGTTGGACGCGGCATGCAAAGATCACGACATCGCTTACAACACCACGCAGACGGATCTGGATGCACGTCACGAAGCAGACAGAAAATTGGAACATGCAGCTTTCGAAAGGTTCGTAAGCAGAGACGCATCGCTGGGTGAACGGGTCGCCGCACTGGGTACCACCATCGCCATGAACACAAAACAAAAATTGGGGTGGGGTATATAAATAACATCCAGTAAAAAAAACAACATGGCTTGCATAACTGATTTGCCGCACGAACTACTATCTAAAATATTCAAAAAGGTAGTTAACGGAGATGTTAATAAACTTGTGATCATAGCTAGAACGACGCCGGCATTTCGCATGGGATGCGAAATAGTTCTCAAGGACCATCTTCGGGAGATCAGTGGAATAAGGTGCGGTGATCTCGACACTCTTCTGTCGGCCGCAGGGGAGAAATTGAACGAGAGGTTGGATGAACTGCACGAGGCGAGGCAGGGAAGAAGACGGTATACTGATGATTGGCGTAAGTCCAAACAGGAAACTGAAGAAATCATCACGCACATCATCGCGTTCTCCGAAGCACGAACTTTCTTCCTCTGTTAAAAAAATCTTCGATACAAATTGTGAAAAAAAAAATATATATATATATATAAATAACACGCATCGTAAAAAAAAATAATCTTCGGTATATATAAATAACATACATCGTGAAAAAAAAAAATTAAATTTCTCTAACACACACACTGAAAATTTCTCTTCTTCGATATGACAACTGAAAAAATAAGTGACCTCCAAGCATTAAAACAAATGCTAAATTTGTCAGTCGAGTATGTAAAAATTCGGGAATTGGAAGTCGACAAACCTTACACGATAACTTCCGGTTCAATCGTTTCTACCCAGTATGGTCCCAAGGTACACCTGTTGCTCAACGCACAATACAGTCTATTTTTACCAGATCGATACGCTAACATGTTATCGGACGAGAAGCTATCTATTTTAATCGAGAACAAAACTCGAATCGTGTACAAGGGGACAAAGGAACTTCTTGGCAAGAAAACGAAGCACGTAATAGAATTTGTGTAGCGAGTGCGGGGGCCGTGAAAAAAAAATCTCAGAATATTTATATATAAATAACATACCGTAAAAAACTACACAAGAAAAAATATCAGAATATATATATAAATAACATACCGCGAAAATAACACATAGAGCATCAACATGAAGCCCAAGGGTGTCGTGTACCAGATACCATATTCGAATCTAAAAAATCTAGGTGCCCTCGATGGGTTACTCACCAAGAAACAACGCGAGAAGAAACGTTCTTGCTTGTCAAAAGGACACGGAATGAAATTGCTGCTCAGCACACCTCAATTGAGACGGTTGCAGCGTTCGCGGAAACAGCAAAAGATCGGAGGTTTCATATTCAGCATCCCGGCCATCCTAGCAGCATTGGGTGCCGTTGGAAGTTTGGCTGGCGGAAGTGCCGCCATCGCGAAAACCGTCATCGACTCGAAGAAGAACAAAGCGGAATTGGAAGAACAGAAACGTCACAACCTGGCCATGGAGAAGAAAGGGGGGAAGGGCGTGATGAGAAAATTTAAAAAAAAGAAACAGAAGCACTCACCAACCGAGACATTGAATCTCTGATCGGACCGTTACAAATCAAACACTTCAGAGGAGTTTTTATGTCCGACTCGTTACCTTCAAGCGTGAAAAAAAGAGAATGCGGAGTAGTCAACTTGGACGGTCAAGAAAATCCAGGCACGCATTGGATATGTTACCACAAAAATGATGATAAAGCATTTGTTTTCGATTCTTTCGGAGGTGTTCCACCTACAAATTTAATTCATTATCTGAAAACGAACAAAACCTCTATATACTACAACGACGAACGCATTCAAGATTTCGGAGACGTGAACTGCGGTCATCTCTGCCTCTCCGTGATCGCGTTTCTCTCTAAAATAAATAACCCTACGATCGAGGATTTCCAGAAAGCATTGTGCAACCTCAAACAGCATCACTAGGATGGGCGTGTTCCATCTCACGAGCGAATCTTCGATCTTGAAACTCACGCTGCACGACGACATCGTCTATCCTAAATCCGTGGCTCTGCGTGCATTCTACAGCATGTACCTCATACCTAACGTTACGCAGCACAACAACAAAATTAGCGTCGGAAGCGAACACATCGTCGTCACGCCAGGACAATACAATCTTTCCACTTTGCAAGCTCAGTTACCCAAAGGCACATACCTTTCTCAAAATTCGGTCACGCACAGAGTGGAAATCCTATCCGCGACGGAGACCGTGGACCTGGGCACCATGGGAGAACTTTTAGGTTTCGAGAACAACACCAAACTCGAAGCTGGCATCAAGCACGTAGCAACCAACATTCCTAAATTCTTGGCCATAGAGACTCTGAACGTACACTGTAACGTGGCCGAAGGCATGATCACGAAATCTTCGGACGGATTGTTAGGAAGTCACCAGCAGACGGGAATCATAGCCACGTTCAAACCAAGTTGCGAGTTCATGGAACCGATCATCTACACACCCTCTTCGCCGATCTATTTTCCAGTATGTCGCAACCGCATAGACGACATAGAGTTGGTGGTGACGAACGAGAAAGGAGACGTGGTGGATTTCGCAGGTGCCACTACGACGGCCATCGTGGAGATCGACATATAATAAATAACCATACATGTAAAATGGAGCAAATCGAAAGTTACGAATTGCAATCTTTCCCTCCCAACCGTCGCACGTTCGCCAATCTCAACGAGGCGAACAGGGAGATCGAATACGACGTGGACGTAGGCGATGGGTTCGTTCATCCTCACAGAGCGGACCTCTACCTTCAATTCGACGTGGTGAAGAAAGAAAGCGGAGACGCGTTTCCCGCAGCAGCAAACTTGATACTCGTGGACAACTTCGTGCCTCACCTGTTCTCGCAGGTGGAGGTGAGGAAACACAACACCGTCATAGACAGAATAGATTATCCAGGCATCACGTCGACGGCGGTGGGAACGTTGAAATTATCCAAAACAGACGCGGCGTACTACCAGGCCGGGGGATTCGAAGCCGGGACCAAAATATCGACGACAAGTCACACGGTGCTCTTTCCCATGCGTCTGCTGCCGGGTTTCTTCTCGGACTACAAGGAGATCATGTGGAAGGGAGGACTGCGCGTTACGTTTCGAAGAGCGGCCAACGACAACGACGCACTGATGCGATACGCTACTTTAGGTCCGGACGGCACCACGCCGATAGCCAACACTTTACCCGAAGCAGCCAAGTGCGTCATCCGGAGCATGGAATTGAGAATGCCGGTGGTGGAATACGAAACGAACTACGCCCTCAAGTACAAAGCAGAGATCTTGAAAAGTCCGCAGGTGCCGATTCACTTTCACGGTTACCAGTGCGTGCAGAAGATGGCGTCGGGGAGTCACATGGAATTCGACGTGACGACGCAGTTCAACAACATACAGTTCGACATGCCAGATTTCGTCGTGGTGCTTTTTCAGACCGGGAGGGACAAGAATCAGGAAAAAGATTCCAGCAAGTTCGACGACTGCAAGATCAAGAACGTTTATCTGAAGAACGGACGCAACGAAGTGTTCCCGCGCGAGAATTACAACCTCGACGAGACCAAAAACGATTACCTCAAACTTTACGAAGCGTTTTCGGCTTACAAACGCGTGACCGAGGGAAGCGTGGACATGTACTACACGCCCAGCGAGTTCAAAGCACGGAGACCCATGACCGTCATCAACACATCTAAGAGGAAGAAGGTTGTGGTCAACGATCGAACCAACATCAAGGTCGTCTGCGAGTTCCACGATGCCTTGCCCGAGGATACCCTATGCAGTGTCATCCTGATTGCAGAGAAGTCCTTCGCCTACGACGTGAAGAACGAGAGGGTCACAGAGCAGTTTTAACAAGTTTTTTACATCTTTTCTTGCACAAATAAGAAATTTTTTGTACTAGCACAATCAGTTACAATAGCACAATACAAATTTCACTAGTTCAGATCAGTTACAAATGTCAATTTCATTAGTTATCAGTTACAATATCTTTTTTTTTTGCACTATAGCACGAGACAATCAGAAAATTTGCACAAAAATTTGTTGTTGTTTTTACACGTGAAAATTAACAATAAAATTTCTTTTTTTATCGTTTCAGATGCTGTCGAAACATCAAAAACACATACACACACTAGAAAAAAAACATGCAACTTTATTTGTAACACACACATATTCTCCATCTTCATCAAGAAAATATTATAATAAACATAATTATTTTTATCTATATCTCACAATAAAACTCTATATCCAAAAATATCACAACATCAAATAACACTAGAGTCGTTAGTACACGTTGCATGCATTACGGAGGTCCTCTGTAGAGTTTCATGGAAGTTTGAGAGAAAAAAAAACAAACACGTGAAACTCTATAGAGGTGCGGTAATCTATAACCGCAGCCATTAGAAAACCTTTACTTTTTTGGCTGGGCACCACGCACCCTGGCGAGGTTATAGGGGCCAGGTATCCTAAAAAACAACAATTATTATTTTGTTTGTTTGTTTGCGTCACAATACATACGCGCGCACGCGTGTGTGGCACATCGTTCCCTCCCCGAGAGAGAGGTTTACGAAGGTCACGATATATAAACATTTGGTCCCCGGACTTGGAAAATTACGATAGGGTGCACTCATCTTTCAAAAAATGAGAGGATGAGAGGATGAGAGGAGAGGTTTACGTAGGTCACGATATATAAACATTTGGTCCCGGACTTGGAAAATTACGATAAGATGCACTCATCCTTCAAAAATAAGAGGATGAGAGGATGAGAGGAGAGGTTTACGAAGATCACGATATATAAACATTTGGCCCCGTTGATTCCAGCACTCCAACTTCATCTCTAATGTTGACGACAATATTCTAAAGGTAGAGAGGATGAGAGGATGAGAGGATGAGAAAATGAGAGGATGAGAGGATGAGAGGATAAGAGAATAAGAGAATAAGAAGATGAGAGGATGAGAGGATGAGAGGAGAGGTTTACGTAGGTCACGATATATAAACATTTGGTCCCGGACTTGGAAAATTACGATAAGGTGCACTCATCCTTCAAAAAATAAGAGGATGAGAGGATGAGAGGATGAGAGGAGAGGTTTACGAAGGTCACGATATATAAACATTTGGTCCCAGACTTGGAAAATTACGATAAGATACACTCATCTTTCAAAAATAAGAGGATGAGAAAATAAAAAAATAAGAGGATGAGAGGAAGATGAGAGAATAAGAGGAGGATAAAAAGAGGATGAGAGGAGGATGAGAGGATGAGAGGAGGATGAGAGGAGGATGAGAGGAGGATGAGAGGAATGAGAGGGATGAGAAGGATGAGAGGATGAGAGCTCATCTTTCACTCATCACTGCCTTTTTGCCCCCGTGAAACATCGTCAGCGCAATAAATGAGGCGCGGAACGGGGAGAGAAAGTGAGTTTTTCAACTTTTTGTGGTCGTTTGGTCAAGAAATCAGAGTTGGGGTGGGAGTCACATTTTTTATCTACTCTGCTAGTCACTACGTACATTGATTTTTTGCAATCGTTGGTAATATCTGTCCATCAAACTCGGTCCACCACCAAAGTAAGTAGGATATAATTGAAATCAATACTTGAGAACTACAAAGCAAAACGAGAGGAGCAATGTGATTTCATCTTTTAATATATCAACGCAAAACTTTGGTCAAACCACACTTATTTGTGTTTTAACTTTGTTTTGAGTTCACTTTTTGCATGATAGGCTAATCGGGAAGGACCTACAGTTTAAAGTGGGATTCGAGCCTCTGAACAATCTGAAGCCAGCAGGGATGGAAATTTGATCGCGGAATCCCTTGATTACAAAGCAACAGCGTTGGGCATTAAACTATCAGGGATGTCCTTACCTTTGTTATGTGTGTAACATCAACATACTGACTCTTCTTTTTGCTTCGTGTACATGGTGTGAAAACACTGTCCAAGGGGGAGAAAGATCTTAATGTACACGCACGTGCTGGCGAATATGTATACGTAAAAATTACGTTATTGGATACATTTAAAGGGATTATTGTTTTACTTTTATGAATATCAGATTTGAATAAAGTAGCAAACTGATTTCTTTACTAAGTGGCTAAAGATGTTAATTATTTTCGGAATTGTTGATTTTTTTTATTATGGAACAGCTGAAAGACTGATTGATTGAATTGGTTCATTTTACTTCGATTTCCTGCCACTTTTGGCTAATCGCGAGATGGAAATGACTGATGATACAATAAAACCGATGAAGGAACACTCACAAATACCCATGCCCAGGCCGGGAATCGAATCCTTGACCTCTGAAGTCGTAGCGCGCTATGCTAACCACTCCGCTACGGATGCCGGCGTAACACTTGAAACATTGTGTTTAGTTTCTTTCTATTAATATAAATCAATTATCGTACGTTTCATTCTTACATTTATTGTTCTTTCTTGTTTTGTTTTTTAATTGTGCATAAGTTGCTCTTGCTGTAGATCTCTTAATGATCTTTTGAAATAAAGATTTTTGGGGATATACCCCTGTTGCACCGTGCCCTTGGACCTCTCCGCTCACGATAATTCTCATGCACTATCATCCGCCGAGAGGAGATCGGTTCAAGGGATATTGAGCAATCCAGTGTTGCGGTGAAAAACCTACCTTCGTTTGACTTCAGGTGAAAACCAAATCGCAAAAAATTAAGTATAAATAACACATTCAATTCTTTTGCAAAAATAAATCACAATAAAGTGTCTGTCCTGAAGTTATCTATTTGAAGGGATCATGTGTAAAACATGGTAAGTGACATTTTGATAATTTTTTAAGATGACACATGTAAGATGTACATGGTAAGATGTCACAATGTTTTACACCCTAGTCCTTCATTTATTGAATTTATTTTGGCTCTAATATTAGTTTTACGTTCAGTTGCTCAGGGCTAGACCAAAGTAAATTTCTCAGCTCGGACCTTGGGGTGCACGAGTTTGGGGTGGCAAGATGTCTTATCTTATTTAAAGCTTCTTTTTCGTCAACATTCTTGAATTGTAGTTATATTGAGTTGCATGTTATTGAGTATGAAAGCAGTCAGAAGAGGAGTTTCAGTAAATTCGGCTGTGATTCCGCCCTTTGGAAAATTATTCCTCACTCATTGCACTTATTGGAACGGCAGCCAAATTCTTGGTATAACCTAAGCATTTCATTGTTTTGATTTAGAGTTTGAGTTTGAGTTAGTTTTTTAAGTCCACTTTATGCGCAGTACGGCTAATCGGGACTGAACCTACAGTTTAAAGTGGGATCCGAACCACTGTGCCATGTGCCTCCACCGGGTGGTTTAATTTAGAGTACGAGGTTACTGTATTATTAATAAGTTTATCTAATTTTGTGTCGTGTCGCCAGTGCCACCTGTTGGTACAATACTGGGGATTTCGGTTTTCCCCTTAATTGACTTATATCCAATAAGAGCTTAATGAAAGATAAGCACTCGTTTATCGCAGAAGAAAATTGTGCATATAACAATGTAGAATGTGACAAAATCCACAACAAAATTATATGCATGGTAATTTCGTACATTACTGAATGAATGAATGAATGAATTTATATTATATGAATTATATTTGAATATTGATCATATATTAGGGGAGCCTACAGACCCCCAGCCCCCGGTTCGCTTTCAGACAAAAAAAGGAGACTAAAATGTAAAGTTGTTTCGTGGAAATACGGACATTCTATACAATTGCTATTGTCTTCGGTTTGCAGACCGATTGATTATAAAAATAAAAGTGTTTTCGAAACTTGTTTCGAAGAGCTTTCATTTCCTGCAGCTTACGTTTGCAACGGATCAGGTTGCAACAGGAGACAGGACAGCCTTACGGTCAAGCAGGCGATCTTGTTTCTCTGCTATCGGTATCTAAGGTTGCCAGACACTTATCTTTTATGCGTAACTTCGCTGCTTTTAAATAACGTTATTTTTTGAACAATAAAGCATAAAGTTGGTTTACACAGTTTAAATTGAAAATATTTATGTTATACGTTTCGTGAAGCAATGCTAAGAGAACACGGGAGTGAGCTTTCTTGTTTTCTGTGTTTCTGAGGCAGTGGCAAACATGCCCACTAAGCCCCTCTCAGACAAGGGAAGGGAGAAAACCACTGGGTGTTGTTCTTAGATGTAATTTGTAGAAGCACTTCCAGGTTTCTCTCGCTCTTCTTGTGGAACTTGCGTTAAATGCAGAATTCCTCTGTTGTGCGTACAATCGAAGGCAAATGTAATAATAAGCAAATTGCTCATCATTATATTAATTAAATCTGTGTTCCTCAGTGTGATTTTCAAGAATCGGGATCCTCAAACAGCTTCTGAAAAAGGCCCTTGCTGGGAAAGTAAATAATGGAAAAAGAATGGACATTTTGCCTGCTATAATGTTTGCCCTTGACTGTATGCAGCAAAAGGACGTTTTCATGTGGTCTTCGAAAACGATAGCGTCGTCGCCTTGTAATGAAGGGGTCGCGTCACGGGTTTGATACTGGTGGAGACACGTGCTACAGTGGTTCGGATTCCACTTTAGACTGCAGGTTCAGTCTCGAATAGCCTTTCTGTGCATCAAGTTGAAATTGAATTCTTCGAAAAGGAGCAAAAATTTCAAATCTTGCTTGGGTAATATATGAATCCTTGTGCGTACAGTTGCCATTCATCGCCTATGTCAACACTAATCTAAGGGTTCCAGTGTATTTCTATTTCCGCCCATTTTCGAACTATCGGGTTAATCGTGACGGTGAGGATAAATGATGAACGGATGAAATGGTGATGGAACATACACAACGATACATACATCCACGCCCTACCAGCTATATAGGAACCTGAGGCTTCCCAGCGTGTTACGCCTTTTTTCTCCGCAACGGAAGCCGACTAAAGGTTTCCGATTTCAAGTGACAGATTGTAGATGGCATCATCAACGGTTCAACGTTGAACCCCTTTAGTTTATTTCCTTTCTCTTTCTTTATTTTTTATTTTTTTTAAAATTTTAAGTCCACTTTATTCACATAAAGCCTACACCCCTTGTTTGGGAATGAGTGTTTTATTCTTGTGTAGTGTATCCTGCAGTGGATAACACTGTTGTCTTGTAATCAAGGGGTTCCAGGCTCTATCCCCTGTGGAGGTCCATTGTGAAGTGCCTTTTTAAACTGTAATTCCAGTCTCGATTAGCCGATCTTTGCAGGAAAGTGACTTAAAACAAAGTTTTACATATTTTTGTGATTTCGTGTCCTCATCGTTCATTATCATCGTCGCAATCAATCAAAAGTGTCAGAACGGAAACGTAAAATTAGGAAAGTACAAATACGACAAAGACGCTAGAATGATCTAAAAATGTATATATTTATACGGTTTTATCGTTTGTCGCCACTGTGTTGCATGTTGCGCGGAATAATCAATATCACAATTATCTTTCATTGAAGTCGCACATATCTTTCGCTCATCAGTCTTATTGACCGAGATAATTAATTTGTAAACACATGCAATAAGTTTTCTTGAAAATTAGTTTATAATCTCTTTCTCCATTTTTTAATTAAAATTCTTTAATCTCGAATTCTGAGAATTCATGGAGATGCTCAAATTTAATAACTTCTGCAGTTGTTTCCCCATATCCCTGCAAAACAGCTACTTAAGTTGACCTCAGAAAGTTTTCAGTCAACTCAGTCGTGAAACAAACTGGAGGCAGGGATTACCAGAGGGAGGAAGATGCGACACGATGCTTTGGAGGGAACAACACTTTGATAATATAATACCAAAACGTTAAAAAATATATTTATACAATTTGTACCACTTCTACCTAACTTCCCACAAAAATGTGTATATATGCATGTGTGGTTGATTTGGTTGATTTGAATTGTTGTTTAAAGTCCACTTTATGCACGGTTCTACCTTCAATTTTGCAAAAAAAAAAAAAAAAAAAAAAAAAAAGTAGTCTTGCTTTCTTCGATTGTAATATAAATGTTTCTACTCGTCACATTATTTTGAAGGAATTTGGGACCTATTCAATTAAAATGTTTCCTATATAGCTTTTCTATTTTGGTTATTTTACGTCACAGATCTATTTCGTGGATGAATCCAGACAATGAGGTGGAATGATATAATGTTGAAGGTACACTAACGATGTCCATGACTCCATATAATGGCGTCTAATCTTTAGAATTAACTATACTTTGCGGAAACTTTTGAAAAAGTACTAACGCAATCTTTCAAAACCAGAATTTTGGTAATTGAAAGATCGGCCCAGGTACGCAATTGGATCTCCGACTTTGTTTTTTCTCGCTCTAACCTGTTAAGAATGTCACATCAATAATACTAGCTCAGAAATGTAATGCCCACCCTCTTTCCTTATAGAAGGTTATGTGAATGTGCTGATTTGTTTGGCTAAGGGAATTTCCCGATTAGTAAATTGAGGTTATAAATATAAAGGTTTTGCTAATATGGAATGCAAAAGCTCAGTACTTGGCTCCCTCAGGGATTAGAATTTTGTTAGGTTAAACAGCATAAAAATTTTACAGCTAGAATTCTCATATTTACTGACGATCTTTTAAGAGACTTGATAATAAGTTATAACCTGTGTTGTGATGCCACTATAAACTGGATACAAAATATGCAGTCCCTAGAATGAGATGGATGAGGCTTATGAACCTCAACCTACACAGGTGTACAATCTGGCACCCCCCCCCCCCCACGTCCGTTTGGAACAGGAATCATTTCGTGGGCTTATAACTACAAAATATAAGACATGAAAAAGAACAAAGTAGATTTCAGACGTGACCAGTGGCATTGCAGCAGTTGTCTCCATGGAGGGAAGGAGGAAGCTAGTTAGTGTTGTCTATGCAGTTAAGGACAGATGTTCCCTGTGCATTGCGCCATGACTGAATTTCATGGGAGTGTGGACTGTACACTTATAGGGCATAATATGATACGATGACGTGATTACTGCAACAATTCTAAGCTGTCTATCTTCACCCGAAAAATATACGCAGTGTTAGTGGTATAGGTGACTTCGGAAACACCGCACTGCGAGAGAAGGGGGCCCAAGCCTCAAGACTACATTCCGAGATCGGAAAAAGAAAGAAAGAAAAAATTAAGATGATAAATTGAATTCTTCAAGTTTCTCCGATTTGAAACACAATTTATTAAATAGTTTTGAATTTTGCGTACGTGTTATGTGTGCCCATATTTCTATTATTCATTTAAATTATGAAACTAATTTGTATGTTAACATCTGCTATTTATATATCAAATTTTTAATAATCCTATTGTAAATAAAAAAATCCTAACGCTCATAATATTGATGGTGAGTAGTTGATTTGTGTCCCGTGTATTGTGGCAATTCATCAAAAATACTTTAATTCC
Source organism: Lepisma saccharinum (assembly GCF_977018435.1). Taxonomy (NCBI): domain Eukaryota; kingdom Metazoa; phylum Arthropoda; class Insecta; order Zygentoma; family Lepismatidae; genus Lepisma; species Lepisma saccharinum. The sequence continues at coordinate 68,189,335 of NC_139246.1, read as the reverse complement.
TGTTGGCACAGCAACCATCATGACACTTTGCTGACTGAGTTGAAAGGTGCTTAGAATTAAAATGTGCTGAGGTGACAGAGAACAGGCGATTGGTTCACAAGCCGTTAACATGTGCTGTTAACGAGGAGAGATACCTCTTTATACCTAATCATCACGATCCCTCGCACAAACACTGCGTCTTAAATGAAATAATAAAGAAAGATTCCGCTGAACTACTGTCCAATTAAAAATTATGGCTACTCGAGTTTGCACTCTAAATAAAAATTAACCAGTTAACTTATTGAATTCTGAGTAAAGCTATAATAACTATTTTTTTCAATTATACCTTCAATTTCTTATCCTCGTGAGAATCAAAAAAAATGCCTATTTTTTGGTGTTTTTCAAACTATGCTCTCTTTGAGATTGAGTAATTAAAACTAACTTGTGGTCCAATCATGACGAAATTTAAATACGTGTTAATTTTTTAATTGGAGTTCAAATTCGATACTCCATAGTGTTTAATCCAACTGTAGACAATCATTCGCTTTCAGGTCATATGTCCTGAAATAGTACCAACACAGAGAAAACGCGAATGGCATAGTCTCCCTTCTTTCCGTACTTTCAAGCGGCAACCTTCGAATCAGCCACGAACAGTGTCACCCACCCCCTCCCCTCCCTTGTGTCCCCTAGCCCACAAGCGAGAAAAAACAAAGTCAGAGATCCAATTGCGTACCTGGGCCGATCTTTCAATTACCAAAATTCTGGTTTTGAAATATTGCGTTAGTACTTTTTCAAAAGTTTCCGCAAAGTATAGTTAATTCTAAAGATTAGACGCCATAATATGGAGTCATTGACATCGCTAGTGTACCTTCAACATTATATCATTCCACCTCATTGTCTGGATTCATCCACGAAATAGATCTGTGACGTAAAATAACCAAAATAGAAAAACCTATATAGGAAACATTTTAATTGAATAGGTCCCAAATTCCTTCAAAATAATGTGACGAGTAGAAACATTTATATTACAATCGAAGCAAGCAAGATTACTTTTTTTTTTTTTTTTTTTTGCAAAATTGAGGGTAGAACCGTGCATAAAGTGGACTTTAAACAACAATTCAAATCAACCACACATGCATATATACACATTTTTGTGGGAAGTTAGGTAGAAGTGGTACAAATTGTATAAATATATTTTTTAACGTTTTGGTATTATATTATCAAAGTATTGTTCCCTCCAAAGCTTCGAGTCGCATCTTCCTCCCTCTGGACATCCCTGCCTCCAGTAGGCCTTTTACCAAGTATGGCTTAGAACATATCAACTACCTCTACTTTTCAACAACACTTTTAATGATATTTAAAATATATTCATATTTTCAATCACTGATTGACGCATAGTCGTAACGTAATTTCCTGAGAAATATGGTGTTAAAAGATGAATTCCCCCACTTCTAAAAGTTCGACTATGTTGATGATTGCGTTCAGTGATTGTACACTCCGGTTTCGAGTCCCGTTAGCTTTAACGAGACTGTTTTGTGAGTGTCTCTTCATACATTAAACATAATCAGGATTCACCGTCGTGAATTGCCAAAAGTGGAATAAAAGCGACGTAAAATAAATAATAAATATCAAATATAAATGACTTCTAAAAAACCACTGGCCTGACAAACGACAAGGCTTCGTACCACTCGTACCAAATACGAGGTTAAAAAATCACAGAGTTGCAATAGTATAAAATCTACAAAAACATCGTAATAATAGGTTTTCTATTGTGCTTAACTTAATAAAAATTATAGGCCTCGTACCAAGTATGGCTTAGAACATATCAACTACATCTACTTTGAAAAGACGTAATTTCAATCTATAAAAATATTTTTTATTTGAAAAATGCAAATAGGTGTAAGAATAGAATATAATCGGTAGGTTTTTATAAAAAAAATTATACTGCATATCATAAAAATTTGTTGAAGAGTTTATTTCATGTTGTAAGATTAATCTTTCATATTAATATGATACGTTTGGGGGTTAAGGTTTTAATTTTCAACCTCAAATTCTCAATCGGTTGTTCGGCGTAGCTATAGGCTAAAAAACAGAACACTGTGCGGCGCATAATATGATGAGGTATTACGCTAGCGTTGCGCCATTTGCGACGCACTACTGTGCTTTCTGTAACGTTACCTGTGCAGTTTGGGTCCGTGATATCTATACAAAAGAGATAATACCAAAGAAATTCAATTAGATAGAAAAAAAATCACCAAGAAGAGCTTGAAATGTAATGCATGCACATAAAACAGCACATAAAAATTCGGAAGAAAAAATTCAAATAATTTCTGTTTTCAGCCACTGCCAACTGCCATACATAATCATACAACCATCGAAAAACCATGTTTTCTAAAAATTGCTACTTTTAGTGCTGGCAGCATATTTTGTTGACCATGTGATCCTGAGCGGCTGTCTCTTTATATGTATTACAGTTCCCAAGAAACAGTTTGTTAATTTGTAACATTGTATATCTGACAATTATAATACAGTAATATCTTGAAGGGGTGTAAGAAGCAACCCTTTCCGAATACATCATAATGTCAAGCTCTCTTCCACGTAGATCAACGTCGACTATATTTTCCAGAAGAGCGAGGTTCTAGCGCATGCATTCACGGTCAGTATAATCCTCTGTGGGTATGTGATTGTCCCTTCTCCACTTCTAACATTCATTTACATCCTCGCAATTGGACAGAAATTGTATAAATCTGACGTTAAATAAACTAAATGAACTAACATAAACTGCATAAAATATATGTGACGCTTTCAAAGATGGTATTTTGAATTTAGTAATACCCCTCCAATGCCTATCATTGCATCGAATGCAAATATTCCTTACGTTGCAGTAGTATAAAAGTATATACAACCAGTGCCAGAAAGTATGAACCCCCCTCAAGCAGATTTGGCTACACTTAAAACAAGCTCAACATGCCCATATGAGCTTTTTGCTCAAGTGTGGAATCTTGTCTAATCCAAGATTTTTGTAAAAATGCCCTCGGGAATTTCTCAGAAAGTATGAACCCCCTCAGATTGATTTGCCTATACTTACAAAAGGCACTTCTGTGAGATTGTTGTCCATAAACCTGTCAAAAATATGCCCCTCTTGTGGCCACACTTAAAACTAGGCCACCCATACACACATACATACACACCTATACACTCACACACACACATATTTATTTCTGGTTTAAGTTCAATTGGATACCAGCTTCAATTTGTTTATCTAATATTAAAACAATGTAATTCTTCTAGAATTGCTCTGTGACCCTCTCATTTCTTACATCATAAACATATGATTTTTCTCCTATGAGAATAACACTACATATGGTGTCATCAGGTAATGCCTCATGGAATTCACAGATAATTTTAATGTTTGTCCTGTCATTCACCACAACTTGTTTCCTTTTTGAAGTGTTGATTACAAACATGGGTCTCCGTGTCTTGAATTCATCTGGTGTGTAATACATGTCAGTATTGCCAGTAGTGACTCTTTTGAATGCTGAAAATGCCTCATATAATTTAAGGAAATCATCCTTGGACATGTTTAAATTGTAATTTTCTCTAGGAAAGACCTCATTTCTGCCATTTTTAAGATAAATGTTCTTGATGTTGCAGCTATCAAATTTACTTGAATTTTTTTCCTGATTATTGTGTCTTTTAGTCTGAAACAGTACCACCACAAAATCAGGCATGTCATATTGTATGCTGGAGAATGAATTTGTAGCATCAAACTCATAATATGTGCCAGATGCGGGCTTCTGTACACATTGATATGTATAAAATTGTAGAGGAATCTGTGGATTTTTTATTATATCAGCTTTGTATTTAAGAGCATAACTGGCCTCATATTCAACAACAGGGATTCTTAGCTCCATAGTCTGAATAATGCATTTGCCTGCATCTGGTAGGGTATTAGGCAGAGCTTCCCCTGTAGAGTTTAATGTGCTGTACCTCATCAAAGCATTATTATCATTGGCAGCTCTTCTAAATGTGATTCTTAAACCACCCTTCCACATAATATCTTTGTAATCTGAGAAGAATCCTGGCAACAGGCGCATTGGAAACAGCACTGTGTGGCTCTTAGATATAATTTTATCACCAGCCTCAAATCCACCTATTTTGTAGTAAGAAGCCTCGGTTTTGGATAATTTTAATGTGGCCAAAGCTGTGGAGGTAATGCCGGGATAATCCACTCTGTTTATAACAACACCATGTTTTCTGATCTCAATTTCACAGAACAGATGCGGCACAAAATTGTCCACCAATCTTATATTTGAATTTGCCGGATAATCTGTTCCATCGAGCTTTACAACATCAAATTTGATGTATAGATCTGCTCTGTGGGGGTGTATAAATCCATCCCCTACTTCAAGATCAACCTCAATCTCTGTGTTGGGTTGATTTAAATTTGCAAATGTCCTCCTGTTTGGAGGGAATGATTGTAGCTCATAACTCTCAATATTTTCCATTGTATGTATTTTTATTTAAATATTAATCTCTATGATAGCAGTTGTTGTGGCTCCAGCAAAATCAACTAATTCTTCTTTTTCATTAGTGACCATCAATTCAATGTAATCTATTCTATTATGACACACAGGAAAATATAATGTTGGGGATGGATTGTAGATGATTGGCTCCATAAATTCAGAATTAGGTTTGAATGTTGCAATGATGCCAGTTTGTTTGTGAGTGCCTATGCCATTTGATTTTGTGATCATACCCTCGGCCACATTGCAGTGAATATTCAGAGTCTCTATGGCTAAGAATTTAGGTATATTCATAGCAGTGTGTTTGATGCCTGGTTCAAGTTTTGTGTTGTTCTCAAATCCTAACAGCTCTCCTATAGTACCCAGATCCACTGTTTCTGTAGCAGATACAATCTCTACTCTGTGAGTGACAGAATTTTGACTTAACACTACACCTCTGGGTAATTGAGCATTTAGAGTGGACAGATTATACTGCCCTGGAGTGATGACAATTTTTTGATCCCCTACTGCAATTGTATTGTTGTGGTGTGTAATATTAGGGATCAAGTACATGCCATAAAATGCTCTGAGAGCTATTGTTTTGGGATACACTATGTCATCATGTAATTTGAGTTTCAATATTGAATTTTGGCTGGTGAGATGGAATACCCCCATGATGTTTCAGATACAACAGGGCTTTTTGAAAATTTTCAATTGATGGTTTATTTATTTGAGACATATATCTAAGAACAGATAAACACAAATGTCCGCAATTAACATCTTTGAAGTTTTGAACACGGGCATTATTGTAATAAAGATTAGCTGAATTTAGATATTTTATTAAATTTTCAGGTGGAACACCTCCAAATGAATCAAACACAAATGCCTCATTGTTTAAATATTTAAGATAGCAAATCCAGTGAGTGCCCTGATTTTTGTACTTATCCAAATTAACAATGCCACACTCTTTGTTGAGTGGTTGTTCTGGTAAAGAATCAGACATGTACACACCTCTAAAATTTTTGATGCCCAGTGGCTTGATTAAAGCTTCAATATCTTGGTTTGTAAGCGGCTCTTGTTTTTTTTAAACTTACTCATGGCTCTCTTAACACCTTTGCCTTTTTTCTCCATGGCCAGGTTATGGCGCCTCTGCTCATCTAATTCTGCCCTATTTTTCTTGGCATCTATTACTGTTTTTGCTATGGCAGCTGATCCCCCGGCCAAGCTCCCAACAGCCCCGAGAGCTGCTAAGATGGCAGGGATAGTAAATATGAAACCCCCACATGTGATTTTTTTCTTGATTGCTGTAATTTTTTTAATTGGGGGGTACTAAGCAACAATTTCATACCATGTCCCTTTGCAATACAAGAATTTTTTTTCTTGCGCTGCTTTTTGGTTAAAAGGCTATCAATAGTTTTAAGAGATTTAAGACCTGCATAAGGTATTTGATACATAACACCCTTGGCCTTCATTCTAGGTTTATTATATACATATTCACAACCCCACCCCAGTTTTTGTTTGGTGTTCATAGCTATGGTGGTCCCCAATGCTGCTATTCTCTCACTCAAAGAAGCATCTTTGCTTACAAATCTACCAAATGCAGCCTCTTCTAATTTCTTGTCTGCAACATGTCTTTTGTCAAGATCAGAATGTGTGTTGTATGCTATGTCATGGTCTCTACAAGCAGCATCTAGGAGATTAACACCAGGATCACCTCTGTTTAATCTATGGTCCAATTTTGTACCTGGACCACAATACTGATAGCCTGGAATGTGTAGTTCAAATGGCAGCTTGTTTATAATGTCATTAACCAGCCCCCGACCCTCAGAAATATTCCAAAATTTAGGTGGTAGAGTATTAATAATTTTTATGAGATATCCAATCCCCTTAGTGTCATTCACTATAAAATTAGATAATTTGGTGCTTATCATGTCCATAATTCCAATCTTTTCATTGTAAAAATTGTGGTTGCCAGCATTTTCCTCCCCAGCTATCACCAATAACCTATCTACAAGTTTCCTGACATCATCAACCCACACAAATTCTTTGGGCAGGGTGTTGTATTGTTTGATTCCACTGCCAGTCTTGATCTGTGACCATATGGGCTTGATTAAATTATTGTATTTTGCCCCGCTGCTGGACTTGACTCTTTTTTGTGTGGGATCATTGTTCTGGTATAGAGCATCTGATTTTATTAATATTTCTTTGTAATATTCATAATCTTGATCTGTATAGCTGCCAGGCCTTTTCCGAGTCATCAGTTCCCACAACCCAGGTGTGCCGGGGTACTTAACAAAAGCACCTTTTTCTCCGAGACGAGATTCTGAATAAACAATCAGATCATCTCCCATAAATGTTACTCTGAAATTGCCAATTCTATGTATGATGCTACCATCAAGCTCTGTGTCAGCATATAAGCCAAACACCTCATCTTTATTGTCTTTAGGTGTGGTTAAATATTTTTGAGCAAGAAGACCCAATTCAATAGGATCCTGAGTAGCTTCAATTCTTCTAGGAGCAATAGGACTAGGTGTATGAATACTGGAAAGTGGGGTGAATGGATAATCTAATATGTTTCTTGCAGCTACAGGCACAAGCTCTGTGATCAAATTTTGATTTTGCTCTGTAACAGTTTTGATATTCTTACCTAATTCACTAATAGCTGTTCTGCTTGTTTGTGTTTTTCATAAATTCCCCGGTTCTGTGATTTCAATCCCTTAAATCTTTTTACAAGATAATCTCTTAATTTAAGATCATCAATGATTGGCCTTTTCATGGTTATTTATTTATGTTTCAATGTCTAGAAAATTTTTGATTTTATTTCTGTATTTTCCAGTATTAGGTGTTCTTGTCATATCAATTGTGACAAACCCATAACTGTCCTGGTTCCAGCACCTGCTGCAAAACTTAGAAAAATCATTGTAGCTCAAGTCCCCACCTACATATTCATCATGTATGTGTTTGAGGTTGGTATGATCTTGATGAAACACACATATAAAATTGCTGTTGTCTCGGATCAGTTGCTTGGGTATTTTTGAAAAAGTCTGTGCCAGGTAGAAGCAATCAATATTTTTGTGTCGGCCCTGTGTAAAGAAATTTCTAACCTTGTTTTGATTATCCAGTATAATGTCATCAAACACAACAACAGAATTATCGAGACATTCATGAAGTGGCTTAACATCTGGTTCAAAAGTAGCAATATCCAATCCATCATATAGCTTCATCAGTTGCTGATATTTTAATTGTTCCAAGCTCTTAGAGAAGACATACAAGTGCCTGTTTTTCCAGTCTAACCAGTTGGGTGCCAATAAAAAATTATCAACCATTAGTGTAGTTTTACCACAAGCAGATGGCCCAACAATAAGACATCTAATATTTTCAGGCAGCAATTTTCCATTTCTCTTATTCTGCTGTTCAGGTTCTGGCAGCCTCTTTATAACATCCCAGGTGCTCATATTATTATTTTGTTTGCATCAATCCAGCTGTGTTCTGGGAGTCCTAGCCATTTGACAAGTAACTTGTTGCCTTTTCTGCGGATGATTTTTTCTATGAGATATGTGTCAGGCTGTTTAGTTTTGTTGAGTTCTTCTTCATAGAATCTGCCTTTGAGAATTTCTCCTCGGTGGTCTTTTATTATATATGTGTTAAGGGTCCCGGGTTTAATTTGAACCACTGTAAATAATTCAGTGCTCCAGTTTCTTGTAAAGCCTCTTTTGAATAAGTGCTTATATTTGCTGATTCTTACTTGATCACCCACCCTGTATTTGGCCTTTCTTCTTGTTGGCTGGTATCTAGGATAATAAACAGTCCTGATCAATTTTTGCTCATCAGATGAAGTTACTTCAGAGGGTTTCATGTTGATTGTGGAATGGACCGAGTTGTTATATTTATGTAGAAGTTCTGGAAGAATATTAATCCATTTATAATTACCTTGAAGTGTGAATTGTTTATACATAAGATTTTTTAAGGTTCTGTTGAATCTCTCTACAATTGAGGCCTTGAGATCACTGTAACTCGAGTAATGTTTTATTGCCTGACTTTTAATAAATTGTTGAAACACTGAATTATAAAATTCTTTGCCATTATCTGTTTGCAAATAGCGCGGTGATCTTCCACTCAGATTGATGATTGTCCTGATGGCTTCTGTAACACATTTTCCAGTCTTGGATTTGAGTGGCACAGCCCAGGCAAATTTTGAAAATGTGTCTATTACAGTGAGTAGATACTTGTAGCCCTTGTTGATTTTGTCTAAGTTTTTCAACTGTCCACTTGGCAACTCAATCAAGTCGCTTTGCCATAAATCATCTATGCCCTTTGTGACTACTGGCAGACTCTTATAATTATGTCTGGCTTGTCTGTGTAATTCATCAACAATAATTTGTCTAGACATAATATGTAAACAAGAATATTGCAACTATCGGGTGTTCAGCAGCTGATACTGCAGGATTTTCTAAATATAATTTGTCCCCTATTTGTATTTTAAATTCCAGAGAGCCATCATCTTCAGCATAGGCTGTTTCTAATGTATTGGGATCTGTAAAATCCTCTAATTCTACACTGGTGATTTTTACTTTGTTGTCAGCATTTGTTATTGATAAGATAGGGTAGTGGTGTGCCTGTGGTTGAAGCCAATATTTGATTTTGATTGGTCTCAGTGTGCCCCCAACAAAAAACTGGTAATAAAATTGTGCAGGGGACAGCATATATATTTTACCACCTCGTGTAAATGGTGAATCATATTCTTTGTTGGGGATGCTGTACAATTCAAGAATTACTGTATGTTTTGGATTCTCGATTATGCCTGTAATTTCCTTTTCTGCTGTGAGCAATGTGCTTGTTACAGATTCAAGGTGCTCATTGATGGTCCTAACAACATCATCATGGCCTGGCTTGATTTTTATGTCCACAACAAGTTTCTTGTATTGTTGCACAATCTCTTGAAGCTGGGTGGCAAAAACAGACAGAGCATTTGCTTGATTGGATTCCATGGTTCCTAGCTGTTGCTTGATATTAGCTACAATTTGTTGCAAATTTTCAACAACTGCCAATTTTGAATTTTGAGCAGTAAGATCATGGACCTGTCTTCTGATATCCTCAAACAGGGCATGCAGTTCATTAATATGTTGATTAGTTGGTAGAGTGGCCACTGTCTGAGTGAGTTGTTTGATCTCTGTCTGGATATTCTTGATATCTTCTGATTTCAATATCCTATTCACTGCCCTCTTAATATTTTTAAGTTCCTGTGATGTAGGAAGATTTGATACTGTATTTTGCAAAGATTCAAGTGCCAATTTCACATTGTTTAATTCAGAAGCATCAGCCACATTTTGCATAGCATTTTGGAGCAGGGCTATATCTGCCTGAGTGGGTGTTGTTTGTTGTAAAATTTCAAGTTTTGTTTGAATATCATCGATCAAATGATGAAAATGAGATAGCTCAGATTCAGTGTTGAGGTTTTCAAGCTTTGTGATTTGGTGCTGGACACTAACAAGAGTATCTACAATACCGGGCAGGCGAGATTCTTGTACATTTGCCAAATCACTTTGCACTGCTGCTATTGTGCCTTCAAGATGGGTTATGGTACTTTGAATTTTTCCAAAATCTTCATATGTTTCAAGTTGCAGCTTAATATTTGCTACACTCCGAGTTATTGCACTCAAAGCATCAGAAGATGGCAAGCTGTTCATAAAATTTTCAAGTGTCTCAATTTTATCTTTAACCTCGGCTATGGCATTGTTCAAGGGATCCAGATTAGGTATTTGGAGTGATTGAATCTGTTCTTTTAGAGTGGAAATCACTAGATCAAAATCTTCTTGTGATTTTATGCTTTTGACAATTGTTTGGAGCTGTGCCTGGACATTATTTATCTGCTCTTCCAATTGTTGTTTCAATTGCTCAGAGTTGTTAGCCTGGGTCTTAAATTTGGCTTGAAGAGCTGCAACAGCTTCTTCTAAACTTTGAAAATTATCTAATGTGGCCAGATCAGTATATTTCTGAAGCAGCAATTTGAGTTCAGAATCAATTTTAAGAAGAGGGTCCATGCATTGTGATTGCAAATTTGTAATTTCTAATTGAAGACTGGCATTGAGTGTGGTTTGTAAAGCTTGTAAATCACTTCTTAATTTCTTCACTCTGACATCAAGCATCAGAATCTCATCACTGTGATCTTCATGTCTTGTATGGCCAAATATATCATTAGGCATTTTTGTTTTAGTGGTTATTTATTATAGAGTATCTGATTCTTAATTCTATAAAAAAGGGTATAAGCTTGTCATATGATCCAGGGACCTCAATATATAAGCAGTCACCAGCAGAAACAGTATATACAGTCCCAGAAATCATGTTTGAGTGCTTAATTCTATAAATAATTCTCCCTATTGAAATCTTGACATCACCCTCAGGGGTTGTAATAAATTGCAATTGCCCACCTACAGGTAATTGATAGTGGTTTAAATTATTGTTAAATATGTACAATATTTTACCTGTTTCATCATCAACATCTGTAAGTATGCTGTTCAGATGAATAATTAACAAGCCACTCAGTTTAGATATCATATCAGAAGAGGGTTGTGGTGTTGGCAGCTCCATAATAGCCTGTTTTTTGAACCCAAATAAGTTCATAGGCATGTTTATTTATTTCAAATCATGCTCTGTAATTGGGCATTGATTCCCATTTTTCAAATCACAATGCCCCCAAGGTAAAGTATGTATGCCACATGATAAAATGCATCTCTTATCATCATGTGGGTCCAGGGCCACTTTTCTTACAATATTTGAAGTCAATAAGTGATCCTCACTCTGAATTCTATTTTCTGATGTTTTGATTAAATTCTGGGATTTGAGGCAATTTTTATAATCTTCAAATACAAGATCTTTGTCAACAGTCACTCTGCCAATGCCCTTGGCCTTTTTGGCAGCAACACCACTATATGTTTTAAAACTATACATCTTGGCACTTAACCCAGCAAATTCCACAATAACATCACCAAGTGTCTCATCTTTTAACTTGCCAGGTACCTTTTTGTTGTGGTGGTGTTGAATCTTTGTATGTTCACTGGTATCAAAGTATTGAAACAATTCAGGCTGTGACATATCTTGATAAACATCTTCTGTTTGAATATCAAGAATAAAACTATCCGTGTCCATGTACAATAATTTTACACGATCACCATAAAAAGGTTTCAGCACATCATAATACAATATTAACATATGTAATTTGGACAATTCCAATATCACAGCCCCTACATATATAGGTTTATCAAACTTAATCTTTGTTTTTTTCATGTTGAAAAGTGCCATGTGCTCATCATAAATTCTTCTGTAATTGAAATTGGGCTTTGCAATCAATTTTTTGCTCCGGCTGGGGTCAGTAATTATTTTAACATCGGTATGTTTTCTGACATTTTCAATAGTTTTGCCATATACAGAATTGACCATCAATTTAAACAAGCCCTTATCAAATTGGCTCTTTGCAGATGTTCGAAGCTCCGTGTTTGTATCAATGTATGGTTTCAACCATTCTGAGTACCTGAACCTTAAGACTTTGCCAACTTTGGTCACTTGAACACCATGTTTCATCAGGAACTGGAGGTTTTTGTAATATGTGACATATCCTTGTTTCGGCTCTAGAGTCATCATGAGCTTCTTCTGTTTAGAGCCAGGTGAGCACTGAACCTCGGGAATTGGGGGCAGATCAGAAAATTTGTTGTGCAAATCATCAGGAATTGTCAGATCAACCTCTAAGAAGAGGCCATAGTCACTGTCATCAAAGTCCTGAAGATCTTCAATATTGAAATCTTCGACCCATTCAAGCCCTGCATATGGCAGTTTTTGCATCATGGCATGACCATAGAGGCTGTTGGCATCTACATACAGCATATAATTTGATGGCCGTGCTGGATCATAATTGGGAATATGCTTGTTATTTGCTCTGGCATATCTCTGGGAACATTGCACCATCCCCCCTCTTATACCTTTCTCCATAAACAGATACTTATCTTGATCGTGGATCAGATCTAATAGCTGTTTGGTGTTGAAAAACATTGCGGCCCATGCTAGGCCCGGGGCACTGAAAAAATATATTGAATCCAGTCTATAATTTTGCATAGAAGATTTTCTGAATGCCTGCAATATATCAGCTAAGAGTGTCACATCAAGTTTCAAATATGCCATGTGATAATCACCAAATGTCTGGCATTTTAAATTGTTCCACATCAACTGAGCATGGTGATAATCTTCATCAGTGATTCCAGATCCTCTGATTTGGCTGTAAAACTCTTCTTGTGGTGGCAGAGAACATTCATCAAATTTAGAAAAATCTGTAACATAGTCATATGGATATACACCCTTCCGCCTAATTAATTTCAGGTCCTGATTTGGAAACAAGGCACGTGTGATTTTGAATTGATCATCAGATAATTGAGTGGCCAGTGTAGCCAGGCTAGCCGATAAAATTCTGTAAGAATCAAGAAATCTTATGTGAATAGGAACACCATTAACTTTAATTATCTTGCTAATAGATATATATTTCTCATCATTTTCAGCTAAAATATTTAAATTCTGCTTGTCAAACCCCCCGTATCTGATCAAATGATGGAAATCATAATTGGATGCTCCATGGAAAAATACGGGGATACATTTTGCTCTCTTGATCTTAATATTACAGCTATTACACAGGGCCATTTTGAATTTACCATCTGTATGAGAATGGTGTTTCACCTTGATATTTGCATCTGAAAATTCAGAATCACATGCCGGGCATTTTTCTGCATTGTTGAAATCTTCAATCTGTTTCTCTGTTAAAGGCAACATAGGCTTTGATTTTAATAAGATGTTAGATGCTATGTCACGGCACTCATTTTCTATTCTATGTTCAAATATTTTGATGGCATTTGGTCCCATGTATAAGTGTGGCTCACTAGCTACACCATCCCGTATAACTATATAACAAAAACTGGAAGGTTCATGTAGCTGGTATGGTGTAGTTGAAGATTCTTCAGGATCTGGATTGCAGAATGCAAGAGATTTGAGGTTTGATTCAAAATCACAAACAATATATGCTGGGTGTTCCAACAAGGCTTCAAACTTTTTGAATTTGCAATTTTCACTTGGATTAGGCATCACCATATGAACAGGTTTATGGTTCCCACAGTATTTCAGATGCTCAATTAACTTGTTTTTGGCAATTTCTGCATTCACTTTACAAACCCCTTTTATTATTTTTTTACCATAAAATACGGTTAAACATCTTCTACACAACTTGAATATTGTATGAGTTTTGTCTAGTTGTGTTCTCACCAAAGCTTCAAGACTGTGTATCAGAGTGTAATGATATGTGCCATCCCCTTCAATTAAGAGCAGATCAATCGGAACAGCAAAATCATCATCAATTGTACTGATTCTGAGAGGATCTATCAAGCAATTGCCACGGCCAGTAGAACAAGTAAATACATTAATAGATAATTGTTTGCCATTGATATTCCTGGCTCTTTTTTCAAATTTATCAATATTCTGAACAGACATTGGATATTCCAAACCCTCCATTGCTTCATCAAAATCATGCTCATATTGTTTATAATAAGTTATTCTCTCAGGATTTCTTGAAACTGGATACAAAGCAGCTAAAATACACCACAAAAAGCATTTCTGGTCATTATTTTTTATATTAACCACGGCTGTTTTGTTTTTGATATTGGCAGGTAATGGCACATAAGTGGAACCTTGTAATGGGCTGAATTCAGAAATATTAACATATAACTTGTGTGATGAACCGCATAGACTCCATCCGGACTCTTTTGCTGCAAATTCAGAGTGTTTGATATTTAATTGATCTATCAATCTGCTTATTATTGTGTCTGAATTTGTATTTGAATATACCGGTGCAGTTTCTGTTATGTGGGGCTGTGTAAATTTTGTACCATTTGGCTTCTTATATTGTGTAAACAATTTGAGGGAGAGCTTATAAGAGCCATTTTGTGCATTAAGAATTGCCTGCAGATCAGGATTTACACTGTTCAAGAAATTCTCAATGCCACATCTTGGCTCTGATACAAACCGGTAATCCCTAAGTTGGGCATTAAAACTGCTACGGATGGGTTCATAGCGTGGCTGCTTTACTGCTCTGGCATTAAGAGGTGCTTCATGCTTCCTTTTCAGACCAGATGTAGATGGTTGTGTTGATGACTGTACAGAGCAAGTATCTTTATGTGTATATATAAAGTATTGCATGTTGTATTTTCTATTGCATTTGGGGCAAATTTTTGTGGGAGTTCTGCATTTGTCTGGGTTACAAATCTTTTGGTGCTTGGCCCAATTGGGGCTGGATATATTCTTATTGCATTGATTACAATATTTTTGACTTGGCATTTTTGTTGTTGTTTATTATATACAATTTCCTGGGATTCAAATCAAAATTCTATGCTGGATAAAAATAGCAGTTGGGTTCAGCACTGTGCTTTGTGTATGTGTATATGTATATGTGTGTATACACTTAATATTTTTGGCTTTGGTATTTATATACAATTTCTTGGGGTTCAAATCAAAATTCTATGCTGGATAAAAATAGCAGTTGGGTTCAGCACTGTGCTTTGTGTATGTGTATATGTATATGTGTGTATACACTTAATATTTTTGGCTTTGGTATTTATATACAATTTCTTGGGGTTCAAATCAAAACTCTATGCTGGATAAAAATAGCAGCTGGGTTCAGTGCAGACAAAAAAACTGCATAGCTCTATGTCAATTAGTTCTTGAGTTTTGTATTTAGGAACCACTTTGGCCCCCCTGCCAAAAATTGGCTTTTATTGCATCAGTGTATATTGTCTCTATGACCTTACTTGGGTTATTCCGCCAAAATATATGCTTCAAGTCTCCTATACTTTGGTGGAGCCTGTTCAGGTTCTGCCCCCCACTTGTGGGTTCCACTGCCGATCCAGCAATGGTGAAGAATCTGCACTGTGCCCTGGCTTATATAGATTTACAGAGCCAATAGAAACACTGCTTATTTAAACCAATCAGAAAACACCACATCATCACATTATGTCATAACCATTTAATCAATTAATATTGCACAATATGATGCAATAGAAGTGGACCGGGAAGTAAATATGTATGGATGTGGGTAGGTGGGTGTGGGGGTGGGTTGGGGGTGCATTCAGAAACATGAGCTCTTCTCTAATATTTTTTGCTGAAGTATTTTCTTCTGAGCGTACATCCCGTTTTTCTGCTGAGCGTACATGCAATCCATACCACAGTTCCTCGGTGCGAGAATCTGAGAAACTGCCCCGAGTATTGATCCATGCAGAGGAACTGGCCGAGCGGCCTTCAGAGGCACTGACCTAGCACAAATACCTGTACAGACATGCATGTCCCAGAAGACACTGACCTAATGCCATGTATATTGATTTTATATAACAACTTGGACAGATATGGGCCTGACTCTAAATATGAATAGATTACAACAAACAAGCTGGATGTAACAAATATCAGATTTTGTATATGCAAAATATCCCAGTTTCAATTCAATCCATTTATCTGAATCGAAGAAACCAACAATTCACATATCCCCATATCATTGTATGCTTGCCCTATTGGTACCTCTTTTGCTGTTGTGCAATTTTCTTGAAGAGGCAATTTTATTGAAAAAACCTAATAGAACAAGATACAGCGGTATGAGAAATATGTGAATTCAAGATATTTTAGTAATATACGACGTCTTAAGAAAGGCATATTTGGCTCCAAAGTACTTTGTCTAATGCTTACTACCATTTCCCTATTACTGGCAAAAAGAGTTAAAAATATTGACATATTGAAAAAAATTGACTTGTTCCCAAGTGTTCACCGAGTTCAGACATTTGCACATAGATGGCCCTGTTGTTGCTTATTTTTTTGGAATATCTCTAAAACAGGCAAATTTTGTTTACTGTTTTCTACAATTGGCAATACTGACATGTATTACACACCAGATGAATTCAAAGCACGGAGACCCATGTTTGTAATCAATGCTTCAAAAAGGAAACAAGTTGTGGTGAATGACAGGACAAACATTAAAATTATCTGTGAATTCCATGAGGCATTACCTGATGACACCATATGTAGTGTTATTCTCATAGGTGAAAAATCATATGTTTATGATGTAAGAAATGAGAGGGTCACAGAGCAATTCTAGAAGAATTACATTGTTTTAATATTAGATAAACAAATTGAAGCTGGTATCCAATTGAACTTAAACCAGAAATAAATATGTGTGTGTGTGTGTGTATAGGTGTGTATGTATGTGTGTATGGGTGGCCTAGTTTTAAGTGTGGCCACAAGAGGGGCATATTTTTGACAGGTTTATGGACAACAATCTCACAGAAGTGCCTTTTGTAAGTATAGACAAATCAATCTGAGGGGGTTCATACTTTCTGAGAAATTCCCGAGGGCATTTTTACAAAAATCTTGGATTAGACAAGATTCCACACTTGAGCAAAAAGCTCATATGGGCATGTTGAGCTTGTTTTAAGTGTAGCCAAATCTGCTTGAGGGGGGTTCATACTTTCTGGCACTGGTTGTATATACTTTTATACTACTCGTTGCTCAACTTACATTTTCCCCTAGGATATTGAAATGATCCACATTAATGAAGCGACAGGAAAATTCAACGTATAGCCTATTAACGTTAATCTGAGTCGCTTTTCTTTAGTTAATCGTTAATGAGCATTAATGGTGGAATGCAGAAATTAATGATAGAACGAACACAATGGCATATCCATGCGTTACTAAGGATTCTAAATTAGGGCTTCTGGCTTCGTAGCCACTCCTTCCTGGAGGCAGCGAGATAAATAAATGAATAAAATACAGTTGATTTGATTAGATTATTATTATGTAGCATCGCATTTCTCCCCTTTTGGCTAGACGAAACTATGGCGATTAGTAATGATACGATAAAATTGATGAGGAGAATCCACAAACGAACACCGAAGAAGCGTCGTAATGCGCTGTGCTAACCTTTCCGGCACGAAAGTCAGCTGCAATAGAATGACCGATTGATTTACTTTATTTTACTTCGCTTTGTGTGTCACTTTTGGCTAATTTTCGACAATAAGGATGATGATGATATGATGAAATTGATGAATGGCCACTCACAAACATCTATGCCCAGGCCGGGACTGCACCCCCGCCGACGTAGCACGATGTGCTAACCACTCAGTCATGGGGGCCGTTAGCTGCAATAGAGTCGAATTTACTGAATGATTGATTGAGTTAGTTTATTTTACTTCACGTTTTGTCCCTCTTGGCTAACTTGCGAAGATGGGCATGAGGGATGAAATGTTGAAATTGATGAATGGACATTTACAAACAACCAAGCCCGAGCGGGATTCGAACCCGGGACCCCTAGACGGCGGAACTAAAGGAAGATAGAAGACATGCAACTTGTTTTTATTCACCATCAAGATTTATACTCCCCCCCAAACCCCTTCATGTATTTAGTGCTTCAGTGTGTTCATTGATTTAGTGTTGAGTAAATTTACTAAGCGCGCTGAGGAAGTTAACGCCTGGAGTGATGAAATTAAAAATATATAGTAACAATAAAATAATAAATAAAAAAGACAGGGTAGGAAGTTTCTTGCCAAGTGTAGTAGGGAACCTTTGTTACAAAAAAGAAAAAAAATTGTGTACGGTTCAAAGAGTTATTGAAAAAATGCTACAGTATCTCAACAAATCTATACTGGAAGCTGGTCGCTCAACGTATTCCGGGAAACGTTTATAATCCGTTGATGCCAGGTACCTGCGCCTTGATAATTTACTAATACTGTCTTTATGGGATACATATTGTATGTTAGAACCTCACCTATATACAACACAGTTCCATAAATTATATATATATATATATATATATATATATATATATATATATATATATATATATACACAGTACCCGCCCAAATTATATCATATTCAGGTTTTCTGAGGATATCTTTTTGGGGATTTATCAGCTCTCTCTGAAATTTTCACAGCACTTTGAACATTCTATTAGTTACCGTAGCCGAGAGTGGTGTGCAATGGTATAAAGCAGAAGTGATTATTTCCCCGATCTTCGAAATTGGCGATTTTCCGTATTTTTGAATCTTCATTTTAGAAGTGTTTTTCTATCTCAATCTGTAATTGTTTTGTTGAAATGTATTATAATAATCATTTCAGTGAAAAGTAAAACAAAGCCAGCGCTCGATCTCACCAAGGCGTAACAAGATGATATTGTGGTAGGCCATCGCCAACGGCGGATTCAAAAGAAGCTGGCAAATCAGTGTTCGATCAGCCAGTCGGCCGTGAGCAAACTTCTGAAGTGGTGGCGGGTCCAGTGAGGTTACGTGAAGAAGGAGAAGACTGGGAGACCAAGCAACACAGACCGTGTCGCGGATAGGAACATACTGCGCTTGTCTCAGGAGAATCTTCGACTTACTGCAGTGGATATTGAACGGGAACTAGCGAGTCCTGAACATCGCCAGTCATCCATACGGATTATACAAAAGGGGCTGAAGGCTGCCGGACTTTAAAGGACTTCGGCCAGTTAAGAAACCGCTTGTCTGCGAGAAGAATAAGAAGGAACCTGTCGAGTGGGCCAAGGCACATCTGAACTGAATGCGTCGTGAGTGGGATACCATCATCTGGAGTGACGAATCACAGTATCTACTGTTCGGGACTGAGTGCATTCAGTGGGTAAGACGTCATACAGGCACCAGATTCCACCATAAGTATCAGCTTCCTACAGTCAAGCACGGTGGTGAATCGGTCATGGTGTGCGGGTGCTTCTCTTCGCTCGGCACTGGCCCCCTGGAACGCATCAATGGAATCATGGATCGGCATGTCTACAAGAACATTCTGGAAAATATAATGCTGCCGTGGGCACATCGCAGCATGGGAAGAATGGGTCTTCCAAGAATGAAATGACCCTAAGCACCTATCGAAGGATGTCACATTGTGGTTCGCACAGCGCAGAGTGCCAGTTATGTAGTGGCCCAGCCAGAGTACCAATCTGAACCCCATAGAACACCTCTCGGAGGAGCTCAGCTGAAGTCTCCGAGGCACCAGAGCCACTTCTGCGGATGAGGAGTTCAGACATCTGAAGGAGGAGTGGGAGAAGATTGACCAGTGTTTCATCGAAACTCTCCTCGATACCATGCCACTTAGATGGCATGCTGTGATTGAAAGCAAGGGATTTACTGCGAAGTATAAACTGATGGTTCACGTTGAAGTTGTTATAGCACAGCAGAGTAGGCGTAGTTGGCTAATTTTGAGTGTAATTATGACGAATATTTTTCTGCTTTGCCCAAAATGACAAAATAAATTCTGTAAAATTTGAATATATATATATATATATGTATATATATATGTATATATATATAAATCCACTGTCGGTTTTATTTACTAATTTCCTTTTGAAGTCAGTCCACAAAAAATGAATTTTGTATAACGCTACATGGTGCCTTGTACCCGGGAGTTCCTTCTGTTATTTGTTGAGATATAACATTAAACTTAAGAAATCGTGTTAATAATTATTTGAGATAGGATTATTTGTGAGTAAAACATTTGTGTTCTACGTACGAAAGTGATGAATAAAAGCTATTTGATCGGGTGAGCAGGCTCTTTCGTTGCAGCTGTACGGGATTAAGGGATTAGCGAACTAGCGATATGTAGGTCAGTGGTACGAACATGTTTCGAACGTCGATCTTTCCTTGTCAGGATGAAGCAGCCGAAATAGGCTGGAATAATATACTTGAATGCTGCCACAATGAACTGTTATGAGGGAGCAATAGAATGTAGTTTTTTTTTTTTTAAAAAAAAAAGTGGTACCATAAATCTTGCGCAGGAACGAGCGAAGAAGAATTTACGAAATTTGAGATGCATAAACAAGAAATATATTCTTGAAAAGGAAAATATCAAGAAGGAAAAGTAACAGTACACAAGGTGTTCAAAAATTAACTGGCGAAAATAAAGAGAGCGTCAGCGTCACGACACTTTTGTTATTTATTAAGTAGAGTAGAGAAGAGGATAGATAAGAACATCTTAAATTTATAGAACAAGATAGGCAAAAGCATCTTAAATTTAGAGAAGAGGATAGGCAAGAGTGGAATAAAAAAATTGACATGTTGTATCAGAATGAGAAAGAAAGTAAGTGAACCATGCAAGAAATGAGCGTCGGCTGGAAGATAAATTGGATAAGTTAGAAATGAAAGTATATAAATTGAAAGAGTAATGTAGTTTAATGTAGAAAGATAGGTCAAACGTTCCTTTTGTAACATTGTGACTATCTATTCCGTCCGCAGTCAACCCCTGGTCACAGGTTTTCTTGTACTGCATTTGACATGTTTAACTCAATGTAGTTCGGCGAAAAGAAAAACAAGAAGAACGCACTTCTTATCATTATCTTGCAGGAGGGAGAGGGACAGAGCAGAAGTTTTTTTAATCCTCTTAGCTTCTTACAGAAGGCCTGATTTTCCTGCATTTACTTGGGCCTCTCCGATGGCGCAGTGGTAGCGTGGTCGACTTGTAATCAAGGGATCCCGAGTTCGATACCGAATGGAGACACAGTATTTCGGGTTTAAACTTTAGGTCCAGTCCAGATTTTCATTACTGTGCGTAAAGTGGACTTAAAATACCAAAATCAATCAATCCTGCATTTACTTGTAAGGCGAAAACGTATTAGCAGCAAAGTAAGTGAATTATCCGAAGTATGATTAGACGTCTAACTCCAGCTAAAAGAAGTAGAGATAATGATTTGGTTTTGATCTTAGAGATTGAGTAAGATGAGATAAATCCACTGGCGCTGTTGCAAAATTGTCAACTGTAAGGAAGTGGCCAGAGCCTGGGTGACGCAAGGAGCTCTATACCATGTAATCCTGCCTTTGAGTATCAAAAATGTTCAGCATTTTTCAACAGATGGTCGTCACTTTTATTCAGTGCTAAAGAGTAAAATCATGAAGCTTACGCATCGAAAGCAGAGATGTAATATTTATCGTTGTTGAAACTTTTGTCAAAGAAACATTGATGGAAACTGGCGACATCTCGATACTCGGGTAAAGACTATGCGGAAGGAAGGGAAAAAAGAATTGACTGTCAGTAACAGATCTACATATTTTGGTCCATCGCAAAACATTACTTATGGCGCCTTCAATGTAAAACACACGTAATTGTGAAATGGAAACTTTTACTGCTATTAAGTTTCAACAGTGTATGTATGTTGTATGTGTGATCTAATTTTGTTATTTTGCATCGCTTTTCTATCACGTAAGGCTAATCGCAACGATGAAGATGACTGATGATAGGATGAAATTACGAAATTCATGCAGGAACATTCACAAAGATCTCATAACCACTCCGTTCGGAGGTTGGCATATCTGTGGATCTGTTTATTATAGTTAGAAGTCCACTTTTATGCACAGATAGGCTAAACGGTACTGCACCAACGGTTTTAAAATTAAATCCGAACCACTATGTCCCTTTATCGGATATCGAACATGGTATATACCTATAGAGAAGAAGGTAGAATTGTAAAGGTTGAGTTTTGCAAAATCATGTGCAGATGAAACTTTCCATAAGTTACTTACGACAGATGTTTAAATATACAATTCAGCTGGGAATGACGGACCAATAACTATTTCATAATATTTCTACATTTCCGTGCTTTTAATTTCAATTTGTCAAGTTTTGGGCTGGCTAGGCAGTCCTGGTTATTTCTACCCACGGGATTTTCATCCCTTTGCTCCGCCTGTCTGTCACCAGTACAAGTAGTTTACATTCTCTCCAAGAACCAAGGACAAAAGTTAACTTTTACATTTCGAACTCCCTCCCCCTTTGGCTCAGGGAGGTTAACACTTTCAAATAAGACATTCTTACTTTTGTTTGTTTGATTGTCCTTGTAAATACAAGATTTAAATAATATATGTAAAATAATAATAAATTTAAAAAAACTGGGAACGAAATGTTCGATCACAGGCTAGTTTCATAAGTAAACCGTCTAAGAAACTCAAACGCTGTCTGGTAGCTATTGACTTTGTTTTGATTCATAGTTCGTTACTTTGCTATCTCATTGTTATTAATTTTAGCGAAAGGGAAAACTATTTCACTTTGCAAAAGAACAATTCATAATTAAGCTATAATAATAATCGATATGTTATATCGCATAACTAATTATTTTGTTATACTTTGCTTGTAGACTGGAGCGAAAATTATATACCGGTCAAAATAATTCTTACGCACTATTCTGGCAGCCCGATGAGTGGAAGAAGGGGAACGACTTGACGATTACTGCAGCAGATAACACTCACTTGTGCAAGCAGTAGAAGCACTCTGCCGTTGAAATATCGAACTGGGCCATTTGTACAGTCACTGGCACTCCTGGGTTGTAATTATCTTACTGAAAGTCAATTAAATAGAACAGAACGAGTTTTGTGCGCAGCCTTGCCAGCTGGAACTGTGACCAAGGATTATAGAGTATTGTAGGAAGAGCATTTGTGACTTGTCATGGTGCAAGAAAAGACAATTACAAATGCATGCTTTTCTGGGATTCGAACCCGGAAACGTTACCCTTGCGTTCTACACGTAAACAAAGACGGACTAGAAGTAAAATTTAGATTAGCATTTTTGTTTTTCAGACTCTCCAGTATTTGACGAAGAGAAATATTCCTGTTTTAATTTTTTATTGAAGTTTGTTATGAGGAGAGGGTATAGGCAGCAGATATTTGGCTGCGAGATATGCTAATTCCTTGTTAAAGAAAGCAACATGCTAGTATTAAATTATATGAAATAAGGTATTTTTTCGGGTTAGTGTTGTATTTTTTTGTCCCTAAGTAACTTGGAGTTATCAATTATAATTTGGTTGGTATGTCTGTAGGGCCTCCCCGATGGTGTAGGAGCAACGTCCTTGCTTTTAATCAAGGGGTTCTGTTTTCGATGGAAACACATAGTGTTATGATTTAACTTTAAACTGTACGTCCACCATGACTAGCCTATTTATATGTAAGTTGGTTTTAAAATAAAGTTCAAGTCAATTTAACTCACCTGATTCATCTAACCTATTAAGCACAAAACATTAACAACATTTAGGACACCTGTATTAGTCGTATATCCTCGTGAATTATTTTTTCTCTTAAATTTTACAGTGATTTTACACTTCTTCTTACAATCCAGTAATATAGTTTTTTTCCCAGTGCTGACATTGTTCTATACATATATTAATAGTGGACAAAGAACGCTGTCACTTTATAATCAAGGTTTGTAAGCAAGGGGTCGCAGATTTCATGTCAGGTGGATTAATCCCGATTAGTCTATCTGTTCAAAAAGCGGACTTGCAACAAATCTTTATCTCTTTACCTTAATATCCAGGAACAGTAAGTTGTTGATCTGAAATAATTCTAAACATGTTTATGTAGTTTATTTATTTGTATTGACGTCATTAGAATTAAATGTAAAATTAACATTGAAAGATTTCCTTCTAAAACTTTGAATTCAAAGCTTCATTCTTCCATAGCATTTGAACTTCTGAGGGAAGCAGGTATGAGAAGAACGCTTGGCGCCTCGAAGTCTGGACAGGAGAACGCGAAGATTAGGGATCAACAACCGAAAATAATAATTATACCAACACAAAATTAGATTATGGCAGGATACAATTACTTGCATTTTGTTACTTCCAGTTTGCAAATGAAGCAGTAGGCAAGTTTTCCATCATTGTGAATATTATGCACATTGTTTTATGCAATAAAAATCGCGGATTGAAAGAAAGGTTCTAAGAAAACCGAACACAATATCAGAATGTCAAATAATAAGCACACAGTAGTGATAAGAGAGATGGGAGAATATAATATAACGCAATGTGCACACGTCACGAAAATTGACTGCTAAGGCCTAAGTGCCTTAAACCTGCCCTCCTAACACAGCAATGTAGGCAGTATTGTTAAAAATATATACATGCTAGTTGCTTAGGAGTGTTATTGGTGCAGTCAGCAAATTTTATCATCACTTGATCCCGAGCGGCGTTCACCGACAAGCAAAACATAGATAGGGTTTATTAGTGCCCACATCAGTGAATTTCGAGTTCAAATTTTGTCATTGTTGACGTGCACTTTGTCTTTAAAAAAATAACCAAAGGTACAATCATTGCTCTCTCTGTTGTCTTGTATATATAAAAATGCATTATACGCATGAACAATTATCAATGCTAATATCCCTGCGTAAGTATTTGTATGTTGTTTCTTTACATTTTTACTTTGAATGCAAACATTTAAACAGAAGTATCGATTTCGGCAAAACAGAACGAGTTTTGTGCGCGGCCTTGCCAGCTGGAACTGTGACCAAGGATTATAGAGTATTGTAGGAAGAGCATTCCGAGACACTGCGGCCTCCCATTGGCCAGAAGCAGGTGCGTGCTCTGACGTGACTAAGAGGTATGTCATGCGTGCGAGTCTCGCGTAGCGAGGCAAATTTACGGGAAATATGTGCAGTTTTAATTGTACATATCTTGTTTCTATCAACCATTTTTAGGAGGATATTAGGCAAAAAGCAAGGAATAAGACCTAGGCATTAATATGAAGAAGTTTACAGCACGTAATAACAATAAATTGCGTTATGCAAATCAAGTAAAAGTAATCACGACTATCTTTATATCATAGGTACATTGAAATCTGAAGTTGCGTATGGATAAATAAATGCAATTTTACGAATGAAATATTTCGCTACGCCACCAACACTGAATATCCTTCATATTTTCAAATTTTCACAGATGTTTTTTATTTATAATGGCGTGTTCATAATAATTTATATATGTCTAGTATATGTAATTTGCAGCTGTTGTTATTTGACGTCGCTTTCTACGTCTTTATGGTTACAGCAAAATGAAAAAATTATGATTAAATGATAAATTTGATGGGAGCGTAGGCTAGATGAGTGTGCCTGCTCTATTCAAATCAACATTTCCCACGTAATTCACTGTCCGCAAACTATGGGAAAACTGCAGAAATATTCTACCTCAACTGATTTGTGTTTAGAAAACCGTAAATCAGATATATTTATTTTTGAAAAATTGAAATATGCTTTTTAGAAATTGTAAAAGGATACTATCTAATGTCGTGGGAAAACGTAATCCCTCAATAAAAGATTAACTTACTGCTCCCTTTGTGGATGAATTACATAGAATCTCGTGCCAGCTCGATGGCCAATGTGGTCAAGCGCGTTAAGTGTTTGATTTTTGATCTCGTCATTAAAGTTCCCGAGTTCGATCACTAGTGGGTACTTTCATCAATTTCATGTGATCATCACTCATCGCCGCGATTAGCCAAAATTGGTAGAAAAACGACGTCAAATAAGAAATACTTAAATAACAGGCCTGGCTTCTGTCTTGGTTTAGCAATGTGATTTATTAATCACTTTATATGGTGGAGACTCCACATGCTTACACACATTATATATATATTATCCTGAGGACAGACCAATTTTTATTCACTTTCTCGTAGAACACCCTGTACTGCACTTTGCATAATAGCGTCTAGCAAGGCTCTGGCTGCTGGACTCGTGGCCATTATAATCCTTGGTGGGGCTCGTATTGTGTTGTCCTTGCATGTTTATGATTGTCCCTTCATCTACCATATCTTGTCACCATTCGTCCTCATCTTCGCGATTAGCCAGATGTAGCAGAAAAGCGAAATAATAATAAATCCATATGTGTGTATGTATGTGTTCTTTTTTTTAAAGGCGAATTTCTACCTTTTGGGTTGATAGCTACGATGAGGATGAATGATAAATTAATGAATTGGAAAATGAGACAAACATTGCTATATGGCTTACTATGGTTCGAACTGGGGCCTCTGGCTTCCTAAAGCGTTATGCTGTCATGGATACCGGTTATATACATGTAAGTAAGTTCCTCTGATTTACTCAATCCATTCCGTCCAATCTTACTTTCTCTCGATCCCGTTACACTTATGTTCATGGTATAATTAATTAAGTTAGTCAGCTACTTCCATGAAAATATGACCACGCGACTCTACCTC
This sequence comes from Lepisma saccharinum, assembly GCF_977018435.1. Classification (NCBI taxonomy): domain Eukaryota; kingdom Metazoa; phylum Arthropoda; class Insecta; order Zygentoma; family Lepismatidae; genus Lepisma; species Lepisma saccharinum. The sequence continues at coordinate 68,162,829 of NC_139246.1, read as the reverse complement.
CATCCCCTCCAGCACACACACAAGCCTATAAAATTGTTTGACTTTAGGATTCTACGGGTGTTCTATTGTGTTAGTCTCAAGATAAGACTCTCATCTAATAATCATTTAGATCGGTATTGATGCTAAAACCATTTTCGTCCTATTTCTCTTCTTAGAGAACCAAACCCAACTTGCCTAACCTAAAACCCACAGATTATTTACCACCCCCAAAAAGCTAACAGCCAATGGACATGCTTGAAAAGGTTGGTTTCAGAAATTGCTACCAATCATTTACCTTCATTGCTGTGTCTTGTAATCAAAGGGTCTCGGGTTCGATACCTGGTGGAGGCACATGGTGGTTTGGATTCCTCTTTAGCTTTACTGTGCATAAAGTGGACGTAAAACACCAAATCAATCAACCAACAAAGTTTATTGCTGAATTTAGAAGTGTTGACAAATAGCGTTAAAAAACCAAAGACATGGATGCCTTTTTGCTGAGTTCAGCATGAATTTACTCGTCTGCCATCCACAGTTAACTTGAAAAGGTACAGGAATGCAGTGAAAAGGAACTGCATGTTATTAACATTGTTTCCCAAGAGCCATAATCGCCTGCGTGAGGTGATAAACCTGCATGGTTTTACATGTTATCAAGCGACCCGCAACTGAGGAACCCTCTTTTTTTACGACACCCTGGCAGAACACATTCACGCTACCCGTAGCGCGCTAAGCCGGAATAGCACCCCCTCTACTGTGACAACACAGGAGGAAGTCGCGTTGAGCGTGTACTGCAAGGAAAGAGCCTCCCTCTGCGACGTTGTCGGGTGGAATGTTTCCCCACTTTTCAAGTCAGCCGTTGCGTAAGGCAGAGCGAGCGGGAAGTGTAAGTTCGAAATACGTGTGGCAACCTCGCAAAACACGTCCAACTGTATCGCTGTCGCCGCAGAACGGTAGTGGAAATTTTGCTTGAACAATCAGTGTTGCCAAACACGGTTGTTAAAAAACAACTGCATTGTAATTAAAATGGGGTTAAGGATTGCGATCAAGCTGTTAACTTTGAGAAGTATAAACAATTGTCTCCGTGTTTTATGACTAGAGAACATGTGTTGGAATTCCGTACGAGTTTAGGGATCTTCCATACCGAAGCGAGAAGCGACACGTATCACTTGGAAACAGATATTAGATAATAAATGCACGATTTCGAAACTTTCGAAGCGACAACAAGGTACACGTCTCCCGTCGCGTCGTTCTGGTCCCGTGGCGTCTGCTGGTAGGGCAGCTGCGGTGAATGCTTGCTTATATTCTTAAGAGGTTCTTGTTGCTTGTTACTTTGGTGTGAAACCCCTAGTTGCGCCTCAATTCGGTCTGAAACCTCCCTGTTGAACTTTCGTACCGATGCGACAACTAGCTGTTGGAAAACAAAATTCTGAAATAAGTAAAACTTTCGAAAAAATGCGACAGGACAAACAACACGTGTCGCTTGCATGTTTCTCGCACTGGACCGTTATCGTGTTGCCTCCGTCAGGTGGGCATGCTTACAGAGAGATTCAAACCAAAGCGACAGGAAACAATGAGCTCACGAGGCTTGAAAGTAACGCTGAAGATTTACACAGAATTAACAAGCGATAAGAAAGACCTGACACTTCAGTCCACAAGAAAACATTCACTGCAAAAGCCTGAACACCAGACCTACACGATCCAATTCACGATATTGAGAAACGGAAGCAACAGGAGAGACCTGCAACTTGTTCTGCTTCTTCGTTTCAAAACGTTGCATCCTTGTTTCTAATAGACATGTGTGGCTTTCCGCTTCTGTAAGTCATGAATGTCATGCATTGTGTCACCTTGGTCTGTTTTCATTTACATTTGAGAAAAGTGCTTGCTTTTAGCCTAGGGTACAGTACTTTTGTCACTTGTCACTTCGATGTGAACACCCCTCCCTTTTGCCTGATCGCTTGTTAGCTTTGGTCGGAAATCTCCATTCTTATTTATTTATGTTAATAAAAATAATAATTCATTTTCCACGAGCAATTCATTTTCCATCATTATGCCCGAAAGGAGACAAGTAACGAGTTTTTACTGATAACATTTGATAACTCTGATCTTTGTTTCTTGGCTATGGAAGAATGGATTTAACTGCAGAATTTACCAATGTTATAGTACAACCCAACTCAAAATTTGTTATAGGCACATAAGAAAGGGTCACATTTGGAGGAAGAAATTATATTGTAGCAATTTTTTTTTGATGGTAGAATTAAAGCCGACCCTCGTGGTGGAGTGGTTAGCACATCGCGGTACGTCGCCAGGGGTCTCGGGTTCGAATCCCTGTTTGGGCATAAATGTTTGTGAGAGTCGATTCATCAATTTCAAATATTATCACTCATTTCCAATCTTTGCAAATTAGCCAAAAGTGGCACAAAAAGCGAAGTAAAATAAAGCACATCAATTACAATTACAATTAATTACAATTGTAGTATTAAAAGATAATGGAATAACATATCTAGCTCCAAAGTTTTAAGTTAGCAACATTGACGACTCGGGAACAACAGAACGGCCAGAAGAGCGGGGAACCCCGTCGTCCGCCGAACGAACATTTTGTTGCCCCTCAACCCCCCATTATGTTCGGTACCAATACATGCGAAATTGATATTCAATGTAATATAATTTAACATATTTCAGAAACCAAAAGGCAGCAACATGGTATTCATATTGACAAGGGAATTCCTACAAAACTTATTTTTTGCAGTATTCTTCCAGAATTGCGTCTATCTCTCTCGTTCCTATATAAACGTTTCAACGTTCCATCGGATGCATCAATATCGTTAGTATGTCTCACTGCTACACGGAGACAGGAGTTTTATTTTTCTTGGAAGTCTGAGATTCACCGAACCCCCATATAGTACTAATTATCTTCATCGTTGCAATATATATAAAAAAAACATAACTAACTAACTCTTTAGCTTTCTTGAATCCGAAAATTCATGGCTGCAGCAATATAGTTTTTCCATTTGTCCTTATCCTGAGCAAGATTTATATATTCCATTCCATCTTTACCGATTTCTTTTTAGGTTCGCCTCCATCTTCGTTTTGGTTTCTTACCATCAGGTTTTCCCCAACAAGACTCCTGTAAAATCTCCTTTATTCCTTTCTCATTCGTGCCTACTTAAGTATTCGTGATTTAATCATCAATCTAATAATACTTGGAAACTAACATAAATTATGTACTTCCAAATTATGTAAACTTCACCATTCACTTGTTTCTTTATCCCTTTTAGGCTGAAATATTTTCCTAAGGATCTTATTTTCAAATACTCTCAATTTATGATCCTCTTTCAATATAAGAGACCAAGTTTCACACCCATATAATATTAGAGGCAAAATTACTGTTTTGTATATTTTAACTTTTAGTTTCTTAGATATTAAACGAGAAGACAAAAGTTTATGAAGAGAGAAGTAACATGCATTTCCTGAATTAATCCTACTTAAGAGACCTGTAGGAAGACCAAGACGAAGATGGAGGGACAACGTTGAGATGGACCTAAAGGAAATCGGTAGGGATGGAAGAAAGTATATAGAACTTGCTCAAGATAGGGACAGATGGAATGCCTGTGTTGCTGCAGCCATAAACCTTCGGGTTTAAGAAGGCTAGGGAGTTAGTTAGTTAGTATGTCTCACTGCTACACGGAAAATCCTACAGGAGTTTTATTTTTCTTGGAAGTCTGAGATTCACCGAACCCCCATATAGTACTATAATTATCTTCATCGTTGCGATATAAAAAGAGAAACATAAGTATTTGTGTTGTGAATAGAATAGCCATGTCACGGCTTTTGATGTTATCTGTAAAAAACAAAACAAAAAAAAACATGAGGATCATGTCGGAAATAAACTTGTAAAGAGCAAGGCTTGCAGCATGAAGCTTCGAGGATGCCAGTTCCTAATTAGCTCCGTATTAACCAACTAATTCTTTTGCCTTCTAAAATCCGAAGGTTTAGCAACAAAAGCCTTCCATCTCTCAATTTTGTTCTAATCACACAGCTGGAAGCTTGCGTGTATCACCCTCACTGTTTATTCAGCTCTTGACCTTAACTATTGATCATGCATTTTTATTGGATGTTTCCCATGTCAACACAAAATATATATTTTCTCTTGGATTAATTTTAAATATGATGATGAAAATTTAAGAAAGAGTAGAGAGAAAGAGAAAGAGAAAGAATACCATAACAAATAGCTTCTAACATTTTAAGATATATCCTACCATATTCTACATATTCAACGAATTCATTTGATTACAATGCAACAACATTTTATTATTACGTCATATGTTTCAATATTTTCATAGTCATCCAAACGTTTAACAAAACAGTTTTTTAGTTACGGACATAGGAAGAGCAAAAAAAAAGTGGTTGAATAATTTCGAGAAGTATTCTTAATAGGGGACAGTGTTTTCTTTTTTTCTTTCTTTCTTTCGTGTAACCACTATGTTATCGATAGGAACAAGGCAAGACCAACATTACCACTATGTTATTCTGTTGAAGAAGATTTTTCCGTTATCAATTGTGTTCACACACAAAACTTAGTACCTGTCTACATCCATACCTAGATCAAAAGATTCGAACCCCTTGTAACTTATTTAATTATTTACGCTTGTGCTTGTATTTGCTCTCTTCGGGTTTAAAAAGCCTAGAGAGTTAGTTAGTTGGTTGTTTCCCACTGCACTATTTCAATTTTTGAATAATCACATGTTAGTTATGAATGCATTGTTGACATCCTGTCTGATCATATATGTGTTTGGGTTGAGGCTCCGTATCTACCTGCAACATTTCTTTTCTTCTTTTTCTTGTTATCTGCTTTCTATATTTAACATTAGAAACAACACATTCCCATTAACAATATTTCATGTTATGCAAAACATTTAAGTCTATACGCCATCAGGGTGTGGGATTGCAACAACGTTACCACTACGTCATCCGACAAAAAGCCATAATCGGTATTATATGTTATTGCTCAGGTCATTTCATTTTTTAATATGTACAGCTATAGGTAAACATAGTAACTTTAACTTAAGCCCTCAGACTCGTAATCCAACAAATATACACCTCTGTTAACTGCCTTGTATTTGCGGAGGGGGTAGCTGTTGGTGCAATACACTTTGAAGTTTTTTTGTTTTCTAAGTGCCACACATCAATTTCATCATAATTATCATTATTCATCCTCATCGTTGCCATTAGCCAAAATTACCTCTTCTTTTTTACAAATTTTCGTACTGATATCGCCTTAGCAGATTAACAGAAATCGTCTGAAGTTTGAACTCGTGACCCCTCCCAATACCGTTGCAAGCTTATTTGTGATTGTTCTCCTCAATTATTCAAAGTACCTCACTTTCAAATTCAAATACACACAAGTAAAAAGATTCATATCACATTAGTGATTTTAAATTGTATTCTTGGGGGCCACTTTCTAACATTGTTGCCTGATATTAAAATAAGCGAAAACACTCTGCTATGCTTAATAAGAAAAACATCCATTCATTGCCAGATTGTACAACTGTATAGGTCGAGGTTCATAAGCCTCATCCATCTCATTCCAGGGACTGCATATTTTGTATACAGTTTATAGTGGAATCACAACACAGGTTGTTAAGAATATCGTCAGTAAATATGAGAATTCTTGCTGTGAAATTTCTATGCTGTTTAACCTAATAGAATTCGAATCCCTGAGAGAGCCAAGTACTGAGCTTTAACATTCCATATTAGCAAAACCTTTATACGTACGTATTTATAACCTCAATTTAATAATCAGGAAATCCCCCTTAGCCAACCAATTAGCACATTTATATTACTTTCTATAGAGGAAGAGGACATGACATTTCCGAGCCGGTATTATTGATGTGACATTCTTAACAGGTTAATTCATCAATCTTTACGCAAACACTTTGGAATGTTTGGAATGCAAACAATTCTTGTGACTAAACAAGTAATTGGGAAATTCTTTTTAACCAAGCAATCAACACAAATCTCTCTTTTTTATAGAAAAAAATAAGGGCATAACATTCCCAAGACAGTATTATCGATATAACATTCTTAACAGGTCAATGCCTTAATGTTTACACACATACATAAGCGCATCAATCTCTACACAACCACACACACACATATACAGGAATATTTGGAATGGAAAAAATTCTCAGAAAATTCCCCTTAGCCAAGCAAATCACCAGTTACATAACCCTCTCTCTCTCTCTCTTTTCTTATAGAGAAAAAAAAAAGGTCATGACATATCCAAGCTAGTATTATTAACGTGACATTCTTAACAGGTCGACGTCACATATACACACACACGCTCACGAAGGGCTCATACTTTTCTGTTTAGAAACGCTCCAATTACCTTTCTACTCTAAAGTAGGTCAAAGCACGTAGAGGCTCTCGTGTAGTTTAGCACGTAATAAAAAAAAATGCAAAATACCCCGACAACGTTTCAGCTACTAGGACCTCATTACCATGAGCCTAATCCTAGTAAGCCACATACACACCTGTTGTTCGTATTGCATATGCTAGTAAGTCAGATGACATCATGGGAGAATCACATTTCCCCCAATGATCCCACCACAACAAACGTCGCACATGCTAGAAGAAACAGGATCAGGATATTTTATGCTAAATTACGGCTGCCTGTATGCAGTTATAGGCAAATCATCAAACGAGCCCTCTAATATACAATGATTTCTCCTACCATGTACCCTAACATACAATTTAACATAACAAGTAAAATTTCGATTCGTCTATATATACCCAACAAAACTCAGAAACTGTCATACGCGAGAGCTAAAATTTTGCAACAACTATAATTACCCAACACTAGCAAGAAGAAAAAAATAATATCAATTACTTGTATAATATTAATTAGTAACTTTAAATAATATTAATTATTAGTTTTCAGTTGTAATTAATTTTAAAAAACAATTAATAACATGTTAGGTGGTGATAACCAAGTGCAAAAAGCATTGCATTTTTTTTACACACAAACAAAGCACCACTTAGTTCACAAAACCTCTAACAGATGGCAGATAGTTACATGGTTCTATCACCGAGTTCACAGATGTTTACTCATTGGTGACTCCGTCGTTGTCGTCTATCAAAAACCTAAGTACCTTGGAAACAGTGAGAGTTATCGAAAAATCTCCTCTTGTCGATTTTTTTTGTGACGTAGAGTACGCGTAGAGAGGTCGGGTTTAGTGTGTCGGTCGAGTCTCGGTGTCCTCTGTCCTCCCATACCAAAATAAGCATAGGTCGTCTTGGAAATTTTTTTTTTCATCAATCAAAAATTTTCTAAGTCCACAGCGTTAAAAAAAATCTTAAATTGCAAATATCTCGAAAATGGTAAGATTTATCGAAAAAAATATTTCGAAAAACACCCCCATCCGGTATCGTTAGATATCCCCTGTCGATTTTGGAGGTGTAGAATACGTGTACCAAGTTTTGGTGGTCCTGGGGTCAAGGGGTAAGAAGTTAACCCACCTTCCAAAACATTGATCACTCGTAACTTTTGAACGAATAGTCGTAGAAATGTCGGGTTTAGTGCGTCGGTCGAGTCTCGGTGTCCTCTCTCCACCCATAACAAAATGAACATAGGTCGTCCTGGAACCAAAACTTTTCCGAAAGTCCTACGTTAAATTGCAAATATCTCGAATTTTTGACAAACAGAGGTCGACATGACCAAAGATGATTATCTAAAACTTTACGAAGCGTACTTTGCTTACAAGCGCGTGACCGATTGAAACGTCGACATGTACTACACGCCCAGGGAATTCAAAACCCACAGGCCGATGTTCGTGTTCAACACGACGAAGCGGAAGCAGGTGGTAGTCAACGATCGCACCAACATCAAGATCGTTTGCGAGTTCAACAGTCCATTGCCCGAAGATACCGTGTGCAGCGTCATCCTGGTGGCAGAGAAGTCCTTCGCGTACGACGTGAGGCACGAGAGGGTCACAGAGCAGTTTTAAATATCGCGTTCAGAACAGTCGCTCTAGATGATATGGAAGTTTCCACGGCAGAGAGCTTCGGATTATAAGAGATGCGATGTGGCGTAATCCGCATCCGAAAATTAGTCCCCATTCCATTGTCTGAACTGAACATCTTCCACGGTTTTCGATGAAAAGCCAGGAAGTACTCTTCCAGCTCTCCTATTTGTTCAGTGAACATGAAGATTTTTCCCCCCTTCACGCAGCACAGTCGATTTAAAATACCGCTACAATACTATTTTTGCATCACGAGGAGAAAAACATCGTAGCAGGGGGGCCCAAAAACATCGTAGGAGAGAGGTCCCGTTAGGTCGTAGCAGGGGGCCACACATTGTAGAAGATCACACATGAGTTTTTTTTTTTAAAAAAAAAACACCGTATTAGGTGGTGGCAGATTACGCTGAGAGCAGGTCGTAGTAGATTACGCTGAGGGGACCTTACAGTAAGAGGAGACAGCAGACTTATAGGAAAATGTCGTAAGTCATTTCAAAAGTAGGTCAAAGGGCGAGGTTAGCATAAGGGAAAAATTGCAGGAGGTAAAAAATAGCTTAAAAAGTGATGCCAGAGCTTTTTCTGTCCACTTTTCTCTCATTGTAGGTTAGTTTAGTCCGTAAAACGTCGTAAAATAAAAAGTAGGTCAAACGACCCAGCCAGAACGTTGGGTTCCACCTACTCTCTAAAGTAGGTCAAAGCACGTAGTGGCTCTCGTGTAGTTTAGCACGTAATAAAATGAATAGGTTAAGTTATATCACGTAAGATCGTGGCATTCGTACCAAGTACGAGTGGGAAAAATTGCAAATTGCACTAAAACATCACTTAACGCTAAAACATCGACAAAAAATTGTCAAAATATGTCAAAAACTGATATTCAATTGATAAAAAAAGAGGATAAAAAAGGGCTTGTACCAAGTACGGCGTAGAAACAACACGTTTACACTACTCATAATCATCGAAAGCATGTTTTAAATTGGTGTAGTCTTGACGAAACAAACAAATGAAATTAGCATTGTCTCGGAGTAGCTGCTTGGAGATTTTGGCAAAGGTCTGAGCAAGATAGAAGCAGTCCATGCCTCTGCGAATTCGAATTTCGTTCTGGTTCTCCGCGATCACATCGTCAAAAACCACCACCGAATGTTCGAGACAGCAGTCTAGTGGTTTCACTTCAGAAGCAAATATAGCTACGCCTAGTCCCTCGTACAGTTTCGACAGCTGGCGATACTTTGGTTGCTCCAAACGTTTGGAGAAAACATACAAGTGCCTGTTCTTCCAGTTTAACCAGTTCGGTGCAAGAAGAAAATTATCAATAACTAACGTTGTTTTTCCACATCCAGAAGGTCCAACAATGATGCAGCGAATGTTGTCGGGTAGAAGCTCGCCATTTTTCCGATGGAAAATCTGGCAGTCGCGTACCACATCCCAAGCACCCGTTACACAATCACCTCGTTTGCGTCTCTCCAATTTTTTTCCAATCTGGCAGTCACGTACCACATCCCAAGCACCCGTTACACAATCACCTCGTTTGCGTCTCTCCATTTTTTTCCTCGAGTCCCAGACATTTCACCAACAGTTTCTCACATTTTCTACGTAATACTTTTTGAATAAGATACGTGTCGGGGTATTTTGTTAAGAAAGTTCCTCTTCGTAAAATCTTCCTTTCAGAATTTCGTCGCGATTATCTTTTATTATATACGTGAGACGGTTTTTATGTAAGACTCGAATTACGGTGAAAAGTTCCGTACTACAATTTTTAGTGAAGCCTTTTTCAAACGCACGCTTAAATTTACTGATTCTCACCTGATCTCCAATTTTGTATTTCGGTTTCTTGCTTGTAAATTTGTAATTTGGGCAATGAACCGTAGAAAATGAATGTCGCTCGTCAGATTTGATAACGTCAACTGGTTTCATGTTTATCGTGTGATGCAAACTGTGATTATAGCTCCTAACAAGTTCCGGAAGCATGTCGAGGCACTTGTAATTCCCCTGAAGCGTGAATTTTTTCCACATGCATGTTTTGAGATTTCGGTTGAAACTTTCCACTAAGCTGGCTTTTATGTGACTAAAGGTGGAGAAATGTTGAGTATTTTGTTTTTGAATAAATTGCTGAAAGAGAGAGTTGCAGAATTATTTTTCGTTGTCTGTTTTAAGAAATCGAGGTCGCCTGCCACTTTCATCGAAAATAGTTTTGGATGCTTCCACTACACAGGTTCCTGTTTTTGCCTTGAGGGGCAAAGCCCAAGGAAATTTTGAAAATGTGTATATAACAGTATGAATATACTTGCATCCCTTGTTGATTTTATATAAGTTTTTTAAGTTCCCACTGCTCATTTCCACAAAGTCACCTTGCCACAGTTTGTTATGCCTTTATCACTACCGCCAGTCGTTTGTAGTTTCGCCGTGCACGATTGTGCAGCTCGTTTACAATAACCTGCCCAGAGATTGCGCGAAAATCAGAATATAGCTTGGAGGGGATTTTTGGCTGCAGACAATGTCGGGTTTTCCATGTACAGTTTGTCACCTATTTCTATGTCAATAATTTGAGTGGCATCTTCGGCATAGGCAGTCTCGCTAGTTTCGGGGTGGGTAAAATCGACCAACTCAACTACTCTTATTTTAGGCTCGTCACGGGCATGGTTGAGTAGTGGGTTGCGTCAGGCAAAGACCAGTATGAAACCTTGACGAACTGAAGTGTGCCAGCGATGAAAAACTGGTGATAGGCTTTGGCAGGAGTCAGGGTGTAGAGTTTTGCACCCGGATGGAAGAGAGAGGAAAATTCCCTGTTTGGAATGCTGTACAGTTCGATGACAACTGTTGACTTGAGATTGTCCATGCTGGCTTTCAGGGTGTTCACATTGGTTCGAACCTCGCTCTCCACATCCTCCAATCTACCGTTTATTGATTCCAGGTGTTCCTCCATAACACGGACAACAGTGTCGTAATCGAGCTTGATCTTCACGTCGACAATTAGTCTCTTGAATTTTTCGTTTAACTTATGTAGTTCGGTGCTGAAATTGGCTATGAACGATTCCTGGCTCGCCTCGATGCTGCCAATTTGCTCTTCCTCATTGGCGATAATCTGCTATAGACTCTCCACGAGTGTCATCTTGGAGCTCTGGGTTGCGAGGTCCTGGACCTGGGTTCTAATTTCCGCAAACAAGGCATGTAGCACGCCGATGTTCTGGTTGGTGGTAAGATTGCAACGGACTCCCGAAGCAATTCAATTTCGGTTTGGATGTTTTTGATGTCGTCTGATTTGAGTATTCGGTTGAGAGCCCTCTTCACGCTTTTCAGTTCCTGCGAGGTAGGCAGGGTGGCCGCCGTGTTTTGGAGCGACTCCAAAGCTTTTTTCATCGCGTCCAACTTTGAGGCAGCTTGTTGCAAAGCTTCCAACTTAGCATGTATGTCGTCGATCAAGTGATGAAAATGCGACAACCCTGTTTCGGTGTTTAGATTTTCCAGCTTGGTGATCTGCTGTTGGACGCTGGCCAGAGTATCCCTCATGCCAGGCAGTTTGGATTCCAGTGCTTCGTGTACGATTACCAGATCATTTTTGATGACGGCAAGAGCTTCCTCAATATGGGCTATGGTACCTTGCAGCTTCCCGAAATCCTCGTAGGTCTCAAGTTGGAGTTTGATGTAGGCCACGCTACGGGCAATAGCATTCAGCTCGCTGTACGAAGGTAGATTGTCGATGAAGTCCTGTAGCGTTTGGAGTTTAGTTTTGACTTCGTTAATGGCTGCATGCAAAGCGTCTGTTTGAAGCTCATCCTTGATGCTTTCCAACGTAGGAATTTCTTACGATTGAAACTGTTCGTGCAATTTGGCAATACTGTCATTCACGTGATCGTAGTCATCTTGAGTTTTTATACTCTGGATAATGTTTAGCAGTTCAGTCTGGATGGTGCTCGTTTGGTCCTGCAAGTGTCGCTTCAGCTGTTCATGTCAGAAGTTTGCGCTTGCTGCAGCTTTACAAGTTCGTTCTGCAGCTTGCCTACGCTCAGCGCCAAGTTGTCGAAGTTGTCGATTGACGCGAGGTCCGTGTACTTTTGCAGCAGCGATTTAAGCTCGGAGTCAATTTTGAGTACGGGGTCCAGGCACTGAGATGTAGGCTAGCTATCTCTGACTGGAGGCTGGAGTTGAGCGTGGACTGCAGGACCTACAGGTCGCTTCGCAACTTCTTGACCCTGACGTCGAGCATGAGAAGCTCGTCGCCGTGGTCGTCACGTTTCATGTGACCAAAAATATCGTAAGCATTGCTACCACTATGGTTATTTATTATAGGGTAGGTGATTTTCATTTCTATAAAAAGAGGGATGTGTTTGTCGTAGTCGTCCAAGAGCTCCACGTACAGGCGATCTCCAGCAGATACATCGTACGTTGTAATCGCATCCATCCTATCATGCTTGATGCGATAGATGTTCTTGCCAGAGGAAACCTTGGCCTCCCCTTTGTTCTTGGGATTCATGGTGAACTAAAATTTGCCAGAGATGGGGAATCGGTAATAATTCAAGTTGTTGTTGTTTTGCCCACATCCTTCTTGTACTTGGTCAGAATGCTATTCAGGTGTATAATTAACAGACCGTTAAGTTTAGGTAGCATGGAAGGCAGGAGTTCGTTGAAGCTCGACGACGACGTAGGCTCGACTTGTACTTCCATAGCTTGCTTCCTGAAGCCAAAAAGGTTCATAGGCATGGTTATTTTATATGCTTGTGTTGATAGAAATGTTGCCAGCCTTAAGAGTTTCTTTTTAAGTGCATTGTATGCATTTCTTACTACTATCTAAACGGTAGTGCCCCCAAGGCAACGTGTGGATCCAACAAGACAAAATACATCTTTTATCATCATTAGGATCTTATGCTACTTTCCTTACATTGTTTGTTGTAATCACATGGTCTACACTTTGGATTATTTTTTTCCAATCATAGCTGCTTCTTCAATTCCTTCACACAATCAATATAGTCTTGAAATGAAAGTTTGTTTTGAACAGTATTTTTACCAACACCAACTTGCTTTCTTCGTGATGCTGATCTCAGTTCTAAATGTATACATTTTGGAACGCAAACCGGCAAATTCGAGAATGATGTCACCGTTACACTCTTCTTTTAATTTACCTAGAATGTTTTTGTTAATAAATGGAATTCCAAATCTGTTCGGTTGAGGGTAGGACGAAGTATCATAATAATCAAGCAAGGACGGATTTTTTACATCTTCATATAGTTTCGATGTTTTAATGTTATAAATAAAACTGTCGGTGTCCATGTAAAGTAATAAAATTCTGTCATTGTAGAAAAGATGCATAACATTGTAGTGAAATTGAAACATGTGAAGTTTCAATAAATCTAAAACTGTTGCTCCCACATAAAGTGGTTTTCGGAATTTTATCACTTTTATATCTAGATTGAAAAGTGACAGATTCTCTTTGTAAATGTTTCGTGATTTAAATCTAGGATCATCCACCAACTTACTGCATTTATTTTCATCTGAAACCAATCTCACTTCCTCGTGATTTCTCACGTTCTCCATTGTCTTGCCATATACAGCATTATTCATCAATTTGAAAAAATCTTTGTCTAAATCGGAAGTGGCCACTGTTCTATGTTGTGTGTTTGTTTCATTGTATGGTTTGAGCCACTCGGAATGTTTAAACCTGTGGACTCTTCTAATATCCAATACCTTAACACCCATCGCAATAAAATCTGTAGACTTTTGTAATGGAGAACATATCTTTCTTTGATCTTGCGTTGATTAGAATTAGTTGGACATTTAAGTTCGGGTGCCGGTGGTAAATCGGAAAAATATCATGCAAATTGTCTGGAAATTCAATATCCACTTCTGCAAAGAAACCAAATTCACAATCGTCAAATTCAAAAATATTTATGGAAATTGTTTCTATAAATTCGAAACCTACATAAGGAAGTTTCTGTACCATAGCATATCCATAGAGATTATTAACATCGATGTAAAGTTGAAATTCGATGGTTTATTTGCATCATATTTTTCTTTCATGTGCATGTTGTTGGCTTTTGCATGTCTCTGTCACATTGTACCATCCCACCTCGAATCCCTCTCTCGATGAAAAGTTACATGTCTACATCTGTTAGTAATTCTAACTTAATTTTTGTTTGCAACAACATTGCAGACCACGCTAATCCCGGGAGGCTGAAGAAATGCGCAGGGTCCAACTTGTAAATCGACATTGACGGTTTCCTGAATGCTTGAAAAACATCCGCTAGTACAGTTACGTCTAATTTCAAGTATGCGTTGTGATAATCGCCGAATGTTTTACATTCTAGTTTATCGCATTTCAGTTGTGCATGTTCGTATTCTTTGTCTGTAATTCCTGCTTTTCTCAGTTGACTGAAGAATTCTTTTTGAGGAGGGAGAGTGTCGTCATTAAATTTAGATTCATTGTTTACGTATTAATACGGATAAATCCCTTTACTACTAATCAGGTTTATATCTATGTTGGGAAAACTAGCTTTCGTAATTTTGAATTGTTCGTCACAGTGTTTACTTGCTAGAGCGTCCAAACTTGCGGAGAGACATCTGAATGAGTCAAGAAACCTCATGTCTATGGTTTCATTTTTCCCAGAAATCTTAACATTCTTACTTACAGAAATGTATCGTTCTTCATTTTGAGCAAGAATATATATTTTTTTGTGTGTCATATTCGATCCATTATGAAAAAATATTGGGACAAATTTGGGCCTTTGAATTTTGAGGTTACAAGCATTACAGAATCCGCTGATGGGACAACCGTCTGTGTGCGAATGGCGAAACACTTTACGATTCTCGTTTGTGAAGTATTGATTGCACACTGGACACTCGACTGTTTCATCTAATATTTTTTGTTCCTGTGTTGTTAACGAATTCATCGGTTTGGATATTTGCAAGAAGCTGCTAATTTTCTCAACCTCCTCTTCCATCTTTTCAAGATAGTGTTCGATAACACTCGGTCCACGGTATACATATGGTTTATTTATATCATATTGTCGTATGACAGTGTAACCAAAAATATTTGGTTCATGAAGCTGGTATGGCGTTGTGGAGGACATTTTTGGGTTTGGTTTGCAGGAGGACAGTGGCTTCAGAAATGATTCCAAAACTGCGACGACAATGGCTGGATGATCAAACAAAGCCTTGTACATTTTCAATTCTTCGACTTCGTTCTTTTTGGGCATCAACATTCGAGCTGGTTTGTTGTCACCGCAATATATTTCATGTTCGACACGTTTTTAAATATCAATTTGCCGTGCGGTATATATTTTTTGGTGATTGAATTCTCTTCGATCATTAAACGTTGTCAAACACCTTGGACAAACCTCGATGTGATTTTCATACTTCGTTACTTGACATCTGATTAGTCGTGATAGTGAGCGAATAAGACAGTGATGGTGAATATTGTTGTTTGAAATTAAAAAAAGATTAATTATATCAGCATTATTATCGTTGATATAATTTATCCTGATGGGATGCACAAGAAGTTTTTCTGACGTATAAGAATATACATTAATAGGAATGCGTTTTCCATCAGAATCTCGTGCGCGCGACTCGAACTTTCATATGTCTGAAATGCCATGGGGTATTCAATGCTAGACATTATATTTTCAAACTCTGTCTCGTACTGCTTGTAATGATAAACTCGCTCTGTATTATTTTTCCAATGAACGGGATACAGAGCTACCAAGATGCACCAAAGAAAGCATTTTGAGTCATTATTTTGAATATTTAACACTGCTTTCTTGCTTTGAATGGTCGGTGGTAGAGGAACGTAACTCGATGCAGAAAAAGGCATTAATTTGTTCACGTAAATGGTTAATGTGTGAGGACTACCACATAAAGACCATCCCGACCCCTTAGCCTCGAAAGTGTCATGTTTCATAATCAACTCATTTGACAGATTAGAGTAAAACTCGTCCAAATTTTCAACATCTGCCAAATAAAGAGCCTGGTTTTTGGTACGATGATAAAAAACTTTTGTTGTACCATCGACTTTCTCATATTCGGAACATAAATCAACGTATACTTTTATGGAATTTTTTTCAAGATTACTTTTCAGAGTATTCAGTACAAAAGTTTTCGCTTCACGCAAGAAACTAGGAATGTCACGGCCTGATTCCGAAGTAAATGATAAATCCTGAAGTCGACCATTAAATGCAGACCTAACTGGTTTACATTTATTATTCAATTTAATTTTTTTGGAGCAGAAGCTTCAGCTTCAGATTAATCAATTTTTCTTTTCAATCTTCCTTCACCGGTCGATAGTTTGCAAATTTTCAAATGTCTACTTAGATTTGGAATGCTAATTTATTTTCCACATTGAGCACAGGCTTTAGAAGATAACAAACGATTTGCTCCGTTACACCTTGTCTTATGTATCGATGAATTATTCTTTGAAATTAGTTTCCCACAAGTGACACATTCGATCTTATCATTCTCACGAGTGAAACAGGTAAGTGATTCCATTTTTTATATGCTTTAAAATATGAGCAAACAAACGATAGAAATTTCAGATATGTTATTTATATATTTTTTTATATCTAAATTTAATGGGATATCACCAACTATAAATTCAACCTGATAATACTATTCCCTATGAAAAACTCTATGACTTTCCTTGGGTTTTTCCGCCAAATTATATGCTTCTAGTCTCCTATACTTTGGTGGAGCCCGTTCAGGTTCTTTCCGCCGCAATGTGGGTACCTCTGCCGATCCAGCAAAGGTGAGAAATCAGCACTGTGCTCTGACTTATATAGATGTATAGAGCCAATAGAAATCTTTCTTAATTAAACCAATCATGAAACACCACGTATAAATTATTAGCCAATCAAAATCTCTGTTATTATAGCTATCATATATAAATAGAAAGCAAAATATCCCAGTTTCGATTCGATCCATCTGTATGAATCGAAGAAACCGACAATTTGTATATTCTGATATCACTGTATGCTTGGCTCCATTAGCGCCTCTTTTGCTGTTGTGCTGAATTAGTTTTCACTAATTGGCGATTTTCTTGAAGAGGTCTAATGGAACATGATACGGAGGTATGAGAAATATGCAAGTTTCAAGATATTTTAGTGAATTACGCCGGCTTAAGCTAAGTTCGTATTGCTAGAAGGCCTTCGTCGTTGCAAGTCACCTAACCCATTCACTGGCAATAAAAGTTAAAAATGTTCACGTACTGAAAAAAATGACTTGTCCACCTCAAGCATTCATCGAGTTCCAACATTTGTACATTGATGGCTCTGTTGTTGTCGCTTATCAAATATATATATATATATATTTATATATATATATATTTGGAATATCTCTAAATCGGAGAGTAACAGGCAAATTTT
Source organism: Lepisma saccharinum (assembly GCF_977018435.1). NCBI lineage: Eukaryota > Metazoa > Arthropoda > Insecta > Zygentoma > Lepismatidae > Lepisma > Lepisma saccharinum. Next base: position 68,145,497 of record NC_139246.1, on the reverse strand, counting down.
TATAGCAGATTTCTAATGTCCACTCGAAGATAAGTAAAAGTATGAATACAATCTATGCTCGGAAATTAAAAATCGCGACCGGAAACAGGTTTATCTCTTAAACGGTAGGAGACAGCCAAAATCTGTTTGCAGATTCGTAATGTACACCCGAAGATAAGTAAAAGTGTGAATACAACCTATGCTCGGAAATCCAAAATGGCTACCGGAAGTAGGGTTATCTCTTAAACGGTACGAGTTAGCCAAAATCTGTTTGCGAAATTCTAATGTACACTCGAAGATAAAATATAAATATGAATACAACATATGCTCGGAAATTTACAGAGTTCATAGGAATTGTTATTTTATAGAAACATTGTCAGCCATAAGGTTAATTGACCCCCTTCCTCTCAAATCGCATTACATACATGTGGAAGGCAGAGGTATGCATATTTCCGTCCGTGGCATTACAAAAAACGAACCTGTCTCCCAATATTGCTTAAGAGTTTTTGGTTAGCATGCAATAGATCAGTATGCTAGAATAAACGGGGGGTAACAAGAGCATCAACACTGCACCACCACTATTGCCAGTTAGCGTATTCATTTGTCACCAACTCTCCATCTTACTGCATACGTATCATCTTAGAAGGCTACAAAATATTACAGCATATATCGCTGTCAACTCCTATTTGTAGATTAGCCTCACCTGTGAAATATCATATTGCAAAATTTAAAAAAAAGAGGGCTTGTGAAGCAAATTTCTTGGTACTAGTCAGTGTTGCCAACTTCTATTTGTAGGTTAGCTTCGCCTGTGAAATATCATATGGTGAAATTTTTGTGGAGTAATTTGGCAACCCTGCGAGCCCCTCCCACTGTGGGCCCCCTCCAAAAGTAGTAGTGGGGGCATTGAAAAAAGGCCACGACATACATCGTGAAAAGGGGGGCGTAGCCGTTTACGCTGAGGGCCCGTAGGTGTTTACGTTGAGGGCCCCCACCACCTTACAAAAATGGTCCCAAAATAAGATTGAGCAAAAAATAGGGCTAGAACATCGTCAAATGCTATAAAATCCATAAAAAAATCATCTAAATCATCAACATATGTCACAAATGAAGTTAAATACTAGGTCCAACTGCAAGGGTTGCGTAGAAACAATCATTTAACACTTTGTAGGTTATTTTAACCCGTAAAAGGCAGTAAAAAAGTGAATAGGTTAAGTTATATCACGTAAGATCATGGCATACCTACAAAGAAGAGGCTCCACCACCTTACAAAAAAAGTCCCAAAATAAGATTGAGCAAAAAATAGGGCTAGAACATCGTCGAAGGCAGTAAAATCATCAAAATCATCAAAATATGTCATTACTGAGGTTAAATACTAGGCATACCTACAAGGAGGACCGGTGAAACAATAGGTTTCTACTACTACTGCAAATTACAGAGAGGGTGAACAAGAAAACATGACATTGACTTACAGAATGCTTCGAATTAATTGCTAAAACTGTTTCCCGTCGACTGTCTGACAATATGTTAAACTATCACATAAACAGCAAAGTGCACGTTGTAGCATATCCCGAGAAAGTATTCTTGTTTTGTCCGCAATGCGATTACGTAGATCATTCAGGGAGTGTGGTTTGGTGAGATACACTTTATCCTCTTTATCCTTCATGTGCTCTCAAAAAATAATTCACAAGTGATAGATCCGAAGATCGGTTTTCCTCAGTTCATGCAGGCGAAAGAAGGAATGATACCTTACTTCGAGGTCGTGACTTCTACTTCTCTTGGTTCCTTCTATTCCTGCCTCTAGTCATTTCTCTGGGTTGTTTTGATACTTACTTGAAACAACATAATATCGTAAATTACCGAATTAAAGAATGGCAGTAAAAACAATCCTTCTTTACAACAGAGTCACATATAACACCATTAAGACTTGTTGCCATGATATGAAAAACTAAATATGCTGACCAAGGCAGTAATTTATTTTATTATAAAACATAAACTAAACGTAACCTTTCAACCTCCTAGTAAGTTCTTCTTCCCAGGAGAGGATTCATGAAGTACATAAAGGAGACAGGAAGACTACCAAGTTTGAAAGGCTTTCCAAATATACACGAAGAGGTGATAAAGTTGAGACCAGTAATGGACTGAAGAAACAATATTTTGGAACCATTGGAAAATAAATTAAGAAAGTTATTGAAGTGTTATTAAAACAGCAAGAAAGTAGAGCAGTTAAGAACAGTGAACAAATAGTAGACTTCATAAAAGATCTTAAGTTAAATGAGACGAAGACGAATATGTTAAGCTTAGACTTAAAAATTATTATCCAGAGCATAAAGAGGAGACAACTTTGGACTTTGTTAAAAAGAGAATGAGACAAGAAATTATAGCAGAATGGGATAGTGAAAGGGTATGGAAGGCGCTGGAAACCATTTGGAATAACGATTACAGTATAATGTGGGATAAAATGATGTTAATGAGTGAACTACAGAACATGGGTTCTAGCCTAAACCCGCATTGGCTGAATTGGTTATGAATGAACGAGAATAGAAAGTGTTAGAAAAAGGAGGTGACAAATTAATTTAATTAAATATTTTTGCATATATGTAGACGATGGTTTGGGCATTTGGTAGGGAACGAAGAGGCAGCTCGACATTTGTGCAAAGAAATACAAGATGAAGAAAGAGGGATACTCGAAATAGAAGAGGAAGACAAGTTAAGCTACTTAGATATATTGATGAAAAGGAAGAGTGGACAAGAAATTGAAACCGCTTGGCATCAAAATAAGTGGACAGCGTGGGTATTCTGCCACAAAAGAAGTGATGTAAGTGAGGTGAATAAAATAAACTTTTTTAAGAATATGGAAGACAGAATCAACAAACTATTCACGACAGAATTTGAAAAAGAAAGCAAAATAAATAGCGTAGGGAAACAGCTGGAAAACAATGGCTATGAGAAGGAGGATAGACTTGACATAAACAGAAGAAGGAAGAAAAGTGACGGGATAATTTGAAGATATAGAAAAAGAGGAAGAGATAGAAAAAGAGTGGAGGTATGGAATAAGGGGTATGGGGAAAACCATAGAAAATATATGCAAAGTGCTTAGGAAAGCGAGCATTAAAACTTACAGGAAGGGAGGGAGAAGCATCTTAAGAATAGCAAAGAATGCAAACAAGAAAAAGGAAAAGAGGGAAGAGGAAGAGGAAGTGATTATCTACGAAGTGAAATGTGTACGTAGGAGAAACGAAAAAGAGGCATAAAGACAGGTTGAAACAACGTAGGGATGATGTACGAATTACGAGAGAGAGAAATGCGATTTTTAAACACACGAGAGAAAAAGGACATGACATACAGTGGGATGAGGCTAAGGAGATATGAAGGGAGAAGAGAATACTATTGAGAAAATGGAAGGAGGCCAAGGAAATAGAGAAGAAAGGCGAAGAAGACACAATGAACTGGAGAGATGGACTGCTGTTAAACAAAGAATGGAAGAAAGTGTTAGAAACATTGGAAAGAACAAGAGAAAAACAGGAGATATGAAGAAAGAAGAACGAAGGAAAAAGAGCATTAGATATAGAGTACAACCACACTCTACATAGATGGAAGCAAATATGTTTAGCCTTTTAGGTGAATGTACAGTAGTTGGCAAGGGAAATCCACCTGATAGAATGTTCCAGAACAACTTTCTTATAGTCTGGAGGGTAGTATATTTGTGTATATAAATCGCCCTCTTTTTGCATTTGTACTTGGTACAGAGTCTGAAGTAGACCTTGCTAGAAGGTTGAAACGGTTTTATAATAAAATATATTACTGTCTTGGTTAGAATATTTAGTTTTTCAGAGGCACATACTCTTTTGTAGCTAACAATCCAAGTCTACGAATTAAGAACATCAGGTACGTATTTATTTTTACTTTCCCTTCCACGGACAGCAATAACAGTGTTCGCCTTAATATGGACCTGTACAAATCCATAGTAGATCCTACTCAACTTCCTCGAAGGTAAGTTACATTTTTTACTGTGCATATCGCCCTTGTTGTTGAGTGTTAGTAGTACAGTTCAGCCATCAACCAACATCTTTTTGGGCTGTTTTTGTTGCTAACCCACCCTACGAAAATTCCACCATCTGATATTTTATAGGCTAACCTACAAATATGAGTTGGCAACACTGACTAGTACCAGAAAGTCGCTTCTCAAACCTATTTTGGACTCATTGAGGCCAACCTACACCATGAAAAATTAGCCATACGATATTTCACACGCGAAGCTAATCTACAAATAGGACTTTACAGCACTGACTACGATATATGCTGTATATTTTAGCTTCTTCTAACATGATAAGTATGCAGTAATATACACAGTTGGTGACAATGACTACGATCTAACACATGCTTTTGCAATAGTGGTGCAGTGTTGACGCTCTTGTTAACCACCCTCTGTTTTTTTTTCTACAAGACTGATCTATTGCATGCTGACCAAAACCCTTAAGTAATATTGGGAGGCAGGCTCTTCTCTTGTAATGTCACGGACGGAAACATACATAACTCTGTCCCCCAAATGTATGTAATATGATTTGGGGGAAGGGGGCCAATTAACCTTACTGCTGGCAATGTTTCTATAACATATTTTTGTTCGATACAAATTCACAGACATTGTTAATAAAAAATAAATATTAATCTTTTTGCTACTAATTGTAAATATATTTATTTTATTGTTGCGATTAGTTTTTGGTAACGAAAGCGAGTGTGCAACCTCTGTTAATGCATTTGAAAAATATTTTTCAGTATTAAATGAAATGACATCTGGGAACTGCCATTTCGTTCCCCTGTGTGCTAACAATATTGAGTTACGTGACAGAATGAACAATAGGTAGGCCTTGGATAGCGGAAGGTATACTTCCTGGTTTTTCAGTAGCAATCCCGACGATTCTATGTACGTTATAGCAGTTTTTACATCAGCTCTGGCAACTGTTGAGAAATAGTGACGTCAGGTAACAGTATTGGTAGGAGTAATGTAACGCATTAGCTTGTGAATTTTCGGAAACAGAAAAATTATGTCGCTAGAATGTAGGGACTATTTTCTGGAGCGAATTGTCTCGGATTTTTATTGGTCCACGTTACTTTGGCTAACGTATCACTCCTCGACCGTACTAAAACGGATAAAACTAAAAGCTCAACTGTGGAAAGTTCTGTTTCATCTTAAACTTCAGTGAAGAACATTTCAGCAGGATTTCCGAAATTGACAAACTTTGTTTCTTAGCTTGCATGGGTTGGCTTTGAGTGATAAGTATAGTGTTGGTTTTGTGAGTTGATTATGAAAAACCAAACAGACGTAAGGAATTGTGTATGGTAGGTAACTTCCTGATAAACCAAACAGCCATTGTATTGTGGAAGAAAATATACTCACAAAACATACAAACATAGATATAGAAGTTTTTGAGTGTGCTTCATGTCTCTCTCTGCTTTATATATTTGGAGCATGCTGAAAATTTAATATAACTAGTTTCTTTTAAGAATTTGTGAGCAATATGTTATTCGTGAATTCTTAAAAACTAGTTCTATGTTTTTCTCAGTATCTGGGTAGCTGGAATATTTATCTCTTCTGTGTACCGTTGTTGGTAGGAAATATGTCTGAAGAGCATATTACAATATAAAAAAATGTGTTAAATTGTTAGAAGAAGGCAAGAAAATTGAGGGCGCAATCGAAGAATTGTGTGTTCGATATCTAGTGGAGGTACATAGTGATTCGGATCCCATTATTTAAGATATTTTGTTTTTATGCACGGAAAAGAAAAAACTGATTGATATTAAAACTAAATTGAAATAAAATCCTCTAATTAATGGCAACTATATCCAATTATGCTTATTGTCACAGCGAGTATTCGCAAAATGTCGATGACGTGGCTTGAGATTTTGTTTTTTTTTAGACCCAATTGCTACGTAAGCAAAATAGCCGACTCGGAATGACTGTGCCAAATATGAATAGGCTATATAGATTGAGAAATGGATAGAGAAGTTAATTAAAATTTAATTTTTGATTCAACACAAATATTTTTGAAGTTAAATATACATATACACTTCTCGCCAATTAAAATTGCAACACCCAGAAGGAAATGAGATAGAAACGCGAAACTTGGCAAATATGTAGGTCCTAATAAGATAAGAAAATGATTACAGTTAGAGCTCGGTGGTGTAACATGTGACACGTAGAACATGGTTGCATAACCCCAAGGAGCTAGTAACGTGTACCTCTACGGGCGGCAATAACTGCTGCAACACGGCGAGGCATGGACAGAATGAGTCTATCGATGTCTGCTTGCGGTATGGCGTCCCAAGCGGCTTCCACACTGTGCCAGAGGTCTTCAACATTACGTGCCGGAAACCTGAGTTGGGCCAGCCGGCGACCCACCATGGACCAGACATGTTCAATTGGTGACATATCCGGTCAAGGAAGCAAGGGGCTGGCCAAGGAAGCAGGGGCACGTGGTTAGCTTCCATAAATGTGAGGACATTCCTTGCAACATGGGGGCGCGCGTTATCCTGTTGAAAAGTGGCATTGTGCAGTGCATGGATTAATGGGACAACAACATGGGTGAGAACCTGTGTGATGTACCGTTGGCTGTTCAATGTCCCTTGAATGCGTACGAGACGCGAACGAACACCTATGGCGATGGCATTCCATACCATGATACCCAATGAAGGCCCTGTGTGATGATGCATGATGCAGGCGTCACGAAGCCTAGTGCCACGGTGCCGCCACACGAGTGTACGTCCATTATGATGTTGTATACAGAAGCGGGATTCATCAGAGAACACTACAGCCTTCCATTCCACCATCCATGCACGACGGTCTTGGCACCATCTCAGACGCAAACGCTTATGCTCTTCTGTCAGAGGAATCCGCAACAGTGGGCGCCGGGAAAAATTCCCCGGTTCGCCAAACGACGAAGCACGGTTCGTGGGGACACTGGACGTTATAAAACATCCCGTACTTCATGCGCAATCCTCGTTGACGCGGCCGTTCTGTCTCTAAGGGCCATGCGTATCAGACGTCTGTCCTCTCGTTCCGTCGTCCGACGCGGACGTTGTGAACCTCTACGTCGCTCTACAGTGCCTTCCTGGACCCACTGGTTCCATACACGGATCACTGTGGATGCATTCCGTTCTACACGGGCACCGATCTTACGGTAGGATAATCCACATTCACGGTATGCAACAATTCGGCGGCGATCGAACTGGGAAACCTGCTGGAATCGCTGCCGTATTCGACGACGTGGAATTGCTGACCGATTTAAACACACTACACTCACGACCATGCACTTCACTGCTCTTCTGCAACTATCTGACCTGCTACAGGTAACACTTACCAGATGGCGTGACAGGCGCACATGACGCATGACGGCCTTGAACACCTAATCATTTCCTTCTGTACCTTTCCTCTACACACAGTGCACATTTAGTCCGATTCCGATTACTCCTTCTGGGTGTTGCATTTTTAATGGCGAGCAGTTTATATTAAATGATTGGTGCTGATCACATCAGACATTGCTAACTATGTTGGAGCTATTCATTGGACTTCACTATGTTCACATATGCACAGATATGAATTTTTTTATTCAATTTTCTTTTTTTGGTGTTGAAGTGCAAATATGTTGTCTGGCTCGGGACATGGTCCTACAGTCTAAAATATAATGGCATTATTTCTGCAATTATTTGCAATCTTGGCCACAGAGAAGAAATTGATATATATATTTTTTTAATATCGAGCGTAGCTTCACATCTATATTTAAATTTATACATGTGTGCATGCGCGCAGGGGTGAACTTTTTTTTTTGTTCGGGTGGGTTGTAATGTGAGTGAATATGTAGGAATAACAATTGTATACACGTAAACCAAAGTTACATGGTTCTAGGTTCCATAGGATCCAAGAAAATTAATGTCTTGGAAAACATCTTAAGACAAATATCTTAATCTCTAAGAAAGTCGACTTCCGGTTTGTCAAGATGTTACTTCTAGTCTGTCAAGAAAATTTTCTTAAGACTAATATATTAAGATGTTTTGCAATACATACGTTTCCTTGGCTCTTAATTGAGCTAGGTTCATGATTTAAGGATTGTTGGATAGGATTCAACGAGAACTATTCAACTGGCAAATAAAATCGATTCCACCCTCTCAAGTTTCGGAAAAAAGAGACATTTTTTTATTTTTTGAGAAACTTGATTTTCTGGCTTAATTTTTACGCTAATTCGTAAATTTGAATAGCGTTTGATAAAAAATTAGAAGTACTCTACAACCTATTGCAGACATGATGATAAGTGCTTGAAGTTTTCGAGTTATTTTGGATTAAAATTTCAAGAAGTAATTTCCAAAATATTTTGTAATTCATATACTGTGGGTCGTAGAAAACCCATTCTTGTTTTATCTGCTATTGCTTGATGAATAGCATAAACATAATTACACTAGACTCTCACTAATCTGGCTCTCAAAAGTCTGGCCCTCATCCGGCCTGCAGTTACTCAAGCAGAAATGACGCGCACAACAATTAATTATCGTGTTCAACAATGTTGTGAGTTAAAAATATTAAACAATGCTATACATACGTACAGTATTTGAAATTGTGACTATCTTACAGTAAAGTTCAGTACGTACTATGGCTTGTAGAAGAAAAAACGTTACGTTTGACCTCAAGCAGAAACTCGAAATTTTAAATAAGTTGATTCGAGGCTCTTTATAGAAAGCCATTGCTATTGACCCTCTCGCTAATCTGTCCATACCTCGCACATATGGGTGCCGGATTCGCGAAAGTGCTGGATTAGCGAGAGTCTAGTGTAATGTTTATTGTTTGATTTAAAAAAAATAGCGACTGGAAATAACTGTTTTCAGGAATTATGATTTATATTTCAATCACCAAGATGATTGACGGTTAGAAACAGATTGTTTAGTAGAACCCGTTAAATAGAATTATGTATATATTTGATCCACAAACATATTTTCTTACTTTTTTTATTTATTTACAGGATTAATTATGAAGCATATTTGTGGAAGACAACATCACCCAACAATAGGATATACATAAATATAACCCCCAACACTAGCAAGTAGTATAAATTTGTGCATCTGACTGCAACTCTAATTTCTTAACCAAACGACTACAAAAAGTTGAAAAACTCACTTTCTCTCCCTGTTCCGTGCCTCATTTATTACGCTGACGATGTTTCACGGGCGCAAAAAGGCAGTGATGAGTGAAAGATGAGCTCTCATCTCCTCATCCCTCTCATCCCTCTCATTCTTCTCTCATTCTCTCATTCTCTCATCCTCTCATCTTCTCATCTTCTCATCTTCTCATCCTCTCATTCTCTCATTTTCTTATCCTCTCATCTTCTCATCCTTCAAGGACCAAATGTTTGTAGATTGTGATTTTTGTAAACCTCTCATCTTCTCATCTTCTCATCTTCTCATCCTCTCATCCTCTCATTTTCTCATCCTCTCATCTTCTCATTCTTCAAGGACCAAATGTTTGTAGATCGTGACCTTTGTAAACCTCTCATCTTCTCATCCTCTCATCTTCTCATCCTCTTATTCTCTCATCCTCTCATTCTCTCATTCTCTCATCCTCTCTACCTTTAGAACATTGTCGTCAACATTAGAGATGAAGTTGGAGTGCTGGAATCAACGGGGCCAAATGTTTATATATAGTGACCTTCGTAAACCTCTCTCTCGGGGGAACGATGTGGCATATACACACGCGCGCGCTCTCATTCTCTCATTTTCTTATTCTCTTATTCTCTTATTTTTGAAAGATGAGTGTATTTTATCGTAATTTTCCAAGTCCGGGGCCAAATGTTTATATATAGTGACCTTCGTAAACCTCTCTCTCGGGGGAACGATGTGGCATATACACACGCGCGCGCTCTCATTCTCTCATTTTCTTATTCTCTTATTCTCTTATTTTTGAAAGATGAGTGTATTTTATCGTAATTTTCCAAGTCCGGAGCCAAATGTTTATATATATCGTGACCTTCGTAAACCTCTCCTCTCATCCTCTTATTTTTGAAAGATGAGTGTATTTTATCGTAATTTTCCAAGTCCGGGACCAAATGTTTATATATTGCGACCTACGTAAACCTCTCTCTCGGGGAGGGAACGATGTGCCACACACATACGTGCGCGCGTGCGTATGCCTCTTATTATTTTCCGTATTGTGACGCAAGCAAACAAAATAATAATTGTTGTTTTTTTAGGATCCCTGGCCCCTATATAACCTCGCCGGGGGTGCATGGTGGCGACGAAATCATCACGAGTTTAGATTTGTACTGTGAATGTTGTCAAAAATTTAATCAATATTGTTTATTCTCGATGCTAGAATCTTACATAAATTATTCTCTAAAAACGAAAATCGATAATCCTATGCCAAGCCCCCAAGGCATTCAGGCAATTTCTAATGTTCGCGTGGATAGCCACGCTCGGTAGAATTTTTCCTGTTCCTGTGGAGAAATTGTGTTTCGTCGCTCAATGTAACATTTTCATCATGGACCAAACTATCCACAGCAACCCCTCCCCGAACCCATTCACCTTGCATCCTCTTTCGCCTGAAGAGATTCTATTTTTTTTTTTTTTTAGCTTTCCCACGGTCCTGAATAAAACCCCATCACATCCCTGATAACAATAGAATCAGAAGCGGATGCGGCGAAAGCAAACACAGCAGAATCTTCCGCTTTTGAGTTTTGTGCTGGGGGGATCGTCCGTTTCACACACCACACCCTGACGGGGGGGCGTGGAATAGAGGCCGAGGGAAATGATCGACAATACATGCATACAATATGGAACTGTCAACGTCCCGTTTATTGTTATTTGTCCCCTACAGGATATTGTGCGCATCACAAAAGTTTTTTGTTGAAAAAAAATATAGCATGAGCGCTATAGTCAACAAGGGTTTTATTTGCTAGGACATTGACTATAGCGCTCATTGTGTTTTTACCAAAGAGAGTCGTGTGGAGTAGGAAGGAGGGAAGGAGAAAAAGGAGAGGAGTTCCTATATAACGTACTAGTTTCTTTTTTGTACATCATTATCATAGTGAACGTCAATCGTGCCAGTTTAGTATTCTTAATTGTTTGTCTGGCAGTATACATATATATCATCGCGGAAGTTTTAGTGAGCTACAAGTTTTATTTTGAAGTCTCTCTATCTCTCTTGAAAGGTGAACGTCAATTGTGGCAGTTTAGTATTCTTAATTGTTTGTCTGACAGTATACATATATATCATCGTGGAAGTTTTAGTGAGCTACAAGTTTTTTATTTTGGAGTCTCTCTCTATCTCTCTTGAAAGGTAAGTTTTTATTTTTTTATGATATATTAATATTTTTGTTTTGCCTCTGACACACACATATTCAGAGGAGTCATAAAAATTGACACACACTTACATGTCGCATATTTTTAACCTCCTACAACAGTGCACACACACATACATACATACATACTGTTCGCGTCTAATATATATATGTGGAAGGAAAAAATGCTAGACATTTTTTCAATTTTTTTTTCTTCTGTTTCAGTGCGCTTTCCCCTACCACCACCACCATCACCACAACCCCCCCAAAAAATTTCTCTGTATATATATATATATAAATAACAGAGAAAAAAATGGAATCGCAACCAGGTCCCTCCGGTCTTTGCGGGAAAGTAACATGTCGCAACTGCGGAATATTAATTTCTAAACCTAATATTGCTAGGCATTTGAAAAAATGTCGTCGACCGGATCATGATGTTGTAGCCCCACCGGCAAAAAAATCTCGCATTGATGTGCATGAAGACGGTGCTTTGAATAAAAGTGCACGCATCATGACGTATAAATCTGGAAGCGACGAAAAATGTGACTCGAGCATCTTCCTCGACAATGTGAAATTTCTGGTAGTCGATAAATTACGTGATTGCCTTGTCAATGTTGCAATTAAAATTCATCTTGTCTTGACCCTGCTGTATGAGAAAGTTGTCTCGTCCGAGTCAAGCACTTTTAGCTTTTACGTAGGGTGTGAAGGCTTACACGATGACAATAACGAGGATCTTGACGAGATAGTGACACGGCTATTTGAGCACTTGACACAAAAACAAGAAGAGTTTGAAGGTAGAGGAAGTGGGTGGAGTCTTTGCGGTCGCAGCCACATGTTAGAACTTCGAGTCTGCAATTTCAAACCATTACGCAGCGCTCAAAAAAAAACAAAAAAACAAAAAAAGCAAAATGCAGTGTTGAACATACAAAGTAATGATCAGAAGAGTTTCCTATGGTCTGTCATCGCCGCATTACACCCAGCTAATAATGTTAACCCCGAACGTCTGTCCAATTACAGAGGATATGAGGGGAGATACGAGAATATGATGAGAGGAATTTCCTATCCTGTGCCCCTGAATAAGATCAATCAATTTTTAAAAAACTATAGAGAGAAAAAAGGAGAAGATATCGATATTTCTGTGTTTGGGGTTGACGATTCCGGCAATATTCGTGTGTTAAGACCTGCTAGAAGCCAGAATAATGTAATTCGACTCTTGCTTGTAGATGGCCGTTACAGTTTGATACGGAATTTCTCAGGATTAGTAGGAAGACAGATCAGCAAGAATCACGATAAGATCGAAATTTGCGATCGGTGTTTGAGAATTTTTCGCGGGGGTAAGAAGATGAAAGAACAGCACAAGTGTTTTGGCTCTGTGAATGCAGAACCCGAAGATGTCATGCCGGAACCCGGAACCAAGATGAAATTTCAGAAACACCAGGCTCTTCTCCACCATCCCGTCGTCCTTTATGCCGACTTTGAAAGCTTCCAAGTTCCCATGACGTCTTGCAACCCTGATCCCTCTACCTCAAGCACGACCCAAATTTTTCACCACGAGCCTTGCAGTTTCTCCATCTACGGAGAAAAATTGAATGATGTTATCTTGTATTGCGGACCCGATGCGGCAAAACATTTTGTTGAGAAGATAGCGGAATGCGCGAGAGAACTTGCACCCAGCCTGAAAGGCTCTTACGTTTCTCCACCTGCTCTCACAACAGAACAACAACAGAGACATGACGCGGCGACAAGATGCGAGGAGTGTAACCAGGCTTTCACCCCCGAAAATTACAAGGTCGTCCACCATAACCACCAGAATGGATTATTTCTAAGCACCATCTGTAATTCGTGCAATCTTAAAATTAAGGAGTCGCATTTTGTTGCCGTGTTTCTGCACTACACGGAGAAGTACGACACACATCTCTTCGTCAAAGAGCTCCACAACATAACTTCTCAAATCAGCATCATTCCGAGAACGAGCGAGAAGTATATTACAGTGAGAGTGTGGATCCCTCTCCAAGAAGGAGGAAGTGTGGAAGTGCGAATCCTGGACTCGTACAATTTCCTGTCCTCCAGCCTCGCAAGCCTTGCATCTCAACTTGGCGACGAAGATCTTGTGGCCACCAAGCAAAAATGTTTTTCGGGGAGAGATGAGAATTTGAATCTGTTGCGTCGCAAGGGCGTCTACCCCTACGAGTACGTCAACGATTTCGAGAAATTTGATGAGACGGAACTTCCACCCCGGGAGGTATTTTATTCTCATCTCACAGAGGACGTCTGTTCCGAAGAGGACTACGAACACGCTCGTAGTGTATGGACGGCATTCAATTGCCAAACTTTTCGGGATTATCACGATCTCTATCTCAAATTGGACGTGACTCTCCTCATGGACATTTTCGAATCGTTTCGTAAGAGATGCATCGCGATATACAAGTTGGATCCTGCGTATTTCTTCACCACGCCGGGATTGACTTGGGAATCGATGATGAAATACACCAACGTGGAACTGGGACTTATTGCAGAGAAGGAACAGTATGCTTTCATGGAGAGTGCGATACGCGGTGGCATCGTCCAATGTTCCCGACGCTATGCTCAGGCAAACAATTCTCATACGCCTGGTTACGACGCATCGAAGCCCAACACCTACATCGTCTACTGGGATGTCAACAACTTGTACGGCCACTCCATGTCCCAGTGTCTTCCCATCAACAACTACGGGTGGATGACCGAAGAGGAACTCTCCTGCGAAGATGTTCTCAACTGGAGGGAAGATAATGAATGGGGTTGTTTCTTGGAAGTGGATCTCGATTATCCCGAAACGCTTCACAAGAAACATCACGGATTGGCCCTGGCCCCCACCAAGGAGAAGCCACCTGGAGGATCGGAGCCAAAACTAATACTAAGCATGGAGAACAAGCGGAATTACGTTCTGCACTACCGACTCCTCCAATTTTACATAAGTCACGGCTTGCAGTTGAAGAAAGTTCATAGAGGATTGAAGTTCCGACAGAGCAAGTGGCTCGAACCGTACATAGCCGAGAACACGCGACGCAGAGCACAATCGACATCGCCTGCAGACAAGGATCTGTACAAACTGTTCAATAACGCCATCTACGGCAAGACGATGGAGAACGTGCGTAATTACATCGATGCAATGTTGGTCACGGACGAAAAGAAATTTGAGAAGATCGTCGCGTCACCCTACTTCAAAAACTTCACCATTTTCGACGAGAATCTAGTATTCGTTGAGAGGAACAAGAAGAAGGTGATGCTCAACAAGCCGATTGCCATAGGTGCCACCGTTCTTGAACTATCAAAATTGCACATGTACCAATCGTACTACGATCAGTTTCAACCCTTTTATGGAGATAACATCCAAATATGCTACATTGATACGGATAGCTTCATTTTTCTAATCCAAACACCAAACCTCGAACATGATCTGACTAAGATGAAGCATCTGTTTGATTTTAGCAACTTACCATCAGGCCATCACTTGCATTCGACAGAAAACAAAATGACGATTGGAAAGTTCAAAGATGAAGCGGCTGGTAATTACAGCAGGGAATTTGCGGGGCTTCGTGCCAAAATGTACTGTGTAAAGATTACAGAAGAAAAAGAGATCAAGAAGGCGAAGGGGGTGGGAAAAATAAGTACCAGCAAATTTAGCATGCAAGACTACAAAGAATGCCTTTTTCATGGTAAAAAGCAACTCAGCACCGATCATCGCATTGCAAGTAAATTGCATGATTTGTACACGACGCGCGTAACCAAGGTCGCATTGGATGGCAGAGACAACAAGTTACGTGTTCTCGATTGTAAAATCCACACGCGAGAGTGGGGGCACTACAATAAAAGCAATAAATGTGACGTGTGTTAACCGTAACCTCATAGCCATGAAGTCCGCTGTGTCTTTGCCATTCTTCTTCAAAAACAAACGGAGGAAAGGAATGAAAGAGGGAGCCCTCGGGCGATGAAAAATAAGAGTTGAATTTAATGAGCCTCGGTTTGGAGCGGGCTTAACAACATAATAACAGGTTGCAACTTTTCATCGCCCGAGGGCTCCCTCTTTCATTCTTTTCCTCTGTCTGTTTTTGAAGAATAGCAAAAACACGTGTTAAATAACTAACAAGGACAATGAATCTCTTTGGTTTTCGCAAACAAAACAACATGGAGACTGTATCACCAAATTCCAATAACCTCTTACCTTCCGTGTTATCTAAACTCAATGGTCTACTAATTGTACATCTTAATAGTATATGGACGAAACTGAATGACGATGTGGGCAAAATGTTTTATGTTTTTAATAACAATTTACATTTCTATGAAATTCCGATCGACGGGAAACTTCAAATCACCGTGAATCCGGAAAACGCAGGCGAAATCAAAATTTCTAGCGGCAAGAACATTTTTCGAATGAAGCACGACAAGATGCTTTCTAACATTACGTACGATGTGTCTGCAGGAGATTACCTGTACGTGGAACTCCTCGGAGACTACGACAAACTTATTCCTCTCTTCGTAGAATTACGAATCACCTATCCTATTATAAATAACCGTTAACCAAAAATGCCTAACGACATTTTCGGCAACACCAAGCGTGTGGACCACGCAGAAGAGATTCTCATGTTGGACATTCGAGTTAAGAAGTTGAGGACCGATTTGATCGCTTTGCAGGAGACCTTAAACAAAAGTTTAGAGTCGGAGATCGCTACGCTCCAAACGCAATGTCTCGACCCTATTCTGAAAATCGATTCCGAACTGAAAACGCTCATAAAAAATTATGTCGACGTACCATCTTACGACAACGTTCAAAATATACAGTTGAGCGTGGATTCGCTTCAAAATGATTTGGCCAAATTACAGCAATTTCAAGCGAAAAATGAAGATTTGGAAAAATTGAAACTCGAAATCGAAGAACGAACTTCCGCAATAGAAAAGAATTTCTCCGAACTTCAAACCGTGGTGAACAATATTGATGTAAAACGCTTGCAGGTTGTTGTTTCTAAATTACAAGAAGAATTCACCGGCACGTTGGAAGAAATCAAATCCAAGTTGCAGACTTTGGAAGATACAATGACGAACCTACCATCGTCGGACGAACTGCAGGTCATCGGTAAAAGCGTCGCGAACATAAAAATTCAACTGGAGGCTTATCAAGATTTCGAACACATTCAAACCACCATCGCTACGCTTCAGGCGTCCTTGGAATTGATCAACGAAGAAATTAAAAATATTCACGCTGAAGCAAGTGTGTTGACGAGTATTCAGGACACGTTAAGCACGGTTCAGCAGAAGATCCAATATTTGGAAAACTTGAACGTCGAATCCAATCTTACTCATTTTCATCACGTACTGGACAACATACAGGGTGACTTGGAATCGTTACGAACGAGCGTGCCTTCGAGCGAAGATTTGGAAAAATTGAAAACGGCGGTGACGGCACTATCCGATTCGAGTGACATCAAAAGTTCGTTGAGCGATCTCGAGAGTAAAGTGGCCAATCTCCCCACCTCCAAAGAATTACACGCTTTGAAAAGGAACATATCACGTATGCTGAAACGACTGGAAACGGAAACGGCGAACGTGGAACAGATTCGAGACGAACTTGCTTCGCTGGTGTCGATGCTGCCCACTTCGCAGAGCGTCGCCGACCTTCACACGCAGTTCACAGAGATGCGAATCATCGTGAACGATCTTACCGAGAAGAGCTCGAAATTGAATCAAATCGAGAACCTTCAGAACATTGTGGTCAACATCAGAGATCAAGTTGGAGTGCTGGAATCAACGCAGGAATCAACGCTAACCTCTTTCGGTGCCAAGCTGCAAGAACTCAACGAAAGCTACAAGCAGTTGAACGTGGAAGTAAAAATCAAACCGTCATTTTCTACCGTAACGGATACCATAGTCGAACATTTGTTGCCCGTACAAAACACGCTGGGTCAGCTTCACAGCAACCTCGTTAGCGTCGACACTAAATTCGCTAAACTGCATTCTCTGCAAGCCATCGAAATCAACAGCGTACCCAATCAACAGAGAATCTCCACATTCGTCGAAGGTAACAAACTGTACATGCTACATCCTTATCATCCGTACTACAAGTTTCTCCTCGATGGTACGATTCAGATAAACGAATTTTCGTACTGGTCTCACGGTAGAAAAGCTAGCGTTCCCACCATGACTTTGATATCGAATCGTGGTGTCCAGAAAGCAGGAAACATTCCTCTGGCACGTTGGAACGAAACGCGCAACATATATGAAATACACGAAGACGAAGATCTCACCGTTTTCGACGTGAGTGCCGGCGATAAGCTGATCATTCAAAACACGAGCGAAGTGCCACCCTCTTTGAATCCCATCACGCTGGTGCTTCTCTTCAAACGTTATCTCTAAAAATAATAAAAATGTCTAGGCAAGCCATCGTCCAAGAATTGCATAAACCTGCACGCCGCAACTACAAACGTTTGGCTGTGGTAACCAAGGGAATCGACGACCTCTGGGAAAGTGACCTCGTGGAGATGAGTAGCGGCAAGTTAAAAAACGTACATAAATTGAACAAGGGCAACAAGTACCTTCTCACCGTCATAGACACATTTTCGAAATTCGCATGGGCTCTACCTTTGAAGGCGAAAACAGGAACGTGCGTCACGGAAGCATTCAAGACAATTTTTCGCGAAAGCGGCGGTAGACGACCTCGGTTTCTGCACACGGACAAAGGGAAGGAATTTTACAATGCCGTATTCCAAAAGTTTATTCGGAAACACAACGTTCAACATTACTCGACCTTCAGTGACGTCAAGGCCAGCATCGTGGAAAGATTCAATCGCACTCTGAAATCACGCATGTGGTCACGC
Organism: Lepisma saccharinum; assembly: GCF_977018435.1. NCBI lineage: Eukaryota > Metazoa > Arthropoda > Insecta > Zygentoma > Lepismatidae > Lepisma > Lepisma saccharinum. The sequence goes on along the minus strand of NC_139246.1, from coordinate 68,127,355 downwards.
TTCACGCTTCAGGGAAGCTACAAGTGGGTCACTATTCTTCCGGAACTTGATAACGACTATAATCACACACGGCACGGAACGATAGGCATGAAGCCAGCTGACGTTACCAAGTCTGACGAGCAACGTTTAATTTCTAGCGTTTACTGTCCAAAGTACACGCCCACGACAAAAAAAGCTAAATACAAAATTGGAGAACAGGTGAGGGTTAGTAAATTGAAGCGAACGTTCGACAGGGGTTTTACACGAAACTGGAGCACCGAACTTTTTACCGTGGTTCGAGTTCTACCCGGGAACCGTCACACGTATATAATAAAGGACAGTGGCGGTGAAATTTTATTGGGGCGCTTCTATGAAGAGGAACTCTCTAAAACTAAATACCCCGACACGTACCTTATTGAAAAAGTTTTGCGCAAGAGAGGCAACAAACTTTTGGTGAAATGGCTGGGACTTCAGGAAACAAGTTGGATCGATTCAAACGAAGTGATTCTATGAGTACGTGGAATGTTGTGAAACGTTTACCTAATTCGGAAAGTCAAACGAGAAAAAAAAAGAACGGCGAATTGCTTCCCGACAGTATCCGCTGTCTGATCGTAGGACCTTCGGGGTGTGGAAAAACGACACTGCTTGTGGACAATTTTCTCCTCGCACCGAATTGGTTAGATTGGAAGAACAGGCACCTGTACGTGTTCTCGAAAAGTTTGGAGCAATCCAAATACCAGCAACTGATGAAACTGTACGATGGTCTGGACATTGCAACGTTCGCCTCGGAAATAAAACCACTCGACGATTGTCGTGAAAATTCAGTTGTTGTGTTCGACGACGCCATCCTGGAAAATCAAAATGAAATTCGCAACTTTTTCACGCAAGGTCGTCACAAAGGAATGGATTGCTTCTACCTAGCTCAAACGTTTTCCAAAATTCCAAAACAGTTAGTACGCGACAATGCTAATTTCATATGTTTGTTTCGTCAAGATCACACCAACCTCAAGCATGCGTACGATGACTACGTAGGCGGAGACATGAACTACAATCAATTTTCGGAAGGCTGCTCTTCTTGCTGGAACGGTGACGATTTCGGATTCGTGACGATCGACATGACGAGGAAACCCAACGATGGAAAATACAGAAACAAAATCAACGACTTTCTAAACGTTGCAACGTTGTGAGAAACGACGTATATAAATAACGTCATGAGGAAACGAAAAATTGAAGACGAAAATCTCAAGCTTCGCGATTACCTCGCGAAACGCTTCAAAGGTTGGTAATCCGAGAATCGCGGATTCTACGAAGAGAAGAAACGTCAGGATCAACCTGTGATCGATGCCATCAGCGGTCTAGGTAAAGAAATTAAAAGTGTCACGGAACAAAATAAAAATTTGATTAATGAACTCGTACCGCTCGCAGCTAAAAGTTATGCTGTACCCACGCCCATTTCGAGCATTCCTTCGACACCGTTCGAACTGAAGGATGCACCGGTACGACGTCCAACCATTGGTAGCACGTCGTCTTCGGATAAAATCGAGTTGGGACCTTTGGCACGAGACTACCTGAGCACGGGGAAGTTCGACAAGGATGAAGTGTTCGGATTGTATCCCAGCATGGAAACCAACGAAGGCGGCGGTGTGGTGTGGAAGATTGGGAAATCGAAGGTGACCTTCGAAGGCAACGACATTAAAGTCAATTTAGGCGACAAGGATAGTTGGAACAGGTATCCGGGTACGGTGGGACTGTGGGAACTCGTTGCCAAAAAGCAGCCGAAAGATTACACCGACGAAGATTACCAGAGTTACAAGGAAATTCTGATCATGACGGATGCCTTGTACCAAAACAACGACGCCTCGCAGAATAGGGTGAAATCGAGCAGCGGCGAGAAGTACAGGAATCTCATCAAACCGATTTGGAACCAGGTCAAAACAGGCAGCGGGGTCAAACGCTACAACACGTTACCCAAAGAATTCGTTTGGGTGGACGACGTAAGGAAACTCGTGGACCGATTGTTGGTGATAGCCGGCGAAGAGAATGCAGGCAACCGTAATTTCTACAACGAGAAGGTTGGCATCGTGGACATGATCAGCACGAAACTTTCCAACTTCATCGTGAACGACGACAAGGGCATAGGTTACCTCATCAAAATCATCAACACGCTGCCTCCGAAATTCTGGAACGTGGCCGAAGGAAAGGGACTCGTAAACGACATCATCAACAAGTTACCTTTCGAGATGCATCTACCTGGCTACCAGTACTGCGGACCGGGTACCAAACTCGAGAAAAGATTGGAGAGAGGAGACAAGGGTGTGAATCCGTTGGACGCCGCATGCAAAGATCACGACATCGCCTACAACACCACGCAGACGGATCTGGATGCACGTCACGAAGCAGACAGAAAGTTAGAGCACGCAGCTTTCGAAAGGTTCGTGAGCAGAGACGCATCGCTGGGTGAACGGGTCGCCGCACTGGGTACCACCATCGCCATGAACACGAAACAAAAATTGGGGTGGGGTATATAAATAACATACCGTAAAAAATAAACATGGCTTGCATAACTGATTTGCCGCACGAACTACTATCTAAAATATTCAAAAAGGTAGTTAACAGAGATGTTAATAAACTTGTAATCATGGCAAGAACGACGCCGGAATTTCGCATCCCTTGTGAAATGGTTCTCAAGGACCATCTTCGGGAGATCAGCGGCCTGAGGTGTGGTGATCTCAACATTCTGCTTTTGGCTGCAGGGGAAAAATTAAACGAGAGGTTGGACGAATTGCACGAGGCAAGGCAGGGAAGAAGATGGTATACAGTAGATTGGTACAAGTCTATGCAGGAGACGGAAGATATCATTACGCACATCATCGCGTTTTCCGAAGCACGGACTTTCTTCCTCTGTTAAAAAAATAATAATATATATATACATGCCAAAAAAAAACTTGATATATAAATAACACACATCGTGAAAAAAATAATCTTCGGTATATATAAATAACACACATCGTGAAAAAAACAATTAAATTTCTCTAACACACACACTGAATTCTTTTTGATATGACGACTGAAAAAATAAGTGAGCTCCAAGCATTAAAACAAATGCTAAATTTGTCATTTGAGTATGTAAAAATTCGGGAATTGGAAGTCGACAAATCTTACACGATAACTTCCGGTTCAATCGTTTCTACCCAGTATGGTCCCAAGGTACGCCTGTTGCTCAACGCACAATACAGTCTATTTTTACCAGATCGATACGCTAACATGTTATCGGATGAGAAGCTATCTATTTTAATCGAGAACAAAACTCGAATCGTGTACAAGGGCACAAAGGAACTTCTTGGCAAGAAAACAAAGCACGTAATAGAATTTGTGTAGCGACTGCGGGGCCGTGAAAAAAAATCTCAGAATATTTATATATAAATAACATACCGTAAAAAACTACACAAGAAAAAATCTCAGAATATATATAAATAACATACCGTGAAAATAACACATAGAGCATCAACATGAAGCCCAAGGGTGTCGTGTACCAGATACCATATTCGAATCTAAAAAATCTAGGTACCCTTGATGGGTTACTCACCAAGAAACAACGCGAGAAGAAACGTTCTTGCTTGTCGAAAGGACATGGAATGAAATTGCTGCTCAGCACACCTCAATTGAAAATGTTGCAGCGTTCGCGGAAACAGCAAAAGATCGGAGGTTTCATATTCAGCATCCCGGCCATCCTGGCAGCATTGGGGGCCGTTGGAAGTTTGGCCGGCGGAAGTGCCGCCATTGCGAAAACCGTCATCGACTCGAAGAAGAACAAGGCGGAATTGGAAGAACAGAAACGTCACAACCTGGCCATGGAGAAGAAGGGGAAAGGTATAACCAAAAAACAAAAAAGCAACCTCGATGCTTTGAAGAAATATAAAAAAAAGAAACAGAAGCACTCACCAACCGAGACATTGAATCTCTGATCGAACCGTTACAAATCAAACACTTCAGAGGAGTTTTCATGTCCGACTCGTTACCTTCAAGCGTCAAAAGAAGAGAATGCGGAGTTGTCAACTTGGACGGCCAAGAAAATCCAGGCACGCATTGGATATGTTACTACAAAAACGATAATGATAAAGCATTCGTTTTCGATTCTTTCGGAGGTGTTCGACCTACAAATTTAGTTCATTATCTGAAAACAAGCAAAACCTCCATATACTACAACGACGAACGCATTCAAGATTTCGGAGACGTGAACTGTGGTCATCTCTGCCTCTCCGTGCTCGCGTTTCTCTCTAAAATAAATAACCCTACGGTGGAAGATTTCCAGAAAGCATTGTGGAACCTCAAACAGCATCACTAGGATGGGCGTGTTCCATCTCACGAGCGAATCTTCGATCTTGAAACTCACGCTGCACGACGACATCGTCTATCCTAAATCCGTGGCTCTGCGTGCATTCTACAGCATGTACCTCATACCCAATGTTACGCAGCACAACAACAAAATTAGCGTCGGAAGCGAACACATCGTCGTCACGCCAGGACAATACAATCTTTCCACTTTGCAAGCTCAATTACCCAAAGGCACATATCTTTCTCAAAATTCGGTCACGCACAGAGTGGAAATCCTATCCGCGACGGAGACCGTGGACCTGGGCACCATAGGAGAACTTTTAGGTTTCGAGAACGACACCAAACTCGAAGCTGGCATCAAGCACGTAGCAACCAACATTCCTAAATTCTTGGCCATAGAGACTTTGAACGTACACTGTAACGTGGCGGAAGGAATGATCACGAAATCCTCGGACGGATTGTTAGGAAGTCACAAGCAGAAGGGAATCATAGCCACTTTCAAACCAAGTTCCGAGTTCATGGAACCGATCATCTACACGCCTTCTTCGCCGATCTATTTTCCAGTATGTCGCAACCGCATAGACGACATAGAGTTGGTGGTGACGAACGAGAAAGGAGACGTGGTGGATTTTGCAGGTGCCACTACGACGGCCATCGTGGAGATCAACGTATAATAAATAACCATACATGTAAAATGGAGCAAATCGAAAGTTACGAATTGCAATCTTTCCCTCCCAACCGTCGCACGTTCGCCAATCTGAACGAAGCGAACAGGGAGATCGAATATGACGTGGACGTAGGCGATGGGTTCATTCATCCTCACAGAGCAGACCTCTACCTTCAATTCGACGTGGTGAAGAAAGAAAGCGGAGACGCGTTTCCCGCGGCAGCAAACTTGATACTCGTGGACAACTTCGTGCCTCACCTGTTCTCACAGGTGGAGGTGAGGAAACACAACACCGTCATCAACAGAATAGATTATCCAGGCATCACGTCGACGGCAGTGGGAACGTTGAAATTATCCAAAACGGACGCAGCGTACTATCAAGCGGGAGGATTCGAAGCCGGGACCAAAATATCGACGAGAAGTCACACGGTGCTCTTTCCCATGCGTCTGCTTCCAGGATTCTTCTCCGATTACAAGGAGATCATGTGGAAGGGAGGACTAAGAGTCACGTTTCGAAGAGCGGCCAACGACAACGACGCACTGATGCGATACGCTACTTTGGGCCCGGACGGCACCACGCCGATAGCCAACACTTTACCCGAAGCAGCGAAATGCGTCATCCAAAGCATGGAATTGAGAATGCCGGTGGTGGAATACGAAACAAACTACGCCCTCAAGTACAAAGCGGAGATCTTGAAAAGTCCGCAGGTGCCGATTCACTTTCACGGTTACCAGTGCGTGCAGAAGATGGCGTCGGGAAGTCACATGGAATTCGACGTGACGACGCAGTTCAACAACATACAGTTCGACATGCCAGATTTCGTCGTAGTGCTCTTTCAGACCGGGAGGGACAAGAATCAGGAAAAATATTCCAGCAAGTTCGACGACTGCAAGATCAAGAACGTTTATCTGAAGAATGGACGCAATGAAGTGTTCCCGCGCGAGAATTACAATCTTGACGTGACCAAAAACGATTACCTCAAACTTTACGAAGCGTTTTCGGCTTACAAACGCGTGACCGAGGGAAGTGTGGACATGTACTACACGCCCAGCGAATTCAAAGCACGGAGACCCATGACCGTCATCAACACATCTAAGAGAAAGCAGGTGGTGGTCAACGATCGAACCAACATCAAGATCGTCTGCGAGTTCCACGATGCCTTGCCGAGGACACCCTATGCAGTGTCATCCTGATTGCAGAGAAGTCCTTCGCCTACGACGTGAAGAACGAGAGGGTCACAGAGCAGTTTTAACAAGTTTTTAACATCTTTTCTTGCACAATAAGAAATTTTCTGCACTAGTACAATCAGTTACAATGGCACAATACGAATTTCACTAGTTCAGATCACTTACAAATGTTAATTTCATTAGTTATCAGTCACAATATCTTTTTTGCACTATAGCACGAGACAATCAGAATTTGTACAAAAAAATTTGTTGTTGTTTTTTACACGTGAAAATTAACAATAAAATTTCCTTTTTATCGTTTCAGATGCTGTCGAAACATCAAAAACATATACACACACACTAAAAAAAAGCATGCAACTTTATTTGTAACACACACACATACATTCTCCATCTTCATCAAGAAAATATTATAATAAACATAATCATTTTTATCTATCTCATAATAAAACTCTATATCCAAAAAATATCACAACATCAAATAACACTAGAGTCGTTAGTACACGTTGCATGCATTACGGAGGTCCTCTGTAGGGTTTCATGGAAGTTTGGGGGAAAAAAAAAAACACGTGAAACTCTACAGAGGTGCGGTAATCTATAACCGCAGCCATTAGAAAACTTTTACATTTTTGGTTGGGCACCACGCACCCTGGCGAGGTTATAGGGGCCAGGCATCCTAAAAAACAACAATTATTATTTGTTTGTTTGTTTGTGTTACAATACATAAGCGCGCGCACGTATGTGTGTGGCACATCGTTCCCTCCCCGAGAGAGAGGTTTACGTAGGTCGCAATATATAAACATTTGGTCCCGGACTTGGAAAATTACGATAAAATACACTCATCTTTCAAAAATAAGAGGATGAGAGGAGAGGTTTACGAAGGTCACGATATATATAAACATTTGGCTCCGGACTTGGAAAATTACGATAAGGTGCACTCATTTTTCAAAAATGAGAAGATGAGAAGATGAGAAGAGAGGTTTACGTAGGTCGCAATATATAAACATTTGGTCCCGGACTTGGAAAATTACGATAAAATACACTCATCTTTCAAAAATAAGAGAATAAGAGAATAAGAAAATGAGAGAATGAGAGCGCGCGCGTGTGTATATGCCACATCGTTCCCCCGAGAGAGAGGTTTACGAAGGTCACTATATATAAACATTTGGCCCCGTTGATTCCAGCACTCCAACTTCATCTCTAATGTTGACGACAATGTTCTAAAGGTAGAGAGGATGAGAGAATGAGAGAATGAGAGGATGAGAGAATAAGAGGATGAGAAGATGAGAGGATGAGAAGATGAGAGGTTTACAAAGGTCACGATCTACAAACATTTGGTCCTTGAAGAATGAGAAGATGAGAGGATGAGAAAATGAGAGGATGAGAGGATGAGAAGATGAGAAGATGAGAAGATGAGAGGTTTACAAAAATCACAATCTACAAACATTTGGTCCTTGAAGGATGAGAAGATGAGAGGATAAGAAAATGAGAGAATGAGAGGATGAGAAGATGAGAAGATGAGAAGATGAGAGGATGAGAGAATGAGAGAATGAGAGAAGAATGAGAGGGATGAGAGGGATGAGGAGATGAGAGCTCATCTTTCACTCATCACTGCCTTTTTGCGCCCGTGAAACATCGTCAGCGTAATAAATAAGGCACGGAACAGGGAGAGAAAGTGAGTTTTTCAACTTTTTGTAGTCGTTTGGTTAAGAAATTAGAGTTGCAGTCAGATGCACAAATTTATACTACTCTAGCACTATTGCGAATTAACCTTACAAGATATTTTTGTAAGGATTTTTTTTGTGGACATACACACTTCACCAACCAAACAACACATAAAAAAATAAAATGGTCTAAAAATATTTCACCAACATGCGGTGCATGAAGACTTGCCCTGTGTGCGAGAAAAATATTTCAAGTAAATATTACACACATCATTGTCGTACCTGTGTGCCTGGTAAATATGTGACTGCTACTGAACAGTGTTCAGGATCTGGTAAACATATTACTATAAATAACATATTAAGACATCGACTTGCTTGCAAGAGTGACGGAGCTCCATTTCCACAACTGTCCAAATCGACTAAGAGGAAGGCAAAAGCAGCTCCCATCAACGCACGATCTGCAAAACGCTTCAAGCCTGTGGCAAAAGCAGACCAAACCGCTTTCGAGCGTATATTGGAAGACTTTGTTCTCACTTCGGACGGTTCATGCGACGTGGGAAGCTTCTTGGATTGCGAACGGGCCAGGATAATTTCCATTCTCCGGAATGCATTAGCCATAAACTCCACCAAATTCTACGCATCGCTATGTTGCAAGTACAAGAAGACATCCAATGATACGTAAAGCCTCTGCCAGAAAACCAAGGTAAAGACATTGCATCTGGGGGATGGCGACAAACTTACATACATCTGCGACAAGTTTGTCAAAGAGCTGTTGGCTAAACAGGAGGAGCACGAGGCTAAAGGCTCGGGTGGCTCGCTGTGTGGCACCCCGTACAAACTGCATCAAACTTACCAAGTTCATGATAATGTCGGCGTCCAGCTATGCTCCCCTGCCATCCAAGGTTGCGGCGAATAAGGCTGTTCTGAATATTGCAGCATTGCAACCTGTCTACTGGAAAAAAACAACAGCACCATTTTGCCCACTACAAGAAGTACGAGTCGGAGCTGAAAGATGCAATGGTTGAGATCGAATACAGGGTGGAGGTCTCGGATATTCGCAAGTTCGAGGCCGGTACACACAAACCGCAGTTGGCTATCAATGTTTATGGCCTCACGGAGGAGAAAAACACAGTATACGCTATTCGGGTAAGCGACGTAGACAAATGTGATTTGGGAGGACAATCACATTTCTACTGGGAAATTGTACCCCCACCTAATATGAAATAAATAAAATTGGCAGTCACTTTTCTACGGGAATTTTATACCGCTTCCCAAAATAAGAAGAATTAAAGGTGGCAGTCACTTTTCTACGGGGATTTTGAACCCCTCCCAATATAACAAGGATGTAAGAGGGCAGTCACTTGTCTACGGGAAATTTGTACCCCTTCCCAACATAAGCAGGATTTAGGAAGGCAGTCACATTTCTACGGAGAAATGTACCCCTTTCTAATATAAGCAGGAATTAAATGGGCAGTCACTTTTCTACGGGGATTTTGTCCCCCGTACCAATATAAGAAGGATTTAAGGAGGCAGTCACTATTCTACGGGGAATTTGTACCGCCTTCTAATATATGCAGGATATAGGGGGACAGTCACATTTCTTAGGGAAATTTGTACTCCCCCTTTTTAGTTTGAATTGAGAGGCAGTCATTTTTTTACGGAGATATTTTACCCCCTGCTTAATTGACGGGAACTGGAATTTTTCAACGTACAAAATTTACTGTACAGTCATTTTTCTCTGTAGAAAATTGAATGTACAGTCATTTTTCTCTGTAGAAAATTGACTGTACAGTCTCTTTTCTACGGAGTCCAAATTCCCCGTTACACCGGACCAACAAATTACACCGCTTGGTCCAAGGACCAACGTAGTTGTCGTTGAAGTGATCATGATGTTGAACTTTACGGTTGTTGGTGGTAAACGTTCAGGTGCACACAGAACAGGTAGTAGCTTCCTCTAGCCTGATTTCGTCGTCAGGAGACAGGGGGATCATAGACTTGTGGGTCACCAGGATCTTCCCTATCTCGCTGGCTTCCGCAACCATCCTCTCGAGTAAGTGTTTAGCTGCGTCAGGAACGCGATACACATAGGGCTCGGGGTCAACACGTAGGTCTCGCCACACCACAACATAAGCAAAACTCGAGGCCTCGTGTAGTTGGTAATGGGTAGTGGAGGAAACTTCGGGATTTTGATAGCACGTTGACATAGGTTTGAAGAAGACCTCGAAATCTTTGTTGATGATATCAGGATGCTCTACGATGGCGCTGTGCATGTGACATTTTTCTACAGTGCAAGGTTTGTGCAAAACTGCCACCCCTAGCTCGTCGGCAATATAGTTTGTGGCGAGCAAGCTTCTCACCTGCAATATTGGGACCTAATATGCGCTGGTAATCCTACTGTTTATGATTAACAAAAATAGACAAACACTGCGACAAACTTCTATGTAGTGTTCGTGTTCGCTTTTTTTGGCTTGAAACAAGCTGAGATAGAGAACAAATAAGATTGTAGTGATGGTGAGTTTCATCCTTGATGAGTAAAACATGGATTTCTCGACAATCACATTTGTCTACGTCGCTTACCCGAATAGCGTATACTGTGTTTTTCTCCTCCGTGAGGCCATAAACATTGATAGCCAACTGCGGTTTGTGTGTACCGGCCTCGAACTTGCGAATATCCGAGACCTCCACCCTGTATTCGATCTCAACCATTGCATCTTTCAGCTCCGACTCGTACTTCTTGTAGTGGGCAAAATGGTGCTGTTGTTTTTTTCCAGTAGACAGGTTGCAATGCTGCAATATTCAGAACAGCCTTATTCACCGCAACCTTGGATGGCAGGGGAGCATAGCTGGACGCCGACATTATCATGAACTTGGTAAGTTTGATGCAGTTTGTACGGGGTGCCACACAGCGAGCCACCCGAGCCTTTAGCCTCGTGCTCCTCCTGTTTAGCCAACAGCTCTTTGACAAACTTGTCGCAGATGTATGTAAGTTTGTCGCCATCCCCCAGATGCAATGTCTTTACCTTGGTTTTCTGGCAGAGGCTTTACGTATCATTGGATGTCTTCTTGTACTTGCAACATAGCGATGCGTAGAATTTGGTGGAGTTTATGGCTAATGCATTCCGGAGAATGGAAATTATCCTGGCCCGTTCGCAATCCAAGAAGCTTCCCACGTCGCATGAACCGTCCGAAGTGAGAACAAAGTCTTCCAATATACGCTCGAAAGCGGTTTGGTCTGCTTTTGCCACAGGCTTGAAGCGTTTTGCAGATCGTGCGTTGATGGGAGCTGCTTTTGCCTTCCTCTTAGTCGATTTGGACAGTTGTGGAAATGGAGCTCCGTCACTCTTGCAAGCAAGTCGATGTCTTAATATGTTATTTATAGTAATATGTTTACCAGATCCTGAACACTGTTCAGTAGCAGTCACATATTTACCAGGCACACAGGTACGACAATGATGTGTGTAATATTTACTTGAAATATTTTTCTCGCACACAGGGCAAGTCTTCATGCACCGCATGTTGGTGAAATATTTTTAGACCATTTTATTTTTTTATGTGTTGTTTGGTTGGTGAAGTGTGTATGTCCACAAAAAAAATCCTTACAAAAATATCTTGTAAGGTTAATTCGCAATAGTGCTAGAGTAGTATAAATTTGTGCATCTGACTGCAACTCTAATTTCTTAACCAAACGACTACAAAAAGTTGAAAAACTCACTTTCTCTCCCTGTTCCGTGCCTTATTTATTACGCTGACGATGTTTCACGGGCGCAAAAAGGCAGTGATGAGTGAAAGATGAGCTCTCATCTCCTCATCCCTCTCATCCCTCTCATTCTTCTCTCATTCTCTCATTCTCTCATCCTCTCATCTTCTCATCTTCTCATCTTCTCATCCTCTCATTCTCTCATTTTCTTATCCTCTCATCTTCTCATCCTTCAAGGACCAAATGTTTGTAGATTGTGATTTTTGTAAACCTCTCATCTTCTCATCTTCTCATCTTCTCATCCTCTCATCCTCTCATTTTCTCATCCTCTCATCTTCTCATTCTTCAAGGACCAAATGTTTGTAGATCGTGACCTTTGTAAACCTCTCATCTTCTCATCCTCTCATCTTCTCATCCTCTTATTCTCTCATCCTCTCATTCTCTCATTCTCTCATCCTCTCTACCTTTAGAACATTGTCGTCAACATTAGAGATGAAGTTGGAGTGCTGGAATCAACGGGGCCAAATGTTTATATATAGTGACCTTCGTAAACCTCTCTCTCGGGGGAACGATGTGGCATATACACACGCGCGCGCTCTCATTCTCTCATTTTCTTATTCTCTTATTCTCTTATTTTTGAAAGATGAGTGTATTTTATCGTAATTTTCCAAGTCCGGGACCAAATGTTTATATATTGCGACCTACGTAAACCTCTCTTCTCATCTTCTCATCTTCTCATTTTTGAAAAATGAGTGCACCTTATCGTAATTTTCCAAGTCCGGAGCCAAATGTTTATATATATCGTGACCTTCGTAAACCTCTCCTCTCATCCTCTTATTTTTGAAAGATGAGTGTATTTTATCGTAATTTTCCAAGTCCGGGACCAAATGTTTATATATTGCGACCTACGTAAACCTCTCTCTCGGGGAGGGAACGATGTGCCACACACATACGTGCGCGCGCTTATGTATTGTAACACAAACAAACAAACAAATAATAATTGTTGTTTTTTAGGATGCCTGGCCCCTATAACCTCGCCAGGGTGCGTGGTGCCCAACCAAAAATGTAAAAGTTTTCTAATGGCTGCGGTTATAGATTACCGCACCTCTGTAGAGTTTCACGTGTTTTTTTTTTCCCCCAAACTTCCATGAAACCCTACAGAGGACCTCCGTAATGCATGCAACGTGTACTAACGACTCTAGTGTTATTTGATGTTGTGATATTTTTTGGATATAGAGTTTTATTATGAGATAGATAAAAATGATTATGTTTATTATAATATTTTCTTGATGAAGATGGAGAATGTATGTGTGTGTGTTACAAATAAAGTTGCATGCTTTTTTTTAGTGTGTGTGTATATGTTTTTGATGTTTCGACAGCATCTGAAACGATAAAAAGGAAATTTTATTGTTAATTTTCACGTGTAAAAAACAACAACAAATTTTTTTGTACAAATTCTGATTGTCTCGTGCTATAGTGCAAAAAAGATATTGTGACTGATAACTAATGAAATTAACATTTGTAAGTGATCTGAACTAGTGAAATTCGTATTGTGCCATTGTAACTGATTGTACTAGTGCAGAAAATTTCTTATTGTGCAAGAAAAGATGTTAAAAACTTGTTAAAACTGCTCTGTGACCCTCTCGTTCTTCACGTCGTAGGCGAAGGACTTCTCTGCAATCAGGATGACACTGCATAGGGTGTCCTCGGCAAGGCATCGTGGAACTCGCAGACGATCTTGATGTTGGTTCGATCGTTGACCACCACCTGCTTTCTCTTAGATGTGTTGATGACGGTCATGGGTCTCCGTGCTTTGAATTCGCTGGGCGTGTAGTACATGTCCACACTTCCCTCGGTCACGCGTTTGTAAGCCGAAAACGCTTCGTAAAGTTTGAGGTAATCGTTTTTGGTCACGTCAAGATTGTAATTCTCGCGCGGGAACACTTCATTGCGTCCATTCTTCAGATAAACGTTCTTGATCTTGCAGTCGTCGAACTTGCTGGAATATTTTTCCTGATTCTTGTCCCTCCCGGTCTGAAAGAGCACTACGACGAAATCTGGCATGTCGAACTGTATGTTGTTGAACTGCGTCGTCACGTCGAATTCCATGTGACTTCCCGACGCCATCTTCTGCACGCACTGGTAACCGTGAAAGTGAATCGGCACCTGCGGACTTTTCAAGATCTCCGCTTTGTACTTGAGGGCGTAGTTTGTTTCGTATTCCACCACCGGCATTCTCAATTCCATGCTTTGGATGACGCATTTCGCTGCTTCGGGTAAAGTGTTGGCTATCGGCGTGGTGCCGTCCGGGCCCAAAGTAGCGTATCGCATCAGTGCGTCGTTGTCGTTGGCCGCTCTTCGAAACGTGACTCTTAGTCCTCCCTTCCACATGATCTCCTTGTAATCGGAGAAGAATCCTGGAAGCAGACGCATGGGAAAGAGCACCGTGTGACTTCTCGTCGATATTTTGGTCCCGGCTTCGAATCCTCCCGCTTGATAGTACGCTGCGTCCGTTTTGGATAATTTCAACGTTCCCACTGCCGTCGACGTGATGCCTGGATAATCTATTCTGTTGATGACGGTGTTGTGTTTCCTCACCTCCACCTGTGAGAACAGGTGAGGCACGAAGTTGTCCACGAGTATCAAGTTTGCTGCCGCGGGAAACGCGTCTCCGCTTTCTTTCTTCACCACGTCGAATTGAAGGTAGAGGTCTGCTCTGTGAGGATGAATGAACCCATCGCCTACGTCCACGTCATATTCGATCTCCCTGTTCGCTTCGTTCAGATTGGCGAACGTGCGACGGTTGGGAGGGAAAGATTGCAATTCGTAACTTTCGATTTGCTCCATTTTACATGTATGGTTATTTATTATACGTTGATCTCCACGATGGCCGTCGTAGTGGCACCTGCAAAATCCACCACGTCTCCTTTCTCGTTCGTCACCACCAACTCTATGTCGTCTATGCGGTTGCGACATACTGGAAAATAGATCGGCGAAGAAGGCGTGTAGATGATCGGTTCCATGAACTCGGAACTTGGTTTGAAAGTGGCTATGATTCCCTTCTGCTTGTGACTTCCTAACAATCCGTCCGAGGATTTCGTGATCATTCCTTCCGCCACGTTACAGTAAGTATTTAAGGGGGCAGTCAATTTTCTAAGGGGAATTTTTACCCCCTCCTAATATAGGCAGGATTTAAAGGGACAGTCACTTTTCTACGGGAAATTGTACCCCCTTCTAATATAAGAAGGAAATAAGGGGGTAGTGACTTTTCTATGGGGAATTTGTAGCCCCGTCTAATAAAAGCAGGATTTGGGAGGACAATAAGGGGGGAACCCCCGAATACAACCAAACCTCCACCCGTATGCATTCGAGGGCATACGCTTGTCCCAGTGCCTCTGCAATAAACTGGGACGTCTTTTGCTCGAATTACGGTTCCCCCGTTATCGTTGTGCTCTACTATTTTATTGATAATTGCAGATACATAAGACTGAAAATAAAAAGAAAACAATACAAGATTAAATAACATAGTTAATAAATTGAGTTACATTACATTACATTTGTAGACAGTACAATGCTATACATTTTTCCACGTGAATAAGTATCTTCCGTTACATATTGTTTGTATTACAATTTTAGGTGATATGCTGTAATGTGTGGTGATCTAGCATGTACCGGATCCCGGGCTCCAGGATCTATGATTGAGAAGTTTTTGGAGCTCGCACGCCCTATACATTACATAATATTGTTTATTGATGCATCTTGCATCAGGAGCCGGCAACCGAGAGCGGGTGAGCTCTTGGTTTAAGACCATTTATTTTTACGTTTTGCAATTACTGTTGTCAAAGAATGCTCCACCCCAGAGGCTAGGTGTTCCGCTGTCGGTGTCCAGCCCCCATCTGTACAAGAGTTTGGGATTTGGAGTTGGTAAAGAGTGATTATAGCGCGCGCGAGTTTCCTTAGAACGGGTATGTGTGGTTTCTTAATGCTTTGAGATAAAAATTGTATATGAGATAATAATAGATATAAAAATTTAAAAGAACAACAAGAAGAAGAAAAATATATTATATATTAAACACTGGAGTTCCAGCGTAGTGAAAATATGGTGCTGAAAGTGTAGATATATGGTGATGATATGAAACTGAAATATAAGACACTGGAGTACCAGTGCAGGGATAAAATGTGTAAAGTGCACTTTAGCATGGCAATTTAAAGATATGTGTTATGTTTGCGTCTGATGAGGATATTTATATGAGTTAGAGGATTAATTTACATGTTTGATGTTCTGGATGCAGATACCCTTATAAGGTAGTCTTCATGTTTCTCACCAGGCATTCTGATTGGACGAATTCTCCTACGCTCCTCGGCTTCCTGCCTTCCCAATGAGACAGCGAAGAATCTTCTTCTAGAAGCATTTTCCGGAGCTTCCTCCACTACTTACACTTCGTCTTCTTCTGCTTCCTGTTCGTCCAGCCGAGCCGGTGCGGGAGGCACATTCCTGGTGTGTGAAATCCTTGCCGGTTGAAACCTGATTTTCCTTACATCTTCATTGTGTCTTGCCGGGATGGGCGCTTCCGGTTGGGGATTTTGGAGCCGAGTATTAAATTTTCTTTGTTCTTCTAATGATACTGCATTCGCCAGGGCTCTAAGCTTGTCCAACTGCTGAGGACATAAGAGTGTTTTGACGTCAGTGGTTGGTAGTTCCAGTCTTAGTCGTTTGATCTCTTCACCAGCTGCCTGGCAGAAGAAGACTTTGTGTTCTGGCGTATCTCTTATCACACCACATGCGCTGCACGCAGGTGTGGGTCTGCTGCCTATTCGGCAGAGATGCGTACCATATGGGCCATGGCCTGTCAGAAGATGTACGAGTCCTCTTGAATATTGATTGCTGGCTAGTTTATTGTATCTGATGTTTTGCACAAAGCTATATACTCTTCTTCCATTCTCAGCAGTTTCCCACTCCATTTGCCATTCATTTGTCAATCTTGCTCTTATATCGTGTAGGGTAGGGAGGAAGATTCCAACACATTTCGTCAATTCCTGTTCATCTCCTTTCCTGAACTGGTATTTGGCTGCTCGCCATCTCACTTCCTTATCTAGTGGTATGTTACCAGTTACGGCAAGGAGCGCCTCCGTGGAGGTCGTGCCAAATGCTCCCGTCACTCTCAGGAGTATTCTCCTTTGTGAGGATCGAAGTACCCTAACATTCTTCTTATTTTTGAGTCCACCCACCCAGACCGAGGACGCATATGTGGTAATCTGTTCATATATGGACTTTATGTATGTATCCATGATGCCTGGTGGCAGGTTATAGTTTTGGGCTGCCAGTCTCGTTAACTTGCTCATGGTATTTTCGCCTTTTTGGGTAATTTTGCGAATGTGAGCCCCAAATCTCATCCCTTCCTCCAGTGTCACACCCAAGTATTCAAATTCTTTTGTCCTTTTCACTGTTGAGCCAGATATTTTAATGCTAGGATTCCTCTTATGACTTAGATGTCCTTTGGCAATAAGGTATTTCGTCTTAGAGGACGAGAGTTCTAATTTTGCGCCTCTGCACCAATCTGCCAACGTTCTCAATGCTTGATTTGCTTTATTCTCGATTTGAGCTCTCGAGTTGCCCGAACACACCACCGCTACATCATCGGCATAAGCAATAACTTGGTCAATGTTTTCGTCATTTTCTAGCGCTCGAAGACAGGGTTCAAGGTTTACATTCCATAGATGCGGGCCCAATACCGAGCCCTGTGGACAGCCCTTTGTAGTTATTTTTAATACCTTTACTCCATTTAAGTCGAGGTGAACTCGTCTGTCTTTGAAGTAATTTTCCAACAATCTGAGGAGTGTAACCGGGCAGTTTATTTTCCTGAGGGTGTAGAAGAGGTGGGGCCACCACAAATTGTCGAAGGCCCCGCTAATGTCCGCGAAAACGATTACGACGAGCTTCGTTTCTGATTTTTCCACAACCTGTTTTAGCTTATTTATAGCGTCCTCCGTAGAACGACCCTTTGTGAAGCCATACTGGTTGTCATTTTTTCCTACCATGGCGAGGAATTCCTGCAGACGCTTGTTTATAAGTTTTTCAAAAAGCTTCCCCATAGTATTTAGCAGGCAGATGGGTCTGTACGATTTTAGGCTCGCAGCATCTTCTTTTCCTTCCTTCCTGATTACTACTAGGCGTCCCTCCTTCCATGCCCTGGGGAATTCCTTTCCTATAATACATTGGTTGAAGAGGTCTGTAATGAAGGGTAGTGTTTTTGGAAGTGTTTGCTTGATTACTCCAGCTGGTATGCCATCTGGGCCTGGCGCCTTGTTACTTTTCATTGATGTCAGCTCTCGGACGATTTCTTCAGATGTGAATGGGGCTATGGGAGTGTTGTTAGGATAGCGTCCACGTTCCCTCCTTATCGCGGCATTTTCCTCGTTGTCCGTTTGTTCTTCATCATCTGGGAGGAGTCCATGCAGCATCAGTTCCGCGGTTTCCCGTGCGTTATTGGTTAGGGTTCCATCAGATCTTTTTAAGGTTGTTGTCACCTCTCTCTGTTTAGTTTTGCTCGTGATAATTTTATACGGCAGACTCCATTTATCCTTATTAAGATATCTATTTACAAAATTATGCCACCTTTTCAATTTGAAGCTTTTCAACTCTTCTGCATATTTAGACTTTGATCTTCTATAGTCTTCTAGATAAGTTGCTCTTATGTCAGGAATGTTTGGTTTTTGGTATAGTTTTCGAGATCTGCGCATGTTGTTCCTAAGCCTTGTCAATTTGTTTGACCATGGTTTAGGAGGTCTGTCCATATCGTGCCTAGGCGTGGATGCCTCTATGGCTGCTTGAAGCTGTTTCGTGAGCAATTCTGCCAAATCATTTGCGTTATTTGCAGATCTAGAGCATTCTGGCAGATCGATGTTGTTTAGCAGAGCAGTCTTGTCCGTTTTTGCCCAGTTGTAGGTAGGTGGTCTCATCGTATGGGTTTTTGGAGCACCTTCCAGGTTGACATAAAACTCAATGACGTTGTGGTCACTGGTTGTTACCATGTCTAGGACTTTCCAACCCTCTATGAGAGGGCTCATGCGGTTGTTGGATAGAGTTAGATCAATATTACTGCTCGCCCCCGCTCTACCCCGGTAAGTTGGTGGGTTACCCGGTTGATTTTCTACATTTAAGTTTAATTCAGCTAGAAGGTTCATCATTTTTTCGCCATTGGAATCCATATCCCTGCCAAACCAGAGGGGTGAGGAAGAGTTGCTGTCTAGAGTCACCAGAATCTTGTTGTATGAATAGGCCCTGCAGGCTTTTCTGATGTGGTCTATATATTTGTCGATGCTGTGACTATATTGACAATAGGTGTTTATGATTGTAAAATTTTGTTTATTGTATCCTATTTCTACGCAGTTTGTATGTGAATCAGATAACTGTTCTATTTTGAGCATATTTATGTTTTTATTTAGTGCTACTATTGCAGTTTTGGCATTCTGGTTTTGGTTATAGGCTAGTATAGCGTCCATCGGTGCATGTATCACCTTTCCGTTTAGAATGTAAGGTTCTTGTAACAACAGCAAGTCGACGTTGTTTGTTCTAGCTAAGATGAAAATCTCCTCCGTGGCCAGTTTCGCTCCATTCAGATTTACCTGCAGTATGCCTAACTTGTTTCTCGTTAATGTCTTATTACAGAGCTCCACGACGGCCAAGGCTTGGTGGCATCCTGGACAACTCTTCCATATCCCCTTGCGAAATCTTTGTAGACCTCTTCTAAGTCTAGCTTTAGGTCCCTTCGGTGAAACGTTTGTTTTAGTAAGTCGTGCAATTCATCCGGACTAACCGGGATGTTGCTGCATCTTAGGATCATCTTATCCACAGCCTCCGGGTAAGGGAATGTAATGGATTTTCCGTTATCATGTTTTAATCTAACCAGCAAACGCAGCGCAGTGATTAAATTATCCCTCTCTTCAAGCCGGCTAAGTTGTAGATCAAGTTCGAATTTACGGTATATCGTTGCTGGGTTGATGTTCGTTTTTGGGGTATCTTTGAATTCTGGTCGGGGTGGGTTCATTATGACTGGTGCGGTAAAATTTAAGTATTTTGTTTGTACTTGGAAGGGAGGAGCTTCCGGGTTTAGATTTGACCGACTTGGAGGTTCGACTAGGTCAATCAGGGAAGGAGAATGAGACGATAGATTGGGGCAGGGGTCATTCTGGAGGTCTTCATAGCTATGAGAGAAGTATGAAGTGGGGCTGAATGGGGTGTGTGAGAAAGACCAGGAGACTGGCGAGGATTGTACAGAGTGTGAGTGCGGTGGTGTGAGTAGGACTGATTCAGGGGGAGAAAGTGAGAGTGGCGATGGCGGGGGGGATATGGATAACTGAGGGGGAATAATGAAGGCACATGGTTTCAGGCCAGGTATCGGTGTGCTAAGAATGGGTTTTTGACAGTTATATTGAGTAGGTAACGGCGTTAGTGTGGAATGAAGAGAGAAGTTGCTGCGGGGAGGGGTGGGGGGATAAAGTAGTTCTCCGGAGATTAAGGTATTGAGGTGGAGAGGAAGATCTATTGTGAAACGGTGTTTTAGAATTTCCTGAAGTTCACCCTGTTTCCTTACTGCGTATGCGGCCGCTCTTGTCGCATTACGGCGTCGGCGGCTAGGGGTGTTCCTATTTCTCTTTCTTATTTGTTTAAATTCCATAATTGGTTTTTTCTATTAATCTCTGCTGAAAGAACTTCATTGTAGGGCAATCCTTTATATCGGCGTTGCACGTTCTTTTCCTTCTCATGCAGGGTATGCATAATTTTTCTACCCTCTCCTTTCTGCATTCCTCTCTAGAGTGTCCCTCAGCTCCACATATTATACAGTATTGCTCCCCTTTGCAGTGCTTCGCGACATGTCCATATTCCAGGCACTTGAGGCAAACCGGGACGACTAAATAGTCCTTCATTGACAAGGACAGATAGGCTAAATGTACCTTATTCATATTTAGGATAAGTTTCCTAATTACGGGATCCACCTCGTATACTCTGTGCGAGACTGGTCGGTTCCTGGGCCCGGTTTTAAACCGAAACTTGAATTTGGTCTTGAATTCATCTAGAGACATGTTCAAGTGTTCCTCGATACCATTCAGTGCATAAAATTCCTCTGTTATATTCTCCTCTTCTCTTTTGATTGGGATTTCATAAATGATCATCAGCGGGTTGCGTTTTTTAGGGAGTTCCACATTCAGTTTCTTGGATTTGAGGTTTTGATTATTCATTATTTTTTCAAGGTCCTCTCTGGTGGCGGTCTCCACAATAAGGGTTTTTGGGGTGGTTCGCATAGCTTCGATTTTTACCCTCTCACGGACTGGATTTATTGCCATAGTGAAATTATCCCATATATCACGAACCTTTTGGTTATCTTGCGCTGTGATAAATACGGTATGTTTTGCTTTGCTGGTGATTTTTTGTATTTGAGCAGCTTTTTCTCCCTGCTGTGCTGGATTGGACAGTGTTTGCGCATATGTTGGCTTTTGTTGAGTTGCTACTGTTTGGGGGTTATTATTAGTTTCCAAAATACGGCACGCCGTTCTTAAAGAACGGGACTCTACTATGGCTTCTGTATGCACTTGATTCATTTTGGCCAGGATTTCCAGTAGTAGCGTCTTTTTGTCCGCCGTAATATTCTTATCTTTCGATATCACGGTAGTAATATCTAAATGTAGCCTCTGGTACATTCCCAAGTTGTATTCTGACGAGTCTGATACAATTGTGCTTATTTGGCTTCCTGGGGGGTTTGGGGTGGGAGTTAGGTGTGGTTGGGATGCAGCGGTCTGACCGGGATTTTCCTGCTGCGAAACTGTATGCTCTGGGCTATCCGACAAGTGCTTCCTCTTGGAAGGGGGTGTGCGTGCTAACCCTCCACCCCTTCTAAAGGGGTCGGTTGTTTGCTCAGAGGGATAATCCATGCTGTGGCGGTTATTGGTAGTCTTAGGGGTGGCCCCCGTGGGAGCCATCCTTCACACTGCACTTCGTTGCGTTACAAAGCAGCGTATCACTCGCGGAGAACACAAGACAGCTTTCCCGCCAAGAGCGCACGTGGAGTTTGTTGTTGTTTGACACGCGCTGCGAAACGTCAAACGATCACAACATCAAACGTGTATCACCACGTCACATCCCTTGAAGACAGGACGTGTCAAGCCTGGGTCGTCGCCCGTGTCTACGTCCCACCGCTACAGCGATTTAACTGCAACACATGCCGTCACTCTGAAGGGGGTGGTAGAGTCTCTTTTTCACTTGAAGGGGGGGTAATGGTCTTGGTGCTCGGGGGAAGGATGGGGCTCTTCGGGGGTATAAGTCCCGCCCCTTAGCAAGGGCTAGTTCTCGAGTTATCGGGTGGTAGACACAGAATGCACTTTTAGTCCTTTTAAGCCTAATCCTTGCATAAGGATAGCATGGGGGTGGTTTAACCTATGTAGAAAAGTTTGTACTCACCCGACTGCGTCGGTCGAGGTGTCTATACGTTCACTGAAATCTCCTCTTTGGGGTGGGTGTGGTCTCAGAGGTAAAACGGCTCTGGGGGGGTCACTGGAAGTGTTTTTTTACCACAAGATGCACATTTTTACCACTTTACCCATAAGGTGGCACTTTCACTAAATTTTCGGGGAACTTTCTTCTGTAACTCCGTGCCCAGTGGGCCGAATTACATCAAACTTTGGCTATGGGAAGAGCACACATTTACGCACACGGTGATGTCCAGTGGCGGAGCGGACTCGACCGATTTCCAATCCTACGAGGGGTCGCGTCGCGGAATACCGGCGGCACAACCTCACGTAATCGGCGCCACGCTGAGAAGCAAATCATAGTTTTTCATAGAGATATTGCGGGTCTTATATTAAATGGATTTTGTACAGTAAAATGTCATTACAGTAAAATGAACTTATGAAAACTACGTTTGTCGTTTACTTTAAGCCACTCGACCTTCACAAAGTACGGTGTCAAATGCTCTGAAAATTTTAAATCGAAAACGAATTGAATAGAGGCATTTTGAATTCGCTGTTGTCGTTTATCTAGCACGTAATTGACATTAAAACAGAAAATGTCGCAATAGTCAATAATGGGAAAGACAAGAGACTGCATCAGTTTATTTTTTATGCCGATAGTACGAATTCAATGCACCGAAAGTTCTTTGAGACACGAGTTAACGTGCTCTGCTCAGATGAGATGATGGTAAGGTATCACACTCATATTAGAGTGATGCAGATTGTCCATTAGTATCCCGTAACTGTGAAACTTTCACGAATTATGGCGTACAAGAAATGGTTAGTTGTAAATGTAGACCCCTTTAACAGGAATTTGAAAGACAGTCCTTTTGGGTGAAGAGCCAGACTAAGAAGCAACCTAATGCTCTACTGCTCCAAAGGCGGATGAAGATCGATGGTGATCTCAACGGCTGAGGAGGCGGAAGAACCAAGGGGAGGAAGAGCATTTTTTTTTAAAAAAAAACCTTGGTCCATCTGTTTCCGGATGGTAGCACCTTGTATGGACTCCTTGCCAGACTTACAGTGTATATGTCAACAGCATCTACTGCTGAGAGGAAACCCTCAAATGGTCGGAGATTGCGTAAATGGCTTAAGAGGCAACCCATCCTCTTGGGACAAGAGGAAAGCATTGCCTTGTTTTGAGGGGAGGAATCCCCAAAGGCTAGGAGACGGAAAACTCTGAAGTAAAACCTGGAGCAGGATGGGCCCTGTAGCTGTAGTGAATCAGCCAACCTAAGGGACGGAAACCCCGAAATCATATAACCTGGTCATCAATGTTGGGGGTTGAACAAGGAGGCAAACAACCCCTCTCTGTAAAAATTTACTCGTTAAGGAACCAAGACAAAGAGAAAGGGGGCGGATCTTTTGGATAGACCAAATCAAGGAAAGAGGATAAGATGATAATGGTTAGCTACATGGAATGCACTCAGTTTTACAGGCCAGGTGCCTTCACCTATTTGAAAGCAGCTCTTATAAAATATAGGATTAGTATAGAAACAATACAAGAAATTAAATGGAAAAAAGCTAACATAATGGAATCTGGGGATTTTATGTTATTGCACAGTGGTAGAAATGAACGAAATATGTTTGGAACAGGATTTGTAGTGAGATAGGATCTGAATCATGCCATAATAAACTTCTAACCTCTCAATGAAAGACTTCGTTCACTAAGAATTAGTGGACAATTTTTTAATGTCTTTTAAATCAATGGATATTTACCAATAGAAGATGAAGAGTAAGAACTGAAAGAGGAATTTTCAAGCAAATTAGAAGTGTTCGGCAGTGCACTTAGAAATGATGTAAAGATTTTTTTGGGAGAAATTAATGCCAACGTATGACAATAATTTATATGTAGGCCAAATATAGGAATGCACAGCTTACATCCCATAACTAATAATGATGAAATGAAGTTAATCGATTTTGCAATCAGTAAAAATATGATCTTGTGCAGCATAAAGTTTCAACACAAAAACATACACATGATGAGGTGTATATCACCAGGAGGAAGTACATATAATCAAATGTGTTTATTGATAGAAGACATGAGTCAGATGTGCTGGATGTAAGGAGTTGTAGGAGAGCGGATTGTGGCATGATTACGTCTTGGTCAGAATGAACTACAAACGAAGGATTTCATTAAAGAAGGAGAGAAATAGAAGGATTTTGGAGAAATTTCATGTAAGCAACAAATAGAGCCAAAAGAGTTGTTGGATATTAAAGGAGGGACATTAGGAATCTATGGTATGATGAAGAATGTTAGGCAGTGACTAAAGAACGAGACAAGACAAAAAATGTTAATTCGATGTACTAGAAGTTCAGTCGATATATTCAGGGAGAAAAGAAGATTGGTGAAGAAAGTGTACTGCAAAAAGAAGATAATCCATGAAAATAAACAGAGCTTTCAAGAAATAAAGCGACAAGAAAAATGTATAAAAAAGTGGATATTTGAAGAATGGGTATCAGTCAGGATTTGCAGTGTGTAAAACTGAGAAACGGGATTAGTGGGAGAAGTCAAATTAATTATAAAGCGATAGGGAGAGTATTATAAAGAACTGTTGGATACACCAGTAGTACAAGAGAGAGATATGGAGAAAATAGTAATTTATGGACCTGAGCCACACACCTAGCTACGAGGAAGTCCTGGAAGCCATAAAAATAAGCGAAGAATTATAGAACCTCAGGAGAAGACAAAATTAAAGCAGAACTATTGAAATACAAGAGAAAGAGGATAGCAAGAAAGTTACATGAATTAATGCAGATAATCTGGGAAAGAGAATAGATGCCAGAAGACTGGGCAATGAGTATTATTTGCCCCATTCATAAATAACATGATCAACTGATTGTAGAAATTATAGATCAATTTCGCTGCTAAGTGTCCTATACGAAGTTCTGTCAAGAATATTGGCGAGGATAATAAGACCTTGCAGTGAAAATATTTTGGGACATTTTCAGTGTACTTTCAGAAAAAAATAAATCAACCACAGACCATGTATTCTCCATGAAGCGTATACTCGAAAAGTTCTACAACCATAACACCACCTTACACAAAAAGTTTATATACTACCAGAGAGCATATGACAGCAGGAACCCTTTTGAACATAATGCAATAATTTGGTATACCACAGAAGCTAGTCAGGCTAATTTAAATGACATTAGTAAATACAAAAGAAAAGGTGAAGGCAGGAGGTGAATATACTGAAGAATTTGAAATATCACGAGGAGTGAGGGATGGAGATGAACTTTCAACCCAGCAATTCAACATGGTCTTGGGAGAAGCCATACGACGGATAGAAATAAACAAAGGAGGAAATATATTCAACAGGATGAAACAATATCTTGGTTTGCAGATGACGGATGTCTAACAAGCAAAACTGAAATAGGAATCAAGGAAACCTTTGTACGACTAGAGAATTAAGCAGAAAGAGTGGGTCTCGCTATCAACAAGGAAAAAAATGTACAAGAGAAACACGCGGGCGAAGAGTAATTATCATGAAGTCAAGGGTACACAAATAAACAACTGGGAATTTGAAAGATTTAAGAACTTAAAATATGTAAGGACAATCTTAACATATACTAATAATATAAGTGCAGAGATAAACAACAGAAAGCTGCAGTCAATAAATGCTACTTTTCTCTCTTGAAATTATTAAGATCAAGGAACATATCTAAGCATCTTAAAATAAGGCTCTACAAGTCTGTAATAACACCTACAGGTACATATGAACCATAAGCATGGTTTGTAACAGCACAAGATGAGAAAAACCTACTTGTATGGGGACGGATCATCCTAAGGAAGATATATGGACTAGTAGATGATAGGGGACTATTGCGTATAAGAACGAAAAATGAACTCAAGGATGAATGAAATCAAGAGGACGTGACTAAAATGGTTAGGACATATCGAAAGGATGGAGGGAATTAGGTGTGTGAGAAGGTTTATATATGAAAAACCAGAGGGAAGAAGACGAGCATGCAGGCATAGGAAGAGGTGGCTGCAGGAACCTGAGGAAGATCTAAGGAAGCTCGGAGTGAGAGGATGGAGGAAGAATGCAAGAAAGAGACCCGTCTGGTAGTTCTTGTGTGACGAGGCCAAGGGCCTACAGGGACTGTATAGCCACAGGGTAAGGTAAGGTAAGTATTAATGTATCTGACAAATTTACAATTAATGATGGGTTAAATCTATCCTATTAGAACTGTTCTATTAATTCCCTGTTAAATGCGAGGAGGTCAAAATTAGCTGCTAACCCTTTGCGCAATGGAATAATTCGGAAAATGTAACACAGCTGCCAGATACTGATGCACAATTTGCATCAACCTAATATGATTTTTCACTCGATGCCGAGTGATTTCTTCCTTCAATCATCTATCTGTTAATACATATGACAACTGACGGTAGTACTTCCCGCCAAATATGGAAGTGCATTTGCTTTCGTTCTGTCGGATATTCCTTTTGTGTGCAGTCTCTTTTTAGTTTCGTATCCGTTAATATTTCATAATCCAAAACTAATTGGTAAGCAACGTAAATGAGAAGTTAGTAATTGCTGTATTGGTAGTATTTTCTCTACGGTGTGTATTTTGGCATCCCTCCACGTTTACAATAAAATTAAGAGGGAAGTACTCTTTATAAGGGGAAAATATATCCCCTCTCATTTGAGAAAACAATCAAGGACAGTCCATTTTCTACGAGGATATTGGACTCCCTGCTGCTTAAGCAAAAATTAAGAGGGGAAACCTTTTCTAGTCACTTTTCTAGGGGGAATGTGTACCCCCTATTAACATAAGCCGGATTTAAGAGGGCAGTCACTTTTCTTTGGTGAATTTGTACCCCTTTCTAATATTAGCAGGATTTAGGAAGGCAGTCACATTTCTACGGGGAAATTGTACCACCTCCTAATATAAAAATAAATTAATGGGCAGTCAATTTTCTACGGGAATTTTGTACCTCCCCAATATAAGAAGGATTTAATGGGGCAGTCAATTTTCTACGGGGAATTTGTACCCCCTTCTAATATAAGGAGGATTTAGGAGGGCAGTCACATTTCTACGGGAAATTTGTACTCCCTCTTTTAAATGAAAATTGAGAGGCAGTCATTTTTCTACGGGGATATTTAACCCCCTGCTTAATTGACTGGAATTGGAATTGGAAGTCATATTTCTCCGTAGAAAATTGAGTGTACAGTCAATGGCTGGTGACGCATCTTGGGTACGCCGACATGCAAATCAACATACTAGCGCAGAACGAGAAGCGATATATTAGCTTGAGAGACTGGGTGCCAATCCTAGAATCAAGCTGCCGCATCGAACTTCGCTTCCTCGACTCTCTGAGGTTCCTCTCGGCCAGCCTCGATCCCTGGCGGGAAAGCTCAGCGACGAACAACTGCTCATCACCTCTGCCATCTTTCCATCTTTAGGCATAAGGTTGTCTACCCCTACGAATACATCACCGACCATAAAAAGTTTGCGGTGAAGTCACTGTCTCCCCGAGCAAAGTTCTACAGCAAGCTGCGAGGCTCAGGCATATCTGAGGATGAAAACAACCATGCTCAGTCCATGTGTCGCGAGCTGGATTGCCAAAATCTTGGGGACTAGCACGATGCCTACTTCGACGCTCCTCGCTGATGTGATCCAGGCGTTTCCTGAAACTGTGAAGACCATCTACAAGCTGGACCCTGCATACTTCTACAGTCTTCCTGGACTGGCATGGTCGGCCATACTCCTTGTTACAAAAGTCAGGCTTAAGTTTCTTTCGGACGTGGACATGATGCTGTTTGTAGTACGTTCCGTCCGGGGTGGAATGGTCCAAGTGTCGCAGCAACACTCGCACGCCAACAATCACCACATGGCCACCGGTTACGAAACCTCCCAACCGTCCTGCTACGTCATGTACACAGACGTCAACAACCTCTATGGGAGCTCTATGATGCTGCAACTCCCCTCCGCAGGGTTCAAACGGGCCAATGTATCCGATTGCGATATTAAAATCTTCAAAGATGTGGAATGAGGGTTCTTTGTCGAGGTGGACTTTGAGTTCTCTGAAAAGCTGCAGGATTTGTTCTGTGACTTCTCGCCAGTCCGGAATTCAAATTCTCGCCTGGCTCAAACCAACCAAAGCTCGTCATGGACTTGATCCCAAAGAGCGTTAAGTTGTGAACTACCGAAACCTCTGGTGGTTAATGCAGCGAGGGGTTACCGTCTGCACAGTACATCGAGTTCATACGTTCCAGCATTCTTCATGGTTGAGGCCGTACATCGACCTCAACACCAAACACCGCACAGTCGCCACTTCTGATTTCGATTGCGATTTCTTCAAGTTAATGAACAACGCAGTGTTTGGGAAAACCATGGAGAATGTGCGAAATCGTGTGGATGTGAGACTAATATCAATGAAAGCACAATGTCGCAAGCTTGTAGCAAGCCCGTTATTTGAGTAACGTACTATTTTCAATGAGCAGCTTGCTCTGTTGCATATGAGGGAGAGCAAGGAGAGGCTCTATAAGCCAAACTATGTTGGTGCCTCAGTATTAGACCGAAGCAAACTGCGCATGTTTCAAGTATATTATGGGATACTATGCCAGAACAATAACCACAATATTAGACTACTATACACGGACAAGGAAGCTTTGTGTACCACGTTCGCACGGCCGATGCGTATAGGGATATAGCCACGGTACCAACTCTTATGAACCTCTTTGACACGTCAGGGTATCCCCTGCCAAACAGATACGAAATCCTGGCTCGCAACAAGAAGGTGGCTGGCAAACTCAAGGACGAGAAGGACGGTCTTCGTGCCAAAGCCTATGCTATTCGGTCAGAGGGTTCCCTCACAAAAAAACTAAAGATGTGGGCAGGCAGGTGGTCCAAGAACACCTCAAGTTCGATGATTACCTCGATTGCCTGAAGAATACCAGCTCACCAGTTCTATGAGTGGAGCGACGAATCCAGAGTGTATACCATGTGTTGACAATGGACAAGGTGACAAAGGTTTCCCTGGACGAACGCGACGACAAGAGCTGTGTTCTGAAATGTGGGATTCACTCGCTCCCGTGAGGCCACTATCGTCTAGCAACTTGTAAGCCATGCCTCAAATGTAGTATGGAGTAGTAGTAGTAGTAGATAGTATGTAATGATGATAATGAAAAACTCATGTAACAGAAGTTCCAATTTAATATTTCCAAGATACTTAAACAATAGTGTTTATCTTCAAATGCAAACAGATGGAGGTTTGGGATTTTTAACGGAACTAACTCCCTGCCGTGTCCTACGTGACGAAAAAGGGGCACATTCAGGGCCAATGAGGCAGTTTCTTTGTTGGCAAAAGTGTGATTATTGGTAAATGAATCAATTTTTTTTTCAGATTATCCTCAAAATATTTTATCCACAAAGGAACAGCATGGCACAATATGTTAACAGGCACAGTATCGTGAAAGTCGCATTTAATCTTAATATTGTAAGAAGATGTTTCATGAAGTATGCTCAATTGTCAACCTCCACCCTTCGCAGTACATCCTGGACACTGCGTTTCAGGTTAAGAAAAAATCTAATGTTTGGACCTTCTGTCTGTATAATCTTTTTTGGAATTATGCGATTTTTTTCTTGTACTAAAATCTGTTCGGTCACTCTTTCATTCTTGACATCATACACAAAAGTTTTCTCTGCCAAAAGGATGACGCAGCCCAGGGTGTGGACGGGCAACTCACACACAAACTTGATGTTGGTGCTATCGTTAACAACCAGCTGCTTCCTCTTAGATGTGTTGATGACGAACATGGGTCTGCGAGCTAAAAAGTAGTCAGGGTTGAATACACGTCCTCGTTGACGGAGGTCACCCTCTTGCACGCTGTGTACGCCTCGTACAATTTCAGGTAATCTTTGTTTGCAATGTTTAAGTTGTAGTTCTCGCGTGGGAAATCTTCGTTTCTACCATTTTTGAGGTAGATCTTGAAATTGTCGAACTGGCTGGAATCCTTCTCCTCATTATTGCCCCTCCCTGTCTTTAAGAGTACAGCCACGAACTCAGGCATTTCGTACCGGATGCTTCAGGATGTCTGCTTTGTACTTGAGGGCATGGTTAGATTCGTATTCCACCACAGGCACGCGCAGTTCAATAGACATCACAAGACACATGGCAGGATCGGGTAGTGTGTTTGGAATCGGGGTGGTCCCGTCCGCACCCAAGGTGCTGTAACATCGTTATGGTTGGCTCTTCTGCAAAAAGTAACGTGCAAACCACCCTTCCACATGATCTCTGTGTAGTCGGAGAAGAAGCGAGGAAGCAGGCGCATGGGAAACAGAACTGTGTGACATTGGGTTTTGATTTTTGCACCAGCTTCGAATCCCCCTGCCTGGTAGTATGCAGCATCGGTCTTAGAGAGTTTCAGCGTTCACACAGCTGTGGAGGTTATTCCTGTATAGTCAACCTTATCGATGACGGTGCCATGCTTTCTAACTTCCACCTGCGAGAACTGGTACGGCACAAAATTGTCGACGAGTCTTAGGTTTGCTTTGGTGGGGAAAGCTTCGCTGTTGTCTCTATTCACTACATGAAACTTGATGTACAAATCAGCTCTGTGATTGTGAATAAATCGGTCCCCGACGTCCACATTGAACTCAATCTCTCGGTTCGGATCGGTGAGATTAGCAAACATGCGATGATTGTTAGGGAGGGATTGCAACCAATAACTTTCGATTTGCTCCAATGGTTTTTATTACCCATTAATCTCCACGATAGCAGTGGTCGTGGCTCCGGCAAAATCTGCCTCCTCGTCCTTTTCATTTGTCACTGCTGATTCTATGTTGTCTATGCGTTTCCGAGAGACGGGAAAATATATCGGTGAGGAGGGTGTGTAGATAATTGGCTCCATGAACTCTGAGTTTGGTTTGAACGTAGCAATAATTCCTGTCTGCCTGGGATGAAGTACTGGGATTTGGTGAACATACCTTCTGCCACGTTGCAATGTATCTTCAAAGTCTGTATGGCTAGAAATTTTGGAATGTTAGTGCCTATGTGCTTGATGCCATGATCGAGCTTGGTGTTGTTCTCGAATCCCAGACGCTCTCCCTCAGTACTCAGGTCCAAGGTTTCCATAGCAGATACCAGTTCCACTCTGTGGGTTACTTAATTCTGGAACAGCAACACATCTCTCGGCAAGTAGGCCTGCAAGGTAGACAAGTTGTTCTGGCCAGGGGTGATGCTGATTTTTTCGCTGCCAACCATGATGGTGTTGTTATGAACTGTGAAGTTGGGTATCAGGTACATGCTGTAGAATGCGCAAAGAGCATTAGATTAGGATAAATGATGTAGTCGTGCAATGCGAATTCCAGAACTGAAGTCTTGCTTGTGAGATGGAACACTCCCATAGTGCTTCAGGTGGCACAAATACTTTTTGGAAATCATCAATTGTTGGGTTATTTATTTGCTAGAGAAAGACGAGCATGGAAATGCAGAGATGTCCGCAGTTCACATCGGTTAAACCTTGGATGCGATCGTCTTCGTAGTAGAGGCTAGGATCCCAGTTGTACTTCACCAACCCAGCAGGTGGTGTGCCTCGGAATGAATCGATAACAAATGCTTTGTTGTTGTTGACTTTCAGGTAGCTTATCTAATGGGTACCTGGATTTTCGTAATTGTCCAGGTTAACCTTGCCACACTCCTTTTTCTTCACAACAGAGGGTAGAGAATTGGACATGAAAACGCCCCTGAATTTCTTGATCCCCAAGGGTTCAAACAGAGATTAAATATCGAGGTTGGACAAGGGCTCTTCTTTTTAAAAAAGTTTCTCAAGGCTTCGAGGGTTTTTTCGCTTCCTGGTCACACCTTTCCCCTTCTTCTGCAAAGCCAGGTTGTGGCGTTTCTGCTCTTCCAGATCGGCCTTGTTCTTCTTTGCGTCGATCACGGTCTTAGCAATGGTACTGCCAAGCTACGTACAGCGCCCAAAGCTGCCAAGATAGCCGGGATGATGAAAATGAAACCTGCGGTCTTCTTCTGCTTTCGCAAACGTTTGCTACCTCGTTAGTTGAGAGATGCTGAGCAACAATTTCATCCCATGACCTTTGGCCAGGCAGAAATGTTTATTCTCGATCTGCTTTTTGGTGAGCAATCTACCAAGAGCTCCGAGAGACTTAAGGTTTGTGTAGGCCACCTGGTAAACGACGACCTAGGGTGTTATGGTTGCCATTTTCAGAGGGTGTTATTTATTTACAGCCCCCACCCAATTTTTATTTTGTGTTCCTGGCGATGGTTTTACCCAGCCCTTTCACCTAGCGAGGCGATTGTGCTGATGATTCTACTCAAAGCCACGTGTTCTAACTTCCTCTCTGCATTCTGACTTGCGTCAAGATTGGTGTGAGGATTGTAAGCGATGTCGTGATCCTTGCATGCAGCATCCAGTAGATTTACACCCTTGTCTCCTCTCTCCAATCGCTGTTCGAGTTTGGTACTGGTGCCGCAATACTGGAAACCTGGCAGGTGCATCTCGAAGGGCAGCTTGTTGATAATATCGTTCCGAGACATAATTTCGGAGTCACGGTGTTGATGATCTCGATGAGGTACCCTATGCCTCTGATCTCGTTCACAATAAAGTTAGCAAGCTTGAAGCTGATCATGTCCACAATGTCCACCTACAGTTTGTGAAAATTGCGATTACCTGCATTCTCTTCGCGTGCGATGACCAGCAAACAGTCCACAAGCTTACTCACCCGTCGTTCACCCACACAAATTCCTTATCCAGACTGTTGTAAAGTTTGACACCGTTGCCAGTCTTGAGCTGGATCTATATTGGCTCGTTTAGGTTCTTGTAATTTTCGCCGCTGCTGGATTTGATACGATTCTGTGTTGCATCTTTTTTTTGGTAAAGGGCGTCCGTCATGATCAAAATTTCCGTGTAACTTTGGTAATCCTAATCCGTGTATCTTTGGGTTGCTTTTTGGTGATGAGCTCCCACAGTCCCACTGTGCCGGGATACCTAATCTAGCTGTTCTTCTCGCCAAAATTGATTTTCATGTCGTCACCCTCGAACGTGACCTTCGATTTTCCAATTTTCCAAACCACTCCTTCGTTGAGTTACTTGGTCGGGTACAATCCGAACACCTCGTCTTTTTCTAACTTTCCGGTGCTTAGGTAATACTTCTCCAGAGGACCTAACTTGACTAGGTTGTAAGAAGAGGTGCTGCATAGGGCCTGACTTTTCGGTGGTGGTGCGATTTAAAACAGAGTAGTGTGAATGCTGGATATCTTTTTGTGTATGGTATAATTTTGAGCTGTGTGTGGCACAAGCTGGTTGAACAAGTCCTTCATTTGCTCTGTGACATCTTTAACCTTCTAGCGGGCGCGTTCATGATCGTGTCACCAGCGGGCGCGTGACGCATTTTTTACGTCATTTAGTATCATTCATTATGAGCAAGAATTTTTATAATATAAACGTAAATGTTTTTGCGTCTACATTTATTTAAATCATATCTGAGGTTAATACAAATGAAACATATCGAAATACAAGTTAGAATGCTAAAAAAAGGACAAAAAAACACTACGTAACTTATTACATATTTATAGCGCACCACGCATTTCATCAGCATTACTTTTTACGACAGATATTCATTCCTGCTGAAAACCTAAATGTTACAAGTCTATGTACAAACACTTTACATTCCAAGTTCAAGAGGGACCGAGTCGAGTAAAAATTCTCTACGTCATATGAAAAATTATGGGCAGTCTATGGAAATATCCTGTGTACACACTCCCGCCTCCCCCTTCCCTCACTACATACACAGACACACCCACACAAACACACACACACACACTATATATCGTATAAACTAAGTAAAATAAACCAAATAATAAGAACTTACTCTCACATTTTCGGATATGTCCGTCCCCTGAAAACATCCTGGGAACGAGCCTAGCTACCAAAGTAGGTCAAGTCGCGATTAGCCTTTCTGTGCATAAAGCGGACTCAAAAACAAAATCAAAATTAAAATCAATCGATCTATTCTATTCGAGAAACTTGAAGGATACTCTGAATTTCGCTAACGTCTACGTTTTGTCGACTCATTTTCGACAATGACCTGACGAAATAATTACAGAACAGGAGCAGGCGCGCAGCGCAAACTTTATGACACGGTTTTCTGATCTGAAATAAACAACAATTGACAGAGTATAACATATAGATTAGTAACAATGACTGCTAATATGCAACAAAAAATACTTCTTTGAGGAATACATGAAAAGCATAGGTCGACAAATTCAAAGGAAAGACAAGAAAATTAAAGAAAATTACTTTTGGCGTAAATTTTGCGCAGGCGCGCCCGCTCGAAGGTTAATTTCTTTACAAGTACGCTGATGACATCGATGAATGGTTTGTCCAAGCGCTTTCTCTCTTCGTAAATTTTACGATCCTCGGATTTCCAACAATTGAACCGTTTTGCCAGGTAGTCGCGCAGCTTCAGGTTGTCGTCTGCGAGTTTGGGTTTCGCCATTGTTAATTATAAAGACGTTTTTTTTAACGTTGCAACGTTTAGAAACTTATTAATTTTGTTTCTGTATTTTCAGTTATTGGGTGGCCGCGGTGGCTCACTCGGTAAAGCGTCTGACTGCCATGCTCAAGGACCCGGGTTCGATCCCCGGCCGGTTCAAATCCGGGAACTTTTCTAAGGGTGGAAGCGGCCCCGGGCATCCACCTAGCGTCGAATAACATGGGTACCTGGGGAAACCCTGGGGGGGTAAAGGCGGTCAAGGGCGTGATGCTGATCACATCATCCCCAATCACGACCGGATCAAGAAAGTGTGTAGTCTTACCCTCACACCCCCTATACGCCTTCATGGGGTGGTGTTATGCACAGGGGAACACTTTACCTTTTTTATTTTCCGTTATTGGGATTCCTCGTCATGTCTATTGTGACGAATCCAAAATCATTTTGTATCCAGCATAAAGAGCAAAATTTGGAAAACTGATTGTAGTTTATATCCCCACCTACATATTCATTGTATGTGAGTTTTAAATTGGTGTGGTCTTGACGAAACAAACAAATAAAATTAGCATTGTCCCGGAGCAGCGGCTTGGGGATTTTGGAAAAAGTCTGAGCAAGATAGAAGCAGTCCATGCCTCTGTGCCGGCCCCGAGTGAAAATTTGCGAATCTAGTTCTGGTTCTCCAGGATAACATCGTCGAACACGATCACCGAATTATCGACGCAAGAATCTAGTGGCATCACTTCAGAAGTAAAAATAGCTATTCGAAGCCCCTCGTACAGTTACATCAGCTGACAGTACTTCGGTTGTTCCAAACTTTTTGAGAAAACATGCAGGTGCCTGTTAATCCTGTTCTTCTTCTAGCCTGTCGGGCGCAAGTAAAAAATTGTATACAACCAACGTTGTTTTTCCTCACACCGAAGGTCCAACAACAAGGCAGCGAATGATGTCGGGCAACAATTGAATGTTTTTCCTAACCTCACGTTCCGTGCGAAAATTTGGCAGTCGAATCACTACATCCCAAGCACCCGTTACACAATCACCTCGTTTGCGTCTATCCAACTATTTCCTCGAGTCCCAGAAATTTCGCCAACAGTTTGTCACTTTTCTACATAATACTTTTTGAATAAGATACGTGTCGGATTATTTTGTTTAGAAAGTTTCTCTTCTTAAAATCTTCCTTTCAGAATTTCGTCGCGATTATATTTTTTCATATACGTGTTATGGTTTCCGGGTAAGACTCGAACTACGGTGAAAAGTTCAGTACTCCACGTTTTAGTGAAGTCTTTTTCGAACACATGCTTAAATTTACGGATTCTCACCTGATCACCAATTTTGTATTTCGGTTTTTTGCTTGTAAATTCGTACCTTGGACAATAAACTGTAGAAATTTAACTACGCTCGTCAGATTTGTTAACGTCAGATGGTTTCATGTATATCATGCGATGCAAGCTGTGATTATGACTGCTAACAACTTCCGGAAGTATGTCGAGCCACTTGTAATTCGTCTGAAGAGTGAATTGTTTCCACATGCATATCTTGAGAGTTCGGTTGAAACGTTCCAATACGTTGGCTTTGATGTGACTGAAGGTCGAGTAATGTTGAATATTTTGTTTTTGAATAAATTGTCGAAATACAGAGTTGTAGAATTCTTTTCCGTTATCTATTTGAAGAAATCGTGGTCGCCTGGCACTTTTATTGAAAATAGATTTGATTGCTTCCACTACACAGGTTCCTGTTTTTGCCTTGAGGGGTAAATCCACGCAAATTTTGAAAATGTGTGTATAACGGTGAGATGATACTTGTATCAATTGTTGATTTTATGTAAATTTTTTAAGTTTCTTCTGCTCATTTCCACAAAGTTAGCTTGCCACAGGTGTTCTTGGCCTTTGGTCACTACCGGCAGTCGTTTGAAGTTGCGCCGTGCAGTTATGTGCAGCTTGTACACAATAGCCTGCCTTGACATCGAGTGAAAATAAGACTATAGCTAGGATGGATTTCTGCTGCAGACAATGCCGGGTTTTCTATGTACAACTTTTCACCTATTTCTATGTCAATAATTTGAGTGGCATCTTCGGCATAGGGTGTGTCGCGACTTTCGGGTGGGTAAAATAGACCAACTCCGCTCCTATTATTTTAGGCTCGTCACTGATGTTCGTCACGGTCATGGTTGGGTGGTGGGTTGAGGGAGGCAAAATACCAATATGAAACCTTGACGAACTGAAGTGTGCCAGCGATGAAAAACTGGTGATAGGTTTTGGCAGGATTCAGCATTTAGAGTTTGGCACCCTGATGGAAGAGCGAGGAAAATTCCCTGTTTGGAATGTTGTACAGTTCGATTACAAATGTAGACTTGAGATTGTCGTTGCTAGTGCTCAAGATGTTTACATTGGTTCCAACCTTGGTCTCCACATCCTGCAATCTACCGTATATTGATTCCAGATTTTCCTCGATAGCACGGAAAACAGTGTCGTAATCTGGGTTGATCTTCACATCGAGAATAAACCTGTTGAATTTTTCGTTTAACTAATGAACTAGTTGGGTACTGAAATTTGTTATGGCAGATTCGTGGCTCACCTCGATGCTGCCAATGTGCTCTCTTACATTGGCGATAATCTGCTTTAGACTTTCCACAAGTGGCAACTTGGAGCTCTGAGTTGGGAGGTTGGTGGTGGATTTGGGTTCTAATTTTCCGCAAACAAGCCATGTACTTCGCTGATGTTCTGGTTGGTAGGCAAGGTTGCATAGACTCCCAAAGCAATTTAATTACGGTTTGGATCTTTTTGATGTCATCAGATTTGAGTTTTCGGTTGAGAGCCCTCTACACGCTTTTCAATTCCTGTGAGTTAGGCAGGGTGGCCACCGTGTTTTGGAGCGACTCCAAAACTTTTTTCCAACTGAAGGCAGGAGCAGCAGCTCGTATGCCTTCTTGTAATTGTGTTATGTCTTCCTTGGTAGGAGTGAATTTTTGCAAAGTTTCCAACTTATTCTGTATGTCGTCGATCAAGTGATGAAAATGTCAAAACTCTGATTCGGTGTTTAGATTTTCCAGCTTGGTGATCTGCTGTTGGACGCTGGACAGGGTATCCCTGATGCTAGGCAGTTTGGATTCCAGTGCTTCGTGTACATTTTCCAGATAATTTTTAATGAAGGTGAGAGCATCCTCAATGTGCGTTATGGTGCTTTGCAGCTTCTTAAAATCCTCGTAGATCTCAATTTGGAGTTTGATGTTGGCAACACAACGGCAATAGCGTTCAGCTCGCTGGATGAAGGTAGATTTTCGATGAAGTCCTCTTGCATTTGGAGTTTAATTTTGACTTCGGTGATGGCTGCATGCAAAGCGTCTGCTTGAAGCTCAGCCTTGATGCTTTCTAACGCAGGAATGTCGAACGATTGAAACTGTTCGCTCCATTTGGCAATACTGGCGTTCACGCTATCGCAGTCATCTTGAGATCTTGAGTCTTTGAGCTCGACGTCGATCTTAATTACGGGGTACATGCACTGAGACTGCAGGCTGGCTATCTCTGAATGGAGGCTGGAGTTTAGCAAGGACTTCAGGGCCTGCAGGTCGCTACGCAGCTTCTCAAAGAAACTTTTGAATCCCATGATGGAAAATACAAGAAATTTACTAATATTTTTTTTCATAATGTTGAGAACCGGATGTAAGTAATTACGACGTATGTCCACAAGTCCCAATACTGCTGGAACACTATCCCACACTCGAAAAATAGGACATTCACACGAAAATGACTATATGCCGTCAGATTATGCTGAGGATTTTAGCTAAGTTATACAGAAAGTCCCACAATATGCGCTAGGACTGTAGGTTACCTGTTACGCATTAGTGTTGGTGGATACTCCGTAGAGGGTTTAGTCGTCTTTGTTCTTCCTGTCTGTTCTACGTGTTGCAGCGTGCAGTTTCTTCTGGTGTGTGTGTTGATGAATTGTGCCAAAAAGTATTGTTCGTATTCCTATGTTCTATTTGGGTTTGCAACAACTGCGTGGACATATGTGTGACAAAACGTGGGTACTAATCACGATAGTTGTGATCCGTCACTAGGAGGAAAGTGATCCCCGTTGCTGGTCATTTCTCGAACAGGACAATAGAGAAGTACTCTACCCACTCTGATATGAATCTCTTTTCTGGAGAGGCAAACCGAAACAGCCTTGAAGCACGGCGTTCCTTACACGAATGTTTTTCCTATACGCGGTTACCAGCACATGATGCAATCTTTCAAAGACTTGATGCTCGACTGCGTGAAACTGGATCTCTACTACCCCGTATGTGGGATTGTGGAAGAACCCGCTCTGTGCGCACTGTGCAATTTGAAGAGGACGTGTTTGACGCGATACGAGACCTCTCTGGCACCAGCACAAATGTAATTGCTCGTACGCTGCAAACCTGCCATAGCAATGTGTTCCGCGATCTTCAGGAAGAGGGATTGCACCCATACAAATTGCATAAGGTACACCACGTACTGCCCTCGTAAATTCCCCTACACATGGATTTCTGCCAATGGTACGTTCAACAAACTCTTGCCATTCCTTATTTCCCAACAATAGCCAATAGCCAATTGTGAGCCAATGACGCAATGTTCAGTAGCCATAACAGCCACGTCTGGGATATGGACAATCCGCATGCATTCATTGTGCGCCATCATCAACATAGGTTCGCAGTGAATGTGAGGTGTGACGTAGTGGGTGACCAGTTGATAGGCCCAAACATTTTGTCCTCTACTTTGTGTATTGAGAATTATCGGGTGTTTTCACATTACGTATTACCTGAACTTTTGGAAACGTGCCACTGGCAGGTAGACATCGCATCTGGTTTCAACACGATGGCGCCCCCGCATTTAGGTCGGGGAATCAGGACCTTATCCATCGCGATTCTCGACATCATTTAATTGGCAGAGGCGTACTTTTATTGTCGCCACCTCACCCCCCCCCCAACTTCACACCACTGGATTTCTTTGTGTGGGGAGAATTGAAAAGTTTCGTGTTGAAACTTCTGTGACAGGTGCTGAAGATCTCGTATTTCTTGTTAGTGTCGCTGCTGGGACATTTGGTGACATGCTAGAGATATT
The DNA here is from genome assembly GCF_977018435.1 of Lepisma saccharinum. Classification (NCBI taxonomy): domain Eukaryota; kingdom Metazoa; phylum Arthropoda; class Insecta; order Zygentoma; family Lepismatidae; genus Lepisma; species Lepisma saccharinum. The sequence goes on along the minus strand of NC_139246.1, from coordinate 68,087,779 downwards.
TGCGCGTTCCAGATAATCAATGTTTCGCCGATGCCAACTTTGTCTTGAAGTCAATAGGGACATTTTCAAAGACGTCTCTGAGTATACCGGTGTTTGTGAGTCTTATCACCACCTCATAGTATCCTTTCGTGAAAGGTGGGAGTGTAGTTGTTGGAGATCGCTGTAATATATACCGCCGACCTGCATGTGCGGAGATTGTGTGCTTCTCAGGGGAATCCCTTCAAGATGTGCTGTGCCTGTAAATGTTGCATGCAATTGTGTATTTTGCCATTCTCCGTTTTCATTAATTCGACAATTACCCACATTCTTTGGGGAGCTCACTCACTGAAGACATGTGGATATTGATTAACTTTTGTTGCTCCTACTGCAAAGTAGCGTGTCAACATTGGGGGACTGATAATGGTTTTTCCAGTTTTTTTCGGTAATTTTCTCCCATTTCGGATATTATCCTAGCAGTAGTGAGACATGCAACAAAATGGTTTCTTTTCTACTTCGTACCGCAATATGAACCGTGCGCAACAGGAGATTTGCAGATTTTTCCTTTTTTCCGAGTGTGGGACGGTGTCCCAGCAGTGGTGAGACATGTTGACATATGTCGTCATGTTTTACTAGGTGCATTCCGATCTAACGATTATGTAGAAAATTGTATTAAATTTCCTGTATTTTCCATCAGGGGATACCCCACTTTCTTTGTGAGTTCGCTTGCGCAATTTACACTGGGTCTCAAATACTGCAACATTGTATTCGTCAGGCACGACTTTCTTTGTATTATTTTAATGCGACATTGATATATTTCTCCCTTCTTGAAGTATTGTGCTTTAAACATGGTGTGAAGCTATTTTCACACGCCTGTCACTCGAAAAGGGTGCCGATTTTGACATTTTTTAACATGTCGTTTTTTCCTTGTTTTTACTTGTCGAATAACCTCCCAAGCGTTGTAACAGGTATTTTGCAGCACCCTGTGTAACAGCTGAATGCTGGTAAGTACATTTTAGTGACCCTCTATGCAACATCAAAAAAGCTCTATGACACACACAAACAGAAAAAACTTTAGCTCGCTTTTTCGATCCACAGTGGGGAGAAAAAGAATCCATGGTACTCTGGAAATGCCAATAACTTCAGTTTCCGTATCGAAGCTGTTCTAAACGTAGAACCTCCCAAGTATTGCAAGTAGTTGTATTTGTGGTACTATAAACTCACGAAAGGAAGAGCTCCCCTCAAGCAGGTTTGGCTATACTTAAAACAAGCTCAACATGCCCACATGAGTTTTTTGCTCCAGTGTGGAACCCTGCCTAATCCAAGATTTTTGTAAAAATGCCCTCGGGAATTTTTCAGAAAGGAAGAGCTCCCCTCAGATTGATTTGTTTATACTTACAAAAATTGCATCAGCCAGACTTTTGTCTATAAACTTGTCAAAAATTGATATTTTTTTGGCCATACCTGAAATTAAGCCAAAAACCCATACCCACCTATACATATTTACTTCAGGTTTAAGTTCAATTGTTTATCTAATATTAAAATAATGCAATATGCAGAGACCCTCTAGAATTGCTCCGTGACTCTCTCATTTTTTATATTATATGTTTGCATGTTTCTCCTCTGTGTCAGTGTGTGCAATTCCCGAGACGGTAGTATTGATTTTTGCTTTGCATGTTTCTCTTCTGCGCCGGTCCTTACAGAAATTCCCGAGTATGGAAGCTTTGCGTGCAAACAAAAAAAAATGCATCAGCCAGTATTGTGAGAGTGACTGAGGAGAATAGATGTGTTGATACAGTGCTTCTCATACTTACAGCTTGTTTGGTTTAATTATTCATATTGAACAATATAAAATCTGATATTGGTTGTAATCCACTCATATTTAGAGTCAAACTTATATTTATCCCAGCCTGTTATACAAAAAATTAATACATAACAAGGTTATTACCATTCTAGACATGCATGTTTGTGCAGGTATTTGCACTGGGTCAGTGTGAATGAATATTTATTCTCTTTTTCCACTTGTAAGCTATTGGCTTTACAACCTGTCATAATAAGCATGGAGTTTTGAATTGAACCCCAGGAAATTTTATATAAATACCAAAGCCAAAAATATTAACACACATACACACATACACACATACACACACACACAAAGCACAGTGCTGAACCCAACTGATCCAGCATAGAATTTTGAATTGAAACCCAGCAAATTGTATATAATAAACAACAACAAAAATGCCAAATCAAAAATATTGCAATCAGTGCAATAAAAATATATTTAGCTCTAATTGGGCCAGACACCAAAAGATTTGTAATCCAGACAAATACAGAACTCCCACAAAAATTTGCCCCAAATGCAATAGAAAATACAGCATGCAATACTTCACATATACACATAAAGATACTTGCTCTGCACAGTCATCAACATTGCCCCCACAACCATCCACATCTGGTCTGAAAAGAAAGCACGAAGCACCTCTTAATGCCAGAGCAGCAAAGCAGCCACGCTATGAACCTATCCATTGCAGTTTTAATAGCCAATTAAGAGATTATCGGTTTGTATCAGAGCCAAGATGCGATATTAAGAATTTTTTGAACAGTATAAATCCTGATGTACAGGCAATTCTTAATGCACAAAATGGCTCTTATAAGCTGTCCCTCAAATTGTTTGCACAATATAAGAAACCAAATGGCACAAAATTTACACAGCCCCACATAACAGAAACTGTACCGGTATATTCAAACGCAAATTCAGACACAACAATAAGCAGCTTGATAAATCAATTGAATATTAAACACTCTGAATTTGCAGCAAAAGAGTCTGGATGGAGCCTATGTGGCTCTACACACAAGTTATATGTTAATATTTCTGAATTCAGCCTATTACAAGGATCTACATATCTGCCATTACCTGCCAATATCAAAAACAGAAGAGCCGTGGTTAATATAGAAAATACCGACCAGAAATGCTTTTTGTGGTGTATATTAGCTGTTTTGTATCCAGTTTCAAGGAATCCTCAGAGAATAAGTTATTACAAACAACATGAACACTTTTTTGACGATGCAATGGAGGGTTTGGAATATCCAATGTCTCTTCAGAATATTGATAAATTTGAAAAAAAGGCCAGGGATATCAACGGTAAACAATTATCTATTAATGTATTTATTTGTTCTACTGGCCGTGGCAATTGCTTGATAGAACCTCTCAGAATCAGTATATTTGATGATGAATCTGCTGTTCCGATTGATTTGCTCTTAATTGAAGGGGATGGCAAAAATCATTACACTCTGATACATAATCTTGAAGCTTTAGTGAGAACACAACTAGACAAAACTCATACAATATTCAAGTTGTGCAGAAGATGTTTGTCTGTATTTGATGGTAGAAAAATGGTGAATGGTGTTTGTAAAGAGAATGCAGAAATTGCTAAAAACAAATTAATTGAGCATCTGAAATACTGTGGCAACTATAAACCTGTTCATATGGTGATGCCTAATCCAAGTGAAAAAGCAAAATTCAATAAGTTTGAAGCCTTGTTGGAACACCCAGCATATATTGTCTGTGATTTTGAATCGAATCTCAAATCTCTTGCATTCTGCAATCCAGATCCTGAAGAATCTTCAATTACACCATACCAGCTACATGAACCTTCCAGCTTTTGTTATATAGTTATACGGGATGGTGTAGCTAGTAAGCCACACTTATACATGGGATCAAATGCCATCAAAGAATTTGCACATAGAATAGAAAATGAGTGCCGTGACATAGCATCTAACATCTTATTAAAATCAAAGCCTATGTTGCCTTTAACAGAGGAACAGATTGAGGATTTCAACAATGCAGAAAAATGTCCGGTATGTGATTCTGAATTTTCAGATGCAAACATCAAGGTGAAACACCATTCTCATACAGATGGTAAATTCAAAATGGCCCTGTGTAATAGCTGCAATATTCAGATCAAGAGACCAAGATTTGTCCCCATATTTTGCCATGGAGCATCCAATTATGATTTCCATCATCTGATCAGGTACGAGGGGTTTGAGAAGCAGAATTTAAATATTTTAGCTGAAAATGATGAGAAATATATATCTATTAGCAAAATAATTAAAGTTAGTGGTGTTCCTATTCAATTAAGATTTCTTGATTCTTACAGAATTTTATCTGCTGGCCTGGCTACACTGGCCACTCAATAATCTGATGATCAATTCAAAATCTCAAGTGCCTTGTTTCCAAATCAGGACCTGAAATTAATTAGGCGGAAGGGTGTATATCCATATGACTATGTTACAGATTTTTCTAAATTTGATGAGTGTTCCCTGCCACCACAAGAAGAGTTTTACAGCAAAATCAGAGGATCTGGAATCACTGATGATGATTATCGCCATGCCCAATTGATGTGGAACAATTTAAAATGCCAGACATTTGGTGATTATCACATGGCACATTTAAAACTTGATGTGACCCTCTTAGCTGATATACTGCAGGCATTCAGAAAATCTTCTATGCAAAATTATAGACTGGATCCAATATATTTTTTCAGTGCCCCGAGCCTAGCATGGTCTGCAACGTTTTTGAACACTAACATGCATTTGGATCTGATCCACGATCAAGATACGTATCTGTTTATGGAGAAAGGTATAAGAGGGGGGATGGTGCAATGTTCCCAGAGATATGCCAGAGCAAATAACAAATATATTCCCAATTATGATCCAGCACGGCCATCAAATTATATAGTGTATGTAGATGCAAACAGCCTCTATGGTCATGCTATGATGAAAAAACTGCCATATGCAGGGCTTGAATGGGTTGAAGATTTTAATATTGAAGATCTTCAGGACTTTGATGACAGTGACTATGGTCTCTTCTTAGAGGTTGATCTGACAATTCCTGATGATTTGCACAATAAATTTTCTGATCTGCCCCCAATTCCCGAGGTTCAGTGCTCACCTGGCTCCAAACAGAAGAAGCTCATGATGACTCTGGAGCCGAAACAGGGTTATGTCATATATTACAAAAACCTCCAGTTCCTGATGAAACATGGTGTCCAAGTGACCAAAGTTGGCAAAGTCTTAAGGTTCAGGCACTCAGAATGGTTGAAACCATACATTGATACAAACACAGAGCTTCGAACATCTGCAAAGAGCCAATTTGATAAGGGCTTGTTTAAATTGATGGTGAATTCAGTGTATGGCAAAACAATTGAAAATGTCAGAAAACATACCGATGTTAAAATAATTACTGACCCCAGCCTGAGCAAAAAATTGGTTGCAAAGCCCAACTTCAATTACAGAAGAATTTATGATGAGAATATGGCACTTTTCAACATGAAGAAAACAAAGATTAAGTTTGACAAACCTATTTATGTAGGGGCTGCGATATTGGAATTGGCCAAATTACATATGTTAACATTGTATTATGATGTGCTGAAACCTTTTTATGGTGATAATATAAAATTGATGTACATGGATACGGATAGTTTTATTCTTGATATTCAAACAGAAGATGTTTATCAAGATATATCATAGCCTGAATTGTTTGAATATTTTGATACCAGTGAATTGCCTGGCCATCTGAATATTCAACCCCACAACAAAAAGGTGCCTGGCAAGTTAAAAGATGAGACACTTGGTGATGTTATTGTGAAATTTGCTGGGTTAAGTGCCAAGATGTATACTTTTAAAACATGTAGTGCTGTTGTCAAAAAAGCCAAGGGCATTGGCATAGTAACTGTGGAAAAAGATCTTGAATTTGAAGATTATGAAAATTGCCTCAAATCCCAGAATTTAATCAAAACATCAGAAAATAGAATTCAGAGTGTGGATCACTTCTTGACTTCAAATATTGTAAGAAAAGTGGCTCTGGACCCACATGATGACAAGAGATGCATTTTATCATGTGGCATACATACTCTACCATGGGGGCATTGTGATTTGAAAAATGGGAAACAATGTCCAAACACAGAGCATGATTTGAAATAAATAAACATGCCTATGAACTTATTTGGGTTCAAAAAACAGGCTATTATGGACCTGCCAACAGCACAACCCTCTTCTGATATAATATCTAAACTAAGTGCTTTGTTAATTATTCATCTGAACAGAATACTTACGGATATTGATGATGAAACAGGCAAAACATTGTACATATTTAACAATAATTTAAATCATTACCAATTACCTGTAGGTGGGCAATTGCAATTTATTACAACCCCTGAGGGTGATGTCAAAATTTCAGTAGGGAGAAATATTTACAGAATTAAGCACTCAAACATGGTTTCTGGCACTGTTTATACTGTTTCTGTTGGTGACTGCTTATATATTGAGGTCCCTGGATCATATGATAAGCTTATACCCTTTTTTATAGAATTAAGAATCAGATACTCTATAATAAATAACCACTAAAACAAAAATGCCTAATGATATTTTTGGCCATACAAGGCACGAAGATCACAGTGATGAGATTTTGATGCTTGATGTCAGAGTCAAGAAATTAAGAAGTGATTTACAAGCTTTACAAACTACACTCGATGCCAGTCTTCAACTAGAAATTACAAATTTGCAATCACAATGCATGGACCCTCTTCTTAAAATTGATTCTGAACTCAAAGTGCTGCTTCAGAAATATACTGACCTGGCAACATTGGATAATTTTCAAAGTTTAGAAGAAGCTGTAGCAGTTTTTCAAGCCAAATTTAAGACCCAGGCCAACAACTCTGAGCAATTGAAACAGCAATTAGAAGAACAGATTAATAATGTCCAGACACAGCTCCAAACAATTGTCAAAAGCATAAAATCACAAGAAGATTTTGATCAAGTGATTTCCACTCTAAAGGAACAGATTCAGTCACTCCAAATACCTAATCTGGACCCTCTGAACAATGCCATAGCCGAGGTTAAAGAAAAAATTGGGACACCTGAAAATTTTATGAACAATTTGCCATCTTCTGATGCTTTGAATGCAATAACTCGGAGTGTGGCAAATATTAAGCTGCAACTTGAAACATACGAAGATTTTGGAAAAATTCAAAGTTCCATAACCCATCTTGAAGGTACAATAGCAGCAGTGCAAAGTGATTTGGCAAATGTACTAGAATCCAGATTGCCTGGGATTGTAGATACCCTTGTCAGTGTCCAGCAACAAATCACAAAGCTTGAAAACCTCAACACTGAATCTGAACTATCTCATTTTCATCACTTGATAGATGATATCCAAACAAAACTTGAAATTTTACAACAATCAACACCCACTCAGGCAGACATAGCCCTGCTCCAAAATGCTATGCAAAATGTGGCTGATGCTTCTGAATTAAACAATGTGAAATTGGCACTTGAATTTTTACAAAATACAGTATAAAATTTGCCTACATCACAGGAACTTAAAAATATTAAGAGGGCAGTGAATAGGATATTGAAATCAGAAGATATCAAGAATATCCAGGCAGAGATCAAACAACTCACTCAGACAGTGGCCACTCTACCAACCAATCAACATATTAATGAACTGCATGCCCTGTTTGAGGATATCAGAAGACAGGTCCATGATCTTACTGCTCAAAATTCAAAATTGGCAATTGTTGAAAATTTACAGCAAATTGTAGCTAATATCAAGCAACAGCTAGGGACCATGGAATCCAATCAGGCAAATGCTGTGTCTGTTTTTGCAACCCAGCTACAAGAGATTGTGCAACAATACAAAAAACTTATTGTGGACATAAAAATCAAGCCAGGCCATGATGATGTTGTTAGAACGATCAATGAGCACCTTGAATCTGTAACAAGCAGATTGCTTACAGCAGAAAGGGAAATAACAGTCATAATCGAGAATCCAAAACATACAGTAATTCTTGAATTGTACAGCATCCCCAACAAAGAATATGATTCTCCATTTACACCAGGAGGCAAAATATATATGCTGTCCCCTGCACAATTTTATTACCAATTTTTTGTTGGGGGCACACTGAGACCAATCAAGATCAAATATTGGCATCAACCACAGGCACACCACTACCCTACCTTATCAATAACAAATGCTGATAACAAAGTAAAAATCAGCAGTGTGGAGTTAGAGGATTTTACAGATCCGAATACATTATAAACAGCCTATACTGAAGATGATGGCACTTTGGAATTTAAAATACATATTGGAGACAAATTATATTTAGAAAATCCTGCAGTCTCAGCTGCTGAACACCCCATAGTTGCAATATTCTTGTTTACATATTATGTCTAGACAAATTATTGTTGATGAATTACACAGACAGGCCAGACATAATTTTAAGAGACTGCCAGTAGTCACAAAGGGCATAGATGATTTATGGCAAAGCGACTTGATTGAAATAGCAAGTGGGCAGTTGAAAAACTTAGACAAAATCAACAAGGGCTACAAGTATCTACTCACTGTAATAGACACATTTTCAAAATTTGCCTGGGCTGTGCCACTCAAATCCAAGACTGGAAAATGTGTTACAGAAGCCATCAGGACAATCATCAATCAGAGTGGAAGATCACCGCGCTATTTGCAAACAGATAATGGCAAAGAATTTTATAATTCTGTGTTCCAACAATTTATTAAAAGCCAGTCAATAAAACATTATTCGAGTTACAGTGATCTCAAAGCCTCAATTGTAGAGAGATTCAACAGAACCTTAAAAAATCTTATGTATAAACAATTTACACTTCAAGGTAATTATAAATGGATTAATATTCTTCCAGAACTTCTACATAAATATAACAACTCGGTCCATTCCACAATCAACATGAAACCCTCTGAAGTAACTCCATCTGATGAGCAAAAATTAATCAGAACTGTTTATTATCCTAGATACCAGCCAACAACAAGAAAGGCCAAATACAGGGTGGGTGATCAAGTAAGAATCAGCAAATATAAGCACTTATTCAAAAGAGGTTTTACAAGAAACTGGAGTACAGAATTATTTACAGTGGTTCAAATTAAACCTGGGACCCTTAACACATATATAATAAAAGACCACCGAGGAGAAATTCTCAAAGGCCGGTTCTATGAAGAAGAACTCAACAAAACTAAACAGCCTGACACATATCTCATAGAAAAAATCATCCGCAGAAAAGGCAACAAGTTACTTGTCAAATGGCTAGGACTTCCAGAACACAGCTGGATCGATGCAGACAAAGTGATAATATGAGCACCTGGGATGTTATAAAAAGGCTGCCAGAACCTGAACAGCAGAATAAGAGAAATGGCAAGTTGCTGCCTGAAAATATTAGGTGTCTTATTGTTGGGCCATCTGCTTGTGGTAAAACTACACTAATGGTTGATAATTTTTTATTGGCACCCAACTGGTTAGACTGGAAAAACAGGCACTTGTATGTCTTTTCTAAGAGCTTGGAACAATTAAAATATCAGCAGCTGATGAAGCTATATGATGGATTGGATATTGCCACTTTTGAACCAGATGTTAAGCCACTTCATGACTGTCTCGATAATTCTGTTGTTGTGTTTGATGACATTATACTGGATAATCAAAACAAGGTTAGAAATTTCTTCACACAGGGCCGGCACAAAAACATTGATTGTTTCTACCTGGCACAGACTTTTTCTAAAATTCCCAAGCAGCTGATCCGAGACAACAGCAATTTTATATGTGTGTTTCATCAAGATCATACCAACCTCAAACACATACATGATGAATATGTAGGTGGGGACTTGAGCTACAATGATTTTTCTAAGTTTTGCAGCAGGTGCTGGAAACAGGACAGTTATGGGTTTGTCACAATTGATATGACAAGAACACCTAATACTGGAAAATACAGAAATAAAATCAACAATTTTCTAGACATTGAAATATAAATAAATAAACATGAAAAGGCCAATTATTGATGATCTTAAATTAAGAGATTATCTTGTAAAAAGATTTAAGGGATGGAAATCAGAGAACCGGGGAATTTATGAAAAACACAAACAAGCAGAACAGCCCATAATTGATGCTATTAGTTATTTAGGTAAAAATATCAAAACTGTTACAGAGCAAAATCAAAATTTGATCACAGAGCTTGTACCTGTAGCTGCAAGGAACATATTAGATTATCCATTCACCCCAATTTCCAGTATTCATACACCTAGTCCTGTTGCTCCTAGAAGAATTGAAGCCACTCAGGATCCTATTGAATTGGGTCTTCTTGCTCAAAAATATTTAACCACACCTAAAGACAATAAAGATGAGGTGTTTGGCTTATATGCTGACACAGAGCCTGATGGTAGCATCATACATAGAATTGGAAATTTCAGAGTAACATTTATGGGGGATGATCTGATTGTATATTCAGAATCTCGTCTCGGAGAAAAAGGTGCTTTTGTTAAGTACCCCGGCACACCTGGGTTGTGGGAACTGATGACTAGGAAAAGGCCTGGCAGCTATACAGATCAAGATTATGATTATTACAAAGAAATATTAATAAAATCAGATGCTCTATACCAGAACAATGATCCCACACAAAAAAGAGTCAAGTCTAGCAGTGGGGCAAAATACAATAATTTAATCAAGCCCATATGGTCACAAATCAAGACTGGCAGTGGAATCAAACAATACAACACCCTGCCTAAAGAATTTGTCTGGGTTGATGATGTCAGGAAACTTGTAGATAGGTTATTGGTGATAGCTGGGGAGGAAAATGCTGGGAACCACAATTTTTACAATGAAAAGGTTGGAATTATGGACATGATAAGCACCAAATTGTCTAATTTTATAGTGAATGACACTAAGGGGATTGGATATCTTATAAAAATTATTAATACTCTACCCCCCAAATTTTGGAATATTTCTGAGGGTCGGGTGTTGGTTAATGACATTATAAACAAGCTGCCCTTTGAACTACATATTCCAGGTTATCAGTATTGTGGTCCAAGCACAAAATTGGACCATAGATTAAACAGAGGGGACCCTGGTGTTAATCCCCTAGATGCTGCTTGTAGAGACCATGACATAGCATACAACACAAATTCTGATCTTGACAAGAGACATGTTGCAGACAAGAAATTAGAAGAGGCTGCATTTGGTAGATTTGTAAGCAAAGATGCTTCTTTGAGTGAAAAAATAGCAGCATTGGGAACCACCATAGCTATGAACACCAAACAAAAACTGGGGTGGGGGTTGTGAATATATATATAATAAACCTACAATGAAGGCCAAGGGTGTTATGTATCAAATACCTTATGCAGGTCTCAAATCTCTTAAAACTATTGATAGCCTTTTGACCAAAAAGCAGCGCAAGAAAAAAAGCTCTTGTATTGCAAAGGGGCATGGTATGAAATTGTTGCTTAGTACCCCCCAATTAAAAAAATTACAACAATCTAGAAAAAAATCACATGTGGGGGGATTTATATTTACCATCCCGGCCATCTTAGCAGCACTTGGGGCTGTGGGGAGCTTGGCTGGGGGATCAGCTGCCATAGCAAAAACAGTAATAGATGCCAAGAAAAATAGGGCAGAATTAGATGAGCAGAGGCGCCATAACCTGGCCATTGAGAAACAAGGCAAAGGTGTTAAGAGAGCCATGAATAAGTTTAAAAAAAACAAGAGCCGCTTACAAACCAAGATATTGAAGCTTTAATCAAGCCACTGGGCATCAAACATTTTAGAGGTGTGTACATGTCTGATCCTTTACCAGAGCAACCACTCAACAAAGAGTGTGGCATTGTTAATTTGGATAAGTTCAAAAATCAGGGCACTCACTGGATTTGTTATCTTAAATATTTAAAAAATGAGGCATTTGTGTTTGATTCATTTGGAGGTGTTCCACCTGAAAATTTAATAAAATATCTAAATTCAGCTAATCTTTATTACAATAATGCCCGTGTTCAAAACTTCAAAGATGTTAATTGTGGACATTTGTGTTTATCTGTTCTCAGATATATGTCTCAAATAAATAAACCATCAATTGAAGATTTTCAAAAAGCCTTGTGGTATTTAAAACATCATGGGGGTATTCCATCTCACCAGCCAAAATTCAATATTGAAACTCAAATTGCATGATGATATAGTATATCCCAAAACAATAGCTCTCAGAGCATTTTACGGCATGTACCTGATCCCAAATATTACACACCACAACAATACAATTGCAGTAGGGGATCAAAAAATTGTCATCACTCCAGGGCAATATAATCTATCCACTCTAAATGCTCAATTACCCAGAGGTGTAGTGTTAAGTCAAAATTCTGTCACTCACAGAGTAGAGATTGTATCTGCTACAGAAACAGTGGATCTGGGTACTATAGGAGAGCTGTTAGGCTTTGAGAACAACACAAAACTTGAAGCAGGCATCAAACACACTGCTATGAATATACCTAAATTCTTGGCCATAGAGACTCTGAATATTCACTGTAATGTGGCCGAGGGTATGATCACCAAATCAAATGGCATAGGCACTCACAAACAAACCGGCATCATTGCAACATTCAAACCTAATTCTGAATTCATGGAGCCCATCATCTACAATCCATCCCCAACATTATATTTTCCTGTGTGCCATAATAGAATAGATTATATTGAATTGATGGTCACTAATGAAAAAGAAGAATTAGTTGATTTTGCTGGAGCCACAACAACTGCAATCATAGAGATTAACATTTAAATAAAAATACATACAATGGAAAATATTGAGATTTATGAGCTGCAATCATTCCCCCCAAACAGGAGGACATTTGCAAATTTAAATCAACCCAACACAGAGATTGAGGTTGATCTTGATGTAGGGGATGGCTTTATACACCCCCACAGAGCAGATCAATACATCAAATTTGATGTTGTAAAGCTCGATGGTACAGATTATCCGGCAAATTCAAATATAAGACTTGTAGACAATTTTGTGCCGCATCTATTCTCTGAAATTGAGATCAGAAAGCATGGTGTTGTTATAAACAGAATAGATTATCCCGGCATTACCTCCACGGCTTTGGCCACACTAAAATTATCCAAAACCGAGGCTTCTTACTACAGAATCGGTGGATTTGAAGCTGGTGATAAAATATTATCTAAAAACCACACTGTGCTGTTCCCTATGCGCCTGTTGCCAGGATTCTTCTCAGATTTCAAAGATATTATGTGGAAGGGTGGTTTAAGAATTACATTTAGGAGAGCTGCCAATGATAATAATGCTCTGATGAGGTACAGTACATTAAACTCTACAGGGGAAGCTCTGCCTAATACCCTACCTGATGAAGGCAAATGCATTATTCAGACTATGGAGTTAAGAATCCCTGTTGTTGAATATGAGGCCAGTTATGCTCTTAAATACAAAGCTGATATCCTAAAAAATCCACTGATTCCTCTGCAATTTTACACATATCAATGTGTACAGAAGCCCGCAACTGGTTCTTATTATGAGTTTGATGCTACAAATTCATTCTCCAGCATACAATATGACATGCCTGATTTTGTAGTGGTTCTGTTTCAGACTGGAAGACACAATAATCAGGAAAAAAATTCAAGTAAATTTGATAACTGCAACATCAAAAACATATATCTTAAAAATGGCAGAAATGTGGTCTTTCCTAGAGAAAATTACAATTTAGACATGTCCAAGGATGATTTCCTCAAATTATATGAAGCATTTTCGGCTTTCAAAAGGGTCACTACTGGCAATACTGACATGTAATACACACCAGATGAATTCAAAGCACAGAGACCCATGTTTGTAATTAACACTTCAAAAAGGAAACAAGTTGTGGTGAATGACAGGACAAACATTAAAATTATCTGTGAATTCCATGAGGCATTACCTGATGACACCATATGTAGTGTTATTCTCATAGGGGAAAAATCATATGTTTATGATGTAAGAAATGAGAGAGTCACGGAGCAATTCTAGAGGGCTGACTCAAAAACAGAATCCCCTTGATTACAAAACAATAATACCAACACTTTGCTGTCAGGAAATATATTACTTACCCAAATTTTATAGCACATCTGCCAAAAGCTTAAATACAGAAATATGCAATGTTTTGCAAGTTACAGACCTGGATTATATTATTGCGACAAGACCAAAAATCCAAGAAGCCAATACTAGGAATTTCCTCAATATGATAAATGGTAAGTAATTTTCCCTGAAAGGGTACACAGTGTAGATAATAATTTCTCTTTGAGTCCCATGATAAATGACATGTAATTTCCCTCTGAAAAAGCATAGTGCAGGTTATGCCAGCAGATAAAATCTCCCAGGCATACAGAAAGAAGGCAATTACTCTTTGATGATGAATAATATGTTATTTCTCTCTGAAAAGACGCAGTGCTATAGATTATATCTGCTGGCATAAAAGAAATATAATTTTCCCGGGCACAAAACATAGGATTGATTAAAAGATTAGAAGAACATGCAACATGCAACATGCTTGACCTCTATTCCATTGTATTGATCAGGGAGTTTTGCCTCATAGAAATATAACAGCAGTTAATGTGATTTTATACCCAGACAACAGCTATTAACTAGGCTCTGTTGTATAACACTTTTACCAGGTTTTCAGATCTGGGAGTTGTATATCAACTAGCAGTAATTATTCTCAAAATCTCACGTATGGAAATATTATTTTGCCACACATATTTCAATCTATCAAGACTCGAACCCAGAACCCTTTATTTACAAGACAACAATATTAACATTTTGCCATCAAGAAAAGCTTCACATTTTATCAAGATTCAAACCCAAACCTTTTGATTACAAAACAATAAAAACCATGGGGCTATGCACCACACTCCACTGGGCCTCAGAACCCAGTAGCTATAAGTTTTATATTAATATACATGGCAGAATCAATCTGAGGGGGGGGGGTCACCATTTCTACACTAGAATTCAATTCCTGGGATTTTGACAGAAAAACACACTATAAGCAATAAGATGATAAGAGAACTTGGCATAGTTTTAAGTATAAACAAATCAATCTGAGGGGAGCTCTTCCTTTCTGAAAAATTCCCGAGGGCATTTTTACAAAAATCTTGGATTAGGCAGGGTTCCACACTGGAGCAAAAAACTCATATGGGCATGTTGAGCTTGTTTTAAGTATAGCCAAACCTGCTTGAGGGGAGCTCTTCCTTTCGTGAGTTTATAGTACCACAAATACAACTACTATTGCAAGAACATATTGCACCACATGCCGAAACCGTACCACCTCAGACACTGTGCGTCACATCTGCTACCGAATTTGCAATGACAAGTATTCAAGGTTATCCTCTGTAAGGGTCGCAAAGCAAAATGGTGTCAGCCTATATATATATATACAGCTTCTTCGTTCGTACTCAGTGGTATATTTTAACATCTCTTCATGAATCGGAAGTTCTTTGGGGAAATTGAACCAAGGGTAAGGGGGTTAAAAACTCACCAAACCCCTCTTCTAGCGACGCCACGATGAACTCTTATATTGTGCCTAGAGTTGTCTGGTGTGAAGCATATGGTTAGCGCCAATATTAGTAAAAAATAGAGATTTCTTGCCCAATTTTGTGGACCGAAATCCTAACCATATATGGAGCTAAAGTCAATGCCGCAAAAATTTCGTCGCCGCCACACACCCCTTAGGGGTGGGAGGTAAATTTGAAATTTCAAATGGAACACCCCCATTCGTTTTACATATTTGGATTCCGTGTTGAAAGAGAAGTATTTTTTGTTTGAAAAATTTTGTAAAAAAATTGCAAACTTCGAACATTTATAAACATTTGGTAGTTTCAGATTCATTTTGTTCCCTTATGTAATAACAGTTTTGGTTTCCGTTGAGAACATTGCATAAACGAATTTTATTCAAGAAGTGTGTGCGGGGAGTTCGGCGGAGGGAAGTTGTTTGCAATTTATGCTTGTGTAACAATAAATAGTATTAATTTGTTCCAACTCTTTGGTTTCGAGGAGCAGTTTCATATGAACAACAAAATTAAGTATTTTACTACAAATTAGTTATCATTTGAGGTACACAAATAAATGTTTAAAGGAGCAAATGTTCAAAATGATGACCGTTCTCTTCAATGCATTTCAAAACACGGTGTCTGAAGCTCCACACTGTTCGTCCCAAAATGTCAGGAGTGATAGAGGCACAAGAATCAATAATTCGTTGCCTCATGTTTTCTGGCGTTGTTGGAACTTCGTGGTAGCACTTTTCTTTAAGTAGTCCCCAAAGGCAGAAATCAGGCAACGTGAGATCGGGTGAACGAGCTGGCCAAGAAACGGTCCTCCACGTCCTATCCATCGACCAGGAAACTTTATGTCCAACATGGCTCGAGCCTGAATGGAATAGTGAGTAGTGTTGTTCATATGAAATTGTTCCTTGAGGCCGGAGAGTTGGAACAAATAAAGTAATGCTATTTATTGTTACACAAAAACATAAGTTGCAAACAGTTTTGTTTTGCCGAATTCTTTGTACGCATTTTTTGAGTGGGGTTCGTTTATGCAATGTTCCATTAATACTCTTCATATTATTTCTTTAGTATAAAATTACATTATTTTTTCATAATAAAGCTGGACTCTAAATAAGTTCAAGAAATGCTTACAGAATTATTTACTCTTCCTAATAACTTGAATATTATGCTTTAATATAAGCTATAAAAACACACATAAATTATTAATAAAATTACTATTAAAAATGTAATTTTTTTTTTTTTTTTTTTTTTTTTTTTTTTTTTTTTTTTACATATGGGGGGCTCAACAGCTGCTGTACGGTATTGTCCATGGATGTTAAAATTTTTGTTTTTTTTTTCTGAATAGACGGACATATCAGTGTTGCAATCTCCAGATGAGACCGGAGCTTATTATTATTATTATTATTTTAAACAGCAGAGCTGGTTTTCGAAAGTAACTCCTCTCTCGCCGCGGCCTTTGCGATTTTTAAATTTTTACTTATTTCAGAAAAACGATATATCTCGGAGACTATTTGAGCAATCTACTTCGGATAACTGATATGCCTGTATCGACTGGTAGTGTATGTAGTGTCTTGTGTAGTATCGGTGGTGTGTATGTATGTGTCTTGTGTTGTAGTTGTGCTGTCTAGTATGTTTGTGTAGTAGTTGTGCTGTCTAGTATGTTGGTTTTGTCTTGCGTAATAGTTGTGCTGTCTAATTTGTTTGTGTTTGTCTTGTGTAGTAGTTGTGGTGTGTTTGTGTTTATATTTTGTTATAGTTGTGATGTGTTTGTGTTTGTCTTGTGTAGTAGTTCCTCCATTCATATTGGGGGTTAGGCGTAGAGCTGACAACTCTACACTGTAAAAACACATGTCAAGAAACAACAATATAAGGCCATGGATGTTCCCAAGGTAAAATATTCCGGAGGTAAAATAGTCCCCCGTTCGGATCTCCGGGTGGGGACTACTTTGGGAGGTCCCTGGACTAAGAATAAAATCTACGTTAGGAATAAGGATATTAAATTAGGCACCTGGAATGTTCTGAGCCTTTACCGCCCTGGGGCATTTCAGTGTACAGTTAATGAGATAGTTAAGTATAAATTAGATGTAGTAGCTGTCCAGGAAGTTAGGTGGCCAGGAGAAGGGAATTGTAAAACTAAAAATTATACTTTTTTCTATGGTGGTACTGAAAATCATAATTTTGGAACAGGCTTTTTCATAAATAATAGAATTATCTCAGCTCTTAAAACAGTAGAATTTATTAATGATAGGATATCATATGCAGTTTTACAGGGTAGGTGGTGTAAAATTATTTTAATAAACATACATGCACCAACGGAAGATAAAGATGATAATACTAAAGATGATTTTTATGCAGAGTTAGAACAGGTCTTTGATAAATTTTCTCAGTATGATATGAAAATTCTGTTAGGTGACTGTAATGCACAAATTGGCAAAGAAGAGACGTTTAAACCCACAATTGGTAAAGAAAGTCTTCATGAATTAAGTAATGATAATGGTATAAGATTGATTACTTTTGCAACCTCAAAGAATTTAATTGTGAAAAGTACCACTTTTAAACATAAAGATATCCATAAATATACCTGGTCTTCTCCAGATGGTAAAACTCATAATCAGATAGATCATATTCTCATTGATAAGAGAAGGCATACTAGTATAATTGACGTTCGTACACATAGAGGTGCTGACTGTGCCAGTGACCATTATTTAGTAATTGCTAAATTAAGAGAAAGACTCTCAGTGATAAATCATAAGCAACAAAATCTAAAAGTTCTAAAATTTGATACAGGAAAGTTTACTGATGAAAGAATTAAGAAAGATTACCAAATTAAACTGTCAAATAGATTTGATGTTTTGCAGGATTTAAATGATGATGAAAATATAAATGAAACAGACGTAAATAAGAATTGGGAGCACATACGTAATGCAATAGAATCAGCAGCTAAAGAAAGTATAGGATACGATAAACCGAGAAAAAGTAAGCCATGGTTTGATAATGAATGTCATAATCTAATAGAAATAAGAAATCAGGCTAGACTTAGGTGGTTAAATAACTATGATGATACAAATCTAAACAATTATAATAAAATAAAGCGAGAAGTTAACCGCACGTTTAGAAGTAAAAAAAGAGATTACTTGAAAAGCAAAATTAACGAAATTGAAACAAACAGCAAAAATAAAAATATCAGAGATTTATATAAAGGTGTAAATGAGTTTAGAAAGGGGTGGCAACCTAAAGTAAACTTGATAAAAGATAAAGACGGTGATTTTCTAGCTGACCCAAGTGATATTCTAAATAGATGGAAGAACTACTTTAATGACCTTTTAAATGTCCATGTAGGAGATAAATCAGAAGTGAATGAAGTACACACAGCAGAACCTTTAGTTCCAGAACCTAACTTGACTGAAGTTAAAGATGCTATTAAAAGGCTAAAGAATAACAAAGCACCTGGCATTGATTTAATACCAGCTGAGTTAATTAAATATGGTGGAAATTCATTAATATGTCAAATTCATAAATTAATTTGTTTAATATGGAATAAAGAAGAAATCCCTCAACAGTGGAAAGAATCCATAATTGTTCCTGTGTTTAAAAAAGGTGATAAAATGAACTGCAATAATTACCGTGGAATTTCTCTACTCTCAACAACATATAAAATATTATCTAACATTCTTTTAACAAGACTAACACCATATGCTAATGAAATTATAGGTGATTATCAATGTGGATTTAAACGTAACAGATCAACTACAGATCAAATTTTTCACATCAGACAGACACTTGAAAAAAAGTGGGAATATAATCAAAATGTCCATCAGCTATTCATTGATTTTAAAAAAGCATATGATTCAGTCAAAAGAGATAAACTATATAATATATTAGTAGAGTTTGGAATACCTAAGAAGATTGTTAGTATGATAAAAGTATGCACTAGTGAAACAGAAAGTAAAATTCGTGTGGGTATTAACATGTCTGACAAATTTACAATTCATGATGGGTTAAAACAAGGAGATGCATTATCTCCATTGCTCTTTAATTTTGCCTTAGAATATGCTGTTAGGAAGGTAAAAGAAACTAAAGAAGGACTAAAATTAAATGGTGTGACTCAGTTGTTAGCATATGCAGATGATGTAGACTTACTGGGGGATGATGTGAATACAATTAAGAATAATGCTAAAATATTTTTCAAAACTGCTAAAGAGATAGGTTTGGAAGTCAACAAAGAGAAAACTAAATATATGCTTACAGGCCGAAACCAAGTGTTAGGTAATAATCAAAATCTAATTATTGATAACAACTCGTTTGAACCAGTTTCCAAATTCAAATACTTAGGAGTAATATTAACAAATGAAAATTATATTAAAGAGGAAATAAAAAGTAGGCTTAATTCAGGAAATGCATGTTACTTCTCTCTTCATAAACTTTTGTCTTCTCGTTTAATATCTAAGAAACTAAAAGTTAAAATATACAAAACCGTAATTTTGCCTGTAGTATTATATGGATGTGAAACTTGGTCCCTTACATTGAAAGAGGAACATAAATTGAGAGTATTTGAAAATAAGATCCTTAGGAAAATATTTGGACCTAAAAGGGATGAGGAGACAGGTGAGTGGAGAAGGTTACATAATTTAGAACTACATAATTTGTATTCGTGTCCAGATATTATTAGAATAATTAAATCAAGAAGACTTAGGTGGGCAGGCCATGTGGCACGAATGGGAGAGGAAAGAGGAGTTTACAGGATTCTTGTTGGGAAACCTGATGGTAAGAGACCTGTAGGAAGGCCAAGACGAAGATGGAGGGACAACGTTGAGATGGACCTAAGGGAAATCGGTAGGGATGGAAAAGAGTATATAGATCTTGCTCAAGATAGGGAAAGATGGAAGGCCTGTGTTGCTGCAGCCATGAACCTTCGGGTTTAAGAAGGCTAGAGAGTTAGTTAGTTAATATATATATATATATATATATATATATATACACACACACACACACATTATTTAAAAAAGGCAGGCAAAGGTATTTTCAATACTCGTTCAAATGAACGCACATTTCCACATTCATTTCAACCTCTAGCAAACAGGCATTGCGATTTGCAGACATAACTGAGAAGAGTATATCTAGAGTTCAAGTTGACGAAAAGTGGCGACTACAGCCTCACTGAAAAATTGTAATTAAATTAAGTATTTTTGGATAATGTTATATCTTCGGATGATGATCCCTCGGGAGGCACGTCACTTCTTGCCGTATGTCACACATGACTGGTCGAACTTCTAACGACAAGATCAAGTACGTTACAAAAAATTATGTCACAGCTGAGAAAATGTTCGCGTCCAACAAAATCGTGATAAACACCTCAAGCGAATTTAGACGGCTTATAAAAATGACTTTTTATTCGTAGTCACAGCTGAAAAAGTGTATTTTTGGCTTTATGCTCTTGAAATCGATTGTTGTACGCTCTAAAAGTAAAAATTGCACCAAACCGCCCATTAGCCCTACTGGTCACATGATTTGAGACGTAATGATATTTATTTCACATGAAGAATAATAAAACATAAATGGAAATGGTGAGTTATTTCCCGACTATTTTCGCTGTCTCTTCGTAGGTCCCTCTGGCTGGTGAAAGCTAACTTACCAACATCATCACATCCATGCACGAGGATGGTTGGACAGGATCACTACAAATTCGTACTAATTCTCCAAACGTTTCGAACAGTCCGAGTACATTAGGATTGATCTGAATATACGATAATCTAAACATTGCCTTGTTAGTAGGGTAGAAATATGCCTTTGAGAAAAACTCCAACTTGGACCCTTCACAAACCTGTCATCTTAGTGCACGAACTCACATTCTCTCTACGTTTCGCGGCTGTTTCATTGCAGTGACGATCTAAAAGAGCGGAAAAAAAGGCTTTGAAAGGTGAGTGTAAAAACGTACTTTCAAGTACGCACGCTCCAGCGTTGTTACTTTCTAAAACATGTGTCGTCCATGTATCTCTATCGTGAGCTTTGTAAACCTAAAAATGTTGCTGCTTTTCCTCACGTTTTTTCCATATCGTGAATTTTGTAACCTAATGTTCGCACCTCTTATTTCGGATTCTTTTTGTTTCCATATCGTGATCTTTGTAATCCTATATGATGATTATTTTTCTTTGTTTCTCGGTCTAATTTATTCTAAGTGACCTTGCCTTTCATGACGATTTATTTTTGTCCGGTGCAACTAAATTTTCGCACCACCATCTTTCGTGATATAACTTAAACATTTCACTGATCATTTTTTGTTTTTCGGTCTAAATGAACCTAAGTGTCATCTACGAGTTACCGAATGCCCCTGGCCCAAGTCTCGAAAATAGTGCAAAAGAGAGGTATCCACTCACCACCTGTTGACAGAGAGGCAAAACTTGGAATTTTTTTCGATTGACGAAAATTGGTTCTATGATGACCTATACTATTTTTGGTATGGGAGCACAGAGGACACCGAGACTCGACCAACACAGTAAACCCCCAGACATCTCTAAGGCTACATGTTCGGACGTTACGAGTGATCAAAAGTTTTCGTGGGTGTGCAAACACCCCTTACCCTTGAACTTAGGAGCACCAAACTTTGGCACACGTATTCTACATCCCAAAATTTTCGACAGAGGGGTCAACCGTGAAAACCTATGCTTATTTTGTTAGGAGCCGATGCTAACGCATGGCTCTACGATGATCCTATCGAGCGTTCAAAAAATAAATTTCGGTAATTGGCCCACCCTGGACCTCCAAATTTTGTACACGTACTCTTCATCACCAAAATCGACAAGGGGGTTGACGGGGGAGATTTTTCGATTCATTTTCACGCTATCTCTTATCGTTTTCGAGATATTGGCAATTTTTAACGCTGGACTTCGAAAATGTTCGACAGAGGGGTCAAACATGATAACCTATGTTCATTTTGTTAGGACCCGATGCTCTACGATGATCCTATAGAATAGAATCGTCACCCTTGAACTCAGGACCACCAAACTTGGCATCACCAAAATCGACAAGAGGTAAACGGGGGAGATTTTTCGATTTATTTTCGCTCTATCTCTCACCGTTCTCGAGATATTCGCAATTTTTAACGCTGGACTTCGAAATTTTTCAGAGGTGTGCGTGTTTTTTATTATCCCCACCCCTTTGAACCCAAAAGTAAGACCAGTGTGTTCCACCTCTCTATCAACGCTTGTCACTACACCCGATGATGTGTAGTCTCTTTCAGCTCACCGTGCCCTAGGTCTCGAAGATTTCAACACCATGTTCCCCAGGAAAACTGTGCTATCCCCTCTCCATTAACTTGAACACATGTTTTTCGGAAGGTATTTTTCCTCAAGTTTGGAAACAAGCTAATATCACACCAATTCTCAAAGGTTGTAACACAAATGTTGTTTCATCTTACAGACCAATCTCCTTACTCTCTCCATCACCTCTGAAAAAGTAATCAAAAACAGACCGTAAGTAGTGGTGCTTGGCTTCTTGACCGCCATTAAGTGAGCCGCAGTGTTGCCAACCCACCCCAAGAAAATTTCATCATGTGATATTTTACATTCGAAGCTAACCTACAAATAGGAGTTGGCAACACTGACTAGATGCTTCACGAACCTTTTGATTTTTAAACATTTTGCCATATGATATTTCACAGGCGAGGCTAACCTACAAATAGGAATTGACGGCGTAGCCTTCTAAGATGATAAGTATGCAGTAAGATGAAGAAGAATTAATGACGCTAACTGGCAATAGTGGTGGTGGTGCAGTGTTAATGCCCCCTCCCTTTTCTTCCCCCTTTCTCTCCTCTTTCTCTCCTCTCTCCCCCTCTATTTTCTTCTAGCATACTGATCTATTGCATGCTAACCAAACCTCTTGGGAGGCAGGCTCTTGTAACGCCACGGGTCCTCCACATGTATGTATGTACGTAATGCGATTTGGGGGGGAAGGGGACCAAAATTTTGAACTTACGGCTGGAAAATGTTTCTATAACATGT
This sequence comes from Lepisma saccharinum, assembly GCF_977018435.1. Classification (NCBI taxonomy): domain Eukaryota; kingdom Metazoa; phylum Arthropoda; class Insecta; order Zygentoma; family Lepismatidae; genus Lepisma; species Lepisma saccharinum. Next base: position 68,064,432 of record NC_139246.1, on the reverse strand, counting down.
TTTCGTTCGAAGCAAATTCATATATGTTGTTAAATAAATAAATATTAACATTTTGCTATTAATTTTAAATATATACTTATTGTATTGTAGCAAATTATTTTTTTGGTATCGAAAAGCCACTGTGCTCTCTCTGTCATCGTATTTGAAAATTATTTTCCTGTGGACATCTAGAAACTACAATTTCATCATTCTGCGTTCTAACAATGTTGACAGAATGACAAATTGAACAATCGATAGGGCCTTGGGACGACGGAAGTTTACTTCCTGGTTTTTCAGTAGCTGAACAATAAAGATGGAATTCTTCACTGGCGTATACAATTTGTTTTGTTCTTGTTTCAATTAAGACAATGCTATGTGGCTACAAGGTTACAGCAGTTTTTTTAAGATCAAACCTGGCAATTGCTGAGAAATAGTGACGTCAGATAATAGCATTGGAAATCGTCGCTGAAATATAGGGGACTATTTTCTAGAGCGAATTGTCACGGATTTCTATTGGTCCACGTTGCGTTGGCTAACATATTACTCCTCGACCTCACTAAAAAACGGATAAAACTAAAAGGTTTAGTGTGGAAAAGATCTGTTTCATTTTGAACTTCGGTGAAGCAGAACATTTCAGTAGGATTTCCAAAAAAAAGTGACTAACTTTGTTTCTTAGCTTGCATGGGTTGGCTTTGATTTATAAATATTGCGTTGGTTTTGTGAGTCAATTCTGAAAAACCTAACAGATTTAAGGGATTGTGGATAGAAGGTAACTTCCTGAAAAACCTAACAGCTCTTATGTATTGTGAAAGAAAATATACTCACAAAACATACAAAGAGGGAGAATATAGAAGGTGTTTCATGTCTCTCTGCTTTATATATATATATATATTGGGTTGGTGCGAATGAAATGTCCGGCCCAGGTGCGTCATTGCCAAAGGCCAAAAGAATCAAAACTACAATACCTGGTTAATCAAAATAGTCGCCGTCTGCAGCCACACACTTTTGTCATCGCTCAGAAAACAAATAGATTCCATGGCGAAAGAAGTCTGGAGTCTGCGACGCAAAGATCTCCTCAACGGCATGTTGCACCGCCCGATCATCAGCGAAGGTCTTCCTTGTTAGGAAGTTATCGAGATGACGGAAGTGATGGTAGTCAATGGATGAGAGGTCGGGAGAATATGATGGATGAGGAAGGGTTTCATATTGCAACTCATGGAGTACCTGAACCGTCCTCTGCGCGACATGTGTACGAGCATTGTCGTGCAACACGAGGACACCCTAACTGTGGACCAGTGCTGGATGCTTGCGGATAAGTTTGCTGTGCATTTCATGCAGTTCAGCACTGTAACGATCTGCATTGATGGTTTCACCTCGCCTGAGAAAGACATGATAGATCACACCCACCATAGACCACCATACCAGCAACAACACCTTCCGTGGGTGGAGAGGTGGTTTCGGAAACTGCCCTGGATGTTGATCACGATCCAACCATTGTCCTGATCGTTTATGATTGTCATAGCAGATCCATTTTTCATCTGAAGTGACAATCCGATGCAGGAAACCATCCCGGTTGTTCCTTACACTCAGAGAACTCCACACCTTCAGACGGCGAGTCTTGTTGACCGGTGAAAATCATGTGGTACCCATGAGTCCAACTTTTTCACTTTACCGATCGCACGGAGCCACCGAACAACTGTGGCATGGTGTATGCCTAACTCGTCTGCAATGGCACGAACACTTTTCCGAGGGTCCGCTTCCACGGCGTTCCTGAGGAGCTCATCCGAACATGATGTTGGTCGATGGCCACTGGGTTCATTTTGCAATGCTGTGTCACTGGAACGAAATTTGACAAACCAGCGGCGAATGGTGCATTCATTTACCATTCCTGGCCCAAATGCACTGTTAGTGTTTTTGGCGGCTTGCTGAGCAGAATGTCCCAGTTTGAATTCGTAAAGACAAATCACTCGCAAATGTGTGTTCTCCAAGGTGCACTTTCAGACGACCCTGTTCAGCAACACCCTGCCTCCTGACTGTATGGGTGCTCCAGCCTGTTTGCTGGACGTATACAGAGTTTATGACGTTAGACCCGTGACCTCAGTCAATCCCTGTGTTGTGTTGTTGAGGTGAGTTTCCCACCAGACGTCAAAGCGGACATTTCATTCGCACCAACCCAATATATATATATATATATATATATATATATATATATATATATATATATATATATATATATATATATATATATATTTGGAGCATACTGAAAAAAGCAATATACAACTAGTTTTAAGAATTTGTGAGCAATATGTTATTCGTGAATTCTTAGAAAAACTAGTTGTATATTGCTTTTTCAGTATGTGGGTAGCTTTAATATATATATATATATATATATATATATATATATATATATACACACACACATGGTGACTGGTAATTAGATGTATTCCCTGAAAGGGGTTAAAGTAGAGACAATTTGAAATAAATTTGACCATATAATTCCCCGTCCGAAAATTAGTAGTTTTCGAGATAATCGAATTTCAATTTTTTTTAAAAAAATGACAATTTTCCACATAAAAAGATGAATTGAGAAAAAAACTACTCATTGTATGGAACTTATTTCAGCATTTTCTGATAGCTAACAAATAAGTGGTTTTCCCAAATAACAATCACATGTATGTAACGGAAGGGTCCATACTTACAAGTCATGATAAAAAAATGCATTCTTAGTTTACTTGGCAACGTATTAATAACAAAAATGGTATGGCACGAAGCGTACAAATTACTTAAATTACTTCCTTGTGATCTCTGATATCCAACAAGGTACAAATGTTGCCAACATTCACATTTGTGTACAAGAAATAATACTTCATTCATCATCATATGAATGGAATCAATGAACAATACAATTAAAGAACATTACACGTTTTGATCAAAGTGGGAACCTCCGTTACGAATGCAGGCACGCAGGTTTTCACGGACATTTGGTCTCTTAACTCGTGATGCGATGGTGTCCTTGATGTGTTGACCAGCTGTTAAGATTCTCTTCCTGAGCTCTTCTTGCGAGTTTAACCTCTTTCAGGGAATACATCTAATAACCAGTCACCCTTTATATATATATATATATATATATATATATATATATATATATATATATATATATATATATATTGCTCTTCTGTGTGCCGTTGTTGTTAGGAAATATTTTCGCGGGGCATATTTCAAAAATAATAATATAAGGTCGATAAGAAATGCGTTAAATTGTTAGAGGTAGGCAAGAAAATGGAGGGGTGTAATCGAAGAGTTGTGTGTGTTTGATATGTAGTGGAAGTACATAGTATTCGAATCTTATTATTTAAAATATTTAGTTTTTTATGCACGCTTATTGATATTAAAGCTGAAATTTAAAAAATGCAGCAACTATATCCAATTATGCTTATGGTCACAAAAAAATGGCTTGAGATTTTGTTTTTAATACGGCCGACTCGCAATGATTGTGCCAAATATGAACAGGCTATATAGATTGGGAGAGAGATGGATAGAAAAAGTTAATTAAAATTTAATTTCATTATTGCAACACGGAACTTAAATGAACATACATATAAATTAAATGTTTTGGTGCTGATCACATCACATATTGCCAACTATGTATTGGACTTCTCATATGCACAGATATGAATTTTTTTGGTGTTGTAGTGCAAATATGTTGTCTGGCTCGGGACCTGGACCTACAGTCTAAAATATTATGGCATTATTCCTGCCATTATTTGCAATCTTGGCAAGAGAGAAGAAGAAAAGTTATATATACATATATTTTTTTCATATCGAGGCTATATTTAAATTTATAGATGCGCGCATGCGCGCAGGGGTGATTTTTTTTTGTTCGGGTGGGTTGTAAAGTGGGTGAGTATCTTGGAAAAACAATAGTATACACATAAACCAAAGTCACATGAGGTCCCATAGGAGCCAAGAAAATCAATGTCTTGGAAAATGTCATAAAGCAAGCACCTTAATCTTTACGAAAGTCGACTTCCGGTTTGTCAAGATGTTACTTCCGGTCTGTCAAGAAAATTTTCTTAAGACAAATATCTTAAGACGTTTTCCAAGACATTGATTTTTTTGACTCCTAATTGGCTAGGATGATGATTTTTGGTTTGTTGGATAGGATTCGACGAGAACTATTCGACTAGCAAATAAAATCGATTCTACCCCCCTCAAGTTTCGGAAATATCGACATTTTTTATTTTTTGAGAAACTTGATTTGCTGGCTTAGTTTTTACCCTAATTCGAAAATTTTAATAGCATTCGATAAAAAATTAGAAGTACTCTACAACCTATTGGAGGGATGATTCAAATTCAAATTCAAATTTTCTTTATTAAAGGGCGAGGTTCAGCCTGTGGCTGTTTTCGAGTTACTTTGTATTAAAAAATCAAGATGTAATTTCTAAGATGTTTTGTAATTCACAACTATGGGTTGTAGGAAAACGATTCTTGTTTTATCTGCTATGGCTCGACGAATAGTATAAACAAAAATAATGCTTATGGTTTGATTTCAAAAAATGGCGACATGAAATAACTCTGTTTTCTGAAATTATGATTTATACTTCACATTCCAAGAGGACTGAGGGTCAGAAAAAGGAGATTTTTTGTTAGAAAAAACTTAAATAGATTTATGTACACATAATATTTTTTGTTTTTTCTATACACAATATTTTTTTCATTTATTTACAGGATTGAGAAAGGAGCACGAATATCATATACATAAATAATACACACGAAACCAGCACCATGGTGAATTAGCCTTCCAAGGATTTTTTTTTATTCCAAAGCATTTATTTTGTGACACTCCACTAAATATATAAAATAACATACCCCACAAATATTTTCAACAAGATGCAATCTGTGAAAATTTGCCCTATGTCTGAAACTAGTGTTTCAAGTAAAACTTTCGAAAGACACTGCCGTACCTGTGTACCTGGTAAGCATGTGACCGCTACAGAACCATGTCGCAGGTGCGGTAAACATATCTCAAAAGCGAAAGCCGACTCGCCAACATACGCCAAACGTGTCAGGCCTGTGGCGAAAGCGAACCAGTCTCCTTTCTAGCTTTTGTTAGAGGACTTTGTCCTCACTTCGGAGGGCTCATGTGACGTACGTAGCTTTTTGGAGAACGTGCAAGCCAAAATTATTTCCATCCTCAGCGATGCGCTTGCAACGCACTCCACCAAATTCTACGAATCGCTATGTTGCCTGTACAAGAAGCCGTCTGATGAAATTTATAGCTTCTACAACAATACCAAGGCGAAGACGCTGAATCTGGCGGATGTCGACAACCTAAAGGTCATCTACAACGAGTTTGCCTAGGAGCTGGTGGCCAAGCAGGAGAAACATCAAGCTATGGGCTCAGGAGGTTCGCTGTGTGGTGAATCTCACGAACTGTGTATCAAACTTAACAAGTTTGTGTCTCTCTCCGCGTCGAGCTATGTCCCCTTACCACGTACCATTGCGGCAAAGAAGGCTGCCCTGAATATTCAGAACAGTGACGCCAAGTGCTTTCTTTGGTCGGTGCTTGCAGCGTTGCACCCTGTCCACTGGAAAAAACATCCACACCGAGTTAACCACTACAAGCAGTACGAGCCAGAGCTGGAAGATGCAATGGTTGGGATAGACTACCCGGTGGAGGTCTCGGATATTCGCAAGTTCGAGGCCCGTACACACAACCAGCATTTGGCTATCAATATTTATGGCCTCACTGAGAAAAATGTGGTGTACCATATTCGGGTAAGCGATGTAGACAACAAGGATGCTCGAGAAATCCATCTCCTACTCATCAGGGATGAAACTCACTCTTATTTGCTCTCTCTCTCTCTCGGCTTGTTTCTAGCCAAACAAGCAAACGAAACACCACATAGAAGTTTGTCGCACGTGCTTGTCCACTTTTGATAATCGAAAACAGCTTGATTATGAGAGTATCAGAGGTCCCAAGATTGCTGCCGAGAAGCTTGCTAGCTACAAACTCAATTGCAATGCCTACGAGCCGGAAGTGGCAGTCTTGCCCAAACCTGGCACTGTAGAAACATTTCACATGCACAGTGCCATGGTAGAGTACCCTGCAATCATCATCGCCGATTTCGAGGCCTTCATCAAACCTATGTCCACATGCGTTCCCAATCCCAAAGTTTCCTCTACTACCCCTTACCAACTCCACGAGGCCTCGAGTTTTGCAAATGTTGTGGTCTGGCGAGACCGACTTGTTGACCCCGAACACTATGTGTATCGCGGTCCCGACGCAGTCAAACATTTTCTAGAAATCATGTTTGTGGAAGCCAACGAGATAGGGGAGTTCCTGTTGACCCCCAAGTCTATAGAATCGAGCACGAGGAGGCTACTACCAGTCCTGTGTGCACCAGGGAGTTTAGCACCAACAACCGTAAAGTTCAACATCATGATCACTTCAACGGTAGATAAATTGGTCCTTGGTGCAACCGGTGTAATTTGTTGGCCCGGACCCGCGCTTCATCCCTGTGTTTTTCCACAATGGCTCGGGTACGACTTCCACGATCTGGTGCCACATCTTGGGTATGACGACATTCAAATCAACGTCCTGGCGCAGAACGTGGAGCGTTATATTAGCTTGAGCAAGTGGGTGCGAATCCCAGAAATGGGCTCTCGCCTCGAATTTCGTTTCCTCGACTCCCTGAGGTTCCTCCCGGCCAGCCTCGATGCCCTGGCGAAAAAGCTCAGGGACGAGCAAATGCCCATCACCTCTGCCAACTTTCCAAACTTGGACGCGGTCTCTTCAGGCGTAACGGGGTCTACCCGCACGAATACATCACCGACTCTACGAAGTTTCCGGAGGAGTCTCTGCCTTTTCGAGCGACGTTGTACAGCAAGCTACGAGGCTCAGGCATCTCTGAGGACAACTACAACCATGCTCAGCCCATATGGCTAGATTGCAAAAATCTTGGGGATTACCACGATACCTACCTAAAACTCGATGTGACGCTCCTCGCTGATGTGATCCAGGCGTTTCGTGTAACTGCGAAGACTATCTACAAGCTGGACCCTGCATACTTCTCCAGTCTTCCAGGACTTGCATGGTCGGCCATGCTTCTTGTTTAAAAAAAAGTCAGGCTTGAGCTTCTTTAGGACGTAGACATGATGTTTGAGTTTTGATTTTTGTACCTGCTTTGAATCCTCAAGCCTGGTAGTATTCTGCATTGGTCTTGGAGAGTTTCAGTTTTACCACATCTGTAGAGGTAATACCGGGGTAGTCAACCCTATCGATGACGATGCCATGCTATCTAACTTCCACCTGCTAGAACAGGTACGGCACAAAATTATCTACAAATCTTAAATTTGAATTGGCAAGGAATGCTTCGCCGTTGTCTCTCTTCACAACATCAAACTTGATATACAAATCAGCTCTGTGAGGGTGAATGAATCCATCCCCGACGTCCACGTCGTATTCTTTCTCTCGATTCGCTTCATTGAGGTTGGTAAACGTGCGACGATTGGGAGGGAAGGACTGCAACTCGTAACTTTTGATTTGCTCCATGAAGGTTATTTATTATATGTTAATCTCCACGACGGCAGTGGTCGTGGCTCCTGCAAATCAACCACCTCTCCCTTCTCATTGGTAATTGCCATGCTATGTTGTCTATGCGATTACGAGATACAGGAAAATATATCGGTGGGGAGGGTGTGTAGATAATTGGCTCCATGAACTCAGAGTTTGGTTTGAACGTAGCGATAATACTTCTCTGCTTGTGACTCGCTGGTATGCCGTCCGAGGATTTGGTGATCATACCTTCTGCCACATTGCAATGTATGTTCAGAGTCTTGATGGCTAGAAATTTAGGAATGTTAGCACCGATGTGCTTGATGCTAGGTTCGTGCTTTTTGTTGTTCTCGAATCCCAAAAGCTCTCCGATGGTACCCAGGTCTAAGGTTTCCGTGGCAGACACCAGATCAACCCTGTGAGTTAAAGAAATTTGCGACAGCAGTACACTTCTTGGCAATTGTGGCTGCAAGGTAGACAGGTTGTACTGGCCAGGGGTGATGCTGATTTTTTCGCTGCCAATTTTGATGGTATAGTTGTGTACCGTTACATTAGGTATCAGGTACATGCTGTAGAATGCACGAAGACAATAGATTTAGGATAGATGATATCGTCATGCAATGCGAGTTTCAGAAGCGAAGTCTCGCTTGTAAGATGGAATACTACCGTAGTGCTTCAGGTGCCACAATGCTTTCTGGAAATCCTCGATTGTTGTGTTATTTAATTGCGAGAGGAAGACAAGCATGGAAAGGCGGAGATGGTCACAGTTCACATCGCTGAAAATCTGAATACGTTCGTCATTGTAGTAGAGGTTGATAACACTGAGATACTTTAACAACCCAGCAGATGGTATATGCCTCCGAATGAATCGAAAACAAATGCTTTGTTGTTGTTGGTTTTGAGGTAGGATATCCAATGTGTACATGGATTTTCGTAACCCTCCAGGTTAACCACACCACACTATTTTTTCTTCAGTACAGAGGGCAGAGAATCAGACATGAAAACGTCCCTGAAGTATTTGACCCCCAACGATTCGATCAGAGATTAAATATCGAGGTTGGACAGAGCTCTTCTTCTTTTTAAGCTTTTTCAAAGCTTCGAGGTTGTTTTTTCGCTTTTTGGTCACACCTTTCCCTTTCTTTTCCATAGCCAGGTTGTGGCGTTTCTGCTCGTCTTACTCGGCCTTATTCTTTTTTGCATCGATGATGGTCTTGGCAATGGCAGCACTGCCTCCTGCGAAGCTGCCTACAGCACACAAAAGTTGCCAAGATAGCCGGGATGCTGAATATGAAACCTCCAGTCTTCTGCTGCTTTCGCGAACCTTGTTACCTCCTCAACTGAGGAATGCTAAGAAGCAATTTCATTCCATGACCTTTTGCCAAGCAGGAATGTATCTTCTCTGGTTTCTTCTTGGTGAGCATTCCATCTAATGTTCCGAGAGACTTGAGGTTTGCGTAGGTTATTTGGTAAAGAACCCCTTTGGGCTTCATGGTGAGAGTATGTTATTTATATATCGTGAAAGGGTAAATGGTTTTCCCCCTAATGCAATAAAGTGAAGATAGGTTGGTGAAACAAGTTGCTTTTTTTACATGGGTTATTTAGTTACAATCCCCACCCTAATTTTGGTTTTGTGTTCGTAGTGATGTTCGTACCCAATGGGGCAACCCGTTCACCTAGCAAGGCATCTCTGCTGACGAGTCTCCCGAAAGCTGTATGCTCCAATTTCCTGTCGGCATCGTGACGTGCGTCGATATCTGTGTGAGTATTGTAGGCAATGTCGTGATCCTTGCATGCTGCGTCCAGTGGGTTCACACCCTTGTCTCCTCTTTCCAGTCGCTGTTCGAGTTTGGTACCCGGACCGAAGTACTGGTAACCTGGCAGGTGGATCTCGAAGGGTAGCTTGTTGATAATATCGTTCACCAGACCTCGACCCTCGGCTACATTCCAAAATTTGGGAGGCAGGGTGTTGATGATTTTGATAAGATAACCTATACCATTGTTGTCGTTGACAATGAAGTTGCCAAGCTTGGTGCTAATCATGTCCATGATGCTCGACTTCTCGTTGTGAAAGTTGAATTTTGCCTGCATTTTGTTCGCCTGGGATAACCAGCAATCGATCTACAAGCTTTCTTACGTCGTCTTCCCAAAGAAACTCCTTGTGTAAGGTGTTGTAGAGTTTGACACCGCTGCCAGTCTTGAGCTGGGTTCATATCGGCTTGATGAGCTTCCTGTACTATTCTCCACTGCTAGATTTCACGCGATTCTGTGTTGCATTGTTGTCTTGGTACAGGGCGTCCGTCATGATCAAAATTTCTGTGTAACTTTTGTAATCCTCGTCTGTGTAATCTTTAGGTTGCTTCTTAGTGATAAGTTCCCACAGTCCCACCGTGCCAGGATACCTAGTACAGCTATTCATCTCGCCCAAATTAAGTTTTACATCGTTACCCTCGAACGTGAATTTCGATTTTCCAATTTTCCAAACCAGACCCTCGTTGGGTTCCATGGTCGGGTACAATTCGAATACCTCATCTTTTTCGAATTTCCCGGTGCTTAGGTAATCCCTCGCCAACGGACCCAGTTCGACTACCTTGTCCGAAGAGGTACTTCCTAGGGCCTGACATTTTGGAGCCGGGGCAAGTTCGAACGGAGTAGTGTGAATGCTGGATATCGGTGAAGGTATGGTATAATTTCGAGCAGTAAATGGCACAAGCTCGTTGATTAACTCTTTGTTTTGCTCGGTGATATTTTTTATTTCAGTACCAAGTCCACTGATGGCATCGATGATAGGTTGGTCCTGACGCTTTTTCTCTTCGTAAATTCAACGATTTCCAACCCTTAAACCGTTTTACCAGGTAGCTACGCAGCTTCAGGGTGTCGTCTGCAAGATTGCGTTTCATTTTTTTATGTAGTTATTTATAATAAGTCAAGACGTTTCTTGTAACGTTGCAACGGTTAGAAAATTATTAATTTTGTTTCTGTATTTTCCGTTATTGGGTTTCCTCGTCATGTCTATTCAAACAAATCCGAAATCAATTTGGATCCAGCATGAAGAGCAACATTTGGAAAACTGATTGAAGTTTATGTCCCCACTTACGTAATCATCGTAAGAATGTTTTGAATTGGTGTAGTCTTGACGAAACAAAAAAATAAAATTAGCATTGTCTCGGAGTAGCTGCTTGGGGATTTTGGAAAAAGTCTGAGCAAGATAGAAGCAGTCCATGCCTCTGTGCCGACCTGAGTAAAAAAATTGCGAATTTCGTTCTGGTTCTCTAGGATCACATCGTCAAAAACCACCACCGAATTTTCGAGACAGCAGTCTAGTTTTTTCACTTCAGAAGCAAATATAGCTATTCCCAGTCCCTCGTACAGTTTCGACAGCTGGCGATACATCTGTTGCTCCAAACGTTTGGAGAAAACATACAGGTGCTTGTTCTTCCAGTTTATCCAGTTCGGTGCAAGAAGAAAATTATCAATAAGTAACGTTGTTTTTCCACATCCAGAAGGTCCAACAATAAGGCAGCGAGTTTTGTCGGGTAGAATCTCGCCATTTTTCCTATCCTGACGTTCCGATGAAAAATCTGGCAGTCGCGGTACCACATCCCAAGCACCCGTTACACAATCTCCAACTTTTTTTTCTCGAGTCCCAGCCATTTCACCAACAGTTTGTCACCTTTTCTACGTAATACATTTTCAATAAGATACGTGTCGGGGAATTTTGTTTTAGAAAGTTCCTCTTCGTAAAATCTTCCTTTCAGAATTTCGTCGCGATTATCTTTTATTACATACGTGTGACGGTTTCCATCTAAGACTCGAACTGCGGTGAAAAGTTCCGTACTCAAACTTTTATTGAAGCCTTTTTCAAACGCACGCTTAAATTTACCTGATCTCACCTGATCTCCAATTTTGAATTTCGGTTTAATGCTTGCAAATTTGTACTTTGGCCAATAAACCGTAGAAATTAAACGCTGTTCGTCAGATTTGTTGACGTCAGTTGGTTTCACGTTTATCGTGAGATACAAACTGTGATTATAGCTGTTAACAAGTTCCGGAAGCATGTCGAGCCACTTGTAATTCCCCTGAAGCGTGAATTGTTTCCACATGCGTGTTTTGAGAGTTCGGTTGAAACGTTCCACTATGCCGGCTTTGGTGTGACTAAAGGTGGAGTAATGTTGAATATTTTGTTTTTGAATAAATTGTCGAAATACAGAGTTGTAGAATTCTTTCCCGTTAGGCGTTTGAGGAAATCGAGGTCGCCTGCCACTTTCATCGAAAACAGTTTTGAATGCTTCCACCACACAGGTTCCTGTTTTTGCCTTGAGGGGTAAAGCCCACGCAAATTTTTAAAATGTGTCTATGACAGAAGATACTTTTATCCATTGTTGATTTTATGTAATTTTGTTTTAGTTGCCACTGCTTATTTCCACAAGGTCAGCTTCAAACAGGTCGTCTATGCCTTTGGTCACTACCGCCTGTTGTTTGTAGCTTCGCCGTGCAGGTTTGTGCAGCTCGTTCACAATAGCCTGCCTCGACATTGCTCGTAAATAAGAATATAGGTTGGAGGGGATTTCTTACTGCAGACAATGTCGGGTTTTCTATTATGTACAGTTTGTCACCTATTTCTATGTCGATAATTTGAGTTGCATCGACATAGGCAGTCTCGCGAGTTTCGGGGTGGGTGAAATAGACCAACTCCACTCCTCCTATTTTAGGCTCGTCACTGATGTTCTTCACGGTCATGGTTGGGTAGTGGTTTGCGTGAGGCAAAGACCAGTATGAAACCTTGACGAACTGAAGTGTGACAGCGATGAAAAACTGGTGATAGGCTTTTGCAGGAGTCAGCATGTAGAGTATGGCACCCGGATGGAAGAGTGAGGAAAATTCCCTGTTTGGAATGCTGTACAGTTCGGTGACAACAGTGGACTTGAGATTGTCGATGCTGGCTTTCAGGGTGTTTACATTGGTTCGAACCTCGGTCTCCACATCCTCCAATCTACCGTTTATTGATTCCAGGTGTTCCTCGATAGCACGGACAACAGTGCCGTAATCGGGCTTGATCTTCACATCGACAATTAGTCTCTTGAATTTTTCGTTTCACTCATGTAGTTGGGTACTGAAATTGGCTATGGACGATTCCTGGCTCGCCTCGATGCTGCCAATTTGCTCTTTCTTATTGGCGATAATCTGCTATAGACTCTCCACGAGTGTCAACTTGGAGCTCTGGGTTGCGAGGTCCTGGACCTGGGTTCTAATTTCCGAAAACAAGGCATGTAGCTCGCTGATGTTCTGGTTGGTGGGTAAGGTTGAAATTGACTCTCGAAGCAATTCAATTTCGGTTTGGATGTTTTTGATGTCGTCGGATTTGAGTGTTCAGTTGAGAGCCCTCTTCACGCTTTTCAGTTCCTGCGAGGTAGGCAGGGTGGCCACCGTGTTTTGGAGCGACTACAAAGATTTTTCCATCGCGTCCAACTCTGAGGCAGCAGCAGCGGCGCGTATGCCTTCTTGTTATTGTGTAATGTCGTCCTGGGTGGGGGTGGATTGTTGCAAAGTTTCCAACTTAGCCTGTGTGTCGTCGATCAAGTGATGAAAATGCGACCACTCTGATTCGGTGTTTAGATTTTCCAACTTGGTGATCTGCTGTTGGACGCTGGCCAGAGTATCCCTGATGCCAGGCAGTTTGGATTCCAGTGCTTCGTGTACGTTTGCCAGATCATCTTTGATGACAGCAAGAGCATCCTCAATATGGGTTATGGTACCTTGCAGCTTCCCGAAATCCTCGTAGGTTTCAAGTTTGATTTTGATGTTGGCCACGCTACGGGCAATGGCATTCAGGTCGCTGGACGAAGATAGATTGTCGGTAAAGTCCTGTAGCGTTTGGAGTTTAGGTTTGACCAAGGCCGTTTCAGTCTTATGGGAGATTGGTTGACCGTAGTTAGTATTCTGTGTTTCTACTGTTCCTCGCGAACCGGCTGAAATCAAATTCGTGTCCATATTCACTAACCTTTTTTGTACTAAATTTTATTGCAAGAATGTGAGTAGAATAGCACCAGCAATGTACGTATTCTACAACTATTTCATTTACACAATATTTGGTTTCTAATTTGGATAAGTATCTTTTTCCGGCCGACCAGTCTCTTGAAGTTTGAAATTGTGTCGTCTGATTCTTGTCATTAGAATATTATTTCGGGGATGCTTAAAGTGTTGCCTAATGTAGTTAATGAAATCGTAACTTAACATTGTATGAAATCACTGCGTAATACGCATCAAAGCTTTTTTTCAAAAGTGATAAAGAAGTATCGCCAAACGCGAACCAATTTCCGTTCATTTCATACATAAGTACAGGCTTGCATACAGTGTCGAAATCGAACTTTCTGATTGTAATTGTGTATTATTTGTTGTGTAAAATAAAAACTCAGGAATTTTAATGAAATGGTAATAATATTATATACTGTTCTGGAAGGGCCAAATTCCATGTGTATATCATAATCTTAAAACTTAATCTGTGATGTTATGCTTCTGCAATAACTTATTTTTTAAATTCCTCTCGTATTTGTTTGCTTGCTTGAGAGGTTTAGGTGGACCAGGTTTGGTTCTCTTACTTTTATAATTATACACACGCGCGGAAATAATCAGATAATTAAATATAATGATCCTAACCTACTTATGTTATGATTCCAGTAATTATTTTGCTAGTGAAAATAAGCCTACATGCTGTTCTCATCACGTGGTGAAAATAGTCGCAGCTTTTTTTTATTTGTATGTAGCTAATCCTTAAGGATCATTTCAGGTAAATGCAACTTTGTATTGAAAGCAGCATATTTTCACGAAGTGGTCAACCTCGTTTTTGTGCTATTTTAACCTAAATTCATGATTCCTCACAATGTGGGAATTATTTTATAAAACATTCACGTTCTCTTGTAAGATTTTGGGTACCAGTTCCATACATCGGAGACACATTAAAATCAGATATTTTGTGTTTTGCATGGTTCGTACCTACCAATTGTACCTACATAGCTCAAGGTGCCATTATGCTTTTTACACAAAAACAAACACTTTTTCTACGCAGTTATCGAAGTGCTATCGAATGCACGTAACGGTGCGATATCGCTTACATGGTGAATGATATCGCTTCTTTTGTTTTCAAATATCAATGTTTTCCAACCTTCTTCACCGAAAAATACCTACTATCGTGTTCGTCACGTGTGAAAGTTGTACATTACTGACGGATAGCCCCACGAACCATTCCGATAAGGTTAGGTGTAGTCCGATAAGGTTAGGTTTCATTAGGTTAGGCGAATATAGTAAAAAAAAAGGGGGGTTTGGAACACTGACATGATTTCCCGGTCAAATATATACCACGATGAAAGAAAATACCTTGACTAAGGTTGGAAACCTTAGAGAAACTCATTTCCGTAAGTAGTTTCTTCTGTAAAAATGAAGAAATGTGTCTCCGATGTATGAAACTGTTACCATAAAAAAACAACTGCTGAAAATAACTTGTTCTGCTAGTCCCAACACCTCATGAATGTAGTTGCACATTTTTTTTTTTTTTTGAGAATAATTACTGAAAATCATGGTTCCCTTTGTGTGAAGTTTTTTTAGAAGCTATAGAATGAAAAGGTGCTTTCAGTACTGCAAACAACTTTGGGAATAACTTTTCATTTCGGAGAAACCTTTCTGTGGAAAAAAAACATTTCGGAGTGTTATCATTTCCACAATTTATCTATTTTAAGATGAACATTTTTGTGTTCAGTAACATGCACGTATCATGATACACACAGTACAGTAGTTACTGATATAACAGATTAATCAAGTCCAGTGAGATGTATGAAAGTAAGTAGTCTCTGCTGCACACTGTTTATGCTGTACTTCAATAAATACTAGTTGCTCATGTTATAAAACTATGCGTAATAACTACAGAAAGGAGGTACGGAGTAGCAAGGTCCAATATGAATTTTTCATTTTTGTAATGGTGCTCGTATGTCCGTAGGATAAAGCAGCCAAAGTTGATAATGAAGTCATGGATTTCTTAAAGTGAGTACATTAAGTACATTATTTTTGTTTGCCATTGCTTCGGTCGACTTTATTTTTGCAAAGTGTACTCGCATTTATGTGGTGAACACTCTAGCATGTTGGCTACTGAAATGTTAGTGTCACCAAGGAAACTATGTTACCCATTGGGCAGTTCCCAGTACATATTTTTTTAATAGCATTTGAACATGAAAATGCAAGAAAATTAATCCCACTGTACAGCACTGTAGTGCATTTATTTTAATTTCTAGGAATTATCCACCTGTGCGTGTGTTTTATGCACACATCAAGATAGAAGAGATACAAATGCAAAGCCCGGTATGGGACTTGGACGTGGGAAGTGTAATAAATATAGCACTTCTCTGTTTAAGTCTCGTATCAGCTGGCAGAAAGTTCATCGTGGAGTGAAATAAATCAACATTTCTTCATTCATGTTCAGCTATCTAATAAATGATGAGTATTTGGTTTTTAAATAAGCTGTTTTATGTAAGAGGTATTGTAGATATTATTTTATACATATGTAGATATTATCTTTGTTAATATTTTCTGTGTATTTTTAAAGTAGAAATATTAATTTTCATTATTACGGGTTTTCATTCTTTCAATTGCTTTAAATGCTGAAAGAAGTCTGCAAGGAACAACTATTAATTTTCGAAAATATATTTTCATACTTTTCTCTCAGTGTAAAAAGCATATATGTATAGTAGGTGCTGCTACACTTGCTACAATACGGTATGAAATTTCACTTCAACTTAATGGTCCGTGTCATGACAGTAAATTTGTGCCAAAGGCTGAACTTTTTCGTCGCATTCAACCTAGTACTTTTTATTTATTTGATTTTTGAGAAAACTTCCGAGCATTCTCTTGGTAATTATTTTTTTTTTTCTGTGCAGACTAACCTATTTTTAATCAGTGCCATAAAGTATGTGAACTGATCCCTGACAGTATTGAAATTTCTACTATCGAATGGAGTGTAGTTGCTGTACGCAGTCATTTTTTTCGTTTTAATATGTGGCAAACAAAATCTTTTTTATTGATCGGTGTAAAATCTTGTATAGCCGAAGGATCAACCAGGAAAAAATTATTTTTGCAAATATGTATTACCATGACATAAATCGTTCTGAATTCTTGTATACTTATTTCATTCCATTTCTCCAACCAAGGAAAAAAGTCACCTATTTTAAGACGGTCATTTTCGTATGATGAAGAATGTTTTTAAAAATGTCTTTAGAGGAAATTATATATTTCCGCTTAAAGTAAGAGTGCAATTTCAGGAAATTTTGGTAATATAAAGTTTTCCATATAATTTTCGTATACTTTTATTTTTGTGATAGAAATCAATTTTAATGCGAAAAGTTTGTAATTAAACGAAAGCATTGCATATAATTAATTTCCGCCACTTCTAACTACGTTTAGTCAATTTGCACGTACAATTTATTATACGCGCAAATCGCCTGAACGCAGTTAGAAACAATTCGGAAAGTGAATGGCACGGCACACGATAGTGTTTTGTCGTTTTGTAGCAATCTGCGAGTTCTTGCGCATAGTGTTCGTCTTCTGTTCTTTCCCCGACGGTGCTGCAGTCAGTGGTCGCGTGGAAATGACCTTCCAGTACCGCCATACTGTCAACCATTTTTAACCCGCAGCTGTAACATCTTGTAGTAGTATGTCTATGGTTTTGAATTCGTTGATGGCTGCATGCAAAGCGTCCGTTTGAAACTCAGCCTTGATGCTTTCCAACGCACGAATGTCGAACGATTGAAACTGTTCTTTCAATTTGGCAATACTGGCATTCACGCGATCGTAGTTATCTTGAGTTTTTATACTCTGGATAATGTTTTGCAGTTTCTGGATGGTGCTCGTTTGGTTCTGCAAGTGTCGCTTCAGCTATTCCACATCGGAGGTTTGAGCTTGCTGCAGCTTCAAAAATTTGTTCTGCAGCTTGCCTATGCTGAGCGCCAAGTTGTCGAAGTTGTCGATTGACGCGAGGTCGGTGTACGTTTGCAGCAGTGATTTAAACTCGGCGTCAATTTTGAGTCCGGGGTTCAGGCACTGAGACTGCAGGCTGGCTATCTCTGACTGGAGGCTGGAGTTGAGCGTGGACTGCAGGGCCTACAGTTCGCTTCGCAACATCTTGACCCTGACGTCGAGCATGAGAAGCTCGTCGCCGTGGTCGTCGCGTTTCATGTGGCCAAAAATATCGTTAGGCATTGTTACCACTGTGGTTATTTATTATAGGGTAGGTGGTTCGCATCTCCACAAAAAGAGGGATGAGTTTATCGTTGTCGTCCAAGAGCTCCACGTACAGTGCGATCGCCAGCAGACACATCGTACGTAGTGGTACTGTCCATCCTATCATGCTTGATGCGATAGATTTTCTTGCTAGGGGAAACCTTGACCTCCCCTTTGTTCTCAGGGTTCATATTGAACTTAATTTTGCTGGAGATGGGGAACTGGTAATAATTCGAGTTGATGTTGAATTCATAGAAAATTTTGCCCACATCTTCGTCGTACTGGGTCAAAATGCTATTCAAGTGTATAATTAACAGACTGTTAAGTTTGGATAGCATGGAAGGCAGGAGTTCGTTGAAGCTCGGCGACGTAGTCTGGACGGGCACTTCCATAGCTTGCTTCCTGAAGCCAAACAAGTTCATAGGCATGGTTATTTTATAGAAACATTTCTAGCTGTAAGTTCAAAATTTGGCCTGTGAGGAATTCCATATTTATTGTTCAGCTACTGAAAAACCAGGAAGTAAACTTCCGTCGTCCCAAGGCCCTACCTATTGTTCAATCTGTCATTGTGTCAACATTGTTAGCACGCAGAATGACGAAATTGTAGTTTCTAGATGTCCACAGAAAAATAATTTTCAAATACGATGACAGAGAGAGCACAGTGGCTTTTCGATACCAAAAAAATAATTGCTACAATACAATAAGTATATATATCTACAATTAATAGCAAAATATTAATATTTATTTATTTAACAACATCTATGAATTTGCTTCGAACGAAAACACGTTATAGAAACATTTTCCAGCCGTAAGTTAAAAATTTTGGCCCCGTTCCCCCAAATCGCATTACATACATACATACATGTGGAGGACCCGTGGCGTTACAAGAGCCTGCCTCCAAAGAGGTTTGGTTATCATGCAATAAATCAGTATGCTAGAAAAAATTAGAGGGTGGAGAGAGCAGAGAGAGAGAGAGAGAGGAGAAAAAGGGGGAAGAAAAGTGATGGGTGCATTAACACTGCACCACCACCACTATTGCCAGTTAGCGTCATTAATTCTTCTTCATCCTACTGCATACTTATCATCTTAGAAGGCTACGCCGTCAATTCAAATTTGTAGGTTAGCCTCGCCTCTGAAATATCATGGCAAAATGTTTAAAAATCAGGAGGTTTGTGAAGCAACTTGTCAGTGTTGCCAACTCCTATTTATAGGTTAGCTTCGCAAGTAAAATATCACATGGTGAAATTTTCTTGGGTGAGTTGGCAACACTGCCGCTCACTTAATGGCTGTCAAGCGGCCAAGCACCACTACTACTGTACAAATTTGTTTCTCCATACTTAAGCTATAAGCAACATGGCTTTCTTCCTGATAGCTACTGTCTTACAAACCTGTCTGTTTTACTCTCAAAGACATGCATTTCAAGTAATTCACAATTAGATGTAATATACTTTGATCTGGCTAAAACCTTTGATACTGTTAGCCATCGTCTTCTGATTCACAAATTATGCAATAGATTGACGCCAAATTTCTAACCCTTCTCGCAGATTACCTTAGCGATCGCCAACATGATGTCGTTTTTCTAGGAACTTTTTCTAACTTTCTTCCTGTCCTCTCTGGAGTTCCACAGGGTGGTGTTCTAGGAGCTCTCTTGTTCATATTATTCGTCGATGACCTTGCCGACCATCTCACAGCACCCTCTAGCAATTACCTTCTTTTCGCAGATGACTGTCAAATTTTTCAGAGAAATCTCCACTTCCGAAGATACTCATCTTCTTCAGAATGACCTAACAACGTTTTGCTTCCTGGTGCCTGACATGGGACCTTACATTACATCCTGACAAGTGTACTAGTCTCAGTTTCTCTCTCAAGTAGAACCTGTTAATGTCATATTACTCCATATCCGGCAATAAAATCAAAGCAGAATCCTCTCACAAAGACCTAGGCATTGTTTTCGGTCAAAAGCTCACATTTGAGGAACACATTTCATGCACCACAAAAAATACCATGCGTCTCTTAGGTTTACTCTACAGTTTCGCTGAAGCTACAGACATCTCAGCCCTCACCTTGTACTTGAAATCATTCATCTTCCTAATAATATAATTCTGCTCTCCCTTCAAAATTGACGTGTGTGAAGGAGCCTGATTTTGAAATCTTCGCCTATAAGCACGCTGAACCTTCACCAAACTTTGCGTGGAACGATATTGTAAAAACACACCAACTACGTTCTTGTGGGGTCGCCATAACCATTTTCAATCCGCATGCTGAACCTTCACAAAACTCTGCGTGTAATGATATTCTAAAACACACCAACTACGTTCTTAAATCTTCTGTAATAACAACACAATCTTAAAGGAAACAATTCACATGTAACCTGCCTGCCTGCTAAATATCCAACAATAAACCCGCATCGTCCATTGTTGTCAGGTGTGTTCAGTTTTTATGTTTGATCTGGTTCATTGCTGATATTGGTGTCCATTTTTGACATGCACAAAAATATTTGAGTTTTTCTTTCAAATATCACAAATTTCATTTAAATACGATTATCCAAAGCGACGTAATACCACTTTAAAATATGACAGTATATTTATGGACACGGTGTACTATTTTCCTCCGAGTTTGCCTTTCGGTCTTCCATCAGAAGAAATGCTTGTAATTAATATCACATAGTGCCATCTTTTACTTACTTTTTTTAATTTGATATTTACTTTTATGTTGTTCTGATACCCTTATTATGTTTTTGCTCATTATTATTATTATTGCTTTCTCGTTGTTGACAATTTTAGTGTAAAATTGCCACCTGTCCTGTATCTGGATTTTTCTCAATAAATAAATATGGAAAATTCATAAATTGATTTGTTTAATAAGGAATAAAGAAGAACACCTTGAACAGTGGAAAGAATCCATAATTGTTCCTGTGTTTAAAAAGGTGATAAAATGAACTGCAATTATTACCGTGGAATTTTCTCTACTCTCAACAAAATATAAAAGTGATTATCAATGAGATTTAAAAGTAACAAACCAAATTTTTCACATCCGACAGACACTTGAGAAAAGTGGGAATATAATCAAAATGTCCATCCATTGATTTAAAAAAAAGCATATGATTCCGTCAAAAGAGATAAAATATATTATACAAATGTACAATTCATGATAGGTAATAAAAGAAGATGCAACATATCCATTGCTCTTTAATTTTGCCTTATGATATGCTGTTTGGAAGGTAAAAGAAACTAACGAAGTACTAAAATTAATGATGTGACTCAATTGTTATCATAAGCAGATGATGTAAATACAATTAAGAATAGGGCTAACATATTTTTCAACGCAGCTAAGGAAGTTAGCAAAGGCCGGAAGCAAGTGATAATTACTCGTTTGAACCCGTTTCAACGTCAAGTACTTGGGAGTAATACTAACAAATGAAAATTATATTAAAGAGGAAATGAAAAGAATGCTTAATTCGGAAAATGCATGTTATTTTTTCTGCCTCCTCGTTTAATATCTAAGAAACTTAAACTTAAAATATACAAAACAGTAATTTTGCCTATGGAGGCGAAAACTTGATCCCTTGAAGATAAATTGAGAGTATTTGAAAATAATATCCTTTGGAAAATATATCAGCCTAAAAGGGATGAAGAAACAAGTGAATGGAGAAGGTTACATAATTTAGAAGTACATAATTTAGAAGTAGATAATTTATTTATATTTCCAAATATTATTAGATTGATGATTAAATCACGAAGACTTAGGTGGACACGAATGAGAAAGGAAAAAAAATAAGAGTTTTTAGGAAACCTGATTGTAAGAGACCAAAACGAAGATGGAGATGGACCTAAAGGCAATCGCTAAAGATGGAATATAATGTATATAAATCTTGCTCAGGATAATTACAAATGGAAAACCCATATTGTTGCAGCCATGACCTTTCGGATTCAAGAAGGCTAGAAAGTTTGTTAGTTAATTAGTATACAATGTAATATAATTTCACATATTTCAGAAACCAAAGGTAGCAACATGGTATTCATATTGACAAGGGACTTCCTACAAAACTCATTTTCCTCGTATGTTTACCAATAGCACTTACATCCTGTTTTACTTCAAATCTTCAATTATGCGATGCAAAGAAGATAAGACTTTCCGTGACTTGATAACATAAATTTGTTCGTTGGAAGAAAAATAGAAATGAGAATAAAAGAGCTGTACTCAAAAATAAAGAAACACGCTTTTGACTGACGAGCGGGAAACATATTAGAAATGAAGGACGGAAAATATGAACAGAGAAGAGTGTATATTCAAATATGAGGTGGAACACGGAAAGGCTGTTCCATGATCATTTTTACTTTCTGAATCCGAACAAATTCATAAACATTATCATCATTATCATCATTCAATGCTTAATTAGGTGCTCGGTATACCTTGTCCCTCCGAACGAAAGATGGAATGTATACAAGCCTGTTCCTCCTAAGTTCATCGTGGCTTGCGAAATGAAATATCTAACCGGAAATTTCCGATGCTTTTATTTTTTAGAACATGCTTCGCTAAGGAGGTTAAATTATAACTTCCGTAATTCGAATAACTTGTTGATTTCATTACGAACGAAGAAGGAATGCATGGCACTTAAAATGCTGTAGTATTATTACTTCAGATCATCTATTATCATGTTCGAGTCGATTAATCTCCTTACTTTCGACGAAGAGCGAAAATAAATCGAAAAATCTCCCCTCGTTGACCCCCTTGTCGATTTTGGTGATGATGAATACGTGTGCCAAGTTTGGTGGTTTTGAGTTCAAGGGTGCCGATTGTTTTTTCTATAGGATCATCGTAGAGGATCGGGTCCTAACAAAATGAACATAGGGTATCATGGTTTACCCCTCTGTCGAAAATTTTCCAAGTCCAGCGTCAAAAATTGCAAATATCTCGAAAACGGTAAGAGTTGGCACAAAAATGAATCAAAAAATCTACCCCCGTTTACCCACTTGTGATGTAGAGTATGTGTACGAAATTTGGAGATCAAGCGTGGGCCAATTGCCGAAAAATTCGATCGTTAGTAACTTCGAAGGTTGCACTGACATGTTCGTGTCCTCCCTGACTGGAAATTCAAAAAAGTAACGTATGCTCTGAAAATTTTCCAAGTCCAGAGCTAAAATTGCGAATATCTCGAAAACGGTAAGAGATAGCGAAAACATAAATCTAAAATCTCCCGAAACACCATCTCTTATCGATTTTGGGGATGTAGAGTACGTGTGCCAAAGTTTGGTGGTCCTAAGTCCAAGGGTAAGGGGTGTTTGCACATCCACCAAAACTTTTGTTCACTCGTAACTTCCAAACATGTAGTCGTAGAGAGGTCTGGGGGTTTACTGTGTTGGTCGAGTCTCGGTGTCCTCTGTGCTCCCATACCAAAAATAGTATAGGTCATCATAGAACCAATTTTCGTCAATCGAAGAAATTTCCAAGTCCTGCCTCTCTGTCAACAGGTGGTGAGGGGATACCTCTATTTTGCACTATCTTCGAGATTTTGGGCCAGTGACATTCGGTAACTCGTAGACGACACTTATGTTAATTAAGACCGAGAAACAAAAAAATTATAAATGAATAGGTTAAGTTATATTACGTAAGATCGTAGTGTGAAAATTTAGTTGCAGAGCACCAACATAAATCGTCATGAAAGACTAGGACACTTAGAATAATTTGGATCGAGAAACAAAGAAAAATAATCAGCATGTAGGATAAGAGGTGCGAACATTAGGTTACAAAAGGTCACAATATGGAAAAAAAACATGAGGTAAAGCAGCAACATTTTAGGTTTACAAAGATCACAACATAGAAACATGGACGACACTTGTCTTAGAAAGTTACAACACTGGAGCGTGCGTACTTGAAAGTACGTTTTTACACTCACTTTTCAGAGCCTTTTTTTCGTTCTTTTAGTTCGTCACTGCAATGAAACAGCCGCGAAACGTAAAGTGAAAGTGAGTTCGTGCACTAAAATGACAGGTTTGTGAAGGGTTCAAGTTGGAGTTGTTCTCAAAGGCATATTTCTACCCTACTCTTATTCATACTGGAATTTTAATATATTTTCAGAATGTCTTGAAAATTCTGTTTTGGTTTTTGACGATATCATTTTCGAATATCAAAATGTAATATCTAATTAGTTCACACAGGATCATAACGATGGTATGTATTAATTAAACTTAGCATAAATATTCTTAAAAGGTTCCTCATCATCTATTTTTGCGACAATACTAGTTTAATATGCTTATTTTGGCAATAGAGGAAATTACTATTACATGTTTATAATGATTATGTGGGAGGTGAAAAGAAATGTCAAGAATTTGAATAATTGATGTACTCGTTGCTGGGAAAATAATTTTGGATTTGCTACTAGAAGGTTATGTGGAAATATATTAAGAAAAATTACGAAACGAAAATTTAATTATAATATAAAATTACTCGAATAGGTTGCCAGTCGTTTGTGCCGTTGAAAAAGTATGTCTTCTGTGAACTACACAAGCGTGAAGAGTAAACATGTATTAGTGCTAGTGTGTTTTCTAAAGAAATTAAAATTTTCGCCGAACAACATAATGATATGATAAAAGAATTAATACCTGTGTCTGATAGTAACATTCTAAATTATCGAGCTTCCGTAATATGTAATATGCCCACTCCATCACCTCAAAAATCATCTTAACGACGACCCGTCTCCGCCTCCCTGGAACCGATTATATTATGCCCCTTATCTACAAGGCATTTGATGAGCAGAAATTATAATAAGTATGTATGTTTAGTTGGTATTCACACACTGAACTTGTTTTGGCAAATATTTTGAAAACTGGTAATTTCAGAGTTAACTTACATGGTGATGATATTCTAGTTTAGAATGAAAGTTACTCAGACGAAATAATAATTGGGTGATGCAACATGGTCCCGTTTTATTGTGGGAACGTATTACATGTAAGTTATTTAGGTTACAGGAATTAGAATTATGAAATATATAAAGAAATTTGAAAATCATCGAATGCATTGTATCAATATTATGGTTGAGCACACAATAGAGTGAAATCTAGCAGTACTGAAAATTAAAAGTTCTCAGTGATACTAAATAGTATACCACTTTAGGCTTGTTAGTTATAGCTGTAGAATAAAATGCAGGAAACAAAAACTATCTCAATGAACTAATATCTGTCATGGACATGGTCAGGGCAAGGCTTACAAATGTAACTGTGAAATACAAAATGCATCGCATATTTAATTAAAATTTCCAGCACAAAGTTTTGGAACTTGGCTGAAGAAAAATTATTGTTAATTATATTATTAATAATCTTGATACTACTTTACTATAGGGGTGACACTTATAAGTTATTTATTTTGAACTTTTTTACATTGCTAACGTACTGTTCTGAATTGCGGAACATTTCTTTAGGTGAAATAATGAATTTTTAACAAAAATATTGTATATTTCTTAAGTTACGTGTACTTACTGTTACTCGTTATTTCGATTCTGTAAAACACATTATGGCGATAGCGTACTGGTACGCGCGTTGTGAGAGTGTTTTGTCGATTTATGTAGTGTTTCAACCTTGTTCACCGGAAAATACCTACTTTCGTGACCGGATTTGAAATTAAGCTAATACCTAGCAAACCATTGACATTAGCCTCACAAACCATTGAAATTAGCCCCAAAAACCCTTCACGTTAACCCCACAAACTATTGACATTAGCTCCACAAACCTTTTTCCGTAACCTTAGGTCACGTTATTCAAGCATTGTTAAAAAAAAAAAAAATTAAAAAATACTCAACACGTCATGTTATAGTTAAAACGCGGCGAGTTTGAAAAACTGACCACGAGATTTACGTCATCTAACACACAGAGCATTGTGCTCTCGTGCAGAAAGCAAATGGCAGATTTATAAACAGCGTGTCGGCAGAGATTTCAGCAGAAAACAACATGCATTCACATTATAATGGATTAAAACTACATTCACGAACTTCACAACGCTACAGAAATTCATTTGCGTAAGTATTTTTTCCTGTAGAAAGATAGACAACCGTGACCTCTATAGTAAAGTGTTACCATAATCTTCTATTTCAAATGCATATACCAGAATATCAGTGTTGTGGTCTTTGCACTTAACTCGAAAATCCTTTAAAAATTGAGATTAATATTTGAATCTGCTGAAGCCAGCAATCATACAACATGACATGACTTACAATTTAAGTAGAAATGTCAATGCTAAACACGTAGCAGATACGGTATTATAAAATACTGCTTTAAGCCGTCTTGTCACTAAAATTGCGTCATTAGATGAACGTGTAGGAGCTCTGGGATCCACCATTGCAGTGAATAATAAATGTGAATTAGAATATGGCTTATAATAATGAATACCCTAACAAAAACATGAAAGCAAAGGTGTTATCTGTCTTGTGTGTTTCGAAAGATTAAAACATTTGAATCCCTTGATTTTTGTTGAAACCCAAAACAGTGTGAGAAAAAGCAAGAATGTGGGGTCAAAGGATGTGTAATAAAAATAAAAATTCTTGCAGATAAATCACATAGTTAAGGATTTATTTTTAGTATCACGCTTTGGGTGTTGTGGGAAGTATAGCAGGAAGTTATGTTGCTATTGCCAAAATAGTTTTTAATGTGAAGATAAATAAAGCTAAATTGCAGAACAGAAATAACATAATATGGGCATGAAGAAAAATATGTGTCATTGCATGAAATTCTAAGCATTTAGAAAGTATAAAGAAGAAGATCTTACGAACGGAGATATTGAAAATTTAGTTAAAATATTTAAGATTCTAACTTTGATACGCGCCTTCTTGTCTGATTCTCCACCCCAATATGTTCTCCTATATCAAGAATACGTTGCGGTGAATTTAGATGTGTCTCATAATATCGTTATTCTAACGATCTGCTATTATAAGCAAAACAACACGGACTTTATTATTACCTATATATATTTTTGGAGGGAGGGTAACAGTACAATTAGTCAACTATCTACAGCATGCTTGCCTTTATTACGACAACGAGCTTATTCAAAGTTTACATCAAGTTACCTGCGGTCATAAGTGCGTTTTGGCTTGTTGTCTAAAATACACATCAGATTACAAGATTTTCAAATATCAGTGTGAAACGTAAAACATGGGTGCCTTCTATTTCTCCAGCGACACTTCAATCATTAAACTGCAATTGCACTCACACATTCTTTATCTAAAATCTATGGCTCTGAGATATATCTCCATGTGTACCTCATTCCGAATGTGACCTCGTATAATAATATAATCATTGTGGGCAACGAGAAATTTTTGTTCCTCCTGAGCAATATAATTTATCCCCGTTGTAACCCGTCCATTTTAGGAGCGCAGTGCTTTCTCAAAAAAAATGTGACGCACAGACTGGACTTTGTATTTCCAAACGAAACATTAGGTATTTCTACGACAGGTGAACTTTTAAGATTTCCTGATCATACCCAAATGGATGCGAGAAACAGGCACCTTCATGTTTAACAATTTCTAGCTATTGAACAAAAATATATGTTCACTGCAGAGTAGAGAGGGGTACGTTCATCAAAGCAAAATAAAATGCAATTGGCTGTCACAAGGCAACAACATTTAAATCGTTTTCCGATTTTATGGAACCCATTATCTATTGTCCAGCTTTACCACTTTATTTTCCTCTTACACACGACAAAATTAATCGTAAAGGAATAACTGTCATCAGCGAGAAAGGTGAAGTTGTTGATTTTCGTGTTATCACTACAACATATGTGATAGAAATCAATGTATGAATATAATCATGCAACATATTAAAAGCAAGGAGTTGAAATCATTCTCTCCGATTCGGAGGACGTTTGCTAATATTGATTGATTGATACAGATATCGGAGACGCTCTTATTCATCCACACAATGCAGATCTTTACATGAAATTTGATGTGTTGTAAAATGAAAATGGTGAAGAATATCATCCTATCGCATATGTAAAAATGAACTTCAATTTTGTAACCTTTCTCTTCTTTCATATTGACATCAGGAAGCATGTCAAAGTCCACTTTGGCATCACTTCGACCGCAGCGAGGAAATTATAATTGGATTCGAAGCTGAGAAGATAATCAAAACCAAAATGCTCTGTGCTGCTTCCAATGCAACTATTTGGCTTTTCTCCGATTACAAGGAAATTATGCGGAATGGTGGGTTGTGCGTTACGTTTCGCAGATAAACCAACGATTTTAATGTTCCTCTTAGATATAAAACATTGAACGCATATGTAACAACAATCGATGTTGCGTTATCCGTATAAGCAAAATATTTGACAAGGTCCGTTTAATTACAGATGCCTATGGTAGAATATGAACCAAATTATACTCTGAAATATAAAGTTACCATATTGAAAAATCTTTAAATTCCTTTACAGTTTTACACTTATCAATGCATACAGAAACTAGAAGGCAAGTACTTTGAATTCAACGTAACTACAGAATTCCATTGTATATAGTATAATATGAATGAGTTCGTAGCTGTGCTGATTGTATAAGGAAGATATAAAATAAAATATAGCAGTCAAATTCATAATTGAACTTTTATGTTAGTAACGGACGTAGTTAAGTATTCCCGAGAGAAATATATTATTTGAACATAACATATAAAGATCATTTGAAATTATATAAGGCACACATTGCATACAAGTGAGTTAGGGAAGCGAAAATTAATTTTTATTACAATCCAGATGAGTTTTTTTTATGTTACGCAGATCGATATGCTTAATAAACACATCGAATGAATGCATGTAGTTTTGAATGATCGAACGACCATAAAAATAATATGTGAATTTCATGATGTGCTACCTGAAATTACCGTACGCAGTGTGATTTTGATTGTGGAAAAATATTCTGGAAGATGTGAGAAAATAACACGTTGTGTAAAAAAAGTTGAAAATATTTATACTATTCTTTAAACATTCTCTGCTTTTATCACTTCAATTATCATGTCCATATTCTAAGGTCTGAATATCACTTTCCTGTATTCGAAATGTATTATATTATTTCCTCCAGTGCCAATTTAATCATCTCTTCGGAGTCAAAGTGATGTAGCTCGCTAGTAATGATAGATTCAGTCATCGTTTTTCGATTTGTCTTTAAGCAAGCAACGTTTACAATCATGTATTTTAAGTTTCGCAGTATATGTATTTTTAACACCATTTCTTTTTTGTTTATTCCTTATTATATTTAATACATTATATTTTAGTTCTCATTCCAGCAAATTCTCTTATTAATTGACCTACTGCCTCATCTTTCAAATGAAACATTTTTTTAACATTTTTAAAACTAAGTAATGGATGTTTTTGTTTATATATAGTTGCTAACGTGAAAATGGTCTTCAACTGTTTTGAGATAACTGTATATCTCATATGTTTTATCACATATTCAAATGAGTCTGTGGCAGTGATTGTATTCTCAATGTCTACTTTATGATTTGGCTTTTTAATATGGTAATAAAATTTATACATTGGAAGTTTAGACAATTCAATTATATGACCACCCACATCTTGTCACATTTTACATATGTATTGGCTCTTTCAATTATGAATAGATATTCGGTAATGCAATTGAAACTTTTGTAAGTAGAATTAGCAATAAGGATGAACATATTTTTTTGGATCGGGAAAAAAATATTTTAATCTCTTCCTTTATTTTCCATCCATTTGCCATACATTGCATTACTTAATAATTTACAGAAATCTCTCTCCGCTTTTGAGCTTTTTTGTGACATGCTGGGTTTTATCGCTATAGAGTGCTAACCATTTCCTTTTGCTTGAATTTCAGTCCTCTATATACTTTCGTAAGCTCCAAAGCCTGCTGTAGATTCTACTGGAGAAGTTGATAATGCATCGTTTTTTTCTTTACTTTCGATATTGAGAATCTATTATCTTTTTTCTGTACCATGGACATTTTGAGAAACTGGTGCCATGGCAAAGTCATGACCAGAAAGAGCCTACTGGAAAATCTTCAGACCATTACATATTTTTTTCTTTCCAGTTCTTCGGAAGTCATCCATTTTTAATTAAAAATAAGTAGTGCTTTTGTCATAGCATACCTATAATGATTATTCATATAAATGTATAATACGTATTGAGAAGGTTTGTTAAGATTGTAATTACTAGCATCAGGATATTTGTTTTACATGTTGAAGAGGAACAATTACCCCATGTTATTCAATTTTCTATAAACGTGAGTTGACCAACATCAGTAATAATTCCACTTTCATCTTCAGTATATTTCATCACTGCCATAAGAAAATATGTTTTGCAAACGTACACAAAGTATCTAAATCATATATGTGAAACAAATATAGTCAAAAAGCTTCGAACACATCTGGTAGCAAGATCGTATCCAAAGTTAAGTATATTTTATAGTATTCACCCATGGTTTTAAAATTAAATGTGTTTCAAATCTTGTGAGCAGTTTGTACTAGTCTCTTCTGGATTCGCTATGTTTAGGACAATTATAAATTTGATCTTGTCATGTCAACTGCATTTCCTAGAAATTAGAATAAATGTTTTTGTATTTGTAAGGGTAGATAGCTTTTTGTTTTAACAATGACAGATATTTTGTATCAAAGTTATTCGTTGTCTTCTAATTAATTTACTACAGTAGTCAAGTTGCTTGATATAAACTGGTAACGATTCAGTAACCTGAGAGTATTACATTTTATGTGATCTAATTTTACAGTAGTTTATTAGCAAATATATTTCTCTTTGCTGCGTGGTATGATATTAATTATTTCCTAAACGTTGCTAAGTTTCGTATTAACAGGTGTGCAACCAAAATGTGTAAATTATGAATGAAAACTGGTACAAGATAACATTTTTCTTTATTTTCAAATGAAATGCATTACAAAATGTAACATTGTGATCTACTATGTAATGACTACAGTGAAGAATTTTGAAGCAATTTGAATCATCACAGCATTTCTACAGACCTCGCAATGAGTAGCTTTGTGTTGTTTGCAATGTTCTTCTGGTGCGAAATATTTCAACAGTTATTTTCCTTTTGAGGACGCAGAGAGTTATTTTGCCCACTCGCGAAGAATTTGGAACATCTTCTTCTTGATGTACATCTAACTTTAAACTAACTTCTTCATAGGTATGCAACAAATTCAAAACAAAACTGTAAGCTATATGCTTAGAAATATGCTATGAATTGGACTTTTCTGGGTTTGGAAGGCTGGAGGCGAGAGAAAATTGTATTGTTTTGAAATCAGCATAGATTATAAAGGGATGCTGTACCAATTCTCAATAACGATTAAATTGTATGGTTTGCGTTAGAAGTTGATATGTAGGATATCAACAGCAATTTTTCACATACTCTTCAAAATCCTCTTCTATTGTTCTGATGCCTCATCTTAAGATATAGAGAGGCATTGATAGCATGTTGTAATTATTCTTTGTTAAGATGTAACTTACCAAACGTTGCAGATCTTTGCTATTTAAAATTCAGCAATATATTTAGGCGATCATAGTCAAAGGCACGATGCATATTACGTTTTCCTGGATGATAATAGATGATGGTGCACCAGAGGAAACATTTGTTATTGGCATTTTAAATCTAAATTATTGCTTTCTAATTTCTGCGCAAATAGCCTGAGATGTTTGCGGGACTCACCAGAGCCATCTGGTAGTTGGAATCGTACTTATGGGCAATGAGTCACGTTTGCAGGTCCTTGGTAGTCACTCCAGTAGAAGAGGTTTGTCTGTAAACGTCAAATCGTGTGTGTAGAGCGGTATAATGCGGGACATATCTGACTTCAAAAGAGGTCCGATCGTAGGGGCACGTCTAGCAGGTGCATCTGTGTCCAAAACTGCAACACTTCTTGACGTCTCATGAGCTACAGTAACCAGGGTGATGTGTGCATATGAAGAGGAAGGACCAACTACATCCAGGAGGAGCAACTGAAGGGGACAACGGAAGTTGTCGGAAAGGGACGTCAGGGCATTGACTAGGATTGTTACGTGAAAGCGGAAAACCACCGCATCTCAATCAGCTCAGAAGTGATTACACACCTCACAGAACCTATGTGCATGATAACAGTCCGTCGATACCTGCATAAGGCCAACATTCATGGAAGGGTTGCTATCCCGAAGCCTTTCATCAGTAGCACAAATGCCGTAAAGCGGGTTCAGTGTGGCCAGACACATAAAAACTGGACGTTGAATGACCTAAGACGTGTCACATTCCCGGATGAGTCCAGCTACACCGTGTTCTCAACAACAGGGAAAGTGTTCGTCTGGAGACGTCCCTCTGATGCATACAACCCAGACTGCTTTATACCCACAGTCGAACATGGAGGCGTATCCGTGATAGTGTGGAGTGCAATATCGTGGCAGACTTTGGGCCCACTAATTGTTCTCGAGGGTCATGTCACTGCCAAGGACTATAGGAGCATTCTGGAGGACCATTTACACCCTATGGTTCAAACACTCTTCCCGGACGGTGGTGCTGTGTTTCAGGATGATAACTGCCTTATTCACACTGCTAAACTTTTCACAGAATGGTTCGATGGGCATGACAGTGAGGTTGAACATCTGCCATGGGCCGCTCAATCACCGGATCTCAACATTATTGAGCCTCTATGGAGTTTTTTTAGAGGATCGAGTGCGGAAACGTTTACCTACACCACGTACTCGTGCTGAATTTGTCACTCTAATTCAAGAGAAATGGCTCCAAATCCCTCCGCACACGATGCAGGACCTCAATCGATGCTTCTCACGTCGTGTTGCTGCCTTACTGGCCGCCAGAGGCACCCCAACACCTTATTAAATAAAAATTATGGCTTTCTACGAGGTGTTTCAGTTTCAATGTCCAATACCTGTAACTGTTGACGAAAAGGTGCATATTCTTCTATTTTTACACCTCGTTATTATCGGTGACGCAGACGGAGAATCCTGATCCTCGCCCTTGAAAAATGTTGATGTTCATGTTCATGTGGTCTGAAACATATTTGTGAAAAGTATATAATCGAGATATATCATCACGATGCTGAGAGTTTACTATGGAATGATGGTAATAGTTTTCTCTTTCATAGTGAAAATGGATATAATTTGATGATAAAAATAATTTTTTTTTTCAAAATGTTTCAAAAGGAGATTGTGATGTATGCTTGATATATGTACCTTCGCAATAAAGAGGAAATAAGTCAAGATTCTGTGTTAAATTTGATATTTCGATGATAGATAAATATTATCGGACAAGATATGTTCAGGGACTCGCGGTGTTTTTCTTCGATGTGGAGGCCGTTGCACGTTTACGTTGCCTTATAACTAGGTCCGTAACATTTTGAATAATTGTTTCCGCAAAAAAACACTGGGCAGTCTGGATTCTTTGTTCATGTGAATAATTTGGATTGCTAATTTTGTATACGCGGGTTAATTCATAAGTCATGGAAACTATTCCATTTCTCGCCAACAAGAGACAACACGACAAATCTATGAAATAAATTTGAAAGCGTATGGAATGAACCTTCGAATGAATCCACCAAGAAGAAGTCTGGATGCAGGATTCTCTCGTAAAGAAGAGGAAGAACACGTGACATTGGACAATTGTGTTTTATTATGGCATGAACGACAAGTATACAATACTACTGTTTAACAACCTTCAAAGTATTCACCCACATTATCCACTTGTGTTTTATTATTGCACGGACATGAAGTACAAAAAACCACATTGCTTAATAACCTTCAAACTATTCACCCAGGTTATTCACTGTTAGTTGCCAGCGATTGGGCATGGGCTGAATACCATCCGTTGCCACTCAAACCCGCTATCTTTCGGTTTCTTACCTGGAAATCTATTTTCGCAAGTTCTTCCCTTGTCACCCTGGCTGAATGTGCAGCGTTAAGGTCTGCCACCTTGAAATACTGTTAAGATGTGTTCTTGGCAACAGTTTCCGATACAATGGCTTCTTCACTTTGGGGATGAAATAATAGTCACTAGGAATAAGATCAGGAGAATAACGTGTGTCTGGAAGAACCTCTCATCCCTACCGCTGTAAGCCACACCTAACAATGTCGGCTGTGGAAGCTGTCGCGTTATCGTGTTGGATAAAGGTGTTGTCCAAATGTTCTGGACGTTTGGTCCGTACTGCACTGCGTAATTGAGACATCAAAAATGAAGTGAAATACGCTGCATTTACAGTGTTTACCTCACGCACTGGATGGTACAAAAGAACACCTTCAATGTTAGAATAACCTCGATTTTCGAATGTTGTCACTCACCGACTGAATTTGGGTGCGTGCTTACTCTCCACAGTTGTTCACATATAGCGTATGGTGGCATCTCTCGAAAGTACATTTCATACACTTTGAAAGGTATATCTTACATTTTTCATGTTGTCCTCTGTTCGCGAGGAAGAAAAATATTTGGCATGATTTCTGTCCTAACACACGTATTTAATGTGATATAAAATTAAGGCATTAAGGTACACTTAGTAATGTATATAACTATACACTTTTAAAAGAAATATAATTACAGCTAGAGAAACCATGACAAAGTGACTGCAAGAATCGAATCAAATATATGCATTTTAGGCTGCTTGTTTTCGCAAGAACAATTACAATAGTATTAATAATTTATATATACTCTAATGACTTGCATTAGATTTTGAGATATTAAATGGCACGTCAACTTGTAAGGCAATAATTATCAGCTCACTAATTTTGCATTGAACATTCTAAGATTTGCAAAAAAAAATGTAATTTGATTATTATGATATCAATATCAAGTATAAAATATACCAAAACAGCTATTAAAATTCAGTTTTTGAGATTCCTCTCTAGTCAGTAACACTATTATCTAATAATAATCAAACAATTCAGATTATGATTAATTTCCCTAATCACATTAATGTTCAATGAAGTTTCCACTGGATAAATAATACTATTCTTACTAAAATTCTAAGACCAATAAACGCATATTTAATATACAGACAAAATCTAACTCTCGTAAAAATTGCCGTCGCTAGCATCAAATTCAGGATGTTTGTGAAGGAAAGTACAAAACATTTTAAATATGTGATTAATATAGCGTTCCAGCTTGGAAAATGTGGAATTTGGCAATTACGACCTCGACTTCTAAAATTGTTACGTTCTGTACGTGTCAATAGCTAGATGAATAACTTTCTTGCGATTTTAGGTTCCGAAAATCACGAAATTAATAGTAAAATCAAAATTTTCGAAAGGAAATATGTAGCTTTGATCCAAAAGATAACGTATACACTACTTGCAGGGTGGCACAATAAGTCATTTAACACACTCAGTACAAGGCACTGCGGCATGGAACGTATACATGGCGATGACCAATCGTTGCCTGGGTAAGGGGGAATCACATCGTCGGCACCCACAATGTCGGCAGCCATCTTGATGTCCCCCATGTTGAATTCAACTTCAGAAATTTAAAAGGGATTGGGGGTCGTGCGATATTTCAAAATGAGCTAGGATTTTACCACGAAATCAACTGTGACATTTGTTATCACCTAACTTTAATTGTTGCCGAGTTAACAATAGCAAAAATTATAACGCATGCTCAATATGACGTCCTCTTGCACAACACACACGTGTAATCGTTTCTTAAATGACCTTATCATATTCTGAAGAACCTCAGGAGTTATTTTAGTACAGACATCCACAAATGGGCCAGATCCCTGATTCTCGTAGCATACACCATGGCTTTCAGGTGTCACCAGAGGTAAAAGTCCAATGATGTCAGGTCAGGTGAGAATGCAAGCCATTCCACAGTCCCTCGGCGACTAATCCACTGGTGAGGGAATTGTTGATCAAGATACTGACGGACTATCATCACATAGTGCGGTGGCGCACCATCTTGCTGAAAACATTCAGGATAGCTCCCATCCTCGAACAATAAGGATGGGTAAGAACTGCTCCCGTAGCAGAAGCAAGTAGTACTCTGCATTTAAGTTGCCCTCAATGAAAAATAGACCAACAAATCGGAAACCCCAAGTACCACACCACACCATTAGCTTCTCGCCTCCCGTCACGTTGGCGGGATCTGTCCAATGAGAATTTTCGTGTGACCAGAACAACAGATTTTGTTTATTCACCTCCCCCGACACATAGAAATTTGCCTCATCACTGAACAAAATCTTGCTACCGATGGCAGAGTCACGTTACAGTTGTGCTATAGCCCACTCACAGAACTGCAAACGCCTGCCTGGATCGTCCTCTCTAAGATGTTGCTGCAGCTTTATCTTATACGGATGCCACTGGTGGTCACGTGCAATCCTTTAAATTGAGCTCCTGCTGACACCGCTTTCCAGCGCCAGTCTCCTTGTGCTACGGTTTGCGGACTTTGCAAATGATGCCATCACAGCTACAGCAGTGATTTTGCATTGGTAGATTTTCGGAACCCAAAACATAAATCTCATCTGCTTGAATTGTTAGCTTCGTCAGTATGTGTATTTATCAAAAATAATAAATTCTAGCAAAACTTACACCACATATTTTATATTGATATTTTCGTATACCATATATTTCTAACTTAAGCTAAATTAGATGTAATATTTTATTTTACAACCACAGAAATTTAATTATAGCAGCACGCACTGGTAGACTATAACCCATGATCCTTGTTATTCATCTAATATTGATCCATATCTTATTACGCTAACGCTACAACATATTACATAATTCTTAGCCAGCATCTTGCATTTTCGAATCGCAATATCTTAGCTTCTCTCTATAATATCAGCAATATTCGCTATCCTTTTAATATCATATCTCCCATACTAGATCGATTCATAATTTCATACATTAACACGTTTTACTGACAACAAAATTAGAATTATTTTAGGGTAACTTTGCCATTGTGATTTTTAATATTATATTATTTTACATATTGGCTCTAGTTTTGAGTAATGGCTGCTCTTTATAAACACAATTAAAAATATGAAATATCATTGTTAATCTCTCATAAAGATGAGAAGAACGTCGTTTCACAGATTTTATTGTGTGTAGAGTGTCAAAACAATGATGCTGAAGATCCTCGCAGTACTCTGCCACACTAGCGACGATTGGGTACCAAAATGGAGATGAGGCATGTGCAAGGACAGTTTAGTGTCCCTCAGTAGACATGGCTTATCATTAAGACACCATTGTGTTGACGCAAAAATTGTGTGGAAATGTCCCAATAACCACTATTGACCTTTTATCTTGTATATGTTCCATTTTCTCTGAAATATTTACTCCACTACCTCCTTTATATTTCCTTGGGACCTCTCCCCTTGTTTTTCATTTAAATCAACAAGTGTATCTGGAAAACTGTTATTGTGGATTTGGAAGAAATTCACTTTTATGCTCATATTAATTACAAAATATTTCAAGATTGTGAGCAAGTTTTCCACGAAATCTTCATAGTTCTCGTTTTGGTTGATTGCCGAAAAAGTTCTTGACAACTGAAAATAACTGAAGAAGCTTCATTCCTAAAATTAAAGATTTGAATCATTAATGAGTTAACAATTTTGAGGCCCATGAAAGAGACCTGTTAATAGTTTATCAATAATCAGTTCTTCAAAGAATCTATAGATGTATTGAGACACTCGCAACCTTTATCCAAGACTTGACAAACTACTTGAATATCCAAGATATGTTCCTTTACAAAGTCAGTAAAGGTTTTCTTTGTTTCTGCACAGGATATTCACTATAAGTGCAGCACATCCCATCAGTATAATTTATGTTGTCTTCAAATTGTTATGTTTAATCTCCTCAACAATATAAATAATACCCAGAAATAAAACATAAGTAGAAAGGAACATATAATAAATTTATTCCCCGTAATGGATAGACTAGCGAAATATTTTTATATTCTGAAATAAAACTACCCCCTATTTCATGTCAACACCTACAGCTTTTATTGAGCTATATTTTAAATGGAAATATATCAAGTATCTCAAGAACTAGAGTCAACTTGGCAAAACTATTTTTCATTTTAGATTCAGCAAAACCAAAACACCATAAACCATAAATTAGTTCAAACATCATTGCAACTTATATATATATATATATATATATATATATATATATATATATATATATATAAGTAGATAGTAAATATGCCTTCTAGCACAACCCTGATTTCTTGACACCACGACCACCAAAACCTCAAAAACTCACTTTCTCTCCACGTTCCGCGCCTCATTTATTGCGCTGACGATGTTTCACAGCGTAGAAAAGCAGTGATGAGTGAAATGCACTCTCTCATCCTCTCATCCTTGAAGGATGAATGCACCTTATCGTAATTTTCCAAGTCCGGGGGTCATGTTTATATATCGTGACCTTTGTAAAGCTCTCGGGGGAAAGATGTGCCACACGCGCGCGCGCGTGCCTCTTATTATTTCTGTATTGTGACGCAAACAAGCAAATAATAATTGTTGTTTTTTGGGATTCCTGGCCCCTACAACCTCGCCAGGGTGCGTGGTGGCGGCGAAATCATCACGAGTTTAGATTTATACTGCGAATGTTGCCAAAAATTCAATCAACGTTGTTCGTTCTCGATGCTGGAATCTTACGTAGATTATTCCATGAAAAATAAATTGATACTCCTGTGCGAAGCCCCCAAAGCATTCGTGCAATTTTTGATGTTTGCGTGGATAGCGACGCTCGGTGGAACTGAATTTTTTCCGATCCCCGTGGAGAAATTGTGTTTCATCGCTCAATGTAATATTTTCATCACGGACCAAACGCTTTTTCGAATCGATCCCAAAAAATTTTCTGTACAACAAAACGTTCGGAAATATCGAATGTCCTCTTTCGAGAGTGGTACGGAAAAAATTGAAATCGATTTTCGATTCGATGGGAGCATCACCCCAAAACGATAGTAACCATTCCGGAGCTTGCACGACACGAATCCGAAAAACAAATTGTTCGTCCGAGATGATGCAATTGTTTTCGCACAACGTGCGAAGCATTCTCTTGCAAGCGTTTCCGAAATTCGCGTCGTTTGACGATGCAATTTTGGAAGTTGTGACATCGGACATTGAATGGCTTCGAAACCTCACTCGCTTTTTCTGCTCCCGAAACCTGCATATTGGAACGATTTCGCAAATTTTGCTCGCAAGTTTTGTCTTTCTTGCAAGCGCGTGTGCTCGATTGGGAAACAACGTTAATTTTTCGACGGCGCAAGAAATAATCGCCGTACTGCCCATGCTACCCGCTTCCACAGCGGACGACCCCCAACCTCGGAAACCCCGCCGCCGCAACAACATCAACGACAACTCCCCGAACCCATTCAGCTCGCATCCGCTTCCACCTTAAGCGGATCTATTTTTTTCCGCCTCCACGGTCATGAATGAAGAATCCACCACATCCCCGATAACAATCGAATCAGAAGCGGATGCGGCGGAAGCGAGCACAGCAGCATCTTCCTCTTTGGAAATTTATCGATCCACATTATGCTCGACCAACAAAAAAGCTGAATTGTTGCACTTGGAATTTTTCAACCTTTTCGCGTATTATTTTTATGGAATCACAAGCACGAAACGAAGCGTCCACCGTTTTGTTTCAGGCATGATTGAGTTTTGTGCTGGTTCTCGCAGAGCTGGGGGTCGCCCGTTTCACACACCACATCCTGACGGGGCGTGGAAGAGACCGAGGAAATGATCGACAACATGCATGGGTGGAACTGTCAACGCCCGTTCATTGCTATTTGTCCCCCACAGGATATTGTGCGCATCGAAAAGTCTTTTGTTGAAAAAAAAAGTATAGCATTGTTCGTTTGTACCACATGCATGAGTGAATCGGTCAACGGGGTTTATTGCTAGGACATTGACTATAGCGCTCATTGTGTTTTCACCAAATGGGGTCGCGTGGGGTGGGGGGTTCCTATATAACGCACCAGTTTCTCTTTTTGTACATCATTATCATAGTGAACGTCAATCGTGGCAGTTCAATATTCTTAATTATTTGTCTGATAGTATACAAATATATCATCGTGGAAGTTTTAGTGAGCTACAAGTTTTATTTTGAAGTCTCTCTGTATCTCTCTTGAAAGGTAAGTTTTTATTTTTTTTCATGATATATTTATATTTTTTGTTTTGCGTCTGACACACACATATTCAGAGGAGTCATAAAAATTGACACACATACATGTCGCATATTTTTTACCTCCTACAACAGTGCACATACTGTTCGCGTCTAATATATATATGCACTTGTGGAAGGAAAAAAATGTCTAGCATTTTTCAACTTTTTTTTCCTTCTGTTTCAGTGTGCTTTCCCCTACCACCACCACAACCCCCCCAAAAAATGTCTCTGTATATATAAGAAATATGGAATCGCAACCAGGTCCCTCCGGTCTTTGCAGGAAAGTGGCATGTCGCAACTGTGGAAAATTAATTTCGAAACCTAATATTGCTAGGCATTTGAAAAAATGTCGTCTACCGGAACATGATGTCGTCCCCCCGGCAAAGAAATCTCGCACTGATGCGCATGAAGGCGGTGCTATGAAAGTGCACGCATCATGACGTATAAATCTGGAAGTGACGAAAAATGTGACTCGAGCACCTTCCTCGACAATGTGAAATCTCTGGTAGTTGATCAATTACGTGATTGCATCGTTAATGTTGCAATTAAAATTCATCTCGTC
The DNA here is from genome assembly GCF_977018435.1 of Lepisma saccharinum. NCBI lineage: Eukaryota > Metazoa > Arthropoda > Insecta > Zygentoma > Lepismatidae > Lepisma > Lepisma saccharinum. The sequence continues at coordinate 68,023,990 of NC_139246.1, read as the reverse complement.
TTGACCCTGCTGTATGAGAAAGTTGTCTCGTCCGAGTCAAGCACTTTCAGCTTTTACGTAGGGTGTGAAGGCTTACACGATGACAATAACGAGGATCTTGACGAGAAAGTGACACGGCTATTTGAGCACCTGACACAAAAACAAGAAGGCTTTGAAGGTCGCGGAAGTGGATGGAGTCTTTGCGGTCGCAGCCACATGTTAGAACTTCGAGTCTGCAATTTCAAACCGTTACGCAGCGATCAAAAACAAAAACAAAAAAATGTTGCACGAGACATTAAAAAAAAGCCGTGTTGAACATAGAAAGTAATGATGCGAAGAGTTTCCTATGGTCTGTCATCGCCGCATTACACCCAGCTAATAATAACCCCCAACGTCTGTCCAATTACAGAGGATATGAGGGGAGATACGAGAATATGATGAGAGGAATTTTCTATCCTGTGCTCCTGAATAAGATCAATCAATTTGAAAAAAACTATAGAGAGGAAAAAGGAGAAGATATCGATATTTCTGTGTTTGGGGTTGACGATTCCGGCAATATTCGTGTGTTAAGACCTGCTAGAAGCCAGAATAATGTAATTCGACTCTTGCTTGTAGATGGCCGTTACAGTTTGATACGGAATTTCTCAGGATTAGTAGGAAGACAGATCACCAAGGATCACGATAAGATCGAAATTTGCGATCGGTGTTTGAGAATTTTTCGCGTGGGAAAGAAGATGAGAGAACAGCACAAGTGTTTTGGCTCCGTGAATGCAGAACCCGAAGATGTCATGCCGGAACCCGGAACCAAGATGAAATTTCAGAAACACCAGGCTCTTCTCCACCATCCCGTCGTCCTTTATGCCGACTTTGAAAGCTTCCAAGTTCCCATGACGTCTTGCAACCCTGACCCCTCTACCTCAAGCACAATCCAAATTTTTCACCACGAGCCTTGCAGTTTCTCCATCTACGGAGAAAAATTAAATGATGTCATCTTGTATTGTGGACCCGATGCGGCAAAACATTTTGTTAAGAAGATAGCGGAATGCGCAAGAGAACTTGCACCCAGCCTGAAAGGCTCTTACGTTTCTCCACCTGCTCTCACGACGGAACAACAGCGGAGACATGACACCGCGACAAGATGCGCGGAGTGTAACCAGGCTTTCACCCCCGAAAATCACAAGGTCGTGCACCATGACCATCAGAATGGATTATTCCTGAGCACCATCTGTAATTCGTGCAATCTTAAAATTAAGGAGTCGCATTTCGTTGCCGTGTTTCTGCATTACACGGAAAAATACGATACGCATCTGTTCGTCAAAGAGCTCTACAACATAACTTCTCGAATCAGCATCATTCCGAGAACGAGCGAGAAGTATATTGCGGTGAGAGTGTGGATCCCTCTCGAAGAAGGAGGAAGTGTGGAAGTTAGAATCCTGGACTCTTACAATTTCCTGTCCTCCAGCCTCGCCACCCTTGCATCTCAACTTGGCGACGAAGATCTTGTGGCCACCAAGCAAAAATGTTTTTCGGGGAGAGATGAAAATTTGAATCTGTTGCGTCGCAAGGGCGTCTACCCCTACGAGTACGTCAACGATTTCGACAAATTTGACGAGACGGAACTTCCACCCCGGGAGGCATTTTATTCTCATCTCGCGGAGGACGTCTGTTCCGAAGAGGACTACGAACACGCTCGTAGTGTGTGGACGGCCTTCAATTGCCAAACTTTTCGTGATTATCACGATCTCTATCTTAAATTAGACGTGACACTTCTCATGGATATTTTCGAGTCGTTTCGCAAGAGATGCATCTCGATCTACAAGTTTGATCCTGCTTATTTCTTCACGACGCCGGGATTGACTTGGGAATCGATGATGAAATACACCAACGTGGAACTGGGACTCATCGCAGAGAAAGAACAGTATGCCTTCATGGAGAGTGCGATACGCGGTGGCATCGTCCAATGTCCTCGACGCCATGCTCAGGCAAACAATCCTCATACGCCTGGTTACGATGCATCGAAGCCCAACACCTACATCGTCTACTGGGATGTCAACAACCTGTATGGCCACTCCATGTCCCAGTGTCTTCCCATCGGCGACTACGTGTGGATGACCGAAGAGGAACTCTCCTGTGAGGATTTTCTCAACTGGAGCGAAGATAACGAATGGGGCTGTTTCTTGGAAGTGGATCTCGATTATCCCGAAACGCTTCACGAGAAACATCACGGATTGGCCCTGGCCCCCACCAAAGAGAAGCCACCTGGAGGATCATCGGAGCCAAAACTAATACTAAGCATGGAGAACAAGAGGAATTACGTTCTGCAATACCGACTCCTCCAATTTTACGTGAGTCACGGCTTGCAGCTGAAGAAAGTACATAGAGGATTGAAGTTCCGACAGAGCAAGTGGTTGGAACCCTACATAGCCGAGAACACGCAACGCAGAGCGCAATTGACATCGCCTGCAGACAAGGATCTGTACAAACTATTCAATAACGCCATCTACGGCAAGACGATGGAGAACGTGCGTAATTACATCGACGCAACGTTGGTCACGGACGAAAAAAAATTCGAGAAGATTGTCGCGTCCCCCTACTTCAAAAACTTCACCATTTTCGACGAGAAACTAGTATTCGTCGAGAAGAACAAGAAGCAAGTGATGCTTAACATGCCGATTGCCATAGGTGCCACCGTCCTTGAACTCTCTAAATTGCACATGTACCAATCGTACTACGATCAGTTTCAACCCTTTTATGGAGATAACATCCAATATGTTACATTGACACGGATAGCTTCATTTTTCTAATCCAAACACCAAGCCTCGAACATGATCTGACTAAGATGAAGCATCTTTTTGATTTTAGCAATTACCATCAGGCCATCACCTGCATTCGACAGAAAATAAAATGACCATAGGAAAGTTCAAAGACGAAGCGGCTGGTAATTACATCAGCGAATGTGCGGGGCTTCGTGCCAAAATATACTGCGTCAAGATTGCAAAAGAAAAAGAGATCAAGAAAGCGAGAGGGGTAGGAAAAATAAGTACCAGCAAATTCAACATGCAAGACTACAAAGAATGCCTGTTTCAAGGTAAAAGAAAACTCAGCACAGATCATCGCATTGCGAATAAATTACACGAATTGTACACGACGCGCGTAACCAAAGTAGCACTGGATGGCAGAGACAACAAGTTACATGTTCTCGATTGTCAAATCCACACGTGAGAGTGGATGCACTGCAATGGAAGCGATAAATGTGACGTGTGTTAACTGTAACCCCATAGCCATGAAGTCCGCTGTGTCTTTTGCCATTCTTCAAAAATATACGGAGGAAAAGAGGGGCCCTCGGGCGATGAAAAGTTGGAAGTTGTTATTATGTCGTTACGCTCGCTCTAAACGAGGCTCATTAAATTTCAACTCTTACTTTTTTCTTCTTCAACGTGATTTAATGACATAATTACATGTTCGAGCCTTTTGAATTGCATCGCCGCAGATAAAATCTTCTCTTTTCTTTATTCGATCTACAAAGGGGCACAGCATGTAGAAAATTTAAATAACTAACAAGGACAATGAATCTTTTTGGTTTCCGCAAACAAAGCATCATGGAGACTGCACCACCAAATTCCAATAACCTCTTACCTTCCGTGTTATCTAAACTCAACGGTCTACTGATTGTTCACCTCAACAGTATTTGGACGAAATTGGATAACGATGTGGGAGAGATGTTTTACGTCTTCAATAACAATTTACATTTCTATGAAATTCCGATCGACGGGAAACTTCAAATCACCGTGAATCCGGAGAACGAAAGGGCGAAAAATATTAAAATTTCTAGCGGCAAGAACATTTTTCGAATGAAGCACGACAAGATGCTTTCTAACATGGCGTACGATGTTTCAGCAGGAGATTGTCTTTTCGTGGAACTCCTAGGAGATTACGATAAACTCGTTCCTCTCTTCGTAGAATTACGAATCGTCTATCCAATTATAAATAACCGTTAACAAAATGACTAATGACATTTTCGGCAACACCAAGCGTGTATACCACGCAGAAGAGATTCTCATGTTGGATATTCGTGTTAAGAAGTTGAGGAACGATTTGATCCCTTTGCAGGAGACCTTAAACAAAAGTTTAGAGTCGGAGATCGCTACGCTCCAAACGCAATGTCTCGATCCCATTCTGAAAATCGATTCCGAACTGAAAACGCTCATAAAGATTATGTTGACGTACCTTCTTACGACAACGTTCAAAATATACAGTTGAGCGTTGATTCGCTTCAAAATGATTTGGCCAAATTACAGCAATTTCAATCGAAAAATGAAGATTTGAAAAAATTGAAACTCGAAATCGAAGAACGAACTTCCGCAATCGAAAAGAATTTCTCTGAACTTCAAACCGTCGTGAACGATATAGATGCAGAACGCTTGCATGTCGTCGTTTCCAAATTACAAGAAGAATTCACCGGCACGTTGGAAGAAATTAAATCCAAGTTACAGACTTTGGAAGATACCATGACGAACCTAACATCGTCAGACGAACTGCAGGTCATCGGTAAAAGCGTCGCGAACATAAAAATTCAATTGGAGGCTTATCAAGATTTCGAACACATTCAAACCACCATCGCTAAGCTTAAGGCGTCTTTGGAGTTGATCAACGAAGAAATTAAAAATATTCACGTTCAAGCGAGTGCGTTGACGAGCATTCAGGACACGTTAAGCACGGTTCAGAAGAAGATCGAATATTTAGAAAATTTGAACGTCGAAACGAATCTTGCTCATTTTAATCACGTATTGGACAACATACAGGGTGACTTGGAATCGTTACGGACGAGCGTGCCTTCGAGCGAAGATTTGGAAAAATTGAAAACGGCGGTGACGGCACTATCCGAATCTTAGACATCAAAAGTTCGTTGAGCGATCTCGAAAGTACGGTGGCCAATCTCCCCACCTCCAAAGAATTACACACTTTGAAAAGGAACATATCTCGAATGCTGAAACGACTGGAAACGGAAACGGCGAACGTGGAACAGATTCGAGATGAAATTACTTCGCTGGTGTCGACGCTACCCACTTCGCAGAGCGTCGCGGATCTTCACACGCAGTTTACAGAGATGCGAAGCATCGTGAACGATCTTACCCAGAAGAGTTTGAAATTGAATCAAGTTGAGAACCTTCAGAACATTGTCGTCAACATCAGAGATCAAGTTGGAGTGCTGGAATCCACGCAGGAATCGACGCTGGCCGCTTTCGGTGTCAAGTTGCAAGAACTCAACGAAAACTACAAGCAGTTGAACGTGGAAGTGAAAATCAAACCGTCATTTTCTGCAGTAACGGATACCATAGTCGAGCATTTGCTGCCCATCGAAAATAAACTCGGACACGTTCACAGTAATCTGCTCGGCGTCGACACTAAATTCGCCAAATTGTTCACCTTGCAAGCCATCGAAATCAACAGCGTACCCAATCAACAGAGAATCTCCACGTTCGTCGAAGGTAACAAACTGTACATGTTACATCCTTATCATCCGTACTACAAGTTTCTCCTCGATGGCACGATTCAGATAAACGAATTTCCGTACTGGTCTCACGGCAGAAAAACTAGCGTTCCCACCATGACCTTGATATCGAATCGTGGTGTCCAGAAAGCAGGAAACATTCCTCTGACACGTTGGAACGAAACGCGCAACATATATCAAATACACGAAGACGAAGATCTTACCGTTTTCGACGTGAGTGCCGGCGATAAGCTGATCATTCAAAACACGAGCGAGGTGCCACCCTCTTTGAATCCCATCACGCTGGTGCTTCTCTTCAAACGTAATCTCTAAAAAAATGTCTAGGCAAGCCATCGTCCAAGAATTGCATAAACCTGCACGCCGCAACTACGAACGTTTGGCGGTGGTAACCAAGGGCATCGACGACCTCTGGGAAAGTGACCTCGTGGAGATGAGTAGCGGCAAGTTGAAAAATGTACATAAATTGAACAAGGGCAACAAGTACCTTCTCACCGTCATAGACACATTTTCGAAATTCGCATGGGCTCTCCCTTTGAAAGCGAAAACAGGAACGTGCGTCACGGAAGCATTCAAGACAATTTTTCGCGAAAGCGGCGGCAGACGACCTCGGTTTCTGCACACGGACAAGGGGAAGGAATTTCACAATGCCGTATTCCAAAAGTTTATTCGGAAACACGACGTTCAACATTACTCGACCTTCAGTGACGTCAAGGCCAGCATCGTGGAAAGATTTAATCGCACTCTGAAATCGCGCATGTGGTCACGCTTCACGCTTCAGGGAAGCTACAAGTGGGTCACCATTCTTCCGGAACTCGTTAACGACTATAATCACACGGTGCACAGAACGATAGGCATGAAGCCAGCTGACGTTACCAAGTCCGACGAGCAACGTTTAATACTTTGAATTTTTCCAAAATCTTCATATGTTTCAAGTTGCAGCTTAATGTTGGCAACACTCCGAGTTATTGCACTCAAAGCATCAGAAGATGGCAAGTTGTTCATAAAATTTTCAAGTGTCTCAATTTTTTCTTTAACCTCGGCTATGGCATTGTTCAAGGGGTCCTGATTAGGTATTTGGAGTGATTGAATCTGTTCTTTTAGAGTGGAAATCACTAGATCAAAATCTTCTTGTGATTTTATGCTTTTGACAATTGTTTGGAGCTGTGTCTGGACATTATTTATCTGATCTTCCAATTGCTGTTTTAATTGCTCAGAGTTGGTGGCCAGGGTCTTAAATTTGGCTTGAAGAGCTGCTACAGCTTCTTCTAAACTTTGAAAATTATCCAATGTTGCCAGGTCAGTATATTTCTGAAGCAGCAGTTCTGAATCAATTTTAAGAAGAGGGTCCATGCATTGTGATTGCAAATTTGTAATTTCTAATTGAAGACTGGCATTCAGTGTGGTTTGTAAAGCTTGTAAATCACTTCTTAATTTCTTGACTCTGACATCAAGCATCAGAATCTCATCACTGTGATCTTCATGCCTTGTGTGGCCAAATATATCATTAGGCATTTTTGTTTTAGTGGTTATTTATTATTGAATATCTGATTCTTAATTCTATAAAAAAGGTATAAGCTTGTCATAGGATCCAGGGACCTCAATATATAAGCAGTCACCAGCAGAAACAGTATATACAGTGCCAGAAATCATGTTTGAGTGCTTAATTCTAAAAATATTTCTCCCTACTGAAATCTTGACATTACCCTCAGGGGTTGTAATAAATTGCAATTGACCACCTACAGGTAATTGGTAATGATTTAAATTATTGTTAAATATGTACAATGTTTTACCTGTTTCATCATCAACATCTGTAAGTATGCTGTTCAGATGAATAATTAACAAAGCACTTAGTTTAGATATCATATCAGAAGAGGCTTGTGGCGTTGGCAGGTCCATAATAGCCTGTTTTTTGAACCCAAATAAGTTCATAGGCATGTTTATTTATTTCAAATCATGCTCTGTAATTGGGCATTGATTACCATTTTTCAAATCACAATGACCCCATGGTAGAGTATGTATGCCACATGATAAAATACATCTCTTATCATCATGTGGATCCAGAGCCACTTTTCTTATTATATAGCTAGTCAATAAGTGATCCACACTCTGAATTTTATTTTCTGATGTTCTGATTGTGCTACATGATTTGAGACAATTTTTGTAATCCTCAAATTCAAGCTCTTTGTCAACAATTACTCTACCAATGCCCTTGGCCTTTTTGGCAACAGCGCCACTACATGTATCAAAACTGTACATCTTGGCTCTTAACCCAGCAAATGCCACAATAACATCACCAAGTGTCTCATCTTTTAACTTGCCAGGCACCTTTTTGTTGTGGGGTTGAATCTTTGAATGTTCAGTGGTATCAAAATATTTAAACAATTCAGGCTGTGTTATATCTTGATAAACATCTTCTGTTTGAATATCAAGAACAAAACTATCTGTGTCCACGTACATCAGTTTTACACAATCACCATAAAAAGGTTTCAAAACATTATAATACAATTTTAACATGTGTAACTTGGCCAATTCCAATATCACAGCCCCTACATAAATGGGCTTATCAAATTTGATCTTTGTTTTTTTCATGTTGAAAAGTGCCATATTCTCTTCATAAATTCTTCTGTAATTGAAGTTGGGCTTTGCTATCAACTTTTTGCTCAGGCTGGGGTCAGTAATTATTTTAACATCAGTATGTTTTCTGACATTTTCAATTGTTTTGCCATACACAGAATTGACCATCAATTTAAACAAAGTTTTATCAAATTGGCTCAATGCAGATGTTCGAAGCTCTGTGTTTGTATCAATATATGGCTTCAACCATCTTGAGTGCCTAAACCTCAAAACTTTTCCAACTTTGGTCACTTGAACACCATGATTCATCAGGAACTGGAGGTTTTTGTAATAAATAACATAATCCTGTTTCGGCTCCAGAGTCATTATCAATTTATTCTGTTTAGAGCCAGGTGAACACTTAACCTCGGGAATTGGGGGCAGATCAGAAAATGTGTTGTGTAAATTATCAGGAATTGTCAGATCAACCTCTAGGAACAGGCCATAGTTACTGTCATTAAAATCTTTAAGTTCTTCAATATTGAAATTTTCAACCCACTCAAGCTCTGCATATGGCAATTTATCCATCATAGCATAACCATAGAGGCTCTTTGCATCTACATACAGTATATAATTTGATGGCAGTGCTGGATCATAATCGGGAATATATTTGTTATTTGCTCTGGCATATCTCTGAGAACATTGCGCCATGCCTCCTCTTATACACGGCTCCATAAACAGATGCATATCTTGATCCTGGATCAGATCCAACGGCATTTTAGTGTTTAAAAACATTGCAGACCATGCTAGGCCCGGAGAACTGTAAAAATACATTGGATCCAGCTTATAATTTTGCATGGAAGATTTTCTGAATGCCTGCAATATATCAGCTAAGAGGGTCACATCAAGTTTTAAATAAGCCTTGTGATAATCACCAAATGTCTGGCATTTTAAATTGTTCCACATCAATTGTGCATGGTGATAATCTTCATCAGTGATTCCAGATGCTCTGATTTTGCTGTAAAACTCTTGTTGTGGTGGCAGAGAACACTCATCAAATTTAGAAAAATCTGTAACATAATCATATGGATATACACCCTTCCGCCTAATTAATTTCAGGTCCTGATTTGGAAACAAAGCACATGTGATTTTGAATTGATCATCAGATAATTGAGTGGCCAGTGTAGCCAGGCTAGCCGATAAAATTGTGTATGAATCAAGAAATCTTAAGTGAATAGGAACACTATTAACTTTAATTATTTTGCTAATGGCAATATATTTCTCAACATTTTCTGCTAAAATATTTAAATTCTGCTTGTCAAACCCCTCGTACCTGATCAAATGATGAAAATCATAATTGGATGCACCGTCGCAAAATATAGGGATAAATTTTGGACTCTGGATGTTAATATTACAGCTATTACACAGGGCCATTAAAAATTTACCATCTGTATGGGAATGGTGATGTACCTTGATATTTGTATCTGAAAATTCAGAATCACATACCGGGCATTTTTCTGCATTGTTGAAATCTTCAATCTGTTTCTCTCTTAAAGGCAACATGGGTTTTGATTTTAATAAGACATTAGATGCTATGTCATGGCACTCATTTTCAATTCTATGTGCAAATTCTTTGATGGCATCTGCTCCCATGTATAAATATTCTTTACTAACCACTCCACCCTGTACAACCACATAATAAAAGCTGGAAGGTTCATGTAATTGATGTGATGTAATTGAAGATTCCTCAGGGTCTGGGCTGCAGAATGCAAGAGGTTTGAGATTTGATTCAAAATCACACACTATATATGCTGGGTGTTCCAACAAGGCTTCTAACTTTTTGAATTTGACATTTTCACTTGGCATTGGCATCACCATATGAACAGGTTTATAGTTGCCACAGTATTTCAGATGCTCAATTAACTTGTTTTTAGCAATTTCCGCATTCACTTCCCGAACCCCATTCACCATTTTTCTACCATCAAATACACTTAAACATCTTCTACACAACTTGAATATTGTATTGGATTTGTCTAGTTGTGTTCTGACTAAAGCTTCAAGATTATGTATCAGAGTGTAATGATATGTGCCATCCCCTTCAATTAAGAGCAGATCAATCGGAATAGCAGATTCATCATCAAGTGTACTGATTCTGAGAGGATTTATCAAGCAATTGCCACGGCCAGTAGAACAAGTAAATACATTGATAGATAATTGTTTGCCATTGATGTGCCTGGCCTTTCTTTCAAATTTATCAATATTCTGAACAGACATTGGATATTATAAACCCTCCATTGCCTCATCAAAATTGTGCTCGTGTTGTTTATAATAAGTTATTCGCTGAGGATCCTTTGAAACTGGATACAGAGCAGCTAAAATACACCACAAAATGCATTTCTGGTTATTATTTTTTATATTAACCACGGCTGTTTTGTTTTTGATATTGGCAGGTAATGGCACATAAGTGGAACCTTGTAATGGGCTGAATTCAGAAATATTAACATATAACTTGTGTGGAGATCCGCATAGGCTCCATCCAGACTCTTTTGCTGCAAATTCAGAGTGTTTAATATTCAATTGATCTATCAAACTGCTTATTATTTTGTCTGAATTTGCATTTGAATATATAGGTACAGTTTCTGTTATGTGGGGCTGTGTAAATTTTGTGCCATTTGGCTCCTTATATTGTGTAAACAATTTGAGGGACAGCTTATAAGAGCCATTTTGTGCATTTAGAATTGCCTGCACATCGGGATTTAAACTGTTCAAAAAATTCTTAATACCACATCTTGGCTCTGATACAAAACGGTGATCCCTTAATTGGCCATTAAAACTGCTATGAATAGGTTCATAGCGTGGTTGCTTTGCTGGTCCAGCATTAACAGGTGTTTCATGCTTCCTTTTCAGACCAGATGTGGATGGTTGTGGGGGCAATGTTGATGACTGTGCAGAACAAGTACCTTTATGTTTAAATGTGAAATATTCCAGATTATATTTTCTATGGCACTTAGGGCAATTTTTTTGTGGGAGTTCTGCATTTGTCTGGATTACAATTCCTTTGATGCTTAGCCCAATAGCTGCTGGATATATTTTTTTTGCATTGATTACAATATTTTTGATTTGGCATTTTTGTTGTTGTTTATTATATACAATTTCTTGGGATTGAAATCAAAATTCTATGCTTAATAAAAAATATCAGTTGGGTTCAGCAGTGTGTTTTGTATATTTAGTGTGGGTGTGTGTGTGTGTATGTGTGTGAATATTTTTGGCTTTGTTATTTATATAAAATTTCTTGGAGTTCAAATCAAAACTCTATACTTAATAAAAAATATCAGATGGGTTCAGCAGTGTGCTTTGTGTGTGTGTGTGTGTGTGTGGGTGTGTGTGTGTGGGTGTGTGTGGGTGTGTATATGGGTGGGTGTGGGTGGGTGTAGGTGTGTATGTGGGTGGGTGTGGGTGTGTATGTGGGTGGGTGTGGGTGTGTATGTGGGTGGGTGTGGTCAAGGTCAAGGTCAAAATAATCGAAAAAAATAATCGAAAAAATAGTCAAGGTCAAGATCATCTCAAGGTCAGTGTGTGTGTGTGTGGGGGGCGTAGTTTTAGGTGTGGCCAAAAAAAATATCAAGAGGGGCATATTTTTGACAGGTTTATGGACAACAATCTCACAGAAGTGCCTTTTGTAAGTGTAGACAAATCAATCTGAGGGGGTCATACTTTCTCAGGAAATTCCCGACGGCATTTTTACAAAAATCTTGGATTAGACGGGGTTCCACACTTGAGCAAAAAGCTCATATGGGCACGTTGAGCAAGTTTTAAGTGTAGGCAAATCTGCCTGAGGGGGGTTCGTACTTTCTCGCTCTGGTTATATGGCCAATTACACTACTGTTACCTCATTAAAATTATCAACACGCTGCCTCCGAGATTTTGGAACGTGGCCGAAGGAAAGGGACTCGTAAACGACATCATCAACAAGTTACCTTTCGAGATGCATTTACCTGGCTACCAGTACTGCGGACCGGGTACCAAACTCGAGAAAAGATTGGAGAGAGGAGACAAGGGTGTGAATCCGTTGGACGCTGCATGCAAAGATCACGACATCGCTTACAACACCACTCGCACCGATCAAGATGCACGTCACGAAGCAGACAGAAAGTTAGAGCACGCAGCTTTCGAAAGATTCGTCAGCAGGGACGCGTCGTTGGGAGAAAGAGTTGCAGCACTGGGCACCACCATCGCCATGAACACGAAACAAAAATTTGGGTGGGGTGTATAAATAAATAACAGACAGTAATAAAAAACAACATGTCTCGTATAACCGATTTACCGCACGAACTGCTATGTAAAATATTCAAACACGCAGTAAACGGAGATGTTAATAAACTTTTAATCATAGCGAGATCAACGCCGGAATTTCGCATCCCTTGTGAAATGGCTGTCAAGGATTATCTTCGGGAGATCAGTGGAATGATGTGCGGTGATCTCGACACTCTTCTTTCGGCTGCAGGGGAAAAATTAAACGATAGGTTGGATGAATTGCACGAGGCGAGGCAGGGGAGAAGACGATACACGGATGATTGGCGCAAGTCTAAACAGGAGACCGAAGAAATCATCACGCACATCATCGAGTTTTCCGAAGCACGAACTTTCTTCCTCTATTAAAACAAAAATAATAATATATATACGTGTCAAAACTTGATATATAAATAACACACATCGTGAAAAAAAATAGTCTTCGGTATAAATAAATAACACACACTGTGAAAAAAAATTAAATTTCTCTAACACTCTGAATTTCTCCTTCGATATGAGTGAAAAAAAATGAGTGATCTCCAAGCATTAAAACAAATGCTAAATTTGTCAGTCGAATATGTAAAAATTCAGGAATTGGAAGTGGACAAACCTTATACGATAACTTGCGGTTCAATCGTTTCTACCCAGTATGGTCCCAAGGTGCGTCTGTTGCTCAACGGACAATACAGTCTATTTTTACCAGATCGATACGCTAACATGTTATCCGACGAGAAGCTATCTATTTTAATCGAGAACAAAACTCAAATCGTGTACAAGGGGACAAAGGAACTTCTTGGTAAGAAAACAAAGCACGTAATAGAATTTGTGTAACGGCTGCACGGAGTATATATAAAATAACATCCCTTGAAAAAAAAATTACACGAAACAAAAAAAAATCTCAGAACATTTATATATAAATAACATACCTTGAAAAAAAAATTACACGAGAGGGAAACAAAAAAAATCTCAGAACATTTATATATATAAATAACATACCGTGAAAAAAATAACATATAGAGCATCAACATGAAGCCCAAGGGTGTCGTGTACCAGATACCATATTCGAATCTTAAAAATCTAGGTACCCTGGATGGCTTACTCACCAAGAAACAACGCGAGAAGAAACGTTCTTGCTTGACGAAAGGACACGGAATGAAATTACTTCTCAGCACACCTCAATTGAGACGCATGCAGCGTTCGCGGAAACAGCAAAAGATCGGAGGTTTCATATTCAGCATCCCGGCCATCCTGGCAGCATTGGGGGCCGTTGGAAGTTTGGCCGGCGGAAGCGCCGCCATCGCGAAAACCGTCATCGACTCGAAAAAAAACAAGGCGGAATTCGAAGAACAGAAACGTCACAACCTGGCCATGGAGAAGAAAGGGGGGAAGGGGGTGGGCGTAATGAAAAAGTTAAAAAAAAAGAAACAGCAGCACTCACCAACCGAGACATTGAATCTCTGATCAAAACGTTACGAATCAAACACTTCAGAGGAGTTTTCATGTCCGACTCGTTACCTTCAACCGTTAAAAGAAGAGAATGCGGAGTAGTCAACTTGGACAGTCAAGAAAATCCAGGCACGCATTGGATATGTTACCACAAAAATGATAACAAAGCTTTCGTTTTCGATTCTTTCGGAGGTGTTCGACCTACAAATTTAGTTCATTATCTGAAAATGAACAAAACCTCTATATACTACAACGACGAACGCATTCAAAATTTCGGAGACGTGAACTGCGGTCATCTCTGTCTCTCCATGCTCGCGTTTCTCTCTAAAATAAATAAGCCACAGGTGGAAGATTTCCAGAAAGCATTGTGGAATCTTAAACACGATGGGCGTGTTCCATCTCACGAGCGAATCTTCGATCTTGAAACTCACGCTGCACGACGACATCGTCTATCCTAAATCCGTAGCTCTGCGTGCATTCTACAGCATGTACCTCATACCTAACGTCACGCAGCACAACAACAAAATTAGCGTCGGAAGCGAACATATCGTCGTCACGCCAGGCCAATACAATCTTTCGACTTTGCAAGCTCAATTACCCAAAGGCACGTATCTTTCTCAAAATTCGGTCACGCACAGAGTGGAAATCGTATCGGCGACGGAGACCGTGGACCTGGGCACCATGGGAGAACTTTTAGGTTTCGAGAACGACACAAAACTCGAAGCTGGCATCAAGCACGTGGCAACCAACATTCCTAAATTCTTGGCCATAGAGACTCTGAACGTACACTGCAACGTAGCGGAAGGCATGATCACGAAATCCTCGGACGGCGGGTTGCTGGGAAGTCACAAGCAGACGGGAATCATAGCCACTATCAAACCAGTTCCGAATTCATGGAACCGATCATCTACACACCTTCTTCGCCGATCTATTTTCCAGTATGTCGCAACCGCATAGACGACATAGAGTTGGTGGTGACGAACGAGAAAGGAGACGTGGTGGATTTCGCAGGTGCAACGACCATATACCAACGACGAAAATATCGACGAGAAGTCACACGGTGCTCTTTCCCATGCGTCTGCTTCCGGGATTCTTCTCGGACTACAAGGAGATCATGTGGAAGGGAGGACTGAGGATCACGTTTCGAAGAGCGGCCAAATACAACGACGCACTGATGCGATACGCTACTTTGGGTCCGGACGGCACCACGCCGCTGCCCAACACTTTACCAGAAGCAGCCAAGTGCGTCATCCGGAGCATGGAGTTGAGAATGCCGGTGGTGGAATACGAAACGAACTACGCCCTCAAGTACAAAGCCGAGATCTTGAAAAGTCCGCAGGTGCCGATTCACTTTCACGGTTACCAGTGCGTGCAGAAGTTAGCGTCGGGGAGTCACATGGAATTCGACGTGACGACTCAATTCAACAACATACAGTTCGACATGCCAGATTTCGTCGTAGTGCTCTTTCAGACCGGGAGGGACAAGAATCAGGAAAAAGATTCCAGCAAATTCGACGACTGCAAGATCAAGAACGTTTATCTCAAGAATGGCAGGAACGAAGTCTTCCCGCGCGAGAATTACAACTTCGACATGACCAAAGATGATTACCTCAAACTTTACGAAGCGTTCTCTGCTTACAAGCGCGTGACCGAGGGAAACGTGGACATGTACTTCACGCCCAGCGAATTCAAAACCCACAGACCCATGACCGTCATCAACACCACGAAAAGGAAGCAGGTGGTGGTCAACGATCGCACCAACATCAAGATCGTCTGCGAGTTCCACGACGCGCTGCCCGAGGATACTCTATGCAGCGTCATCCTGGTCGCAGAGAAGTCCTTCGTCCACGACGTGAAGAAAGAGAGGGTCACAGAGCAGTTTTAACAGGTTTAACATCTTTTCTTGCACAATCAGTTACAATAAGAAATTTTTGTACTAGCACAATCAGTTACAATGGCACAATACGAATTTCACTAGTTCAGATCGGTTACAATGTTAATTTCATCAGTTATCAGTTACAATATCTTTTTTTTTCCATCAGTTTTTGCACTATAGCACGAGACAATCAGAATTTGCTCAAAAATTTTGTTGTTTTTACACGAGAAAATTAACAACAAAATTCTTACTCTTTTTATCGTTTCAGATGCTGTCGAACATCAAAAACACATACACATACACACACTAGAAAAAAAGCATGCAACTTTATTTGTAACACACACATATTATCCATCTTCATCAAGAAAAATATTATATTAAACATAATTTTTTTATCTATCTAACAATAAAACTCTATATCCAAAAAATTACAACATCAAAATAACACTAGAGTCGTTAGTACACGTTGCATGCATTACGGAGGTCCTCTGTAGAGTTTCAGGGAAGTTTGAGAGAAAAAAAAACAAACACGTGAAACTCTATAGAAGTGTGGTTATCTATAACCGCAGCCGTTAGAACCTTTACTTTTTTTGGTTGGGCACCACGCACCCTGGCGAGGTTATAGGGGCCAGGAATCCCAAAAAACAACAATTATTATTTGCTTGTTTGCGTCACAATACAGAAATAATAAGAGGCACGCGCGAGTGTGGCACATCGTTCCCCGAGAGGTTTACAAAGGTCACGATATATAAACATGACCCCCGGACTTGGAAAATTACGATAAGGTGCATTCATCCTTCAAGGATGAGGGGATGAGAGAGTGCATTTCACTCATCACTGCTTTTCTACGCTGTGAAACATCGTCAGCGCAATAAATGAGGCGCGGAACGTGGAGAGAAAGTGAGTTTTTGAGGTTTTGGTGGTCGTGGTGTCAAGAAATCAGGGTTGTGCTAGAAGGCATATTTACTATCTACTTATATATATATATATATATATATATATATATATATATATATATATATATGCAGGGTGTCGTTTAAATGGCGCCCACGGACCACAGATTCGTATAGAGAACTTCAAAACAAACAAATTTTGTCCGTAACATTTTTCTCGTTCTTGCGTCGTTTCGGCGCTACAGCCGTTCAAAAAAGATCGCTTTGCTGGACTTAAAATTTGTAGAATTTTGGGTAGGATTTTTTTTATTATAATCGGTAAATAATTGATCTAATTTAATATTAAATGTATGCTGATAACAGAAGTATCATAGATTCACGTTGTTACATTACAGCTAAAACACGTACAACCTCAGTAACAATGTAATGATGAATCAGTAAGGAATATACTGCCCTGTATACAGTTGCAAACAATTACATCTGTATCCGGTGCATAGATAAACACAGTCGTCGGAGAGCTTGTATAACTACTACTTATATGCCTGGATTCTCAACCGTTTTTGCCAGTTGCCTCTTAATGCCCTGCATATACATTACATTATGTGTTGCTTACCTTTGTAATTTTGAGTTCTTTCATTTCTATTTTGTCATTTGTTCCGTGCGTCACAGACAACTAGTATCAGAAGGACGAAGTGGATAGAGTAAATTGTAGATGTCAACTTTGTAACTATATTTGCAAATATTTGACATTTAAGCTGAGACAAAATTCGATATGACCACTTCCACTTGAATTCTATTTTCTTTCTACCATTTTTTGTATCTTATGTTTACTTCCTGTTAGGTTAAAGAACGTGTTTTCTCGTTTTCTTTTACGGTACCTAATGTGGCTGGTTGTAGCTATGTCATTTTTCATAGAATGTGTGTTCCTGGCAAACCTGGAACGCATTGCTTCACGACGGGATATGACGTCACAAATACAATCAAATGTTCTGTGTGTTTGCTAGAATTCAGGCGGCAAAACGGGCTTTTTTAACGACAATAGCATCGAAATGATGCACCAACGAGAAAAATGTTATTGAGAAAAGTTGTTTATTTTGCTGTCCTCTTTACGTTTCCGTGGGCGCCATTAAAATGAAACCCTGTATATATATATATAGTGTGAGGCACCTAAAAGTACCACCTGAAATAGCGAAGAAACCAGAAACAGTAGCGATGTGAGGTTTGCGGGAAACAATAATATCAAATGGGGCTCGTAAATTGGAGGTATGGGGTGGGTCGAAAAAGATCGACAAATGGGGCATCTCGAGCAAAGTCATATTTTTTTTAATTTAACGATATACAATAACATGCATAATATAAAAGAGCACACGCAGAGAAACACAACGCCGTTCGTCTCATGCATCTGCTGCAGATAGGAACGACGATATGGCCATATGAAAATATGTAAACAAACTAACAAGTGGCCCACTTGACCGTCAGTACCACGGCATGTTCAAGTATGAGATGTTGGAAGCCATTGGACAAGATGAAGACAGAACGTGTTAAAGGAAGAAGATATACAGTAGACATCGTCAGCACCATGTATTTGACAGTGTTGCAGCATAACGAAAATGACCATGACAGTATGTCAAAGATCCACTGTGTAAGAAGCGAAAACCTGTCAAAGTGTGTGTTCAAAGTGGTGGCCGTCAGCTGCGATACAGGCAACGAGGCGCCCACGCAAAGATCGTTGCACAGAATGTAGCATTTCGTAGGGAATGTCCCTACAGACAGCAGTAATGCGGTGTTGCATATCCTCTGGAGTTGTTGGCACATCCCGGTAGACAATGTCCTTCAGCTTTCCCCAGAGGAAAAAGTGTAACGGTGACCAATCTGGGGAACGAGACGGCCATTTGACAGGCCCTCCAAGTCCAATCCAACGATTTGGAAATGTATTTTCCACACATGCAGTAGCGCGTCTTGCACTGTGAGCTGGGCACCCGTCATGTTGGTACCACATTTCCCTCCTTGTCTGAAGTGGTATGTCCTCCAATAGTACAGGCAGTTCATGTTGTAAAAACTGTATGTATCGGTCAGCATTCAGTGTCCCTTGTATAAAAAAAGAGCCAATGAGATGTTCACTCACTATACCACACCACACGTTCACAATCCATGGGCGCTGGCGTTCAACTTGGCGAAGCCAATGTGGATTTGTCATCGACCAATAGTGCATTTTCCTTAGGTTGACATTTCCATGATTGGTAAAAGTTCCCTAGTAAGTGAAGAGGATACGTGACAAATCGGATGCGTCGTGTCGTAACATCCATGTGCAAAACCGAACACGGTCCACAAAATAATTCCCGAGGTGTTCCTGATGGAGGGAGATATGATATTGGTGAAACTTGTGTGTGTGCAGAATGCGCAGTACACTTCGCTGACTCATCCCAGCATCCCTGGCAATTTCACGGGAGCTAACGTGCGGATTTACAGCAACAGCGGCGAGAACATTTGTTGCACCTGCCTCACCTGTTGTTGGCTTGTTCCGCACACGTGCTCGTGGTGTTACACTTCCGGTGTCTCTTAAATAACTTACCAAACAGACGTCGAGATGGCTGTCGTCTGTCCGGATATCTCTCTGCGTACAGATGGTAGGCTTCTGAGACATTCTTTCGGCATTCCCCATAGATCAGGATCATGTCCGCTTTTTCTATGTTCGTGAACACCATAATCTTCGCTCTTACCACTACGACTGCTTGCTATGAACTAACATGATCTCGTGGACCTGCTATCAAAACTTGCTCTGCGTAAAGGCAGTTCTGTCAGGCATCTGAGAAATCTTACATGCCGTGGTACTGACGGTCAAGTGGGCCACGTGTTAGTTTGTTTACATATTTTCACATGGCCATATCTTCATTTCTATGTGCAGTAGATGAATGAGACCAAATGCGTTTTGTTTCTCTGCGTGTGCTCTTTTGTATTATGCATGTTATTGTATATCGTTCCATTTAAAAAAAATATGACTTTGCTCCAGATGCCCTATTTGTCGATCTTTTTCGACCAACCCCATACCTCCGATTTACGAGCCCCATTTGATATTATTGTCTCCCGCAAACCTCATATCGCTACTGTTTCTGGTTTCTTCGCTATTTCAGGTGGTACTTTTAGGTGCCTCCCGCGGTATATATATATATATATATATATATATATATATATATATATATATATATATATAACTGCGTTATTATTTCTGCCCGCCATCCGGGATTTACTCCTCCGACATCTTAGTATATTACTGTACTATAACCGATTCTCGACGCTTAGCATTACAATATTGTTATCCGCCATTTTGGAATCAAATTGATTTCTTTGTTTCGCATTTAATACACTAAATACCAACCATTTTGGAAATATCTTGCTCACCAACTTAGATGAATTCCTAACTTATCATATTGTGCAATATCAGGTGTAATTATATTGTAGTTCTTCTTCCGGAAAGCACTCAAATGTGTAATGTTGGTTTCTGAAATTTTGAATCAACGTCCACCATCTTAAGATAATTTTTAAAATATGACGATGAACGCCAAAGCATGTCACGTAATGGTTCTTACCCAATCCAACTCTTCACTCTGTCTCTCTCTCTCCCTCCCTTTCAAGTTAATTTCAATTACTGTCATCTTGAAACCAATATATCTAAAACTTGATTTATCTCCATTGACACAACACTATCGTCAATGCAAACATCCTAAAATTACTTTGTATCGATATACTATATATTTAGCATAGGCAGGTCGCCATCAATTGTGTATATAGTATTATCGATATCTGCTAACTGGTAATCATTTTGTAATCAATTTTGTTTTGATTCGTATCAAAATGCGTTTCTGTGTAATTACCTCATCAAATAACTTATATATATATATTGATGCCAAGCATGACTAATCAAACTTGGAAATACAGTGCGACGTGAATCATTATTCAATATATTTCCATCGAAAGTGAACTCATTCCCTTTGGAACAAACCATTTAGCACTTTCACTCATATCTACTAACACAAATCATCTCTAACATTTACTTCAAGTATTTACGCTAATCTCCTTTGCTTTACTAGGCATTATGGAAATATTGACGACTTGTATTACAACGTTCCGGGTTTGATACCTGGTGGTGTCACATATTGTTTGGTAATCCACTTTCATCTATAGGTAGACACAAAATATTCTTTATGTGCATTAAATAAACTTAAAACAAGATATTTTCTTCTACCAACAAGCTGAATAAAGTAATGACACTTTCCACGACACGCCTGAACCCTTTTATTTTTAAAAACAGCCTATCGATGCAACCCGGCAACCTCCTGCTAAATAAAGCAGAAGCAACACCTGTGTTCGTGAGGCTCATTCATTTTTAAGATTGATTGATGTTATTTATTTTACTTCATCTTTTGTGCCACTTTTGGCTAATTTGCGAAGATGGGGATGAGTAACAATATGACTAAATTGATTAATGGACACTAACAACTATCCTGGATTCGAACTGTTGCTTCCTATCGCGATATGCTAACCACTCCGCCACGAGGGCTGGCTTATTTTTAAAGTATGTTGTCCTATGTAACGTGGTAGTGGGGTCGAGTTGAGGTTGCTCGCGATATTTAACTTGGAAACGGCTGCACGGCAACCACAACTGCGGATACAAATAGAGAAAGGATCCGAGACCCGTACTACACGTCACAAATTTCTATTTGTGTCGTAGTTCGGAACGTACAAGAAGCACGACACAAAGGCCCTGTAAGAAAAGCACATATATAATTACGCATAACGTAAGCAAATATGTCAAAAAGGGTCCGACAACGAATAGCGAGTTTCGCCTTCTCCATTGTAAGCAAGGTTTAAGGTCGTATTTTACCCAGCGTTATTCCCTTTCTCAATTGCCCCTTTAGATTGCATTAAGTTTTAATTTGACTCGCGATGCCACTTTCTCTCATGCGGGACTTACTGACTAGAATTTGATTGATAAATGAAATTATACTACTCCACAATTCAATTTAACAATAACATACGTATATTGTCCCATTACGATACATTCTTGTAAATACAAATATCCAAAAGGGAGTTGTAACAAATATCAACAAACATATAACCCTAACAACAATCCTTTTAGAGCGCAATCACTCAATCATTTTTATTCGCACGTCCTGCGTGCTATACCTTTGTTACATTTAACTTTAATTCTGCACCCACAAATTATGCGTAATTACCAACGCGCATGCATGCTTAACAACAGACTAATTCAATACTCACTAACACAAAAGAAGAAAAATTAACTTATGCACCATTCTCTCTCTCAAGCGTGCGTGGAACGTTCAGCAGATCCCCTTTTTACTTGATCTACGACTCGTTTTATTACGACCCCGTTATTATTTATATTTATTCTGATCCCTCTGGCATCGTTAGTGCTACCGTAACAAGAATAGGATTAATAGCAATTTGCGATTCAAGAAACTAGGAAAAAGGTGGGGAATTGTAGTTTTCTATGCCGTTTTCTTAAGTTCAAATAATGTCCATTTAACGCCACCAAGCCCGATCGTGAATAAATAAGAACATCAAGTTGCACTGCGAGGTCGAACGCACGCCTCGTACGTCTGCCCAATTATGGTACGTCTGTTCATTAAGTAACTAACCGTGCCATATACGTTACTTACAAAGGACTGTTCAAGAGAACGTATTTTATGCAAGGGTTATTTTAACTAGGTTCGCTCATATTTTATGCACGTTTTCCTTCTTTTGCACCTTTACGACACACACGCAAAAATATACGTATATATTTATTTTTGGCACTATTAAACTGTTCAACACGTGAAAAGAAGTGGGCAATAATGTTGGGGAGAAGCTATAGGTTTATCGTCGTTACTATTTAAGTCACGTGAAAACAATGACGTCGCAAATAATTTTTATAATGAACGGCGACGAGAAATTAACGAGTTCCAATATCACAGTCAAGGGTTTTCTTACGTACCTCAACACTAATGTTCAGCCGAAGTAAAGACACAACGCCACTTTCCCATCGGAATCCTTGTGTTCATTCGCCTGGCCTCTTCGCGCTGGTGGTTCGCGTGACAGGCTTCTCTTCCACAGGCAGCGTGGTTGAGTACGGTCCCATGCTGACGAGGAATAGGTGTAATACTAAAAAACTGGTGCTTGCCGTTCGTAGCGGGCGATCGAGAGAGACTGTTTGCACGGAGGGGTGAGATTTACGGCCAGGCGTTGTTACGCCAAACTGCCGCTAGAGGCAGCAAAAGTAGAGCTATCGAGGGAAGAAACGCCCTCTGATAGCCGAAAATTGAACTTGCACTTCAATTTTCAATTATGTAATGTTTGCAGACACAAAAGTAATGAAAACGTTACACCTATCCTTCACTCTATTAATCGGCTATCTAATATAAGTGCATATTGCAACAGTTCCTTCCTCTTCTCTCTCCCTCATTCTTCATTTCACAGTTGTCATCCTTTCTCTGATGCATAATGCCTTAATATAGTCGCTATATCTCTCCTTATCTCACCCGTTTCTCTCTTTATCTCTGCCACCTCTATCTCTCTCTGTCAATCTTTCTCACTTTATCTCTCTCACTAGTCCCTTCTACCTATTCTACAAATACTAATTTAAATATTATCATATGCTCAAGGTTAGCTTAAAGAGTGTTCTCTCTCTCTCTCTCTCTCTCTCTCTCTCTCTCTCTCTTGTTGTTCGCCCATCCTCATCACCATCATTTACATCGTAGCATGTCATCGTCACATGACATCGGTAAGTTTATAGCACAATAATATTTCTTCTCCCGTCTTCCTTTCCACAAGTTCCATTCGACTTTCTATCGTAACAAGTCATCATTGGGAAAAGCCTTAACATAATATGCACCTCTTCTCGTAATTTCTTCTTCCCTCCTCAAATGGTTATTATATTTATATCGTAAACATTGTAAAACGTCATCATCGCTTGGGTAAGGTTAAGTTATAGCGTATTCCTTCACTCTATTTGTTTCCATCCTACCATCGACTAAAGTTAAGCTTCTCTCTTCTTTTCAAATTTTTCGAGTTATACCAATGTTTAACTACAATTTGTATGTGTGTGTTTTTGTGTGTAATCAACAATGAAACACTACGTAATAGACTAATACAATTACAAATGAGAACGTAGCAGACGAAAAAAGTAGAATAAGATGTTTCTTTTCTACGGACGACCTCGTTTGATGACATAGCTTATTGCAACTAAAATTAAGCTATATTTTCATATTTTCTGGTGGATTTAGCAAATTCGTAGGTGTAGCAAATTTTCAAATCATGCTATTGAATTTTAAATTCTCGTACTATGATGATTAGCATTCTTGAATGTCTGACTTGTTAATATTCTACAAATTTTAAGTTATGCTCCAAACAGCATTACTGTAAGGTGGTTAGTCTCTTTTGACAATGATGCTAAAGTAGTTGTTTAGATATAAAAAACTACAGACTACATGATTACTAGTATTAGATATTATGTTTGGGCTATCCTGTTCTGCTTCTACGTCGTCGCCTTGTAATCAAGGGGTCCAGGGTTCGATATTCGATGAAGGCAAAAGTGGTTCGGATTCTACTTTAAATTGTAGGTCCAGTCCCGGTTTGCCTTACTGTGCATAAAGTGGACTTAAAAGAACAAATCAATTAATCAATCAAATCAATATTTTGCATCTACCTAAGGTATTTTTCTTCCATATGCATAAAAAGTAAACATAACTTTTACTTATATTTGCTTAGATCTAGTAAATGCTAGAAGTGTGTTGCATAGTATAAACTCTCCTAAAAAGTACTGTTAAAAGTGTTTAGTATTTACTTCTATTACTTAGGTTTTAAATACTTAATTTCAAGGTTAAGAATGTTGGTTAATTAAAACTGTTCTGTGACTCTCTCATTCGTCACATCATAAACAAAAGTTTTATCTGCAATGAGAATGACACTACATAAAGTGTTGTCAGGCAGAGACTCATGAAATAACCTTAAAATTTTCATATTTGTTCTATCATTGTTCTGTTTGATGTGTTGATGACAAACATAGGTCCGTGTGCCTTGAATTCACTGGGAGTATAGTATATATATATCTATGTTTCCCTCAGTCACTCTTTGGTAAGCAGTGTATGCTTCATATAATTTGAGATAGTCATTTTGTGCTATGTCCAGATTATAATTTTAACGGTGAAAAATCTCACTACATCAATTTTTCGGATCAATATATTTAATCTTGCAACTATCAAATTTGCTAGAATATTTTTCTTGACTGTTCACTCTCCCAGATGAAGCAGAACAATTACAAAATTTGTATACCTCTGAATTGATTATTAGCATCAAATTCGTAATGTCCACCAGAGGCTGGTTTTTGGACAATTTGGTAAGTATATAATCCAATAGGAATTTGTTAGTTTCTCAGAATATTTGCTTTGCATGTGAGAGTATATTTAATCTCGTATTCCACTACTAGTGTTCTCTCCTCCATGGTCTTGATGATACACTTTTCTGCTTCAGGTAAGGTATTGGGGAGTGTTGTACCATCTGCATTCAATGTATTCTTAACGCATAAGACAATCATTATCATTGGCTGCCCTGCAAAAAGTGACCCTCAAATCAACTTGCCATATGATGTCCTTGTAGTCTGAGAAGTAACCAGGCAGCAGACGCAATAGGAAAAGTACTGTGTGGCTTTGTATCATTGAAATCCCCCTGCCTGGTAATAGGTTGCATCCACTTTGGAAAATTTAAATGATCCTATGGCAGGTGATATTATTCCAGGATAGTCTAAGATATCTATAACAGTACCATGTTTTCTGGTTTCTACTTCAGCGAACAAGTGTGGCACAAATGTATCTACTAGTATTATATTTGCATCAGAGGGAAATGCCTCACCATTCTCATTTTTTACTACTTCCAATTTGATATACAAATAAGTATTGTGAGGGTGTAGAAAACTGTTCGCAAAGTTCAAATCAATTTCAGTCTCACAATTTGGTTAATTTAGATAAGCAAAGTATGACGATTGAGAGGGAAAGACTCTACTTCGTAACTCTCAATATAGTCCATGTTAATGGTTGTTTTATATATTAATTTCTTGGATTGCTGTTGTAGAACTACCTACCAAACTTACTACTTCATCTTTATTGTTGGTAAATACTAGAACATAAATTTGTGAGTAGGTGTGTAGATGATTGGCTCCATAAAATCAGAATTTTGTTCGAAAGTTGTTATAATTCCAGTTTGTTTGTGACTGCCTACATTGTCATCAGAATTAGTAATCATTCCTTCTGCTACGTTACAATGTATACTCAAAGTCTCTATGGCCAAGAAATTAGGAATATTGTCACCTTTGTGTTTGATGGCAGGCTCATGTTTTGTATTATTCTCAAAAACTAGAAGTTTACCAAGTGTACCCAGATGAACTGCTTCAGTTGCAGAAACTAATTCCACGTTATGTGTAACAGAGTTTTGCGATAGTAACACTCCTTTAAGCAGATTAGCTTTAAATGTTGATAGATTATTCTCACCAGGAGTAATAATATATTTTTTTTTCATTTCCTACTGCAACCGAATTATTTTGTTCGGTGATATTGGGAATAATATACGTACCATAAAAAGCACGAATAGCTATAGCATTAGGATAGATAATATCATTGTGTAAACTTAGTTTCAATATTGAAGTCTCACTGGTATGATGAAACACTCCCATGATGATTTAGATGCCACAATATCTTCTGGAAATCTTCAATTGGTATTTTATTTATTTGAGATAAGAAGGACAGCATTGAAACACATAGGTGTCTTCAATTTACATCCTCAAATACCTGGATACTCTCGTCAATGTAATAGAGATTAGGAACATTAAGATAACTAACCACACCTGATTGTCGAATACCACCAAAAGAATAAAAAACAAAAACAATGTTAGCTTGTTTGTATTAACAGATCCAGTGGGTGGCATGAATTTTCCAGTAATGCAATTAAATTTTCAATATCAAATTTGTAGAGTGTTTCTATATTTTTATATATTTTCACAAAGCTTTAATACCCTTTACTCTCTTCTCCACTGACCAATTATAAAGCTTTTGCTCTTCTAGTTCAGCTTTTTCTTCTTTGCGTCAATAACTGTTTTTGCTATTTCAGCACTAACCCCGCTAGACTTCCCACAGCTCCCAGTGCTGCTAAAATAGCTGGAGTACTAAATATGAAATCACCAGTGTGTTTCATTTTTCAGGAACTCAGTAATCTTTTCTATTGAGGTGTACTAAGAGTTAATTTCATTACATCACCTCCACTCAAACAAGTTTTATTCTTCTCCTGTTGTTTTTAGGTGAGTAGACAGTCTAAGGGTCCTAAAGATTTTAGATCTGAATAAGGTACTTGTTGTACAATATATTTAGGTTTCATAATTATAGGTATTTATATGTATTTATTTAGGATTAGAGTCTACACCCTAATTTATGTTGGTATTCATGATAATAAAAAAGGTAAAGTGTTCCCCTGTGCATAGCACCACTCCATGAAGGCGTATAGGGGGTGTTGGGGTAACGCCCCACACTTTCTTGATCCGGTCGTGAGTGGGGGTGATGTGATCAGCATCACGCCCCTGACCGCCTTTACTCCCCAGGGTTTCCCCCAGGTACCCATGTTATTCGACGCTGGGTGGGCGCCGGGGCCGCTTCCACCGTTAGAAAAGTTCCCGGATTTAAACCGGCCGGGGATCGAACCCGGGACCTTGAGCATGGTTGTCAGACGCGTTACAGACTGAGCCACCGTGGCCACATGATAATGGTTGTACCAAATGCTGCTATTTTTTCACCTAATGAAGCGTCTTTGCTGATTTGTCTTCCAAATGCTGCTGGCTCCAATTTTTGATGAGCTACGTGACGAGCACTAAGATTAGCATCTCTATTATAGGCAATGGCATGGTTTTTACAAGCTGTATTCAAGGGATTAATTCCTCTGCCTCCTTTCTTCAGTCATTGTTCTAGTTTAGTCCCAGGATCATTTTATTGGTGACTAGGTAAGTGCATTTCGAATGAAAGTTTGTTAAATATGTGATTAACTAAACCCTGATCCTCCCAGAATTTAGGAGGTACAGCATTCATAATTTTAATTAAGTATCCAATGCCTTTACTGTCATTTACAATAAAATTGGCTAGTTTAGCACTAATCAGATCTACAATACCTATTTTTTCATCATGGAAATTATTGTTGGCAATATTTTCTTCTCCTGCTATGACCAGCAATCTATGTATGAGTTTTCTCACATCATCCACCCACACAAACTCTTTGGGTAGAGTATTGTAGTGTTTAATGCCACTATCAGTTTTGAGTTGGTTCCATATAGGTTTAATCAAATTCTTTTTTTTTATCCACACTGCTAGATTTAACTCTGTTCTGACAGTATCAACATTTCTGATTAACTCTGGTAATCATCATTTGTATAATTTTTGGGGTGTTTCTTAGTGATGAGTTCCGACAGTACCACAGTGGCAGGATATCTAGACCAGCTATTTGCCCCATATAAATTGACTTCCACATCATCCCCTTGAAATGTAACTTTAGTCTTTCAAATTTTCCAGACTACTCCATCGCCAGGCTCTAAGGTTAAATACAATTCAAACACTACATCTTTGTCAAATTTTTAAGTACACAGGTAATCTCTTGCCAAGGAACCTAACTCATTTTTTTCTGATTCTCCTATGGCCTTAGTAGGTGGATCTTGGAGTTCTAGAGGAGTATGAATACTGGATAGTGGTGTAGGAGGAGAATCAGCATAATTTCTAGCAACAATAAGCAGTAGCTCATTCATGAGATTCTTATTTTTTTCTGTAATACCCTTAATATCTCTACCAAAACCACTGATAACATCAATATATAGTTGATCCTAACTTTTGTGTTGATCATAGTATCCTCTATTTTCAGATTTGCAGACTCTAAATCTTTTGGCCAGATAGTCACGTAAATTTAAATTGTCTTCAATTTTATGTTTTGTCATTTTTGTTGAGGTGTTATTTATAACGTCACAACGTATTTTATAATGACTCAACATTTATAAAATTGTTAATTTTGTTTCTATAATTTCCATTGTTGGTGTTTCATTTATATCAATTGTAGCATATCCAAAATCATTTTTGTTCCAATAGGAAGATCAGAATTATGAAAATTCACTGTATTTTAAATCTCCTCCTACGTATTCATTATATACCTGTTTTAGATTATGGTGGTCCTGACGAAAAACACAAAGTTTATTTGTATTATCACGAAGTAACTGTTTGGAAATCTTAGAATAAATCTGAGCCAGATAAAACAGTCTATTCCCTTGTGATGACATTGAGTAAAACATATTCTAAAATTACATCAATGAAGACTACAAGTGAGTTTTCATAACATTTGTCAAGTGGCTTTATTTTTTAAACAAAATTTGCTATGGCCAGTAGCTCATATAGTTTCATCAGCTGCTGGTATTTTTGTTGCCCCAAACTTTTTTAGAAAAGTCTGTTCTTACAGTCTAACCAATTGGGAGGTAGCAGAAAATTGTCTAAAAGAAGTGTATTTTTTCCAAAACCAGATATGCATACAATAAGGCAGCTAATATTGTCAGGTATCAGCTCAACATTTTTCTTTCTAGTTTCTAGTAAATCAAGCTAACGTCTTACCACATTCCATGTTGTTGTCATAGAATTATCCAACTCTTTCTCTCTAGAGGTCCCAGTAATTTCACTAATAACTTTCAGTTTAATCCTATGTAATACCTTCTCAATCAGATATGTATCTTAGTATTCTGTTTTTCAAAGTTCTTCTTCATAAATTCTTCCATTCAATATTTCATTGCAATTGTCTTTTATTATATATGTATACCTGTTCCCTGGAAAGACTTCAACCACATTGAACATATATAGAAAAATAGACCATAGATCTTGGCAATACTGTAAACCGGAAGTAGTTAAAACCGGAAGTAGGTAAAATCGGAAGTAGGTAAAACCAGAAGTGGGCATGTTCAGAAAATTCATGAGCTTATAAAATCTGCAAGTGTAGAGGAGAGGAGAAGGAAGAAGCATGCTAATATATATACACACAACACACTAGTTAACATAGTCATCTGAATCTGATAGGAAAATATTCCGAAGCCAGACATTAAAGAATGGTGTTCATCGTAGTACGAAGATTTAGAATTCGTAGAATGATTATACAATTTGCTACAATTATGAAATAGCTAAATCCAACAGGAGATATGAAAATATAGCTTAATTTTAGTACAAATAGGCTATGGTATCTTACGAGTTCGTCTGTAGAAGCAATCAACTTATTCTGTAAATGAACTTCTCGCATAGTTTGATATATCATTTCTAGCGCAACAATCATTCATTTTTTAACAAAATCCTTGCTGGACATTATTTCCCGTCCATTGCTACTGCTAAAACTATTATGATTGAGTTTGTTGGACATGTAGATAGTTTCCAAATAATTTATGAATATCATTGTCGTTGCTCCCATTTTCAAATATGGTGGATTTTTGGCAAATATTGTGATGGCGTATGTTTAATATATTTTTGTCATACCATTCAGCACAATCTTACTCATTATGATACTAGCTGAACGTGTTTCAATGTAATGCTTTACTTTAATTCTTCTAATATTATCAAAAATATGCATGACTTCTATTCAATAGAATTTTCACTGTTCATACCTCCTTCACTGGAAATGGGCTTAAATATTTCCTCAGTGTGTTATTTATCGGTTTGATTAAGATATCACAACCATAGTAAGCCATTCAAATTCCAACCAAAGAGATTTGATGTGACAACTGCATGCAAGTAGCCGTCATCTACCAGTCCCCTTGGTCTATATCAGATATACTCCTCGTTATATACAGTGCCTATTAAAAGTTTATGATGACCAACAATTTTTTCATATAAATCAAACCTGACCGAAAGTTTATTGGTACAAATATGAAGTGAATTTTTCTGAAGTAATATAGTACTTTTTATTTTACGACGTTTTACGGACTAAACTAACCTACAATGAGAGAAAAGTGGACAGAAGAAACTCTGGATCACTTTTTAAGCTATTTTTACCTCCTGCAATTTTGCTCTCATGCTAACCTCGTCCTTTGACCTACTTTTGAAATGACTTACGACATTATCCTATAAGTCTGTCTCCTCTTACTGTAAGGTCCCTCAGTGTAATCTACTACGACGTGCTCTCAGCGTAATCTGCCACCTAATACGATGTTTTTTTTAAAAACACTCATGTGTGATCTTCTACACTGTGTGGTCCCCTGCTACGACCTAACAGGAGGACCTCTCCTACGATGTTTTGGGCCCCTTGCTACGATGTTTTTCTCCTCATGATGCAAAAATGGTATTGTAGCGGTATTTGAAATCGACTGTGCTGTGTGAAGAGGGAAAAATCTTCATGTTCACTGAACAATAGGAGAGCGGAAGAGTACTTCCTGGCTTTTCATCGAAAACGGGGCGCGATGATGTTCAGTTCAGACAATTGGAATGGGGACTAATTTTCGGATGCGGATTACGCCACCTCGCATCCCTTATAATCCGAAGCTCTCTGCCGTGGAAACTTCCATATCATCTAGAGCGACTGTTCTGCGAGTTGACTCTTGAAACGAGCCAAACAGACGTAAAGGGATTTGTGGATGGGAGCCTAACAGCCCTTAACGTATTGTGGAAGAAAATATACACTCGTAGAACTACACATTAGTAGTAGTATTGGCTATAATATAAACCCGAGAAAGTATGAACCCCCCTCAGGCAGATTTGGCTACACTTAAAACTAGCTCAACATGCCCATATGAGCTTTTTGCTCAAGTGTGGAACCCTGTCTAATCCAAGATTTTTGTAAAAATGCCCTCGGGAATTTCCCGTGAAAGTATGACCCCCCTCAGATTGATTTGGCTACACTTACAAAAGCTGCATCTGCCAGATTTTTGTCCATAAGCTTGTCAAAAATATGCCCCTCTTGATATTTTTTTTGGCTACACCTAAAACTAAGCCAAAAATGCTCATAAGAGCCACCCACACCCACCCACATACACACCCACCCACACACACACACACACCCACACACACACAAACACCCACACCCACACATATTTACTTCGGGTTTATTTCTATTGCATCACGTTGTGCAACAAATTATTACCCAATATTATGCAACAAATTATGATGCAAGAGCTTTTGCATTACACATCAGTTAGTATTGTGAGAGTGGCTGAGGAGTACAGATGTGTTGTTGCATTGCTCCTCATACAGGTCTGATATTTGACACATTTTGCTTGTTTGTTGTAATCCACTCATATTTAGAGTCAGGTTTATATCTGCCCCAGTTTGTTATACATGATACATGGTATTAGGTCATTGTTTTTCTAGGACATGCCTGTGTAGACATGCATATGTGCTAGGGCAGTGCTTCTGTACTTATTCTACCTTTGTGCATGTAGGCTATCAGCTTTATACAACCTGTCATAGGTTTATTAAGTATAGAGTTTTGATTTGAACCCCAAGAAATTTTATATAAATACCAAAGCAAAAAATATTAACACACATACACACACACACACACACTAAGTATACAAAGCACACTGCTGAACCCAACTGATATTTTTTATTAAGCATAGAATTAAGCATTGATTTGAACCCCAAGAAATTTTATATAATAAACCAACAACAAAAATGCCAAATCAATAACATTGTAATCAATGCAATAAGAATATATCCAGCTTCAATTGGGCTAAGCATCAAAAGAATTGTAATCCAGACAAATGCAGAACTCCCACAAAAATATGCCCAAAATGACATAGAAAATATAGCATGGAATATTTCACATATAAACATATGGGTACTTGTTCTGCACAGTCATCAACATTGCCCCCACAACCATCTACATCTGGTCTGAAAAGGAAGCATGAAGCACCTGTTAATGCTAGAGCAGCAAAGCAGCCACGCTATGAACCCATCCATAGCAGTTTTAATGGCCAACTTAGGGATTACCGGTTTGTATCAGATCAAAAATGTGACATTAAGAATTTTTTGAACAGTATAAATCCTGATGTGCAGGCAATTCTAAATGCACAAAATGGCTCTTATAAGCTGTCCCTCAAATTGTTTACACAATATAAGAAACCAAATGGCACAAAATTTACACAGCCCCACATAACAGAAACTGTAGCTATATATTCAAATACAAATTCAGACAAAATAATAAGCAGCTTGATAGATCAATTGAATATTAAACACTCTGAATTTGCAGCAAAAGAGTCAGGATGGAGCCTATGCGGATCTCCACACAAGCTCTATGTTAATATTTCTGAATTCAGCCCATTACAAGGATCTACATATCTGCCATTACCTGCCAATATTAAAAACAAAAGAGCCGTGGTTAACATAGAAAGTAATGATGAGAAATGCTTTTTGTGGTGTATTTTAGCTGCTTTGTTTCCAGTTTCAAGGCATCCTGAGAGAATAACTTATTATAAACAATATGAACACAATTTTGATGTAGCAATGGAGGGCTTAAAATATCCAATGTCAGTTCAGAATATTGATAAATTTGAAAAAAAAGGCCATGGATATCAATGGTAAACAATTATCTATTAATGTATTTATTTGTTCTACTTGCCGTGGCAATTGCTTGATAGATCCTCTCAGAATCAGTACACTTGATGATGATTCTGCTGTTCCGATTGATCTGCTCTTAATTGAAGGGGATGACACACACCATTACACTCTGATACATAATCTTGAAGCTTTAATTAGAACACAACTAGACAAATCTAAGACAATATTCAAGTTGTGTAGAAGATGTTTA
Source organism: Lepisma saccharinum (assembly GCF_977018435.1). Taxonomy (NCBI): domain Eukaryota; kingdom Metazoa; phylum Arthropoda; class Insecta; order Zygentoma; family Lepismatidae; genus Lepisma; species Lepisma saccharinum. The sequence continues at coordinate 67,990,599 of NC_139246.1, read as the reverse complement.
ACTATATTTGATGGTAGAAAAATGGTGAATGGGGTTCGGGAAGTGAATACAGAAATTGCTAAAAACAAGTTAATTGAGCATCTGAAATACTGTGGCAATCATAAACCTGTTCATATGCTTATGCCTAATTAAAGTGAAAATGCCAAATTCAAAAAATTTGAAGCCTTGTTGGAACACCCAGCATATATAGTCAGTGATTTTGAATCAAACCTCAAACCCCTTGAATTCTGCAGCCCAGAACCTGATGAATCTTCAAGTACATCATACCAGCTACATGAACCTTCTAGTTTTTATTATGTGATTGTACAGGATGGTGTGGTTAGTAAAGAATATTTATACATGGGAGCAGATGCCATCAAAGAATTTGAACATAGAATAGAAAATGAGTGCCATGACATAGCATCTAATATCTTATTAAAATCAAAACCTATGTTGCCTTTAACGGAGGATCAGATTGAAGATTTCAATAATGCAGAAAAATGCCCGGTTTGTGATTCTGAATTTTCAGATACAAATATCAAGGTGCATCACCATTCCCATACAGATGGTAAATTCTTAATGGCCCTGTGTAATAGCTGTAATATTAAGATCCAGAGACCAAAATTTGTCCCTATATTTTGCCATGGTGCATCCAATTATGATTTCCATCATCTGATCAGGTACGAGGGGTTTGACAAGCAGAATTTAAATATTTTAGTAGAAAATGTTGAGAAATATATTTCTATTAGCAAGAAAATTAAAGTTAATGGTGTTCCTATTCACTTAAGATTTCTTGATTCATACACAATTTTATCGGCTAGCCTGGCTACACTGGCCACTCAATTATCTGATGATCAATTCAAAATCACATGTGCTTTGTTTCCAAATCAGGACCTGAAATTAATTAGGCGGAAGGGTGTATATCCATATGATTATGTTACAGATTTTTCTAAATTTGATGAGTGTTCTCTGCCACCACAACAAGAGTTTTACAGCAAAATCAGAGCATCTGGAATCACTGATGATGATTATCACCATGCCCAGTTGATGTGGAACAATTTAAAATTTAAGACATTTGGTGATTATCACAAGGCATATTGAAAACTTGATGTCACTCTCTTAGCTTATATACTTCAGGCATTTAGAAAATCTTCCATGGAAAATTATAAGCTGGATCCAATGTATTTTTACAGTGCTCCAGGCCTAGCATAGTCTGCAATGTTTTTAAACACTAAAATGCAGTTGGATCTCATTCAGGATCAGGACATGTATCTGTTTATGGAACAATGTCTAAGAGGAGGCATGGTGCAATGTTCTCAGAGATATGCCAGAGCAAATAACAAGTATATTCCCGATTATGACCCAGCACTGCCATCAAATTATATACTTTATGTGGATGCAAACAGCCTGTATGGTTATGCTATGATGGATAAATTGCCATTTGCAGGGCTTGAGTGGGTTGAAGATTTCAATATTGAAGATCTTCAGGATTTTGATGACAATGACTATGGGCTGTTCTTAGAAGTTGATCTGACAATTCCTGATGATTTACACAACACATTTTCTGATCTGCCCCCAATTCCCGAGGTTAAGTGTTCACCTGGCTCTAAACAGAAGAAGCTCATGATGACTCTAGAGCCAAAACAGGATTATGTCATATATTACAAAAACCTCCAGTTCCTGATGCATCATGGTGTTCAAGTGACCAAAGTTGGCAAAGTTTTGAGGTTCAGGCACTCAAGATGATTGAATCCATATATTGATACTAACACAGTGCTTCGAACATCTGCAATGAGCCAATTTCATAAATCTTTGTTTAAATTGATGGTCAATTCTTTGTATGGCAAAACCATAGAAAATGTCAGAAAACATACTGATGTTAAATTAATTACTGACCCCAGCCGGAGCAAAAAATTGATAGCAAAGCCCAACTTCAATTACATATATGCATATGGCACTTTTCAACATGAAAAAACAAAGATTAAGTTTGATAAGCCTATTTATGTAGGGGCTGTGATATTGGAATTGGCCAAATTACACATGTTAAAATTGTATTATGATGTGTTGAAACCTTTTTATGGTGATTGTGTAAAACTGATGTACATGGACACAGATAATTTTATCCTTGATATTCAAACAGAAGATGTTTATAAAAATATGTCCCAGCCTGCATTGCTTGAATATTTTGATACCAGTGAACATACAAAGATTCAACCCCACAACAAAAAGGTGCCTGGCAAGTTAAAAGATGAGACACTTGGTGATGTTATTGTGGCATTTCCTGGGTTAAGGGCCAAGATGTACAGCTTTGAAACATGTAGTGGTGTTGTTGCAAAAAAGGCCAAGGGCATTGGCAGAGTAACTGTTGACAAAGAGCTTGAATTTGAAGACTACAAAAATTGCCTCAAATCAACCCAGTCAACAAGGTAATGTTACCACAACGTTGTGGCAACGTTAGCCCCTAACATACCTAACGTTGTCACAACGTTGAATGTATGTTGATACAACGTTGTGAAAACGTTGTGTCAACGTTTAAGGGTCATTTTTTTCAACGTTGCTGCAACGTTGGTTGACAACGTTGTCACAACATATACTGAACATTATGTAGCAACGTTAGGTATGTTAGGGGTTAACGTTGCCACAACTTTTTTGCAACATTACCTTGCTGCCTGTGTAATTTATTAATTTAACAATGCATATTTAAAATATGGTTATTTCGCATGGTAAGCTATTAGCAATCTTGCCAAGCCATTTTTGTATATAATACATATGCGTTACAGGAAAAACTGATGTTTGTAACGTCACAGTTTCTCTTTACATATTATAAAAACTTTTCCTGCTCCACCAAAATAGGCAATTGTTTGTCTGGAGATTGTGATGAATTGAGCAATCTCTAACTACACCTGGTAATCAGTTTCTTTTTGCAGTACTTAGCTCCTGATTATATAGTCTGGAATAAAAATATTTATCATGGGAGTTTCACTTGTATGTAACACATTTCATTTTCTGATCTTCCTTACAACTTCAATATTCACACATCTTTCGAAGATAAATAAAACACATTTTTCACTAATTACAATCGAAAGTATTCTTATTTGTGTTACTAAAAGTTATGTTTGTTTTGCACTTGAGTCGCACTGCCATCTAGTGTACGCTGAAGGAAATATAAGGTTTGGTGGTCAGTGCACACACAAATTCAGATTAAACAAAACACTCCGATCTGACGCTTGTGGCGCTCGTGGTGGTGATCATTCAAACTAAAGCGTATTCAGTGGAATGTTTTTGCAACGTTGATGCAACGTTATCACAACGTTGTTCCCCTACATACAACATTCATCATAAATACAACGTTGTTCCCCTACATACAACATTCATCATAAATACAACATTCATACAACGTTGTGGCAACGTTAGTGTGTTGACTGGGAAGTAGCACAATAACAACATCAGAATGCAGAATTCAGAGTGTGGATCACTTGTTGACTACAAATGTTGTAAGAAAAGTGGCTCTGGACCCACATGATGATAAGAGATGCATTTTGTCATGTGGCATACATACTTTACCATGGGGTCATTGTGATTTGAAAAGTGGCAAACAATGCCCAATTACAGAGCATGATTTGAAATAAATAAACATGCCTATGAACTTATTTGGGTTCAAAAAACAGGCTATTATGGACCTGCCAACACCATCAACCTCTTCTGATATAATATCTAAACTAAGTGCTTTGTTAATTATTCATCTGAACAGCATACTTACAGATGTTGATGATGAAACAGGTAAAACATTGTACATATTTAACAATAATTTAAATCATTACAAATTACCTGTAGGTGGTCAATTACAATTTATTACAACCCCCGAGTGTAATGTCAAGGTTATGTCTTATTGTTGGGCCATCGGCTTGTGGTAAAACTACACTAATGATTGATAATTTTTTATTGGCACCCAACTGGTTAGATTGGAAGAACAGGCACTTGTATGTCTTCTCTAAGAGCTTGGAACAATTAAAATATCAGCAGCTGATGAAGCTATATGATGGATTGGATATAGCCACTTTTGAACCAGATGTTAAGCCACTCCATGAATGTCTTGATAACTCTGTTGTTGTGTTTGATGACATTATACTGGATAATCAAAACAAGGTTAGAAATTTCTTTACACAGGGCCGACACAAAAACATTGATTGCTTCTATCTGGCACAGACTTTTTCTAAAATACCGAAGCAGCTGATCCGAGACAACAGCAATTTTATATGTGTGTTTCATCAAGATCATACCAACCTCAAACACATACGTGATGAATATGTAGGTGGTGACTTAAGCTACAATGATTTTTCTAAGTTTTGCAGTAGGTGCTGGAATCAGGACAGCTATGGGTTTGTCACAATTGATATGACAAGGAAAGCCAATACTGGTAAATACAGAAATAAAATTAACAATTTTCTAGACATTGAAACATATATAATTAACCATGAAAAGGCCAATTATTGATGATCTTAAATTAAGAGATTATCTTGTAAAAAGATTTAAGGGATGGAAATCACAGAACCGAGGAATCTATGAACAACACAAGCAAACAGAACAGCCTATTATTGATGCTATTAGTGAATTAGGTAAAAATATCAAAACTGTTACAGAGCAAAATCAAAATTTGATCAAAGAGCTTGTACCTGTAGCTGCAAGGAACATATTAGATTATCCAATCACCCCACTTTCTAGTATTCATACACCTAGTCCTGTTGCTCCTCGAAGAAATGAAGCTACTCAGGATCCCATTGAATTGGGTCTTCTTGCTCAAAAATATTTAAGCACACCTAAAGACAACAAAGATGAGGTCTTTGACTTATATGCTGACACAGAGCGTGATGGTAGCATCATACATAGAATTGGCAATTTCAGAGTAACATTTATGGGAGATGATCTTATTGTATATTCTGAATCTCATCTTGGAGAAAAAGGTGGTTTTGTTAAATATGCCGGCACACATGAGTTGTGGGAGCTGATGACTAGGAAAAGGCCTGGCAACTATACAGATCTAGATTAAGAGCACTACAAAGAAATATTAATAAAGTCAGATGCTCTATACCAGAACAATGATCCCACACAAAAAAGAGTTAAGTCTAGCAGTGGAGCAAAATACAACAACTTAATCAAGCCCATATGGTCACAAATCAAGACAGATAGTGGAATCAAACTATATAACACCCTGCGTAAAGAATTTGTGTGGGTTGATGATGTCAGGAAACTTGTAGATAGGTTTCTGGTGATGGCTGGGGAGGAAAATGCTGGCAACCACAATTTTTACAATGAAAAGGTTGGAATTATGGATATGATAAGCACTAAATTGTCTAATTTTATAGTAAATGACTCTAAGGGGTTTGGATATCTTATAAAAATTATTAATACTCTACCACCTAAATTTTGGAATATCTCTGAGGGTCGGGGGTTGGTTAATGACATCATAAACAAGCTGCCATTTGAACTACACATTCCAGGCTATCAGTATTGTGGTCGAGGCACAAAACTAGACCATAGATTAAACAGAGGGGACCCTGGTGTTAATCCCCTAGATGCTGCTTGTAGAGACCATGACATAGCATACAACACACATTCTGATCTTGACAAGAGACATGTTGCAGACAAGAAATTAGAAGAGGCTGCATTTGGTAGATTTGTAAGTAAAGATGCTTCTTTAAGTGAAAGAATAGCAGCATTGGGGACCACCATAGCTATGAGCACCAAACAAAAACTGGGGTGGGGTTTGTGAATCTGTACATAATAAACCTAGGATGAAAGGCAAGGGTGTTATGTATCAGATACCTTATGCAGGCCGTAAATCTCTTAAAACTATTGATAGTCTTTTAACCAAAAAGCAGCGCAAGGAAAAAATTCTTGTCTTGCCAAGGGCCATGGTATGAAATTGTTGCTTAGTACCCCTCAATTAAAAAAATTACAGCAATCTAGAAAAAAATCACATGTGGGTGGCTTCATATTTACTATCCCGGCCATCTTAGCAGCTTTGGGGGATGTTGGGAGCTTGGCTGGGGAATCAGCTGCCATAGCAAAAACAGTAATAGATGCGAAGAAGAATAAGGCAGAATTAGATGAAATGAAGCGCCATAATCTGGCCATGGAGAAACAAGGCAAAGGTGTTAAGAGAGCCATGAATAAGTTTAAAAAAACAAGAGCCGCTTACAAACCAAGATATTGAAGCTTTAATCAAGCCACTGGGCATCAAAAATTTTAGAGGTGTGTACATGTCTGATTCTTTACCAGAACAACCACTCAACAAAGAGTGTGGCATAGTTAATTTGGATAAGTACAAAAATCAGGGCACTCACTGGATCTGCTATCTTCAATATTTAAAAGATGAGGCATTTGTGTTTGATTCATTTGGAGGTGTTCCACCTGAAAATATCTAAAATCAGCTAATCTTTATTACAATAATGCCTGTGTTCAAAATTTCAAAGATGTTAATTGTGGACATCTGTGTTTATCTGTTCTTAGATATCTGTCGCAAATAAATAAACCATCAACTGAAGATTTTCAAAAAGCCCTGTGGCATCTGAAACATCATGGGAGTATTCCATCTCACAAGCCAAAATTCAATATTGAAACTTAGATTACATGATGATAAAGTGTATCCAAAAACAATAGCTCTCAGAGCATTTTTTGGCTTGTACTTGATCCTTAATATTACACACCACAACAACAAAATTGCAGTTGGGGATCAAAAAATTGTCATCACTCCAGGGCAATATAATCTATCTACTCTAAATGCTCAGTTACCCAGAGGTATAGTGTCAACTCAAAATTCTGTCACTCACAGAGTAGAGATTGTATCTGCTACAGAAACTGTAGATCTGGGTACTATAGGAGAGCTGTTGGGCTTTGAGAACAACACAAAACTTGAACCAGCCATTAAACACAATGCTATTAATATACCTAAATTCTTAGCCATAGAAACTCTGAATTTTTACTGTAATGTGGCTGAGGGTATGATCACCAAATCAAATGGCATAGGCACTCACAAACAAACTGGCATCATTGCAACAATCAAACCTAACTCTGAATTTATGGAGCCCATCATCTACACTCCATCACCAACATTATATTTTCCTGTGTGCCATAACAGAATAGATTACATTGAATTGATGGTCACTAATGAAAAAGAAGAAATAGTTGATTTTGCTGGAGCCACAACAACTGCAATCATAGAGATTAATATTTAAATAAAAATACATACAAAAAAAATGGAAAATATTGAGAGTTATGAGCATGAATCATTCCCCCCAAACAGGAGGACATTTGCAAATTTAAATCAACCCAACACAGAGATTGAGGTTGATCTTGATGTAGGGGATGGCTTTATACACCCTCACAGAGCAGATCTATACATTAAATTTGATTTTGTAAAGCACGATGGTATAGATTATCCTGCAAATTCAAATATAAGATTGGTGGACAATTTTGTGCCACATCTGTTCTCTGAAATTGAGATCAGAAAACATGGTGTTGTTATAAACAGAGTGGATTACCCTGGCATTACCTCTACAGCTTTGGCCACACTAAAATTATCCAAAACCGAGGCTTCTTACTACAAAATAGGTGGATTTGAGGCTGGTGATAAAATAATATCTAAGAGTCACACAGTGCTGTTCCCCATGCGCCTGTTGCCAGGATTCTTCTCAGATTACAAAGATATTATGTGGAAGGGTAGTTTAAGAATCACATTTAGAAGAGTTGCCAATGATAATAATGCTTTGATGAGGTACAGTACATTAAACTCTACAGGGGAAGCTCTGCCTAATACCCTACCTGATGAGGGCAAGTGCCTTATTCAGACTATGGAGCTAAGAATCCCGGTTGTTGAATATGAAGCCAGTTATGCTCTTAAATACAAAGCTGATATCCTAAAAAATCCACAGGTGCCTTTACAATTTTATACATATCAATGTGTACAGAAGCCTGCCACTGGTACCTATTATGAATTTGATGCTACAAACTCATTCTCCAGTATACAATATGACATGCCAGATTTTGTGGTGGTACTGTTTCAGACTGGAAGACACAATAATGAGGAAAAAAATTCAAGTAAATTTGATAACTGCAACATCAAAAACATATATCTAAAAAATGGCAGAAATGAGGTATTTCCTAGAGAAAATTATAATTTAGACATGTCCAAGGATGCTTTTCTCAAATTATATGAAGCATTTACAGCATACAAAAGGGTCACTACTGGCAATACTGACATGTATTACACACCAGATGAATTCAAAGCACAGAGACCCATGTTTGTCATCAACACTTCAAAAAGGAAACAAGTTGTGGTTAATGACAGGACAAACATTAAAATTATCTGTGAATTCCATGATACACTCCCTGATGACACTATATGTAGTGTTATTCTTATAGGTGAAAAATCATATGTTTATGATGTAAGAAATGAGAGAGTCACAGAGCAATTCTAGAGGGTCTCTGCATATTACATTCTCTTAGTACTAGATATGCAAGTTGAGGCTGGTGTTCAATTGAACTTAAACCAGAAGTAAATATGTGTGGGTGTGGGTGGCTTTTTGGCTTAGTTTTAAGTGTATCCAAAACAATATCAAGAGGGGCATATTTTTGACAAGCTTATAGACAAAAATCTGGCAGATGCAGCTTTTGTAAGTGTAGGCAAATCAATCTGAGCGGGGGTCATACTTTCACGGGAAATTCCCGAGGGCATTTTTACAAAAGTCTTGGATTAGACAGAGTTCCACACTTGAGCAAAAAGCTCATATGGGCATGTTGAGCTAGTTTTAAGTGTAGCCAAATCTGCCTGAGGGGGGTTCATACTTTCTCGGGTTTATATTATAGCCAATACTACTATTCACATTTTTTTAGCATGGATTTTTGTTTGTGTACCGTTGTTGATAGGAAAAAAAATGTGTGGGCGGGACACATTATTAGGCACTTTTTTTATTGCGTTTGATATCAAGTGGGAAGTGTGGTTCGGATCTAAACAGAAAAGTATGAGCCCTTCGATTTACTATTGCGAGGCTCACGATCCTAACCTAACAATTAATAAATGAGACTCACAATCTTACGTGACACAACTTAACCTAACAATTAATGGACTTGGAAAATTAGAAAGAAAAAACAATGGCGAGCGTAACATGGCAATGACGTGGAGCCTACAACACAAGTTATTACGTAACATTGTGATGGCTCATATCTAATGCCCATCGTTGTATTAACTATAAGGGAGTAAACTATTACACAACATGTTGCAACAAGTTATGACGTAATGTGATGAGTCATATCTAACGTGGCGTCTTCTGATTGGTTAATTATTACAGGTGTTTTCAATACGGTCCGCGCTTTTATTATATAAGACGGCATACACTGCAGATCAGTCAGTCTCGTGAGAGCAGCCGAAGAGTACGGACGTCCTGTCGCAGCGCTCCTCGTTTTTGTAAAAAAAATAGGTATTTAACTTTCTTTGAAGCTACATACCATCTATTATTTCAACTTTAAAGGTGTTTCACGTGGTTTTTCATAGTAATTTCGACCAGATTGAATTTTGACGTGATCGTGCGTTTTCTATTTCGCCCCGTAAAATTCTATATACATAACATAGCTGAAAATTCTATCGTAATTACAACTTTTGTCCTTTAACATATTTTTAAGCTATATTCTATCAATTATCTTAAGTTTGAAAGTATTTTAAGTACTTTCCTAGTAAATAGAATCTCATTGAATTTTGGGTTGATCGTGCGTTTTTGTTTTCACACGCAAGAAATTCTATATAAATAACATACCTGAAAATTGTATCGCTATATACTAGACTTTTTTGATTTCTGTGATTTTGGAGAAAGCAATGGCATCCACCAAAATTTCAATCGTAAAAATGATAAAACTGAATGTGTTACTTGCGAAAAAGTAATATCTAAAACTAATATTAGCAAGCACAGGGCAAGATGTAGCGAAACAAGTTCGAGAATTAATCGTTCGTTATTTTCTAAGCCTTGTGCTCGATGTAGAAAAATGATCAGCACTGGAAATTTAAGTAAACACCTCAAAATTTGCAAACCATCGACCGGACAAGCATCGAAAAGGAAATTCGATAATTCAGAAACGGAAGCTTCCACTTCCAAGCAAATTAAATTATCTAATGAACGAAAACCAATTAGATCTGCATTTAACCGTCATATTCAGGATTTCTCTTTTACTTGGGAACCAGGTTGCGACATTCTTAGTTTCTTTAGTGAAACGAAAACATCCGTGATAAATATTCTAAAAAATAAATTGGAAAATAATTCCATAAAATTATACGTTGATCTATTTTCCGAATACGAAAAAGTCGATGGTACAACAAGAGTCTTTTATCATCGAACAAAAAACCAGGCTCTTCATTTGGCGGACGTCGATAATTTGGACGAATTTTAATCTGATCTTTCAAATGAACTGGTTAAGAAACACGACGATTTCGAGGCTACAGGGTCAGCGTGGTCGTTATATGGTAGTCCTCACACGTTAATCGTTTACGTAAACCAATTCTCGCCTCTTTGCGCTTCCAGCTACGTTCCTCTTCCACCGAACATTCAACACAAGAAGGCTGTGTTAAATATACATAACAGCGATAACAAGTGTTTTCTTTGGTGTGTGTTGGCGGAACTTCACCCGATTCATTGGTCAAATGATCCAGAACGGTTTTATCATTACAAGCAACATGAACCTGAACTGGAAAATGCAATGGCTGGAATGGAATACCAGTTCTGTATAGAGATAATACGTTCCATGTTCCTACTCTCATATCCTTATTCTTGCCAGTTCGTCTTACATATTCCAGTCCGGCTCTCTGATTTGAAGGCTTCTCAACAATAGGTGCTTTTACTGGGTAGAATGGTCAGTCCCACACCAAACCCCCAAGCTTGGGGGACCAGGATTTTTATTTGGGGTTTACTCCCCTAGGGAGGCTGGCTTCACCATGCCTAAAGAGTCCTCCCTACCCTTGGTTTTCTGTTAGGGTTTCCTTCCCTTAGCCTTTGGGGATCCCTCCCCTCCCTGCAAGGCAGCAGGGGCAGTGCTTATTTAATGGCGGCACTTTCTCGCCAGGACACAGTGCTATCAAAGGGGCTTTTCTGGGTTTTTATTGAGGATGGTCCTGCCAAAAACCAACCTCTCCCAGACCCTGATAGCACTGCCGCCTCGGTCCGGGACTGCTTATTCGGCACTGCCTTATTCGCAGCTAACCATCATATCTGATGGCCGTTCGCTATCCGCCACCTGCGACCCGCCCAGTTGCTGAGGCTCGCCTCGGAAAAGAACTCATCTGAGCTCCTACCGCTCTATACAGAACTGGAGCCCTAAGAAACCTTACCGAAGAGTTTAATAAATACAAGCTTGATATTCTTGCATTACAGGAAATTAGGTGGACTGGGAAGGATGTGTTGGAGCAGAAAGACAGAGTAATATATTATAGCTGTGGAGAAAAACATGAGTTTGGAACAGGTTTTTTAATAAAGAAGAAGATGAAAAATCTTGTAATGGACTTTAAGGCAATAGATGATAGAACCTGCATTTTAAGAGTTAGGGGAAAGTTCCATAACTACAGCTTGATAACAACCCACGCACCAACAGAGGATAAATCTGAGGAAGAAAAGGATGCTTTCTATGATAAATTGGAGAGGGCTTACGATTCATGCCCCCAATATGATATCAAAATAATTCTTGGAGATTTTAATGCAAAGGTAGGAAGGGAAATCTGGGCTAAACCTGTGATAGGATCTCATAGCCTGCACCATGAGAGTAACAATAATGGAATAAAACTGATTGATTTTGCAAATAGGTATCAAATGATCATAGCAGGCACCTTTTATCCTCACAAAGATATACATAAAGCAACATGGAGAACTCCAGATGGGAGATCAAGTAACCAGATAGACCATGTAATTTTAGATAGTAAACACAAATCAAGCATTTTAGATGTACGTAGTTTTAGGGGAGCAAATGTGGACACAGATCACTACCTGGTGATTGCTAAGATCAAGAACAGAATATCATGTATACACAAAAGGCAAGAAAGTAAAATCACAAAATATGATATATATAAATTGAAGGAAAGAGACAGAAAGAAAACATATCAGCAAAAGATTACTGACAGACTGAAAAACCTGGAAGATGGCGTGAACAACACCAATCCCAATGAAGAGTGGTGTAAAATACGAGATGTAATAATAAAAGTAGCAGATGAGGAAATAGGGGAAATGAAGAAACAAAACCGTAATGAATGGTTTGACGAGGAGTGCAAGGAGATAACCAAGCAGAAAAATGAAGCATACAGAAATATGATACAAAGTTATTTTACAAGAGCAAAGCTAGAAGTATATAGAGAACTGAGAAGGAAGGAAAAGAAAATACATAAGAGAAAGAAAAAAGAGAGTGTGGAAAGTAAAATGAGACAAGTGGAATCATTTAATGGAAAACGAGAGAGTAGAAGATTCTATAGAACTGTCAATGAAATGCGAGGATTCCAAACTGGAGCATATATATGTAAGGATAAAGACGGACGACTGTTAAGTAATGACCAGGATATTTTAATTAGATGGCAGGAACATTTTAATGAACTTTTGAATGAACAAAACCAGAATGGAAGTGGAATGGAGCAAGAACAGAATCAGCATACGGAAGAAGATCAGAATGTAACAAATCCCCAGCTTAATGAACAGGAAAAGCAGGGACCTAGCCTTGAAGAAGTTAAGAGTGCCATTGAGAAGCTGAAAAACAATAGAGCGCCAGGATCTGACAAAATAACAGCAGAGATGATGAAACTTCACGGAAGGGATTTTTTGAGAAGCATTGAAAATCTACTAGATAAAATATGGAAGGATGAAGAAATCCCATCACAATGGGAAGAAGGTATAATATACCCCATATATAAGAAGGGGGATCGCCGACAAACAGAAAACTATAGAGGCATCAGCAAACTTAACACCGGATACAAAATTCTCTCCAATATACTTTTCCGAAGGCTCTCCCCGTATGTAAACAAAATAATAGGTGACTACCAATGTGGCTTTAGAGAGGGAAAATCGACCTCAGACCACATACATACAATTAGACAGATATGCGCAAAGACAAAAGAATTTGGAATAAATACATATCACCTCTATATAGATTTTAAATCTGCATATGATACCACACGAAGGAACGAGCTGATTGAAGCCATGAGGGAATTCAACATCCCACAGAAATTAGTAAATCTAGTAGAAGAGACTCTAAAAAAAAGTGCGATGTAGAGTACAAATAAGAAATCAGCTATCTCAAGAATTCGAAACAAAACAAGGATTGCGTCAAGGAGATGCCCCGTCATGTATGCTATTCAATATTGCACTAGAAAAGGCTGTCAGAGAATCAGGCATAGACATTAGAGGAACTATAATAAACAAGTCAGTGCAAATGATGGCATATGCAGATGATGTGGTTTTAATAGCTAGAACGACAAGAGCATTGCGTGAAGCTGTAGCTAATCTCCTTACAGCAGCACAAAAAATGGGGCTTGCAGTAAATGCTGCTAAAACAAAATATATGGAAATAACCAAGGTGCATACTAGTACCACACATTTTGAAGTTAACGGGCTCTCCTTTGAGAGAGTACAGGAATTTAAATATCTTGGTGTGTATATAACAGAAAAAGGAGATTCTCTGACAGAGATTCAACACAGAATAAGTATGGCAAATAGAAGTTACTTTGGACTTGGAAAACATATGAAGTCCCGGTATATCAGAAGGAAAACAAAAGTTAAGCTATACAAATCGTTAATAAGACCTATTTTAATGTATGGATGTGAATCATGGATTATAACTAAGAATGCTGAGACAATGATCGGAAGTTTTGAAAGGAAGATCCTGCGCAGGATCTATGGTCCTATATGTGAAAACGGATTTTGGAGAAGAAGATACAATAATGAACTATATCAACTCTACCAAGATATAGATATTGTGAAGGAAATTAAACTAATAAGGTTAAGGTGGCTAGGACATATATACCGAATGCCAGATAACTCGATGTGCAAAAAGGTAACGTTTATGCATATGGAGGGCAGGAGAAAAGTAGGAAAACCACCTTTAAGGTGGGTTGATTCGGTGGAAGAGGACCTAAGTATGCTGGGAGTTAGGAGTTGGAGAAGGAAGGCGCTGGATAGAGATTGGATGGCGGAAGATTTTGAAGGAGGCCAAGGCCTGTGATGGGCTGTAGTGCCAGAAAAGAAGAAGATGAAGGAATCGAATTCCGGATGACCATTTCTGATATATCAAAATTCGAAACACGAGCACGAGATTCAGAAGGAAAACGCTTAATCATGAACGTGTATTCCTATACGTTGGATAAACATGTCGTGCATCCCGTCAGGATAAGCGATGTCGACGATGATGATGCTCGTGTGATTAATCTTCTTCTTATTTCCAACGAGGATGTTCATCACTACACGCTAATTCGTTCTCTATCACGTTTGGTCAGAAGTCAAACTACCAAGTATGCAAACAACATCGAAGTTTGCCCGAGATGCCTAACCTATTTCAACGATAAAAAACGAGTCGATTATCGAAATTACACCGGACGTCAAATTGCTATCGAGAAACTTGCCGAACATAAAATTTATTGCGGTGACAACAGACCGACTCGCATGTTGATGCCGAAATCAAAAGAGGTCGAAGAATTTAGGATGCATAAGACATTGTTGGAACATCCCGCAATCATCATTGCTGATTTTGAGTCTTTTCTCAAACCGTTGTCGTACTGCGAACCAGACCCCGAACTTTCTTCCACAACACCGTATCAGTTACACGAAGCCTCGAGTTTCGGATATGTTGTTGTGCGACAGGATAGGATAGATGAACCGTATTTTTACCGAGTACCAGACGTAATCAAACATTTTTTTGAAAAGATGGTTGAAGAGGTTGATACTATTGGCAGCCTCTTACGCGAATCGAAACCAATGCTTCCATTACCCAGCGATGAACTTCAATCTCCGGTGTGCGATCAACGTTTCACCGACGAGAACCGGAAAGTATTTCACCATAATCACTTCACCGGAAACTACATCGGTGGAATCTGTAAGACGTGTAATCTAAAGATCCAAAAACCTACGTTTGTCCCCATATACCTTCATAATGGCAGCGGTTACGACTTCCATCTCTTAATTCAGAATCATGGATATGACAGACAAAAAATAAATATTCTAGCAGAGAATGAAGAAAGGTACATCAGTGTCAGCAAGCGAGTATTGATTCCGGGAACAAACGAAACTGTGGAGATGAGATTTTTAGATTCTTAAAGATTTTTATCTGCCAGCTTGGACGCTCTTGGAAGCAAACTTTCGGCTGAACAATTTAGAATAACGAGAGCTAATTTTCCCACCGTAGACATAGAAATGATTAGACGTAAAGGTATTTATCCATATGAATATGTTAGTGATAATTCTAAATTTAACGACGATACTCTTCCACCTCAAAAAGAATTTTACAGTCGACTCAGAGAGAAAGGAATCACGGATGATGAATACGAACACGCGCAACGGATGTGGGACAAATTAGGATGTAGGACACTCGGCGATTATCACGATGCCTACTTAAAACTGGACGTGACAATACTCGCGGATGGGTTTCAAGCATTCAGGAAAACGTCGTCGAATATTAACGAATTAGGTCCTGCATATTTTTACGGTCTCTCGGGCTTAGCGTGGTCTGCCATGTTATTTATCGAGAGGGGGATACGAGGAGGAATGGTGCAATGCGTACAGAGATATGCAAAAGCAAATAACGTTCACATGACAGAAGAATACGATCCTAATGAACAATCGAAAAACATATTTTATGTGGATGCAAATAATTTATACGGACATGCTATGCTACAAAAACTTCCTTACGGCGGGTTCGAATGGGTGGATACCACTTCCATTAACATTAATAATTTCAACGACTGTGAATTTGTCTTGTTTATAGAGGTGGACCTCGAATTCCCCGACCATCTACACGATTACTTCAAAGATCTACCATCTGCACCCGAACTAAAATGTTCGCCTGATTCAAATCAACGTAAGCTTCTGTTAACATTGGATAGGAAAGAGAGATACGTTCTCCATTACAAAAATCTTCAATTCTTAATTGAGAAGAGGGTTCAAGTAATAAATGTGAGAAGAATAATGAAATTCAAACATTCCGAGTGGTTAAAACCTTACATTGAAAAAAATACGTACCATAGAACACGCGCCACGTCAGATTTAG
Source organism: Lepisma saccharinum (assembly GCF_977018435.1). Classification (NCBI taxonomy): domain Eukaryota; kingdom Metazoa; phylum Arthropoda; class Insecta; order Zygentoma; family Lepismatidae; genus Lepisma; species Lepisma saccharinum. The sequence goes on along the minus strand of NC_139246.1, from coordinate 67,974,345 downwards.
ATAAAGATTATTTTAAAATCATGAATAATGCTGTTTACGGAAAAACAATGGAGAATGTCAGGAAGCACGTGGACGTGAGATTAGTTCCCGATTCAAATAAATGTAGAAAATTGATAGCATCGCCGACATTCAAATCACGAAATATATATGATGAAAACCTGTCCCTGTTTGTGATAGATAAAAAAATAATCAAGTTCAACAAACCAATCTACGTGGGGGCGAAGGTTTTCGATTTATCTAAACTGCATATGTTTGAATTTCATTATAATGTCATGAAACCCTTCTATAATGAAAATATAACACTTTTGTACACGGACACTGACAGTTTTATTTATTCCGTACAGACATCTGACCTCTACAACAATTTGAAACAACCGAAAATGATTGATCATTTCGACACATCTTCCTTCCCTCAACCAAACAGATTTGATCTCCCTTCTCGCAGTAAAAAAGTGCTTGGTAAAATGAAGGGTGAATGCAACGGAGAAATCATTCTGGAGTTTGCCGGCTTACGTTCCAAAATGTATGTGGTGAAATCAGAAACCAGCATCACCAAAAAACCAAAGGTGTTTGTAACAATACCGTGAAAAACAAGCTTGTGTTCGAGGATTACATCAATTGCCTCTATTCACAGTCGAGGATTCTACGTTTGGAGACAAGGATACAAAGCGTAGACCACGTGCTTACCACAAACAAAGTTAGGAAAGTAGCATTAGATCCGCATGACGATAAAAGATGTATTTTGTCTTGTGGAATCCACACGTTGCCTTGGGGACACTATCGTTTAGAAATTAGTAAAAATTGTAGGCAATGCAAATGAAAAAAATAAACTTAAATAACTATAACTAAAATAAAAAAACAACTGTAACTGTCTCAAATTATCACATACACAATAAATAACTAGCAAGGACAATGAATCTCTTTGGTTTCCGAAAGCAAACAATGGAGACTTTACACCGCACGACAGATCATGAATTTCTACCTTATGTGTTATCTAAACTCAACGGCCTGTTGATAATTCACCTCAACAGCATTTGGACAAAATTTGGACGATGTGTGTAAAACCTTTTACGTCTTCAACAACAATTTACATTTTTACGAAATTCCGATCGATGGGAAACTTCGGATCACCGTGAATCCTGAATACTCAGACGAAATAAAATTTCTACCGGCAAGAACATTTTTCGAATGAAGCACGACAAGATGCTTTCTAACATGGCATACGATGTTTCTGCAGGAGATTATCTTTACGTTCAACTCCTCGCAGATTACGACAAACTCATTCCTCTCTTCGTAGAATTACGAATCACCTATGCTATTATAAATAACCATAATGCCTAACGACATTTTCGGCCACACCAAGCGTGTAGACCACGCAGAAGAGATTCTTATGCTGGACGTTCGAGTTAAAAAGTTGACGAGCGATTTGATTGCTTTGCAGGAGACCTTAAACAATAGTTTACAATCGGAAATCGCTACGCTGCAAACGCAATGTCTCGATCCTATTCTGAGAATCGATTCCGAACTGAAAACACTCATAAAAAATTATGTTGATGTACATTCTTAGGACAAGGTTCAAAATATACAGTTGAGCGTGGATTCGCTTCAAAATGATTTGGCCAAATTACAGTAATTTCAATCGAAAGATTTGGAAAAATTAAAACTCGAAATCGAAGAACGAACTTCCGCAATTGAAAATAATTTATCTGAACTTCAAACCGTTGTGAATGATATCGATGTAGAACGCTTGCATGTCGTCGTTTCTAAATTACAAGAAGAATTCAACACCAGGTTGGAAGAAATTAAATCCAAGTTACAGACTTTGGAAGGTACCATGACAAACCTACCATCGACAGACAAACTGCAAGTCATCAGTAAAAGCGTTGCGAACATAAAAATGAAATTGGAGGCTTATCAAGATTTCGAACACATTCAAACCACCATCGCTACGCTTCAGGCGTCTTTGGAGTTGATCAACGAAGAAATTAAAAATATTCACGCTCAAGCAAGCGCGTTGACGAGTATTCAAGACACTTTAAGCACGGTTCAGCAGAAGATCGAATATTTAGAAAATTTGAACGTCGAATCGAACCTAGCTCATTTTCATCACGTACTGGACAACATACAGGGTGACTTGGAATCGTTACAGACGAGTGCGCCTTCGAAGGAAGATTTAGAAAAATTGAAAACGGCAGTGACGGCATTATCCGATTCGAGTGAAATCAAAAGTTCATTGAGCGATCTCGAAAGTACGGTGGCCAATCTCCCCACCTCCAAAGAATTACACGCTTTGAAAAGGAACATATCTCGAATGCTGAAACGACTAGAAACGGAAACGGCAAACGTGGAACAGAATCGAGATGAAATTAGTTCGCTGGTGTCGACGTTGCCCACTTCGCAGAGCGTCACGGATCTTCACAAGCAGTTTACAGAGATGCGAAGCATCGTGAACGATCTTACCGAGAAAAGCTCGAAATTGAATCAAGTTGAGAACCTTCAGAACATTGTCGTCAATATCAGAGATCAAGTTGGAGTGCTGGAATCCACGCAGGAATCGACGCTGGCCTCTTTCGGTGCCAAGTTACAAGAACTGAACGAAAACTACAAGCAGTTGAACAAGGAAGTGAAAATCAAACCGTCATTTTCTGCCATAACGAATCACGTTGTAGAACAACTCGTACCTTTAGAAAACACACTGGGTCAGCTTCACAGTAATTTGCTCAGCGTCGACACTAAAATCGCCAAATTGTTCACCTTGCAAGCCATCGAAATCAACAGAGAACCTCCACGTTCGTCGAAGGTAACAAACTGTACATGTTACATCTTTATCATCCGTATTACAAGTTTCTCCTCGATGGCACGATTCATATAAACGAATTTTCGTACTGGTCTCACGGCAGAAAAGCTAGCGTTCCTACCATGACGTTGATATCGAATCGTGGTGTCCAGAAAGCAGGAAACATTCCTCCGGCACGTTGGAACGAAACGCACACGAAATACACGAAGACGAAGATCTTACTGTTTTCGACGTGAGTGCCGGTGATAAGCTGATCATTCAAAACACAAGTGAGGTGCCACCCTCTTTGAAACCCATCACGCTCGTGTTTCCCTTCAAACGTAATCTCTAAATGTCTAGGCAAGCCATCGTCGAAGAATTGCATAAACCTGCACGCCGCAACTAACAGTTGGGCTGAAAAGTTCGTAGACTAACATAGTAAAAAAAATTTTTTTGACAAAATTCGATTTTATTATTCAATATAGTTGCCTTCGAGGGCGATACAACGATTATAGCGGTCATACAATTTTTCGATGACATTTTTATAGGACGATTTCTCTTTAGCCTCAAAATAGGCCTCAGTTTCGGCGATTACCTCTTCATCAGTGCTAAATTTCTTTCCAGCGAGCATTCTTTTAAGGTCTGCAAACAGGAAAAAGTCACTGGGGGCCAGATCTGGAGAATATGCTGGATGGGGAAGCAATTCGTAGTCTAATTCATATAATTTTGCCATCGTTTTCATTGATTTGTGACACGGTGCATTGTCTTGATGAAACAGCACTTTTTTCTTCTTCAAATGGGGCCGTTTTTTCGTGATTTCATCCTTTAAACGCTCCAACAACGCTATGTAATAATCTCAGCTATCTCGATCAACTTCACTTTATGATCATTTAAAATTATTTTGTGGACTTTTTTGATGTTTTCGTCAGTAACAGTCTCAAAGGGGCGTCCACTGCGTCCATCGTCTTCGATGCTCATTTCGCCTCGTTTAAATTTAGCAAACCACTTCTCAACGGTTGATTTTGCTGGTGCAGAGTCCGAATAATGTTTATCAAGCCAAGCCTTGGCTTCAGCAGTATTTTTTTCGCCAAAAAGCAATGCTTTATTAACACACGAAATTCTTTTTTATCCATTTTTTCACAATAACAAAAGCTGCTTCACTCACAATGCTATATCTCACGAACTAATTATCCGGCAGCTGTGAAATTTATACACGTATCTTTTGAAGGTTAGTACTAAGTAAAAATCACATGGATTTAATTCTAGTAACGCCATCTATGAGTCAGCCTACGAACTTTTCAGCCCAACTGTTACGAACGTTTGCCGGTGGTAACAAAGGGCATTGATGACCTCTGGCAAAGTGACCTTGTCGAGATGAACAGCGGCAATTTGAAAAATGTACATAAATTGAACAAGGGCAACAAGTACCTCCTCACCGTCATAGACACATTTTCGAAATTCGCATGGGCTCAAACTTTGAAAGCGAAAACGGCAACATGCGTCACGGAAGCATTCAAATTAATTTTTCGCGAAAGCGACAGACGACCACGGTTTTTGCAAGCGGACAACGGTAAAGAATTTTACAACGTCGTATTCCAAATGTTTATTCAAAAACATGACATTCGACATTATTCGACTTTCAGTCACATCAAAGCCAGCATCGTGGAAAGATTTAATCGAACCTTGAAACCACACATGTGGAAACGATTCACGCTTCGGGGAAATTACAAATGGGTCGACATCCTGCCGGAACTCGTCGACACCTATAATGATACGGTACACAGAACGATAGGCATGAAGCCAGCTGACGTTACGAAATCTGACGAGCAGCGTTTAATTTCTACAGTTTACTGTCCAAAGTACACTCCGACTACCAAGGAATCAAAATTTAAATTGGAGACCAGGTGAGAATTAGCAAATTCAAACGCACCTTCGAGAAGGGATTGACAAAAAATTGGAGCACTAACCTTTTTACGGTGGTTCGAGTTTTACCCGGAAACCGACACACGTATATAATAAAGGATAGTAGCGGCGAGATTTTGAAAGGAAGATTTTACGAAGAGGAACTCTCTAAAACAAAACACCCCGACACGTACCTCATCGAGAAAGTATTGCGTAGGAAAGGTGACAAACTGTTTGTCAAATGGCTGGGACTTCCGGAAAAGAGTTGGATCGATGCGAACGAAGTGATCTTGCGAGTACGTGGAACGTGGTGAAGCGTCTACCGGATTCGGAAAGTCAAACGAAAAAAAAAAGAACGGCAAGTTGCTTCCCGACATCATCCGCAGTCTAATCGTAGGTCCTTCAGGGTGTGTGAAAACGACACTGCTCGTGGACAATTTTCTCCTCGCACCGAATTGGTTAGATTGGAAGAACAGGCATCTGTACGTGTTCTCGAAAAGTTTGGAGCAATCCAAATACCAGCAACTCATGAAACTGTACGATGGTCTGGACATTCCAACGTTCGATTCGGAAATAAAACCACTCGACGATTGTCGTGAAAATTCAGTCGTTGTGTTCGACTATGTCATCCTGGAAAATCAAAATGAAATTCGCAACTTTTCCACGCAAGGTCGTCACAAAGGAATGGATTGCTTTACCTAGCTCAAACGTTTTCCAAAATTCCAAAACAGTTACTACGCGACAACGCTAATTTCATATGTTTGTTTCGTCAAGATCACACCAACCTCAAGCACGCGTACGATGACTACGTCGGCGGAGACTTGAACTACAATCAATTTTCGGAACGCTGCTCTTCTTGCTGGAACAGTGACGATTTCGGATTCGCGACAATCGACATGACGAGGAAACCTAACGACGGAAAATACAGAAACAAAATCAACGATTTTCTAAACGTTGCAACGTTGTGAGAAACGACGTGTATAAATAACGTTTTGACGAAACGAAAAATCGAAGACGAAAATCTTAAGCTTCGCGATTACCTCGCGAAACGCTTCAAACGCTTTTAGGCCTTAATACATACAATGTATCACCCTGAAATTGCAGTTCAAAATTATTATTCTTAACTATAAAGCCAAAATTTAATGAGAGAGTTCAAAACTCATAAATAAATTTACAGTTTATCACCTATATAGCTTCAGTCATCTCATTCGTGCAACGATGATTATTTTCTACTAACCATAAAGATATTGGTACAATGTATTTAATTTTCGGAGTATGATCAGGAATAGTTGGAACATCATTAAGTATTTTAATCCGTATAGAATTAGGCCAGCCAGGAAGTTTAATTGGAGATGATCAAATCTACAATGTAATTGTAACTGCACACGCATTTATTATAATTTTTTTCATAGTAATACCCATTATAATTGGGGGATTTGGAAACTGATTAGTACCTCTAATAATTGGAGCCCCGGATATAGCCTTCCCACGATTAAATAATATAAGATTTTGATTACTACCACCGTCATTGACTCTACTATTGTCAGGAAGAATTGTAGAAAGTGGTGCAGGAACTGGTTGAACAGTATATCCTCCCCTATCTGCAGGAATTGCACATGCTGGAGCCTCTGTTGATTTATCAATTTTTTCATTACATTTAGCAGGAGTATCCTCTATTCTAGGAGCAGTAAATTTTATTACAACAGTAATTAATATACGAACTATAGGAATATCTATAGAACGAGTACCATTATTTGTATGATCAGTAGTAATCACTGCAGTTCTACTATTATTATCACTACCAGTTCTAGCAGGAGCAATTACTATATTATTAACAGATCGAAATTTAAATACCTCATTTTTTGATCCATCCGGTGGTGGAGATCCAATCTTATATCAACACCTTTTCTGATTTTTTGGACACCCAGAAGTATATATTCTAATTCTACCAGGATTTGGAATAATTTCACATATTGTAACTCAAGAAAGAGGTAAAAAAGAAACATTTGGAGTCCTTGGAATAATTTATGCAATAATAGCAATTGGATTCCTAGGATTTATTGTATGGGCACATCATATATTTACTGTAGGAATAGATGTTGATACACGAGCATATTTTACTGCAGCTACAATAATTATTGCTGTACCAACAGGAATTAAGGTATTTAGATGAATTGCAACATTACATGGAACACAAATTAATTACTACCCATCAATATTATGAGCATTAGGATTTATTTTCTTATTTACAATAGGAGGATTAACAGGAGTAGTATTAGCAAATTCATCACTAGATATTGTACTACATGATACATACTATGTTGTAGCACATTTTCACTATGTACTGTCTATAGGAGCAGTATTTGCTATTATAGCAGGACTAGTACATTGATTTCCACTATTTACAGGAGTAATAATAAATCCAGATTGATTAAAAATTCAATTCATCTCAATGTTTGTTGGAGTCAACTTAACATTCTTTCCACAACATTTTCTAGGGTTAAGAGGAATACACGACGATATTCGGATTATCCAGATGCATATACAATATGAAATATTGTTTCAAGATTAGGATCAATCTTATCATTTACAGCAGTAATTATTATAATTTTTATTACCTGAGAAGGTATGACAAGCGTCCGACCAACATTATTTAATCTACAACAAGCATCATCAATCGAATGATATCAAATGTCACCTCCTTCTGAACATACATATTCAGAACTTCCAATACTACTTACTAACAACTAATTTTTAAGGTGGCAGAGAAGTGCATTGAATTTAAGCTTCAAATATAAGGGATATCCCTTACTTAACAGTGGCAACCTGAAATCAAATATGACTACAAGATAGATCCTCCCCACTAATAGAACAAATGATATCTTTCCATGACCACACAATATTAATTTTAATTATAATTACAGTATTAGTAGGATATTTAATAGCATCATTATTTAATAACAAATTAACAAATCGAATACTTTTAGAAGGACAAACCTTAGAAACAATATGAACAATTATACCAGCAATTACCCTAGTTTTTATTGCCCTACCCTCTCTACGTTTATTATATTTGTTAGATGAAATTAATCAACCCTCATTAACTCTTAAAACTATTGGGCATCAATGATACTGAAGTTATGAATATTCCGATTTTATAAAGGTAGAATTTGATTCATATACAGCCCCAACAAATGAAATATCTTTAGGCTCATTTCGATTATTAGATGTAGATAATCCAACAGTACTACCAATTAATATAGATATTCGAGTACTAACTACATCTGCAGATGTATTACATTCATGAGCCATGCCATCCATAGGAATTAAGATAGATGCCACTCCAGGACGACTTAACCAGGCAGGGGTAAATATTAGTCGAATTGGTCTATGTTTTGGACAGTGTTCAGAAATTTGTGGATCTAATCATAGATTTATACCAATTATTGTTGAAACTACAACTCACAAATCTTTTATTAATTGATTAATAAAAATTATACGAGAGTCATTAGATGACTGAAAAGTAAGTAATGGTCTCTTAAACCACAAAATAGTAATATAACAACTACTTCTAATGAAAAGAGTTAGTTAATATATAACATAGGAATGTCAAACCTAAATTATCCTTATAGATACTTTTTTATCCCACAAATATATCCATTAAACTGAATTATTCTATTCACAATATTTATATTAATTTATTTTTTATTTTTAATTGTCAACAATTATAATTATAATAAATTATTAAATAATAACAATTTTAAAATAGAAAATAAACCAAAAATTAAATACTGAAAATGATAACAAGATTATTCTCATCATTCGACCCAACATCATCAATTATAAATATATCACTAAATTGAATAAGAACATTCTTGGGATTATTAATAATTCCAGCCCCATTTTGATTAATACAATCACGAACCTCAATATTATATAATATAATAATAGTAAAATTACATGAAGAGTTTAAAACATTTTTAGGAATAATTAATCACCAAGGAAGAACTCTAATATTTATTAGTATATTTTCAATAATCTTATTTAATAATTCAATAGGATTAATACCCTATGTGTTTACTAGATCAAGTCACTTAGTATTTACCCTAACACTAGCCCTGCCAATATGATTATCATTTATACTATTCGGGTGAATTAATAATATAAAACATATATTAGCACACCTAGTACCGGAAGGTTTGCCAGCACTATTAATACCAATCATAGTAGGTATTGAAATGATTAGAAATCTAATTCGTCCAATAACTTTATCAGTACGATTAGCAGCCAACATAATAGTTGGACATTTAATAATATCAATAATTGGAAATACGGGAACAATATTAGAAATTATTGGGCTTTCAATACTAATTTTAGCACAAGTTATACTAATTATTATAGAAACAGCCGTAGCATTTATTCAGTCTTATGTATTTGCCTTATTAATTGCTATTTATTCTAGAGAATCAAAATAACTAATGTCAACAAACCAAAATCACCCATATCACTTAGTAGATCAAAGCCCATGACCAGCAACAGGAGCCGTTAGAGCAATAATATTAACAACAGGAATAATTAGATGGTTCCACCAACAAAATATAGTACTATTATTAATAGGGATAACAGCAATACTCCTTACAATAATTCAATGATGACGAGATATTTCACGAGAAGGAACATATCAAGGATTACATACAAATCAAGTTATAATAGGTCTACGATGAGGTATAATTTTATTTATTATTTCAGAAGTACTATTTTTTGTATCATTCTTTTGAGCATTTTTCCATAGAAGCTTATCCCCGACAATTGAACTAGGAATATTATGACCACCAAGGGGGATTAATCCATTTAATCCAATACAAGTACCTTTATTAAATACAGCAATTCTGCTAGCCTCAGGAGTAACAGTAACATGAGCCCATCATGGGCTATTAGAAAAAAACCATTCACATACAATACAAGCACTTATATTAACACTAATATTAGGAGTATATTTTACTATTCTTCAAGCATATGAATATTATGAATCCCCGTTTACTATTGCTGATGCAGTATATGGATCCACATTCTTTATAGCAACAGGATTTCACGGACTACATGTTATTATTGGATCAACATTCCTAGGAGTATGCTTAGCTCGACACATCTTATGCCATTTTTCACCAACACATCACTTCGGATTTGAAGCAGCAGCATGATATTGACATTTCTTAGATGTAGTATGATTATTCCTTTATATTTCAATTTATTGATGAGGTAGATAATTATTTACTTAGCATATTTAAAGTACACTTAACTTCCAATTAAAAAGATTATAATAAAATAAAGTAAATAATTAATGTAATCATAAGTACTTCATTATTAATTATAATAATTACATCAATTGTAATAATATTATCCACACTACTATCAAAAAAAAATAATTACAGACCGAGAAAAAATATCACCGTTTGAATGTGGGTTTGACCCAAAATCCTCAGCACGAATTCCATTCTCTATAAAAAAATTTCTAATTGCAGTAATTTTTCTAATTTTTGATGTAGAAATCGTATTACTATTACCAATAACAGTTATTATTACTAATTCAAAATTAAGATATTGAATATGTGTTAGACTCCTATTCCTATTAATCTTACTTTTAGGTTTGTATCATGAATGAACCCAAGGATCACTAGAATGAGCATGCTGGAGTAATAGTTAATAATAACATTTGAGTTGCATTCAAAAGGTATTGATTGAATAATTCAATTTACTTTACTAAGCGAGAAGCAAAAGCAATCAGCTTCGACCTGAATAAATTGGTATATATTACCCTTGCTTACTTGACTGAAGCCAAAGAAAGGCGGCATATTAATGTTAATAATAAAATTAGGATTATCTCCTCGGTTAAGGGGTATACAATTAAGTGGGGGCTGCTAACTTCTATCTTTAGTGGTGAAATTCCATTAATACTCTTCATATTATTTCTTTAGTATAAAATTACATTATCTTTTCATGATAAAGCTGGACTTTAAATAAGTTCAATAAGTGTTTACAGAATTATTTTATTCTTCCTAATAACTTCAATATTATGCTTTATTATAAGCTATATAAACACACATAAATTATTAATAAAATTACTATTAAAAATGAAAATATAAAATAAATATTAAAATAATTAGAATGTATTAGTTGAATATTTAAAGAACCACTCCTTATATATTTATACACTCCCTTCCCCCCCATAAGCTCACTTCATCCATAATCAATAACCTTAATATATAGACCTCCAGTAATAAATGAACTACCAATTAATCCCCCAGAAGATAAATAAGGTAAAAATCATATTCCTCCTAATAAATAGTATATTATTTTATTATTAAAAAATGGATAAACTTCGAATAAGAAAGATGTAATATTATATCCAATTCAACCTCCTAATAAAATACATATAATTGCCCCTATCTTCAAATTAAGAGGAATAATAACAACAAAAATAGAAGGAAAAAAACTAACCATATTAATCCAGAACCACCTACAACAGATAACAACAATAAGCCCAATATGCCTTTAAACATACCTCACCCCCCATCATCAGAAAAGAATTGAAATGATGCACCTCTATAAGATTTACCAACTAAGTAATAATTTAATCGAAAACTATAAGCTATGGTTATACCCGTAGAAATTCATAATAAAACAAACATTACTAAATTAAAAGAAGATATACTTAATATCTCCAAAATTAAATCCTTAGAATAAAATCCAGACAAAAATGGTATTCCACATAGGGCAAGACTAGAAATTATTATACAAGAAATAGTTATTGGTATTTTATTAATTAAACCCCCCATACAACGAATATCCTGAACATCCCCTATAACATGAATTACTACACCAGCACATAAAAACAATAAAGACTTAAATATAGCGTGTGTCAACAAATGAAAAAATGATGGCTGCTTTAGTCCCATAGATAACCCAAGTTGTCTTAATGTAGATAAAGCAATAATTTTCCTTAAGTCATACTCAAAATTAGCACCAACTCCAGCTATAAATATAGTTAGCCCAGATAATAATAAAAGTACCCTACCAAGAAGAGTATATATTAATATATCTCCAAAACGAATTAATAAATAAACCCCAGCAGTAACCAAAGTAGAAGAATGAACTAATGCAGAAACTGGGGTTGGTGCAGCTATAGCTGAGGGCAACCATGCAGAAAACGGAATTTGTGCACTCTTTGTTATTCCAGCAATAATAATAAATCTAGTAATTAATATAATATCAAAATCAGAAACTAATCATAAATAATAAATATAATTTCATCTACCATAATTTAATATTCAAGCAATAGATAATAAAATAAATACATCACCAATTCGATTGGACAGAGCAGTTAATATCCCAGCAGAATAGGAACGAACATTCTGATAGTAAATTACTAGACAGTAAGAAACTAATCCTAGCCCATCCCATCCTAAAATAATTCTAATAATATTAGGAGAAATAATTAAAAACATTATAGACCCAACAAATAATAAAACTAAAATAATAAATCGATTTATATTATAGTCCCCCTCTATATAAGAACCTGTATAATTAATAACCATAGAAGAGATATATATAACTAAGCCTATAAAAATTAAAGATATTCAATCAAATAATATTGTTATAATAACACTAGAGCTATTCAAATTAACAATATTTCACTCAATAAAAATTGTAACATCCTTAATTAAAAATATCACCCCTAATAATAATAAAATTATTCTGCTAATCAATAAAATAATTGATGCTATACTTGTAATAAAAAAAATTAAAAACCATTGATTTAAGAACTTTTAGTTACCACTAAGTCCACAACTTACTATTCTACTTAAACTACTTAAACATTTTAAATTCAATGAAATATTGGAGAACAAAAAATAATTAAAAAATTTAATGAAAACAAATGACAAAATAATAATAAATATTCACGAATATTACTTCTTCAACAAGAAAATACACCAGAATAGTATATTCCATGCTGAGTATAAGAATATAAATATAAAGTATAACCAGCACTTAAAAAAGAAAGTAATGCAACACCTACAAAACTAAAATAGGATCACCCAATAATTCTATTCAATAAACTAATTTCACCCAGCAGGTTAATAGAGGGAGGTGCAGCCATATTAGTAATTCTTAATATAAATCATCATAAAGATAATCTAGGAATATAATTAATTATTCCCCTATTAATTAATATACTACGACTACCTAATCGTTCATAAGTAATATTTACTAGACAAAATATTCCAGAAGAACAAAGACCATGTGCTACTATTAAAGTAAGGCCACCATTTATCCCTCATGCTCCTATAGTTATAATTCCTATTAAAACAAGACCTATGTATGCTACAGATGAATACGCAACCAAGGCCCTTAAATCAATTTGACGTATACAAACAAGACTAATTATTTAAATTCCAACAACTCTAAAACCAAATCAAAAAATATTGTATTTAATAGCCAATCTCTCAATACAAGAAATAATTCGCAAAATCCCGTATCCTCCAAGCTTTAATAAAATCCCAGCCAAAATTATAGACCCACTAACTGGAGCTTCAACATGAGCCCTAGGTAATCACAAATGAACCAAAAACATAGGTATTTTTATTAAAAAAGCAAACACCATTCTAATATATCAAACAAAATAATTTATTCATTAATTAATATATCTAAATATATATATATATATATATATAAGCCACCCATCTTATAATTTAACATAAAAATACCAACCAAAAGAGGTAAAGAAGCAAGTAATGTATAAAAAAGTAGATATACCCCCGCTTGTACTCGCTCTGGTTGATATCCTCACCCTAAAATTAAAAATAAAGTAGGTACCAATGACCCCTCAAAAAACCAATAAAATAAAAAAATGTATTCTTATAAAAGTTAATATTAATAATAATAATAAAATAATTAATAAAAACATAAATCTACAAGGATAAAAATAAATAGATATAATACTATTTCTAGCCACTATTATTAATAAAATAATTCAAATACTAAGTAAAATTAAAGAATAAGACATCACATCTAACCCAATAAAATAACCAGCCCCCCATACTCCGATACCAAATCCCACTATTAATAAAAACAAAAAACAACCAAAAATAATAGAAATTTGAACCACCATTCATAAAGAACTATTAAATCTCAAAAGGATTAAAAATATAAAATAAAAAATATATTTTAACATTTTAATAATACATAAGAATTAAAATAATCATTACCATGAGTACGTGTAACTGATACTATAACAAATAGACCAAGGGCCCCCTCACATACACAAAATGAAATAAATAATAAACAAAAATAAGCTTCTTCCTGATTATTAATAAAATAATAAGTTATATATAAATATAAGGATAACACAATAAATTCAAGTCTTAGTAGAGTTACTAATAAATGCCTACGTTGAGAAATAAAACATAAAAATCTAATAAATAAAATAATTAATATAAATAATATTCTTAACATAAGTTTTTATTGTTTAATAAAAACAATGGTCTTGTAAATCATAAATGAATTAATAATTCTAAAAACATCAAGGAAGATATAATTATATCATCATTAGCTCCCAAAGCCAATATTTTTATTAAAATACTCCTTGATATTAAAATACAATTAATACTAATTACCATTATATTATTATTAGCACTAATAATATTATATATAAAACATCCACTATCTATGGGAGTTATACTAATTATACAAACTGTTACTGCATGCCTAACAATATCAACATTCCTAAAATCCACATGACTTTCCTATGTATTATTCCTAGTATTTTTAGGAGGAATATTAGTTCTATTTATTTACACAACAAGACTTACACCAAATGAAATATTCAAAATAAGAACAAAGATAATGGTTTTGGGCGTAACCCAAATGTTATTATGTTTATTTATATTAATAATAATAGATCCATTACTAACCCCCTCAATGCTACAAAATATAGATACCTATACAACCTGAAGAAGCACCCCCCCCCCCTACCAGGAATAAAATTATATAATGAATCCATTATAATAATAACTACTATAACAGTAGTATATTTATTTATTACATTAGTTGCAATTGTAAAAATTACTAGACTTTCACATGGACCTCTAAAAATAATTAAATAATTACTAATGACAAAGCCAGCACGGATTTATCATCCCCTACTTAAACTAGCAAATAATGCACTAGTGGACTTACCAGCCCCATTAAATATTTCCTACTGATGAAATTTTGGTTTACTTATAGGAATGTGCCTTTCAATCTAAATCTTAACAGGTCTTTTTTTAGCAATACATTATATTTCAAGAACAGATTTAGCCTTTTCTAGAGTCATACACATCTGCCGAGATGTAAACTATGGATGAATACTACGAACTATTCATGCTAACGGAGCCTCCATATTCTTTATTTGTATATATACACATGTTGGACGAGGGATATATTATGAATCCTATTTATATTTTCACACATGATCTATTGGAGTCATAATTATATTAGCAACAATAGCAACAGCATTTGTTGGATATGTACTACCATGAGGTCAAATATCATTTTGAGGTGCCACAGTAATTACTAACTTGCTCTCGGCAATTCCATACTTAGGAACTATACTAGTTCAATGAACTTGGGGTGGATTTGCAGTAGATAGTGCCACACTGACTCGATTCTTCGCCTTCCATTTTTTATTACCATTTATTTTAACAGCAATATCCATACTTCATCTACTTTTTTTGCATCAAACTGGATCTAATAATCCACTATCTATTAATAGTAACATGGATAAAATTCCATTCCATCCATACTTCTCCATAAAAGACACATTAGGGTTTATATTTATAATTTTAAGATTAATACAACTCTCATTAATATTTCCAACAACCCTAGGGGATTCTGAAAACTTTACCCCTGCAAATCCACTAGTAACCCCTGTACACATTCAACCAGAATGATACTTTCTATTTGCATATGCAATTCTACGATCAATTCCAAATAAACTTGGAGGAGTGGTAGCACTAGTATTATCTATTATAAATCTATTTATTATACCAATACATCATAAAAGAAATTTTCGTGGGCTACAATTTTACCCCTTAAATCAAGTATTATTTTGATTAATATTTGCAACCTTTATATTATTAACCTGAATTGGAGCCCGACCCGTAGAAACTCCATATATTACTACTGGGCAAGTATTAACAATTATATATTTTATATATTTCATTATATCCCCGGCAACCCTACTACTATGAGATAAAATTTTAAAAAAATGACTTCTTGACTGAAATTTTAAGTGTATGTCTTGAAAACATAAAATAGAATGTAAATATTCTAGAAGTCTTCACATTCTAATTATTATGCAACTAAATATAAATTGATACAACCAAGCCCCTAAAACCAACAAAAAAATAAATAATTCAAAGAAACCGGAAGAAAAACTCCTTCAAGCTAAGTATATAAGTTTATCATAACGAAATCGTGGTAGTGTACCTCGAACGCAAATATAAATAAATCCTAAAAAAATAACCCTTAAATAAAAAAAATAAGAAAAGTGGTATCCCCCAACAATAAAATTCTAAATAAAACACTTATAAATAAAATACTAGCATATTCAGATATAAAAATTAAAGCAAACCCCCCAGCACTATACTCAACATTAAACCCAGAAACAAGTTCAGACTCCCCCTCAGCAAAATCAAAAGGAGTTCGGTTAGTCTCAGCTAAGCAAGAGCTCAATCAGGCTAACGGCAACGGTATAGCAATAAAAATAAAACATAAATAATCCTGAAAAACATTAAATAAAAGTAAATTATAACCACCAATTAAAAAAATAAAAGATAATAAAATTAATACTAATCTAACCTCATAAGAAATAGTTTGAGCAACTGCTCGAAGACCACCGAGTAATGCGTAATTAGAATTAGATGATCATCCAGCAGATATTACTCTATATACTCCTATTCTCATACAACATAAAAAGAAAAACACCCCCAAATAAAAATTAAATAATAAGGTGTGATACGGAAAAACAACCCAAACAACCAAAGATAAAAATAAATAAAAAACTGGAGATATATAATATGGGTAATAATTTCTCAAAGTAGGTAATGTTTGCTCCTTAGTAAATAATTTAACTGCATCAGCAAAAGGTTGAAAAATACGACAAATTCCAAACCGATTAGGTCCCCTACGAATTTGAATGTAACCTAATACCCTGCGCTCAAATAAAGTAAAAAAAGCAACTCTAATTAAAACACACACAACCAAAATAATAAAAGAAATAACTCCAATAAATAAGTCTAATGTCATCTACTATAAAAATAAATTTATCTTCATTATTGAATTCTAAATTCAATGCACTTCTCTGCCATAATAGTAATTATTATTAATCAATATCATATATATAATATAAGTATTTGGTCCTTTCGTACTAAAACACTTTTAATATTAAGAGATAGAAACCAACCTGGCTCACGCCGGTTTGAACTCAGATCATGTAAGAAATTAAAGGTCGAACAGACCATGAAATTTGAAATGCTACACCCAAATGATATCTTAATCCAACATCGAGGTCGCAACCCCTCCTGTCGATAGGATCTCCCAAGAAAGATTACGCTGTTATCCCTAAGGTAACTTATTCTTTAAATCACTAAAAATGGATCCCAAATAACAAAAATTATTGAATATTAAATAAAAAAGAGCTACTTATTATCTTCCCATCACCCCAACGAAATACTATTTAATAGTGTATATAATTATACTGCTAATGAAACCATCATTAAAATAGTATAAAGGTCTATAGGGTCTTATCGTCCCCTTAAAAAAATAAAGCCTTTTCACTTTAAAGTAAAATTATATATTAATTAATTAAAGACAGTCTATTCCTCGTCCAACCATTCATTGTAGCCCCCAATTAAAAGACTAATGATTATGCTACCTTCGCACGGTCAAAATACCGCGGCCATTAAACAAGTGTCATTGGGCAGGTTATACTTCATATAAAAATCATGAAAAGATGTTTTTGATAAACAGGCGAGAATAAATTTTGCCTAATTCCTTTAATTAATTAAGTAAATATACTAATAGAATCATAATTTCAAAATAAAACCAATTAAAATATATAATTAAGTAAGAAAGTAAAACCAAACTAAATTTTTAATAAAATTTCAAATAAATTATAACAAAATTACAAAAATTAGCAATCTCCAAACCAATAAATATAATAGTTTATTATAAGGTTATAACGAACATATTAACTAGAAGCACATCCCCCTAGTCATAACTAAACATTAATATTATAGTACATATTAATATAAAAAATATTAAAATGTAAAGCTATATTAAATATAATTCCCTAATAACTAGATATAAGGTAAGTCGAATAACATTTTATTACAAGTAGCAATTTTAACAGAAAAATATAACACTTTTACCTTAAAATTAATCTACTAGCTCCTCACCCTTCGAGAAAACAGAATATTCAATTAAAATGTAATCCTCCCTGATACAAAAGGTACGATTATTAACATCTCCTATAGTAAAAATTAATATTTCATATATTTAATAAATCCCAACACTGTACTAATAATCTATAACAAACGAATTCATATGTACTAAATATATAACCAACCCCAATAAAATTCCTTTTCACATTTAAACAATTCATAAACAAAATTCAAATAGTAATAAAATTTCTATCAAAATATATCGAATTGCACGACTAACTACTCAATGTAAATGAATATTCTAACTAACAGAAATAAATACATATGTAAAATTTAACTAGGGAGATTTAAGCTAGAATAAAACTTTAATTTTAAAATATAAAGAGAGGTTCCTTATTATTACATAGTATGTATTATATTAAATTAAATTATAATTAGAAATTATCTCACGAAAACTTCCTCCCTTTTTTATTTTTACTCATTTTCCCGTACTATATAGAACATATTTTTTTTCCCCTCAAAATTGTGTTCTATATAGATATATTAACTTCTTCTTTCTCTAGACTCAATAAGTGTTAAAATGACATGTTAATTAAGTCAATTACTTTAAGTTAGACTACAAAAACGTAAAAAAAATTGGATAAAATTAAAAACTATTCTGAACTATTTTATATTATTTAATAAATAGGTTCTACTTATTGATCATAAGAATAAAAGTCTAATAAATAATATTATTAGCCCACTATTATAATTTTTTTATAAATAAGATGTCTGAAAAAGGATTACCATGATAGGGTAAAGTATGCATGAAATTTAACATGTTCTTATTTATTCATTTTTAATAAAAAATGAAATTTTATAACTGAAAGAATTAAACTTTCTCCAATGGTATCAAACCCCATAGTGCATCATACACCAAAATATAATAAAAAGGTAAGCTAATTAAGCTAGACGGCTCATACCCCACATGTGAAGGTCTATAATTAATCCTTCCCTTTTTAATGCTCACAACCCCCCAAAAAATAATATTCCTATTGACCCTCACAATAGGAACCCTCCTTTCTATTTCTTCCACCTCATGATATGGAGCCTGAATAGGCTTAGAAATTAATTTAATATCTTTTATTCCATTAATTTCCACACCAAATAATCAACGAAATACAGAAGCATCACTTAAATACTTCCTAATTCAAGCATTAGCATCATCAATAATTTTGGCCGCAGCATTAATTATAATTAATGCTGCAAATTTCAATATACAGACCCAACTTCTGACTATAGCTTTATTAATAAAAATAGGAGCTGCTCCATTTCACATTTGAATACCAGAAGTTATAGAAGGAATAACATGAATTAACTGCCTAGTAATAACAACTATTCAAAAAATTGCTCCATCAACATTACTTAGTTATGTAATTGACAATTTAAACATAATTCTAATTTTAACAATTAGAACATCAGCAATTATTGGAGCAATTGGAGGATTAAATCAAACCTCATTACGAAAAATTATAGCCTTTTCATCAATTAACCACATATCATGAATTATCCTAAGAATAACATCAGAAGATAACACCTGGTTGATATATTTACTATTATACCTCCTTATAACCACCTCCACCATTATGCTATTTTCAATAAACAAAACATACTACGTCCATCAACTGTTTATATTAAAGCTTCCCCCACCAAAAAAATGTCTTTATTCATATCAATATTATCTCTTGGTGGGCTACCACCCCTACTAGGATTTTTACCAAAATGGATAGTTATTATCCAAACAACCAACCTTAAACAATTAATTATAATTATAGTCCTAATTAGTATATCACTGTTAACCCTATACTATTACTTACGAACCTCACTTAGATCAATTTTAATAAATTATAAAACTAATATATGAAATATTATTAACAACAAACCATTAAATTTAAAAGAACAAGTATTATCGGTAGTTACAATTTTTCTCTCAGTGTGTGGGCTACCTATAATTCAACCAATTTATATATCTTTATAAGATCTTTATAAGGTCTTAAGTTAATTTTAAACTAATGACCTTCAAAGTCATAAATAAAGGGTATTCTTTTAGGCCTTAATACATACAATGTATCACCCTGAAATTGCAGTTCAAAATTATTATTCTTAACTATAAAGCCAAAATTTAATGAGAGAGTTTAAAACTCATAAATAAATTTACAGTTTATCACCTATATAGCTTCAATCATCTCATTCTTGCAACGATGATTATTTTCTACTAACCATAAAGATATTGGTACAATATATTTAATTTTCGGAGTATGATCAGGAATAGTTGGAACATCATTAAGTATTTTAATCCGTATAGAATTAGGCCAGCCAGGAAGTTTAATTGGAGATGATCAAATCGCGGATTCTACGAAGAGAAGAAACGTCAAGATCAACCTGTGATCGATGCCATCAGCGGTCTAGGTAAAGAAATTAAAGGTGTCACGGAACAAAATAAAATTTTGATCAACGAACTCGTACCACTTGCAGCTAAAAGTTACACTGTACCAACGCCCATTTCAAGCATTCCTTCGACCTCGTTCGAACTGAAGGACGTACCACGACGTCAAGCCATAGGTAGCACGTCTTCTGATAAAATCGAGTTGGGACCTTTGGCACGAGACTATCTGAGCACGATGAAATTCGACAAGGATGAGGTGTTTGGAATGTATCCGAGCATGGAAACCAACGAAGGCGTCGTGTGGAAGATTGGGAAATCGAAACTCACCTTCGAAGGCAACGACATTAAAGTTAATTTAGGCGATAAAAATAGTTGGACCAGGTATCCGGGTACGGTGGGACTGTGGGAACTCGTTGCCAAAAAATATCCGAAAGATTACGCCGACGAAGTTTACCAGAGTTACAGAGAAATTCTAATCATGACGGATGCTATGTACCAGAACAACGATGCCTCGCAGAATAGGGTGAAATCGAGCAGCGGTGAGAAGTACAGGAATCTCATCAAACTGATATGGAACGAGGTGAAAAGTGGAAGCGGCGTCAAACGCCAAAACACGTTACCCAAAGAATTCGTTTGGGTTGACGACGTGAGAAAACTCATCGACAGATTGTTAGTGATAGCCGGTGAAGAGAATGCAGGCAATCTTAATTTTTACAACGAGAGTGTTGGGACATGATCAGCACCAAACTTTTAACTTCATCGTGAACGACGACAAGGGCATAGGTTACTTGATCAAAATTATCAACACGCTGCCTCCGAGATTCTGGAACGTGGCCGAAGGAAAGGGACTCGTGAACGACATCATCAACAAGTTACCTTTTGAGATGCATATACCTGGCTACCAGTACTGCGGACCGGGTACCAAACTCGAGAAAAGATTGGATAGAGGAGACAAGGGTGTGAATCCGTTGGACGCTGAATGCAAAGATCACGATATTGCATACAAAACGCACACGAATTTGGATGCACGTCACGAAGCAGACAAGAAATTGGAGCATGCCGCTTTCGGGAGGGTCATGAGCAGAGACGCATCGTTGGGTGAAAATGTTGGAGCATTTTGCACCACCATTGCCATGAACACGAAACAAAAATTTGGATGGGGAGTGTAGAAATAAATAATATACAGTAAAAAAAAATAATAACAACATGTCTTGTATAACCGACTTACCACCCGAACTGCTATGCATCATATTCAAACACGCTTTAAACGGAGATTGTGGGGATGTAGGGAAACTTTTAAACATAGCAAGAACAACACCGGAATTTCGTATCCTTTGTGAAATGGTTTTCAAGGACCATCTTCGGGAGATAAGTGGCATGAGGTGCGGTGATCTCGACACTCTTCTTTCAGCTGCAGGGGAAAAATTAAACGACAGGATGGACGAACTTCACGAGGCGAGGCAGGAGAGAAGACGATACACGGATGATTGGCGCAAGTCTAAACAGTAGACCGAAGATATCATCACGCACATCATCGCGTTTTCCAAATCACGAACTTTCTTCCTCTAACACACTTTGAAAAAAAAATAATATACTTGTCAAAAAAATATACGTGTCAAAAAAATAAGACAAAAAAATACGTCACATGTCCAAAAAAAATTCCCATGGCTTCAGAAAAAAGTTGCCTTATCGTAAAAAAAATTTATCGTTAAAAAAGTGTCTCGACACAAAAAAAAGTTGACGTGGACATCGTCAGAAAAATAGTTGCCTTATCGTAAAATTTTTTTATCGTCAAAAAAATTTTTGTCTCGACACAAAAAAAAGTTGACGGACATCGTCAGAAAAAAGTTGCCTTATCGTAAACATTTTTTATCGCCAAAAAAAATTGTCTCGTCAAAAAAAGTTGACGTGGACATCGTCAGAAAAAAAATTGCCTTATCGTAAAATTTCTTTATCATCAAAAAAATTTGTCTCGTCAAAATAAAAGTTGACGTGGACATTGTCAGAAAAAAAGTTGCCTTATCGTAAAATTTTTTTATTGTCAATAAAATTTGTCTCGTCAAAAAAAAAGTTGACGTGGAAAAATTTTCATCGTCAGAAAAAAGTTGCCTTATCGTAAAAAAATTTTATCGTCAAAAAAATTTGTCTCGTCAAAAAAAAGTTGTCAAAAAATGTGCAACAAAAATGGTACGTGTCAAAAAAATGTACCTGTCAAAAAAATGTGAGAAAAAAATGTAGGTGTAAAAAATATACGTGTCAAAAAAATGTACGTTTCAAAAAAAAATATGACAAAAAAATGTCAAAAAAAATGTACCAGACAAAAAATGTACGTGTCAAAAACAAACGTACGTGTCAAAAAAATGTACGAGTCAAAAAAAATGTACGTGTCAAAAAAAAATATACGTGTACAAAAAAATGTCAAAAAATGTACAAGACAAAAAAAATATGTACGTGCCAAAAAAATGTACAAGTCAAAAAGAACTTGATATATAAAAAACACCGTGAAAAAAATCTACGAGATCAAAAAAATCTTCGGTATATAAATACATTGTGAAAAATTTTAAAATTCTAACACACCCTGAATTTCTTCGATATGACTGAAAAAATGAGTGACCTCCAAGAATTAAAAGAAATGCTAAATTTGACAGTCGAGTATATAAAAATTCAGGAATTGGAAGTCGACAAACCTTACACGATAACTTCAGGTTCAATTGTTTCTAACCAGTATGGTCCCATAGTACGTCTGTTGCTCAACGGACAATACAGTCTATTTTTACAAGATCGATACGCTAACATGTTATCCGACGAGAAGCTATCTATTTTAATCGAGAACAAAACACTTTACCCGAAGCAGCGAAATGCGTCATCCGTAGCATGGAGTTGAGAATGCCGATCGTGGAATACGAAACGAACTACGCCCTCAAGTACAAAGCGGGGATCTTGAAAAGTCCGCAGGTGCCCATTCACTTTCACGGTTACCAGTGCTTGCAGAAAATAGCGTCCGGAAGTCATCTGGAATTTGACGTGACGACGCAGTTCAACAATATACAGTTCGACATGCCAGATTTTGTCATTGTACTCTTTCAGACCAGACGCGATAACAATCAGGAAAAAGATTCCAGCAAATTCGACGACTCCAAGATTAAAAATGTTTATCTGAAGAATGGCAGGAACGAAGTGTTCCCGCGCGAGAATTACAACCTCGACATGACCAAAGATGATTATCTAAAACTTTACGAAGCTTACACCGCTTACAAGAGAGTAACAGAGGGAAACGTCGACATGTACTACACACCCAGCGAATTCAAAATCCACAGGCCGATGTTAGTCATCAACACGACGAAGAGGAAGCAGGTGGTGGTCAACGATCGAAACAACATCAAGATCGTTTGCGAGTTCAACAGTCCATTGCCCGAGGATACCGTGTGCACCGTCATCCTGGTTGCCGAGAAGTCCTTCGCGTACGACGTGAAGAACGAGAGGGTGACGGAACAGTTTTAAAAAATTCGTAAAAAAAAAAATGCCACATACTTAAAAAAAATCTACTAAGTTTACTACCACAACTAATTATTATTCTATTAAGTCATTTTGCTTAGGTGAAGGGAAAAGAATGGTCCAAAAAGGAAAATTTTGCCCCCTTGGGAAGGCCCTCATAGTGTGGCAACACTGCGTCCACGTCGCCGGTGGTGACATCTAGTAGCAAACACTAGAAATATTTCCACAGGTATCTCGTCTTCATGTTCTCGACTGAAATATTAAAAAAAACGCGGAGTCCAATGTAAGTTAGTTCGGTGCGTAAAAGATCACAAATAAAAAAAATGATAGGTTAAGTTATATCACTGAAGATCGTAAAGAAAAAATCGTAAGAAAAAAAGGATAGGTTACGTTACAAGGGTCGTTCAAGGGTGACCGGGATTTTCGTACGTAAAAAATCGATGAATAGCCGGATCATGATGAAACGTGCGGGTGACGTAATGTATTCCTTCGCGAGTAACTAGCGCCCGGTATGACGTATTTCGCGCATGCGCAGCAGTTGCAGCGAACATGGCGGCAAGCAGTGTGTGTGTGGCTGTGGAGCAGCGGTGTGTAATCAAATTTCTCGTGAAGGAGAAAGTGAAACCAGCTGAGATTTTCAGACGATTGCAAGCACAGTATGGTGAACAAACGATGTCGCGGACAAGAGTGTACGAATGGTGTGAGCAGTTTCGCGAAGGACGGAAGCTGGTGACAAATGAAGCGCATGGACACATTCGCCCGACTGCAGTCACACCAGTGAATATCGCACGTGTTGAGCAAATGATTCTTGAGAACCGGCGAGTAACAGTGCGGGATATTGCTGCCGAGGTGAATATCAGTGTCGGGAATGTTGAGACAATCATTCACGACCACTTACGCTTCCGCAAAATCTGTGCAAGGTGGGTTCCCCGCCAGCTGACATTCGATCAGAAGTGGACACGCAGGACGGTCTGTGAACACTTTCTGAATCGGTTTCGAGCAGAAGGTGATGAATTGTTGCAATCCATCATCACGTGTGATGAAACATGGTTGCACAATTCAACCCCAGAGACCAAAAGAATCAGCATGGAGTGGAGGTATAAAGGTTCCCCGCCCCACAAGAAAAGCAAAACGCAGCCGTCCGCTGGAAAGATCATGGCAAGTGTCTTCTGGGACATGAAGGGCGTTATCCATGTGGATTTTCTGGACAAAGGAAGCACGATTAATGCCCAGTATTACTCCACCTTGTTGAGTGGTGCTGTACGAAAGTCCATTCGCAAGAAAAGACCTGGGATGTTGTCTGGAAATGTCATTCTTCTCCGTGACAATGCCCGCCCTCACACGGCCAATGTGACAACAACAACTCTGGCCGACAGGAGCTGAGAAGTTCTGCCCCATCCCCCCTACACTCCAAATTTAGCCCCCAGTGATTATCATTTGTTTGCACCCCTTAAAGACCATCTGGGAGGGAAGAAATTCACGACAGACGAAGCACTGCGGAGCGATGTCCTCCAGTGGCTACGACAACAACCAAGTTCTTTCTACGCCAAAGGAATTCGGGAGCTGCCAGAACGATGGCAACGGTGCCTCGGCGCGCACGGAGAATACTTTGAAAAACTGACATAGTTTGGTGTTTCTTCTGCTACCTATTTCCTCTGCAGAAATAAAAGTCCCGGTCAAACTTGAACGACCCTTGTATATCACGTAAGATCGTGATATACCTACAAGTACGAGGTTGGAAAAAAAAGAGGTGCATTGAAAATTTTACTAAAACATCGCTAAACGCTAAAACATCGAAAAAAATTGTCAAAATATGTCAAAAAACTGATATTCAATTAATAAAAAAGAGGATACCTACAAAGTATTATTTTGAAACAATAAGTTTACACTTTTTGCTTGTTTGGTCGTAGCAGGGGGCCACATTGTAGAAGATCACACATGAGTTTTAAAAAACATCGTATTAGGTCGTGGCAGATTACGCTGAGAGCAGGTCGTAGTAGATTACACTGAGGGACCTTACAGTAAGAGGAGACAGACTTATAGGAAAATGTCGTAAGTCATTTCAAAAGTAGGTCAAAGGACGAGGTAGCATAAGAGCAAAATTGCAGGAGGTAAAAAATAGCTTAAAAAGTGATGCCAGAGCTTCTTCTGTTCACTTTTCTCTCATTGTAAGTTAGTTTAGTCCATAAAACGTCGTAAAATAAAAAGTAGGTCAAAGGACCCAGCCAGAACGAAGCAATTCACCTACTACTCTAAAGTAGGTCAAACCACGTAGAGGCTCTCGTGTAGTTTAGCACGTAATAAAAAAAATAGGTTATGTTATATCACGTAAGATCGTGGCATTCGTACCAAGTATGAGGTGGGAAAAATTGAAAATTGTACTAAAACATCGCTAAACGCTAAAACATCGACAAAAAGTCAAAATATGTCAAAAACTGATATTCAATTGATAAAAAAAGAGGAAAAAAAGGGCTCGTACCAAGTATGACTTACAAACAATAAACTTACACTACTAATGTACATAAGAGAAATCGTGTGAAGTGGTGCATGCTCCATGAAACGAGATTTGCGTTGTACAGCTCGCGAGATGTGAGAGTTCGTAGGAATGCAACCGACAAACAACTCGCCGAATATCTCGTGCAAGTTGTTCAGGGTGGGGTACAATCAGTCATGATCTGGGGATGCATGTCTGCTGTAGGGACAGGGATTTTAAAATTCATTGCTGGCTCCCGTCCGCTCAGAAGATCCATAATAATTACTTCGTCTTCCAGCAGGACAACGAGACTTGAAACTCGTCAGAAACAACAAAGGCTTTTATTCAAGCGAGGGAAATCCCATTGTTGCCATGACCACCACGAAGTCGGGACCTGAATAATATAAAAAGTATGGAATGCCATTTCTATTCGTGCACCCAGACGCCAACCAATGGATATCCGGGAACTTCGTGAAAACATTTCTGAAGTATTGAGGTATTGAATGGCACAAGAATGCTGGAAATCGATCCGCAGTATTAGAAAACATGTGCAAATATGCTTGAAACTTAAAGGTTGATCTACTGAGCAGTGTAATCAGGTATGTTCAAACCAACACTTGGTACGAGGCCTATTATTTTTATTGATTTAAGCACAATGGAGAACCTATTTTGATGACGTTTTTGTCAATTTTAAACAATTGCAAATCTGTGTTTTTTCATCTCACACTTCATACGAGTGTCATAATTTCTTTCGAAATAAGGTACGTAACACTCCCACCCACGTACACCCACACCCACCCACGTACACCCACACCCACCCACGCCCACCCAGGTACACCCACGCACACCCACGCACACCCACGTACACCCACGCCCATCCACGCACACCAACGCCCACCTATGCACACCCAAGAAACCCACGGCCACCCACACAAATTTATTTCTGGTCTACTTACGGTGTATTTCTATTGCATCATGTTGCGTAACAAGTTATTCCGCTACATTGCGATGGCTCATAAGGGTAAACTATTGCATCATGTTGCGCAACAAGTTATTACACATAATTATGATAACCCTGTATCTGACGTGTTGTTTTCTGATTGGTTGGTTATGACGTAATGCGATGACGTGGTGTTTTTTGATTGGCTCACTGTTTCTGATGTTCTCAACGCGGTACGCGCTTAGGTTACTTAAAGTGTTTTCGCATTACAGATCAGTCAGTTTTGCGAGAGTGTGTGAAGAGTGTGGACGTGTTGTTGCAGTTCTCCTCTATACATTTTTTGTTAAAAGTTAAGTATTTAATTTATTTTAAAGCTACATATTATTTATTATTTTTAAGTTTACAAAGTGTATCAAGTGATTTTTTATAGTAATTTCGATCAGATTGTGTTTTGGTGTGATCAGATGGTACTTGTTGTCTCCGGAAATTCTGTATAAATAACATAGCTGAAAATTTTATCGTAATAGCTACAATTACTTTATTTTGAAGGTGCTTCAATTTGTTTTTCACAAAGATTGAATTTGTATGAATTTGTATTTGAATTGAATTTTGTATTTTTTCCGAGAAAATATATGTATAAGTATCAGAGCTGAAAAAAATCATTATAATTATAACTATTGTTTTCTAAGTTACATTATCAATTATCGTAAGTTTATAAGAATCTTATTGAATTTTGACTTGATTGTACGTCTTAATTTTATTTACTTAAAGCATATTAAAATCAATGTCATCTACTAATTTCATAGAAAATGCTATTTGTGGGAAATCAATCTCCAAAAGTAATATTAGCAAACATAGGGCAAGATGTAGCGAAACAGGTTCGAAAATAAATCGTTCGTTACTTACTAGGTGTTGTACTGAAAGTAGAAAAATAAATACATGGCACATTTAAGTAAACACATGAAAATTTGCAAAGCATTAACCGGACATGTAATATTGAAAAGAAAAATTGATCATCCTCAAACTGAATCTGCTACTTCCCAACTAATTAAGATGTCTGATAAACAATAGCCGATTAGATCTGCATTCAATGACCAACTCCAGGATTTCTCTTTTACTTCGAACCCACGCTGTGATATTTCTGGTTTTGTCAATGAAATTAAAACATCTATCATAAATATTCTGAAAAATAAACTGGAAAACAACTCCATAAAAGTACATGTTAATCTAATTTGTGAATATGAGAAATCCAATGGTACAAGAAATATTTTTTTTTTCACAAAACGAGAAACCAAGTTCTTTATTTGGCACACATTGATAATTTGAATGTATTTTTATTCTAATCTTACTAGTGAATTGATTATGAAACACGATGAATTCGAGGCTAAGGGATCAGGTTGGTCTTTATGTAGATGTCTTCACAGATTAAACGTTTATGTACACAAATTTACACCTTTCTCTGCTTCGATCTAGGTTCCACCTCCGGTAGAAATTCAGCATAAGAGAGCCCTGCTGAACATTCATAACACTGACAATAATTGTTTTACGTGGTGCATTTAACAGCACTTCACCCGATTCATTGTTCAAATCATCCGGAACAGGTTAGTCAGTATAAGAAATATATCGACGAGATTGAATATGCTATAACAGACATCGAATACCCTGTTGCTATTTCCGACATAACAAAGTTTGAAAACAGGGTACGAAATAGAGAAGGAAATTTTGTGCATCCTGTTAGGATAACTAATATTGTTGATGACGAAGCCGTGGAAATCAATCTGCTTCTCATTGCTGACGATGATGTTCATCATTACACGCTAATTCGTTCACTCTCGCGCTTGGTCAGAAGCCAAACAAACAAGCATTGTGCACACATCGAAGTATGTCCAAGGTGTTTAACTGTATTCGAGGATCGTGACCAACTTAATTACCAACATTTACAAAATCAAGGAATTGCCAAACAAAAACTTGCTGAACATAAGATCTACTGTGGAATTAACATACTGGCTCGCATGTTGATGATCAAAGTAAATGAATTAGAATAATTTAAAATGCACAAGGCCTTGTTGGAACATCCGACTTTGAGGCTTTTCTCAAACCATTGTCCTATTGCGATCCGAATCCCGAATTTTCTTCCACAACACCATAAAAGTTTCATGATCCAAATAGTTTTGGATATGTTGTTGTTTGGCAGGATAGGATAGATGAACCCCCTCCACCATATATATATATATCGCGGACAGAATGTTATTGAACTATTTTTCAAAAAAGATGGTGGAGGGGGTTGAGAAAATTGGTAGCCTCTTATGACAATCGAAAGCAATGCTTCCATTATCGAGCGATAAACTTCAATCTTACAAAAACATTGAAACGTGTCCGGTGTGTGATCAACATTTCACGAATGAGAATCGAAAAGTATTTCCCCATAATCATTTCACCGGAAACTACATTAGTGGAATCTGTAACACCTGCAACCTCAAGATAGAGAAGCCCAAATTCGTACCAATATTTTATAATAATGGTTCTAATTATGACTTCCATTTTTTAATTAGGAATATTGGATACGATACGTAAAAAATATATTATCTTGCTCAAAACGAAGAGCGTTATATTTCTATAAGTAAAAACGTTAAATTCCAGGAACGAATGAAATCATAGAGATGAGGTTTCTAGATTCTTTAGATTCCTATCGGCAAGTCTCGAAGCTTTAGCGAGTTAACATAACGACGAAAAATTTTAAATTACGAAAGCTACTTTTCCCAACATACACCTAGAACTGATTAAACGTAAATGCATTTATGCTTATGAATATTTAACCGATGAATCTAAATTTGACGACGACACTCTCCCACTTCAAAAAGAATTCTTCAGTCAGCTGAAAAAAACTAGAATTACAAATAAGGAATACGAACATGCGAAATTAATATGGAAGGAATTGAGATGCAATACTCTCGGCGATTATCACGATGCGTATCTCAAATTAGACGTAACAATACTTGCTTACGTTTTCCAAGTATTCAGAAGAACAGCAATAAATATTTGTAAATTAGATCCAGCATACTTCTGCAGTCTTCCTGGTTTGGCGTGGTCTGCTATGTTGCTCCAGACCAGAATCAAGTTGGAATTGATATCGGACGTGGACATGTTACTTTTTATAGAAAGGGGTATACGTGAGGGGATGGTTCAATGCATGCAGAAACATGCAAAGCAAACAATATTCACATGTCTGAGAATCAATACGATGCAAATCGACCATCGAATTACATATTTTACGCTGACGTAAATAATCTCTATGTATTCGCAATGATACAAAAACTTCCATACGGAGGATACGAGTGGAGAGATCATATTTCAATTGATATTAATCATTTCCACGATCGTAAATTTGGTCGGTTCATTGAGATGGACATTGAATTTCCAAATAATTTGAATGACGTTCTTTCCGATTTACCTCCACCTGATTCCAATCAAAGCACTAACTAACTAACTAACTCTCTAGCCTTCTTAAACCCGAAGGTTCATGGTTGCAGCAACACTGGCCTTCCATCTGTTCCTACCTTGAGCAAGTTCTATATACTCTTTTCCATCCCTGCCGATTTCCTTTAGGTCCATCTCAACGTTGTCCCTCCATCTTCGTCTTGGCCTTCCTACAGGTCTCTTACCATCTGGTTTCCCAACAAGAATCCTGTAAACTCCTCTTTCCTCTCCCATTCGTGCCACATGGCCTGCCCACCTAAGTCTTCTTGATTTAATTATTCTAACAATATCTGGACATGAGTACAAATTATGTAGTTCTAAATTATGTAACCTTCTCCACTCACCTGTCTCCTCATCCCTTTTAGGTCCAAAGATTTTCCTAAGGATTTTATTTTCAAATACTCTCAATTTATGTTCCTCTTTCAATGTAAGGGACCAAGTTTCACACCCATATAATACTACAGGCAAAATTACTGTTTTGTATATTTTAACTTTTAGTTTCTTAGATATTAAACGAGAAGACAAAAGTTTATGAAGAGAGAAGTAACATGCATTTCCTGAATAAAGCCTACTTTTTATTTCCTCTTTAATATAATTTTCATTTGTTATTATTACTCCTAAGTATTTGAATTTGGAAACTAGTTCAAACAAGTTGTTATCAATAATTAGATTTTGATTATTACCTAACACTTGGTTTCGGCCTGTAAGCATATATTTAGTTTTCTCTTTGTTAACTTCCAAACCTAACTCTTTAGCAGTTTTGAAAAATATTTTAGCATTATTCTTAATTGTATTCACATCATCCCCCAGTAAGTCTACATCATCTGCATATGCTAACAACTGAGTCACACCATTTAATTTTAGTCCTTCTTTAGTTTCTTTTACCTTCCTTACAGCATATTCTAAGGCAAAATTAAAGAGCAATGGAGATAATGCATCTCCTTGTTTTAACCCATCATGAATTGTAAATTTGTCAGACATATTATTACCCACACGAATATTACTTTCTGTTTCACTGGTGCATATTTTTATCATACTAACAAGCTTCTTAGGTATTCCAAACTCTACTAATATATTATATAATTTATCTCTTTTGACAGAATCATATGCTTTTTTGAAATCAATGAATAGCTGATGGACATTTTGATTATATTCCCACTTTTTTTCAAGTGTCTGTCTGATGTGAAAAATTTGATCTGTAGTTGATCTGTTACGTTTAAATCCACATTGATAATCACCTATAATTTCATTAGCATATGGGGTTAGTCTTGTTAAAATAATGTTAGCCAATATTTTGTATGTTGTTGAGAGTAGAGAAATTCAACGGTAATTATTGCAGTTCATTTTATCACCTTTTTTAAACACAGGAACAATTATGGATTCTTTCCACTGTTGAGGGATTTCTTCTTTATTCCATATTAAACAAATTAATTTATGAATTTGACATATTAATGAATTTCCACCATATTTAATTAACTCAGCTGGTATTAAATCAATGCCAGGTGCTTTGTTATTCTTTATCCTTTTAATAGCATCTTTAACTTCCGTCACGTTAGGTTCTGGAACTAAAGGTTCTGCTGTGTGGACTTCATTTACTTCTGATTTATCTCCTACATGGACATTTAAAAGGTCATTAAAGTAGTTCTTCCATCTATTTAGAATATCGCATGGGTCAGCTAGAAAATCACCGTCTATATCTTTTATCAAGTTTACTTTAGGTTGCCACCCCTTTCTAAATTCATTTACACTTTTATATAAATCTCTGATATTTTTTTTTTTTGCTGTTTGTTTCAATTTCGTCAATTTTGCTTTTCAAGTAATCTCTTTTTTTACTTCTGAACGTGCGGTTAACTTCTCGCTTTATTCTATTATAATTGCTTAGATTTGTATCAACCGAGTTATTTAACCATCAATAAAAGCAAGCTTATGTTAACTCTAGAGAGAAAAGAGAGATATGTCGTCCACTACAAGAATCTCCAGTTTTGAATTGGGAAGGGTGTTCAGGTAGTAAATGTTAGAAGAATTCTCAAGTTCAAACACTCTCCATGGTTAAAATCTTATATTGAGACCAACGCAAGTTACAGAACAGCTGCCATTTCAGAATTAGATAAAGATTTTTATAAACTAATGAATAATGCCATTTATGGAAAAACGATGGAGAACGTCAGAAAGCATGTAGACATAAAATTAGTTTCAGATAACAATAAATGTAGAAAATTAATTTCTAATCCTAGATTCAAATCGCGAAAAATTTACAACGAGAATTTAAAACTATTTAATCTAGATATAAAATTAATAAAATTCAGAAATCCTATTTACGTTGGTGCAACAGTTCTCGACTTGTAAAAACTGTACACGATCGAATTTCATTATAATATTATGAAACCTTTCTATAATAATAAGCTGTCAATTTTGTACATAGACACTGATAGTTTTATTTATGACTTACAAACACCTAACCTTTACAAAGATCTTAAACATCCTTCAATGCTTGGGTATTTCGACACTTCTTCCTACCCTAAACCTAACAGATTTGGAATTCCTTCCCACAACAAGAATGTTCTCGGCAAGTTCAAAGATGAGTGTAACGGTGATATTATTGTTGAGTTTGCTGGTTTACGTTCGAAGATGTATACATTCAGAACAGAAAGCAGAGTCACGAAGAAAGCAAAAGGAACGTGCAAACATACCGTGGAAAACAAACTAACATTCCAGGATTATATTGATTGCATTTCTTCACAGTCGAGGATACTTCGAGATGATAATATAAATCAAAGCTCAAACCATGAGATTACAACGAATAAAATAAAAAAAGTAGCCCTGGATCCACACGACGACAAGAGGTGTATTCTCGAGTGTGGAATCCATACTTGGCCTTGGGGGCACTTTAGCTTAGAAGTTAATAATAATTGCACTCAACACATGTAAAAAAATAAACCTAACATCAAACCAAAATTTGGAAAATAACAAACAAAATCTACACGTAGTTTCATTTTTATATATTATTCTCTCCTAATAAAATTTTTCTATCACTCTTTCATTTTTTACATCATAAGTATATGATTTCTCCACAATTAAAATTGCACTGCATTTTGTATTTTCAGGTAGAGATTCATGGAATTCACATACTAATTTAATATTAGTTCGATCATTTAGAACTACCAATTTTCTTTTTGATGCATTGATTAAAAACATTAGACTGTGAATTATGTACTCATCTGGAATATAATACATGTCCATGTCACCTTCAGTTACTCTTTTAAATGCACTATAAGCTTCATATTTCTGCCATTCTTCAGATACACATTTTTAACTTTACAATTATCAAACTGGCTGCTATCTTTTTCCTGATTGTCATCTCTCCCTGTTTGCAACAGCACAGCTACAATCTCTGGCATGTCATATTGCAAAGATTGTAACTGATTAGTAAGGTCAAAATCAAACTATTTACCCTCAACTGACCTCTGAATGCATTGATAAGTATAAAATTGAATCGGAATTTGAGAATTTTTGAAAATGTTGGCTTCGTATTTGAGAGCATAATTCGATTCATATTCAACTATAGGCATTCGCAACTCCATAGACTGGATCACACATTTCACAACTTCGGGTAAACTAGCCTCATTAATTGTTCCATCTGCTTTCAAAGTTTTGTATCTCATGATGGCATTATGATCATTGGGTGCTCTGCGAAATATGACACTCAAACCACCTTTCAACATCATTTTTTTATAATCAGAGAAAAATCCAAATAGCAATCGCATGGGGAACAGTACTGTGTGATATTTTGCTTGAATTTTTGTTCCGGCTTCGAACCCACAAACTTTATAATATGCACTCTCTGATTCGGACAGATTCAATGTCCCTACTGTAGTGGATGTAATTCCAGGGCAATCAATCCTGTCAATTAATGTACCGTGCTTTCTGACTTCAATTTGTGAAAATATGAATGAAACAAAATTATCTATAAGTTTTATATTAGCCCCAGGGAGGGGATATTCTTCACCATTACTTTATTTTACAATACCAAATTTTATATACAGATCATATCTATGTGGATAAATGAATCCGTCCCCTATCGTGATGTCATACTGTATCTCATTGTTTGGCTGATTCAAATTTGCAAATGTCCTCCTGTTTGGAGGGACGGACTGTAATTCACAACTCTCGATATTTTCCATCTTGGTATTTATTTATATATTTTAAATATTAATTTCTATTATCGCAGAGCTATTAGCACCGGCAAAAACGATCATCTAATTTTTCTCATTTGTAATAGTTATCTCTATGTAATTAATTTTATCGACATTGTTGTAATCCCGTTTTACCTGGGATCTGAGGTCACAGGGAAGTTTCAATTATACATTTAGGTAGAGCTTAATTGTATCTGTTGGCTGAACCTGCTCCGATTAAGAGGGTAGAGATATGTAAAGTTGAATGTAAAGGTTATTTACGCTTGTTCATACCTGGCAGGTGTGTGATGTTCTTGTCCTGATGCTTCTTGCAGACCGAATTGTGACAGGTGCCAAGGTTCTAACCTGCGACCCTTGGCTCACCAAACCGAGCAATCCCATGCGACTCGTTGCATGCTAGGCAGCCGTAACTCCGTTTTCCATCGTCGTAGTTCAGTAGTGTTAATGTGTTGTAGAGTAAAATGTAATCAGACTAATTATCCATATGAGCGTCGAATGAGCGTCAAAATCCAAAAGAAGAGAGTCGATGATAAGCGTAGTTCAAAATGAGCGCGAGCTCAGTGAGTGAGCTGTCTCTTATAATCTTAGGCTTCGAAAGGTTGTTAAACCTTTCGAACGCGCTAGATCTTATTTTGATCCACGCGTTTGCCTTTCAATTCCTTGTTTAACGGAAGTTACAAAGTTAGCGCATTCTTGGGATCGCCCGCTGGTCGGACAATTCCAGGATATAAAGAAGCTTTAATATTACCATGACGAGGTTTTCTAGGTTTAATAATCTCCATATCTCTACATTCCCCTTGTTGAGTTAATCGATCCACCCTTGTGATGGTCGACTAGCTCCGGAGAAGGTTACATTTAAAAATTATCATTTATTGAAAATTTCAAAATCCGTAGAAAACCAGTACATCAATCCATTCACCATAAGATTCACATCACCATAAAAAAAATATTGATATCATCAGAAGAGTCATAGCATCAAAACACCGTTCAGAAAAAATAAAAACACGTAGAAAAAATTAAAACTGTAGGTCAAAGCCTCTTGTGTACTCACAGAGTACGAGCACCAATATCAAAGTCTTAAGGCATATAGAAAAATAATCGCATAGTTTTGATTCTCAATGAGCGTTGATGTAAACATGACAACACTAGAACAGCTGGGGAAAAAAAATGTCAGCACACAGTGAAGGACACACCTGGTTTTATTGACTATTTGCGGAGTTCAAAGTACACAATGAATAACACACACGTGGCCCGGCGGAGCATTGAGGTAATGTTACCATGGCAACGCCGTAGACTATAGGTCGCTATTGGCAGAGTGTATTCTGTAGCAGACGAGAAAACAGAGACTTATTTCACACAGGGCGTGAAAATGTAAATCCACTAAAATATGTGCAGCACCCATGGTCACAAATTTTGGCGCTGGAAATGACATACTTGTGTACTAAATATGCGTGCCTGACGTTATGTGATGGAGGCTGAACACTGGAACACACTTTCAGCCGATGAAAAACGACAATGCGTATCACGTGATGGCAGATAAACAAGGGCAACACAACACGCTCTGAGTGGGAGGGGCTTTGCCGATGTAGGTCGCCGTGACGTCATGGAATTGCTGTCTGGAACTCAAGCTTATGGTGTCGCTTCGGGTCGGTATACATCCTGAATAAAACGTTCCACAGCTAGATCGCGGCCTGGAAGATGGGAAAATCCGCCAATCAGTCCAGATGGGATGGAGTCCGTCGGTCCTGGAAGTCCATAAGATCGTCGTCGCTCTCTGCAATGAGCCTAGATCTCTCGCTCGGAAGCACAGGCAGGAGGTCGTCATGATGAATCCATCCGGTAGCATTCGTGGCGATGAGAATGAAACAAGCTCAAAAAGGAAAAAATTAGGAAAAATGTAAAAGGTAGTGGAGCAGAGTTATAATAACTGATGGCGAGTGATAAAGTCGACAGAAAAAGGACTTTCAGATAAAACTTGGGAATTATTTTGGGGGGAAGGGAGGTAATATCTGATCGTAGTGACGGCGAAGGGGCATTGTTGCTGATATGATGCAGAGTTTTTAAGGGGACCTGTTTATGAGTGACAGGTTTACATGAGGAAAGTTTGCCGATGGCAATGGGGGCGGAATAGGTGGAATAACCGGACTAGCCGGAAAAGCGGCTGGGGGCGGCGGTGGCTTCACTTGAGGTGCCGGAAGTCGACGTCCTTTCGGAAGAGTGGTGGTACCTTGAGTTGGAGTATTTATTTGTTTCGTACCAGAGGTGAAAGGAGTGGGGGGAAGAGGGGGTGGTGTGGGAATGACTGTTGTCTCCGGGGCATGCGAAATTGAATGTAAAGCAATCGGGGCACTGATGGAAGGTTTCTCTAATCGTTTTTGGGGTGTTGTGACACGTGATTTGGGGGAACAACAGCAAGATATAATTAATAATACCAATAAAATAAGTATGCCGAGAAGAGCTATCACGATGAATGCGATAATAGCAAAATGAGCGGGAGACATCTTCTGGTAGGAGTGTGAAATGAGAAAAGAAAGGGAAGTTCAGCGATAATAGAACGAACTAAGTGATTACGAGACATTTCCGTCTGTAATACGTGTAAATGTCGTATATAAAAATAATTGGAAAAATTTTAAGTGTATTGTCGGCAAAGGATTAAGCGCCTTCGATTCGCTGCTAATAAAAAAAATTGAAAAAGAAGTGAAAAAGAGTAAGTAATATGTTTATAGAAACTTCATGGAAAAAGAGAGTAGGTTTTAATTTCATGGGATATGAGGTATACCATGTTGTATGCTATCAATAATTGAACTATAAAATTAAAGGAGAGAGTGGGAACATTTGCCTATATTTATTATATGATTTGTTAACATATTTAGTGCATTGCAGCTTTCAAAGAAGCAGTTCGCGTTACACCTGAGCGTAAATAAAAAAAAATGCTATGACCAGAAAGCCAATAGTTCAGCTAGTTCAACGCAGTTCAATTGTTCTTTAAATCATTCATCTTGTTCTATCTTAGTTCTTTCTTTCTTTCTTTGTACTTTTTTTTCATTTGAGCTTATATGAACCAGCAAATGGGAAAAAAATGTTTGCTAGTGAGAATCATAAACGCGCTAAGTACTCATTAGTCAAATCAGCTAAGTGATATGTTCCGACTATTACTATGCGTATAATCTCAAATTATAAAATGACATTAAAATATCAGGAGAAATTAATTATTAGGCAAGGGATTTATTATAAATGTTCCGACGATTGAGATAGCATTCTGTAATCCTGGTCTTGTTAAAAATAAAAATGAGTTCGTTCTAACGCAGAAGTGCAGTGCGAGCAGGGGAAGTGAAGAAAAGGGGGGGTGGATGAGCGTGAGAAAATGCTGGATCATGGGATGTTAGCATGTGCAATGTACGTAGCGAGGAGGCTAAAGAGAGTGATAACGGAGTGGAGTGTTAATGAATGTTAGCGTATATGTTAGTTGGGTTTTTATGTCACTAGTCGTAGCGGGCTTTGAGTCTAGAAACAGTGATGGTATCGGGCTTTTGCTTACTCCTTCCGTCGATGAAAGTGACTTCATAGGAATTCTCGTTTACTTTACGAAGAATAATTCCTTTGTACTTATAAGAGGACGCAAAAGCTTTTGACACGCCTGGAGTCGGAGTGGCATCTAGAATCCATACATGTTGGCCTGGTGAGTACTGTATTTGCCTAGAAGTGCGGTCTGTGTACTGTTTCTGCTGTTCGTAACGTTTGTGTAAGTTGTCGTGAGCGGTCTTACGTATGGATGTAAGGAGTTCAAGTCTCTGTGCGTTCGTCTGGGAGATATTGTCAGGGTTCGAAGGAAGGACTGCGTCTGCTAAGATCCTTGGGTTGTACCCAAACAAAGTAAAATACGGGGTCTGGAGGGATCCAGAATGGATTGTAATGTTGTGGCTGAACGTTGCACTAGCTAAATAGTCACACCACGAAGCCTTTTTCTCCAACACAAAGACTCACATAACTTTCTTTAAATAGCTAAAGGAACTCTCAACTAACCCATTCGTGAAATGTGCACAAATATCTACATATTTTAGTTGTACGCCTGTAAAATTAGCTAACTCCCGTAAAAGTAAACTTGAATTGGGTGTTGAGCGATCTAAATAGATTGTTTCTGGGAGGCCATGGTCTAGAAAGACTTTCTCGACTAAAGCTGTTGCTATGTTTTGTGCATCATGATTAGCCAAAGGAGCTGTAATGACGTATCTTGTACAACTATCAACTACTGATAGAAAATATTTGTATTTTTGCGTTTTAGAAGAGACTAGTGGTCCACATACGTCAATATGAATTCGTTGGAAAGGAATTTGGGCAGGTTGAAATGTTTGCAGGGAAATGTTTCATATTAGGGAAAAAGTAGCGCATAAGCATTAAATTATATGACTTTTGTGCGCCTTGGTGACTTCCATTCATTTTGTGTGCATGAATAAGATCGAAAACTTGATTTCGTAATGCATGGGGAAGACAAAGTCTATCCCGATAACCAGTTTTGATTTTATTAGTCCTGTATAAGACACCATTTTTGAGTACATAAGAATACGAAAGTTTTTCTAGTTTAGGATTACTAGCTTTGTCTTTGTTTTCTAAAACATCAATAATGTTTCTTAAATAGGGGTCTTTACGTTGTTCTGAACTAATATCAAAATCTGCTGCTTGTGCATGAAATACTTGATGAAAGAATAAGGCATCATCGTCATCATCATCATCTTTCTTGTCAGGATTAGTCTTTTCTGGCGGTAAGCTTGCACGCGAGAGTGCATCCGCAAGTTCATTTTTACTGGCGCTGAAATGCCTTATTTCGAAATCAAAATTCTGAAAATAAAGAGCTCTTCTTCCTAGAATAGAACTATGGTGTTTAGTTGAACGAAGATAGGATAAGGCTTTGTTGTTTTTGAAAACCACAAAATGTTGATTCATAAGGGAAAATTTGAAAGTTTTCAAAACATAATATGCACCTGCAGTTTCAATGGAGAATGTGTCAGCTTTTTTCTCTGTTTCTGTTAAGGCTCGTGAACAATAAGCACATGGATGTAAATTTCCTTCTTCATCAGACTGTAACAACGCTCCGCCAATCCCAGCTCCGCTTGCATCAATGTATACATATGAGGGGCGCTTAATGTCATAAGGGCCGAGGATAGGGGCGGAAGTGATCATTTCTTTCAGTGTTTCGAAACTTTTCTGGTGTTCATCAGTCCATTGAAACTTAACATTCTTTTTGAGAAGCTTGAATAAACATTCTGTTGGTCCTGCAAATCCTTGCACAAATCGTCGAATGAAATTTACAAGTCCTAGAAAACTACGAAGCTTGCGTTTAGTGGTAGGGGTGTTATATTCCAAAATAGCTTTAAGAATATGCTCTGAAATCTTAATTCCCTTTTGAGATACCAAGTTACAGAGGACTTTTACTTCAGTAAAGGCTAACCTACACTTAGAGGGTGATAATTTAAGGGATGCTTTTCTTAACTTTTGAAACACAGTATGTTAATCATGTGTGGGAGATTTGAACTGTAAATAATAATGTCATCAGTGTAAACAGAAAGTTCTGAACTGTCTATTCCACTAAGGGCAAGTTCGCTTACGCGGTTCATTACCCCGGGGGATGTTTTCAATCCCTGGCATAACCTAGCATATGTAAAACCACCAAGATTGTTAATGGAAAAGGCGGTAATGTCCTGAGAACGCTCTGTTAACAGAACCTGAAAGAATGCACTAGACATGTCCAAAATTGAGTAGTATTTCTTACCAGCCATCTCTGTCATGATGGTTTTTATGTCTGGGGATTGCAATGAAATCGGAGCTATTACTCTGTTTAAGTCAGACATAAAATGATAAGTCCCATTGGGTTTCTTGACTAATAGGACTGGGTGTCGATAGGGACTCCCTTCACAGCGCTCTATAACACCTTGGTCTAATAATTTCTGAATTTCCTGTTTCATAGGCTCTCTGTAAAGAAAGGGTATAGGGTAGGTCTTGGCATACACTGGGGTGTCATCTGTCAGCTTGATGTCATATTCCAAAACATTAGTTTTAGTCAATTTATCCCCTGGCCAGAGAAAAATATCTGCATACGTGTATGCGAGCATTAGGATTTTTTCTCTTTCTTCTCGGGGAATATCAGGGTTAACTGTGAGGAGGGAGGGGTCAAATTTCTGTTGACTTTCGCTGATTTGTTGTTCTACTGTACTATTTTTCATTACAAGAGTATGAAAATGCGACATCTTCGCTTTTATTTTCCCAAACGGAAGTAACGTCACTTAAAATTTCACAGGTCGATATTTCACCTAATATTGTGTCACTTTCCAAAGTGATTGTGCTTTCCGTAGGGTTGTGTATGTGAATGACAGGTGACTAAGGGTTTACTGTAGCATTCGGAAGGACTACTGCATGCTGGATCATAAAGGAAGCAGATGGGGTAAAAAGTACAGGCTTAGGGGTGTTAGGTGTCGTAGTGGTAAGTTTCAAATTGATATAAGTTTTTGATCGTGGACTTAACTGAATTGTGTTTGAAAGGTTAGCTTTTCCCTCATACACATTTGCATTTTCAATTTGGCTGAATATGTCATGTGAAAGCTGGTGAGTCTTGTACTTTGACCTCAAAATACTATAATTTGGAGTACGTCCTAAATGATAAAGAGTTATTGTGTTGTCTTTTAACGACATTTCGCACCTCTGCGTTCGCAAAAAATCATTTCCTAAAATGGGAGGGACATTTGTTGAATCTACATTTCTAAATGGGTGCTAATATTTATGCTTTCCAATTATGATAGGAAGAACTACAATTTCAGACACACTCAGTTTTGATCCGGACACACCTTAGATTGTGGACTTGACCTTGTATGTTTTTCTTTCAGAAGGAAGGAGGTGGGAGGGATAAATTTATATTTGGGAACCCACGTCAATAAGTAAATCTACTTATTTCCCTTGTATGCTACTATTGATAAAATATAGGCCATTTCTCTCAATGATAGGAACTTTGACTAATCTACTATTATCCTCGATTTCGCTCCTGCAAGTCGAAGATGGTGTTAGTTTAAACTACTGTTATCTCCTTGTGGCTTGTAAAAGCATTTATCGCTCACGTGATTGTAGGGACCACAGAACGTAGATGCCGATGTATTTGCATCGTCGCGATTATCCATATTTCAAGTCTGATCTCGACGTTGAAACCTATTATTGCTATTACCTCTGAATTGGCCTCGAGAGTTCGATCTAAAATTTCCTCTATGATTAGCTCTATTATTACCCCTGTAGGAAGGGTAGTTATTATTCCCCTTGTTATAAACTCTGTTCCCTCTGTCATGTGCGTTTTGATTAGCCGTTTTCGCAAATTCCAGAACATTTGAGCAAAAATTAAAAAGAGAGGCTGTGTTCATTTGCTCGTGTGAAAAGAGGGCTATGTTCGACATTTGTGACGAAAGTTTATTTATCTCATCACTATAGGCAGCACTTTGAGCGTGTTCCACTGTGGCTACGGCTGGTGGCGCCGCGCAGTGAGAACTGTCAGAACTCGGTACATGATACATTCATTGATACATGGCGTGGGAGTTATTGACGGGAGCGGGATTTAATTGCAGACTTTGGACTTGCTGAGCAGGGGATGGAAGAAAGGATGGACTCTGGTTATATGGTACAAACTGCTGATTCGGGTTTGGTGGATGACTTGGG
Source organism: Lepisma saccharinum (assembly GCF_977018435.1). Lineage (NCBI taxonomy): Eukaryota > Metazoa > Arthropoda > Insecta > Zygentoma > Lepismatidae > Lepisma > Lepisma saccharinum. Next base: position 67,931,494 of record NC_139246.1, on the reverse strand, counting down.
AGGGGAAAGTAGAGCTGTGCATGAGAACAGCTGTGAAGTGGCGTCTGGGTCAATGTCTGTTGCTGCAAGCTTACTTGTGCTATTGCCTGGTCAGTTTCAAACTTCTCCTCCATCATACGGGAATTAATCAATAACTGCTGGCGTTCGAAATTTTGTAGGTGGGCAATTAATTCCTCTGTTTTGACAAAGTGCTTATTAGTTAAACAGCCAATGTATTTGGCTCGCAGTCAAGTGATTATATAAGATAGAGTTTGTTCTTCAGTGTCGTTCGGGAAGTATTGCTGGACTAATGCCTTCTTAGCAATAACATAGGTATGAATCGGTTCTATAATCATTTGCTTCCTGGCGAGAATGATCTGTACGGGATCCGCTGATAGGTACGAGCCTCTAAATAAAGTACTTAGCTCGTTTTTGATATGGGTGTATGTCAGGTTTACAAAATTGGGTCGTTTCTGTATGTCATGAAAATAAGTTAAAACGGTGTCGGTCAAAAATAAAGGCAACATCTCTTTACGCTTAGCTTCCGACCATCCCGCGGCGTGTGCTATATTTTGAAACTTGAGGAAAAATGGGTCAATGTCTTTTGGGTCATTGCCGCTAAATGGCGCCGGATATAACGCCGTTGGGATTCGGGTGGCCATGTTAGTGGTGGGAATTTCTACAGTTACGTTATCAGGGCTATTAGTATTGTTAGAGGTAGCAGGAACGTGAGCTGGAGTGCTTGCTAAGGGCTGGGGTCGGTCTTTGTTGGGTGTTTCCAGTCCAAGGACAAATTGAGGGTAGTTTCTATTAGCAGACCTTAACAGTGTTAGCGGAGAGGGAGGGGACTGGAGGTAAAGGTCGTGAATTTATTGGGTTTGCCGTGATCCCAGTAGCTAACTCTATGATTTGGTCGAGGGAGGAATCTAGGTGTTCGTGCAATGCTATCTGTGACGTATTCATAAACGAAAGTTCGTCGTGCTGACCAAAGACCAAATGAAAGTATGGGTATGCAGTTATTTATGTCATTAATATATCGCTTGTCAAATAAATATAAGCAAGTGTTCTCATTCCTGTGTGAATGATGCTCAAATACGTCCAGAGTGAATGTTACGCAGAAGAACTAGATTTTGTTGGGGGGGGACTCGGCATAAAAAGAGAAAAGAGGGGTTGTATTTCATAGGGTAATATAAAAATTGTCACTGGGTCTGACGCATCTTAAGCGTACTGTTGGATTATGAATTGAAATAACTAAAAGTTTACTTTCAAAAATGCTCCCAAAGTAAGAGGGGGGAGACTAATTTAATTTAAAGCAATTCGTACAGAAGAGTACTCAATTGCAAAAAGGGCCTGAAGCACCTCCACCATGTTGTAATCTCGTTTTACCTGGGATCTGAGGTCACAGGGAAGTTTCAATTATACATTTAGGTAGAGCTTAATTGTTTCTGTTGGCTGAACCTGCTCCGATTAAGAGGGTAGAGATATGGAAAGTTGAATGTAAAGGTTATTTACGCTTGTTCATACCTGGCAGGTGTGTGATGTTCTTGTCCTGATGCTTCTTGCAGACCGAATTGTGACAGGTGCCAAGGTTCTATCCTGCGACCCTTGGCTCACCAAACCGAGCAATCCCATGCGACTCGTTGCATGCTAGGCAGCCGTAATTCCGTTTTCCATCGTCGTAGTTCAGTAGTGTTAATGTGTTGTAGAGTAAAATGTAATCAGACTAATTATCCATATGAGCGTCGAATGAGCGTCAAAATCCAAAAGAAGAGCGTCGATGATAAGCGTAGTTCAAAATGAGCGCGAGCTCAGGGAGTGAGCTGTCTTTTATAATCTTAGGCTTCGAAAGGTTGTTAAACTTTTCGAACGCGCTAGATCTTATTTTGATCCACGCGTTTGCCTTTCAGTTCATTGTTTAACGGAAGTTACAAAGTTAGCGCATTCTTGGGATCGCCCGCTGGTCGGACAATTCCAGGATATAAACAAGCGTGAATATTACCATGACGAGGTTTTCTCGGTTTAATAATCTCCTTATCTCTACAATATAAACAGGGAAATAGACTGCTATGATTGGGGAATAGAAGATAGGTTCCATAAATTCAAAATTCTGTTTAAAAGTAGCAATGATACCTGTCTCCGTGTGACTGCCAATCGAATTTTCTTCTGCTTTGATAATCATACCTTTGGCAATGTTACAGTGAATATTCAATATCTCAATAGCTAAGAATTGTTCTTGAATCCTAAAATTTCTCCCATGGTTGATAAGTCCACTGTGTCATTGGTAGTTACAATCTCTACTCTGTGTGTTACAGAATTTTGAGAAAGCAAGACAGTGTGTGGAAGTTCAAATTGTAAAGTAGATAAGTTATACTGTCCAGGAGGAATAATTATTTTTTCATTACCTACTAATATAGTATTGTTGTAGGTAGTTTCATTCGGAATTAGATACATACTGTAGAAAGCTCTTAAAGCTATGGATTATGGATAGATAATACCATTGTGAAGATATAGTTTCAAATCCGAAGTCTCTCTAGACAGATGGAAAATTCCCATATTTAATATATAATACAGCTTCTTGAAAATCTTTTCATTTGAAGTTTGGTATTTTATTTAAAATTCTGAGCATCGTAATGCAAACATGGCCACATATAATTTTATCCAAATCTTGAATACGATCGTCGTTGTAATAAATTGTAACATGTTTCAAATAACGAATTAATTCTGTAGGGGTTACCCCTCTGAAAGAATCTAAAATAAAAGCATTGTCATTTTGTTTATAATAGCATATCCAGTGAGTACCAACGTTTTCGGACTTGTCCAAATTCACCGCGCCACATTCTCGAGAGTGAGAACTACCTTTAGGGTGAGAATCAGACATGAAAACCCCCCTGAAGTGTTTAATTTTAAATATTTTAATTAAAGATTCAATGTCTTGGTTGGTAAAAACTTCTTTTTTTCATTTTCTGAGTGCTCTAGACTTCACACCTTTGAATATTTTTTTCTCCACGGCAATATTATGACGCTTTTGCTTTTGTAGTTCTGCCTTATGTTTTTTCGAATCAATTACAGTTTTGGCAATAGCAACACTACTCCCAGGCAAGCTCCCAACTGGCCACAATGCAGCCGGGATTTCTGGAATGTTGAATATGAATCCACCACTGTGTGTTTTCTTTCTTGCATTTTGTAATCTTTTTAATTGTGGCGTATTGAGTAATAATTTCATTCCATTTCCTTTAGCTAAACATTGCCTCTTATTTTCGTGTTAATTTTAGTTAAAATCAAATTAAGTTTTAAATTTTTAAGATCGTGATACGGTGTTTGGTACACAACTCTTTTGGTTTCATGTTGTTTTTATTATTATTATTATTTTTCAGGGTATTTATATTACAAAACCCACCCTAATTTTTGTTTTGTATTCATAGCATTAGTTGTACCCAAAACTGTTATTTTTTCACCTAATGATGCATCTCTGCTTGTTAATGTTCCAAAAACTGCCTCTTAAAGTTTTTGATAAGCCACATGACGATCATTCAGATCTTTGTGTGTTTTATGCAATATCATGTTCTTTACAAGCTGCATTCAGAGGATTAATACCCCTGTCCCCTCTTTCTTTTCGTTTCTCAAGTTTTGTACCAGGACCACAATATTGGTAACCAGGTACGTGTAACTCGAACGGAAGTTTATTAATAATATCATTCACTAAACCTCGACCCTCTGATATGTTAGACAATTTAGGAGGAAAAGTATTGATAATTTTAATTAAGTATCCTATACATTTAGGATAGTTTACTATAAAATTAGCTAATTTGTCAATAATCATGTTTACAATACATATTTTCTCATTATGGAAATTATTGCTCCAGGCATTCTTCTCTCCTGCTATAACAACCAACCTATATATAAGTTTCACACATCGTTTATCCATACAAATTCCTTAGGTAGAGTATTGTATTGTTTTATACCACTACCGGTTTTTAGTTGATTCCAGATAGGTTTAATCAAATTTTTGAATTTATCCCCGCTGCTCGATTTTACACGCTTTTGATTAGCATCGTTATTTTTGTACAAGCATCAGAGAAAGTCAAAATTTCAGAGTAACTTTGATAATCATCTTCTGTAAATTTTTTTTGTTGTTTTTTTGTAATGAGCTCCCATAACCCTACGGTACCAGGATATCAGGACCAGCTGTTTCTCCCACCCAAATTAGTTTTTATGCTCTACCCTTCAAATGACTTGCCAATTTTCCATGCTACGCCTTCATTACTCTCCATAGTTGGATACAATCCAAATACTTCATTTTTTCGTCCTGTACTCAAAGAATCCCTTGCCAAGGGACCCAACTCTATTTTCTTTGATTCTTCTATAGCTGCTTTAGCAGGTGGTTCCTTAAGTTTCAGAGGAGTGTGGATGCTGGATAAAAGGGTAGGAGGGAAATCTGCATAATTTTTAGCAGTAAGAGGTACCAATTCATTGATGACGTTTTTATTTTGTTCTGTAACACTCTTAATAGCTTTACCAAGACCGCTGATTACATCGATAATATAGATAATAGGTTGGTCTTGACGCTTGCGTTGTTCGTAAAAACCTCGATTCTCTGATTTCCAACCTTTGAAACGTTTGGGCAAGTACTCTCGTAATTTCGAATTATCTTCTATTTTATGTTTCGCCATATTAATTATTTTTAATTAATGGTTATTTTATATCGTTTCAACGTTTAAAAAATCGTTGATTTTACTTCTAAACTTACCATTCTTAGGTTTACGAGTCATGTCGATAGTAACAAATCCAAGATCGTCGCTGTTATAAAAAAAGAACAGAATTTTGAAAATTGGTTTTAATTTAAGTCTCCTCCAACATAATCATCGTATACATGTTTCAAATTAGTATGATCTTGACGAAACATACAGATTAAGTTTGTATTATCTCGTAGTAATTGTTTGGGAATTTTGAAATACGTTTGAACTAAATAAACGCAGACTATTTCTTTGTGACGACCCTGTGTAAAAAATTCTAATTTTTTTATTCTGATTTTCCAGAATAACATCCAGAATAACAGCATTTACCTGCTCATATTCTGCTTGAGTTTTGATATTCTGGATGATGGTTTGCAGTTCGGTACGAATCCTATTTGCCTGGTCATTTAATTGCTGTTACAGCTTTTTGGTATTCGTTCTCTGGATTTGTTTAAATATATCAATTGGCAATATTCTCTTCTAAGTTCTGTAGATTATCTATTGAAGCTAAATTTGAATATTTCTCAAGCAAAGATTTGAGTTCTCCATCAATTTTTACTATAGGATCAATCTGTTGAGTTTGAAGATTTGTAATCTCAGCTTGAATATTTAGATTTAGCGAATTCTGTAATATGGGTAAATCTGATTTCAGTTTCATTAGACATACATCTAAACTAGCAATCTCGCTGGAATTATCTGGAATCTCCTGTCGCCTTGTATTACCAAATATATCGATGTTTTTTTTTGTTTTTAGGTATTTTATATATTAATAAAAAGATAGATTATTCTTATTTCGATAAACTGAGGAATCAATTTATCATACTCTCTAATTATCTCAGCATACAAAAATTCACCAGCTTCCACATCATAAGACGTATAGGGAAGTAATGTACTATGTTCAACTTTTTACAAATTTCGACCTATGTGCAAAACTGGCGCATTGGGTGGTGAAACGTTTATTTGAATTTTCCCACTAACAGGTAACTTATATGAAGATAAGTTATTATTAAATACAAATAAGTGCTTTCCAGTATCCTCGTCAACATGAGACCAAATACTATCCAAGTGACTAAGAAATAACCCTTTCAATTGATGATAAATTTCTCTAAATACATCCATGTTTACTGGAATTCTCTCTACAGGCTGATTTTGTTGTTGCTTTTTAAACCCAAAAGTAATCATGACGTTTTATTTTATATTAGCTATTTTTTTACATATAAAATATATATTTGCACTAAATATAAAAATTAATAAGCACCTATAGTAAAAAAATATCACCCTGTGCTTAGCACATGAAAATGTATAGAGGAGCATTGCAACAACACGTCCGCAATCTTCAAATACTCTCGCAAAACTGACTGATCTGTAATGCGAAAACCCTTTAAGTAACCTAAGCGCGGACCGCGTTGAGAACATCAGAAACAGTGAGCCATTCAAAAAACACCACGTCATTGCATTACGTCATAACGAACCAATCATAAAACAACACTTCAGATACGGGATCATCATAATATTGGCTAATAACTTGCTGCGCAACATGATGCAATAATTTACACTTACGAGCCATCGCGATGTAGCGTAAAACATGATGCAATAGAAGTAGACCGTAATTAGACCAGAAGGAAATTTGTGTGGGTGTGCTTGGGTGTTTGTGAGTGGGCGTGATTGTGCGTGGGTGTGCGTAAGTTGGCGTGGGTGTGCGTAGGTGGGCGTGGGTGTGCGTGGGTGGGCGTGGTTGTGCGTGGGTTTGCATGGGTGTGCCTGGGTGTGCGCGGGTGGGCGTGGGTGAGCGTGAGTTTGCGTGATTGTGCGTGGGTAAGCGTGGGTGGTTGTGGGTGGGTGTGTTACGTACTTTAACTCGAAAGAAATTATGACACTCGTACGAAGTGTGAGATGAAAAAACACAGATTTGCAATTGTTTAAATCGACAAAGCATAATCAAAATAGGTTTTCCATTGTGCTTAAATTAATAAAAGTAATAGGCCTTTTACCAAGTGTTGGTTTGAACATACCTGATTACACTACTGTATTGCCTATTAATATTTCATTACATTTCATCTATCAACGTTCTGGAGAAATGTTTCTTTCCAAGTATATTTTCAGATTTAAGATAAAATGATTTTACAAATTGTGCCTTTCTTTGAATCTATTAGTCATAAGTGCATTAATACGCCCTTACACTTTCTTGATCTTGTTGTACTTTTTAATAACATAACATAATCATTTCAATTTTGTAGTGAAGAGTTTCTTTCATCAATAGAACTTGCATATGTACTTTTTCTGATTGTCGGAGAAACACATAGCAAGTTGGTCTTAAAATTTTGGTATTTACTTTACTTTGTGTCTATAATTTAAATATTGCGTAACTACTATTCCGTATATCTTAGATACCAGTATCTGTGATCGGTTATCGTATGGACGTTCCAGCCTGATACTAACCAGTGAGTAGTTAGAGATGGGTTTGTTCACTGAACTCTCCAGCCTTCCTATTGCCTATATTTGAGCGAACAGGAAAAGGTTTATTACGCATTTTCTTGCTTCACCTCACACATCATCTCAATTGGTGCCGTTTAATGTCCCGAGTTGATAGTTTCCTGGAGATGATGCCTTTCCCGAAAAAAAAATTTATTATGCAACTTGTGTTCCATACTATTTCCCTCGAGAACGTAACGTTGATCACACCCATACAAGACACAATAATCATTCCCCCAGTGAAAACATGAACGTTGGCAGGCTTGGTAAGATTCGTGAAATTTTAATTGTGGATTTTGTTATTTCAATACTCAAACAACTATTTCCACATGCTTTGAAACTATGTTAACAATGTGCAAATTCAGAACAATTTTAAAGATTATGTGAGGTAACTATTGATTATAGAGTTGAGGACCCTAAAGGTGAATCAGAGAAATCTTCCGAACATTTTTCAGTTTTTAGGGAGAACACAATGTGCTTCATGGAAGCACAATACATATATCAAGACTAATACCCAGGAATTTGAGAACACCCTAAGTTTACGCTTGACGCCAATGACACTTCATTATAATGGTTAAATAATAGACGGATGGGCAGTGTATTTGCAGTTGTATACTTACGAAATTAGAAATTAGTATCTAGCACGTAATTTTTATTATTTCACGCAATTGTACATTTCATTTTCTGTTCTTGTCAAAATTTCTACCGAAAAAAAGAATCCAAGTGAAAATGGTGAATAGTGAATCGTTTTTCTACTCTGCACATCAAACAGAATTTTGCCCCAGTAATTCCACCTCTAATTCTCTTTTTATAAAATAAAATCTCTCGGCTTACACAAAAACACTCTTTTCTACGTGTTCTGTTGGCCCACCACTTTCTTAAAGAAAATAAGGTAAGAAAACATTAAGCATGCTCAAAGTACAAGAACAATATTTGTTTCCCAAATATAGCATAAAGAAGGTTCGGAAATTTTGTGATATTACACATAAAGATAAGAGAAAAATAAAATCAATCAAAAGCCGTGTTATAATAGTATTTTGAACAAATATTACGTTAACTACCTAGCAAGGAAATTAATTTTTGATACTTCGAGAATACATTGTGACAACACGTAATTGGAAATATTGGACGTATTTCCCATCAATTAATTGATCATACTGCCAGCTAATATTAAATGTAACACATTCACAAATGGTTTGATTTAATAACATTGGAAAGTTGCAATGTTTTTTTTTTATATTTCATGAAACACATTTAAGAATATCAGAATTTTACAAGCTCATCCATAAGTGATTTTCCAAGTTGATTCTTAGAATGTGGTACTAGAACATTCTCAGTTAAAATTGTGCTCGTTTGTAAACATAGTAATTCGGGAAAATAAATAAATTCATGTGTGGACAAAATGTACAATACAATTGTATGCCGCAATGAGAAGAAATAAAGAACTATGATTTTATGAATACATTTAAGTTAATGTCACTTATATTTGTGTACACATATTTATCCGCAGCATTTACCAAACATCTTACCTGGAAACTAGCAATTCTATCCTGTCCTCAGCCGAAATAGTTTCAGGACAAACAAAGAAGGCGGGTATTGGTACCTGCAAATCCAGGTCTGCCTTGTTGTAAACAACCACAACTGGGTGATCTTGAAACGAGTTCCAAGATTTCAAAACTATTATTAATCCAGAAAGAAAACTGATGAGCACAGCAAGAGTCCAGAACAGTCTGCGGAATGAGATACATAAAAAAGTTTATAAATCACACGAGGTATGATAGTTTCATAGGTACATGTATATCCCTACAGTCGTACGTACGTATATTAAGTATCAGGTGGTTATAATTAAAGTGACGGTGTTCAGAGTGGTACAGCACGGGCTGTAATGAGAGTTGCAGTCTGAAACTTCGTAGATATGCTAATGAAGCAATGCGCTCGCGAATTATGAAAAAAAAAATAGTTCCAATTCTCGCCACCAGGGTAAAAAATGGCGCTGTAAGCAGTCAAAACTTGATATAGTTACAGGAAAAACACTATAAACCGCAGAAAACAATACTCTTTGTAATAAAACATCGCTACAATTTCACTATTCGAATTACATGAACATTACTAAAGGAAAAAGCAACAAGCGTCACCAACAACAACCAGGGAGCTCACACAATGGTTAGGCAATTTCACCGACTTTGACGTCAGAGTTATGGAAAATTCCACGTTTTGACTGCTTACAGCGCCGTTTTTTACCCTGGTTTCGAGAATTGGAACTATTTTTTTTTTTCATAATTCGCGAGCGCATTGCTTCATTAGCATATCTACGAAGTTTCAGACTGCTACTCTCATTACAGCCCGTGCTGTACCACTCTGAACACCGTCACTTTAATTATAACCACCTGGTATTTAATATGTAAATAAACATATCGTAAAATGCAAATAATAATTTATTATTATTAATATTAACGTTAATATTTTTATTACCTTTTAATCAATTTGTTCTATAAAATGTATATATCTTCTTCATATTGTATACATATAATTTATTTAAAGAATAAGTTATCATCATAGATATAGACAGCAAATAGAATTGGGGCAAGTCGTGATGCTTCAGGTATTTAACAAGATATTTCTTTTCCGGAGAGAATTGTTTCACCAAACTTAACACAGAAAATTATAATTACAATAAAGTTGAAAAAGCATTTCAGAAATAGTGATGTTAATCCCATTAGGAGGAGTTTATAAATTATTTGTTGATGGCTGACAGTATGAAAGGTTTCTGCGAAATCAATAAACATAACGAAAGTCAGGAATGTTTTCTAAAGTAAGATTTATTGAGTTTATTGAAAACTTTTCTAGTAAAACCATATTGATTTTAATCAATATATTGTCTGAAAGAGAGAGAAAAATTGTCATCAATCATGAGTAGTGTAATCGGGTTCCTTCAAAGTAACACTTGGTACGGTGCCAATTGTTTTTATTAATTTAACCACAATGGAAAACCTATTTTGATGATGTTTCTGTCGATTTTATACTATTGCAAATCTGAGTTTTTCATCTCACACTTCGTACGAGTGTCATAATTTCTTTCGAGTTAAAGTACGTAACACACCCACCCATGCACACCCACGCACACCCAACCAGGCACACACAAGCACACCCACGCACACCCACCCAGCCACACCCACGCACACCCAACCAGGCACACACAAGCACACCCACCCAGCCTCACCCACACACACCCACCAACGCACACGCACACAAACACAAATGTATTTTCGGTCTACATCCGGTCTACTTCTATTGAATCATGTTGCGCAAAAAGTTATTACGCAACATTGCGATAGCTCGGTTAGGTAAACTATTGCGCAATGTTATGCAACAACATATTACGCAATATTAAGATGATCCCGTATCTGACGTGTTGCTTTCTGATTGGTTGGTTATGACGTAATGCGATAATGTGGTGTTTTCTGATTGGCTCACTGTTTCGGATGTTTTTAACGCGGTTAGCGCTTAGGTTACTTAAAGAGTATTGCATTACAGATCAGTTAGTATTGTGAGAGTGTTTGAAGAGTACGGACGTGTTGTTGCAGTGCTCTTCTATACATTTTTTCGATAAAAGTTAAGTATTTAATTTATTTTAAAGCTACGTACTATTTATTATTTTTAAGTTTAAAAAGTGTATCAAGTGAATTTTTTTCATATTAATTTGGATCAGATTGAGTTTTGGTGTGATCAGATGCTACTTGTTGTCTCCGGAAATTCTGTATAAATAACATAGCTGAAAATTTTATCGTAATAGCTACAATTATTTTATTTTGAAGGTGGTTCAAATTGTTTTTCACAACGGTTGAATTTTGACTTGATTGTGCGTTTTGTATTTTTTCCCTGAGAAAATTAGTAGTAAGAGCAAACATTCACCCCTAAATCTAACAATTTCATAGTGAGCTCTCTTAGTGTAATTTAACTGAAATCATGATTTTAGATGATTTTCCAAGTGTATAAAAACTGAACTTTTTTTTTAAGTAAGATCTTAAATTCCAATTTTATTGTATAAAAACTCTTTTATAGTTGCAGAAGTTCAAAAAACACAGTTGTACTGCACTTGCCTGGCGCTGGGATGCACCTGCACTCCACCATATGTCTAAAAGTGTAGTAAGCTAGACGGGGCTAATAATTTCTTAATTGCAATTATTTTTCCAAAGAAACTTCTGCAACACAGAAATGTTTACAAGAATTCACATGTAATCTAGTAGTTTTACTCAGACAAAATCAATAGTTTTGCATTCCAAACATTCCACGGATGTGCGGGCGTATGTGTATACGTGACGTTGACTTGTTTAGAATGTCACGTCAATAATACTAGCTTGGATATGTCATGGCCTTCTCTTTTCTCTATAAAAGAAGAGAGAGAGGGTCATGTAACTGGTGATTTGCTTGGCTAAGGGGAATTTCCTGAGAATTCTTTCCATTCCAAATATTCCTGTATTTGTGTTTGTGTGTGTGTGTGTGTATGCGTGTAGAGATTGATGCGCTTATGTATGTGTATGCAAACATTAAGACATTAACCTGTTAAGAATGTTCCATCAATAATACTGTCTCGGGAATATTATGCCCTTCTCTTTTCTCTATAAAAAATAGAGATATGTGTTGATTGCTTGGTTAAAAAGAATTTTTGATTACTTGTTTTGTCACAAGAATTATTTTCAATCCAAACATTCCTAAGTGTTTGCGTAAAGATTGATGCACTTACAGCTAGCTATATGTTGGCATTAACCTGTTAAGAACGTCACATCAATAATACTGGCTCGGAAATGTCATGCCCCCTCGCCCCAAACGTTCGAAACGTTTATATAAGAACGATGAAACGTACTGTGAAACTCATCTTCACGATAAGCCAAACGTAGCATTCATTCGCTGTACATATTTTCCGTCCTTAAATTACAATAATTGTGTATTGTATCTAACAATTGATTAAATTAAATACCAAACATTATCGAGAAGCAATTCTCAAAACATTATACTAAAATATTAACATTATAATTAGTGTCCTTGCATAGCCATTTCAGTCTTCAAATTGCTTCCAACGGTTTCTCCTTGCTTTTCAACAAAATTTAAGTTATGTGCTGTTCAATTTACGGTGCTAGCTTGTCTCACTACTACGCAAAAAATCATACAGAATTTGTTTTTTTCATAGAGGTCTAAGACTCACCAAAACCCATATAATACTAACTATCCTCATCGATGCGATTTTAAAAGAAACATGAGTGGCTGTGTTGTAGGTAGAATAGCCAAAAAATTGCATGTCACAGCTACTGATGTTATCTGTAAAAAGCATAACAAGAGCAAGGATCATGTCGAAAATAAACTTGTAGAAGCAGAGGCTTCCATCATGAAGCCTCGAGGATGATTTCTAATTAGCTCCGTATTAACCAACTAATTCTCTTGCCTTCTTAAACCCGAAGGTTTAGGAACAAAAGCCTTCCATCTCTCACTTTGTATTTAATTCTGTGCAAATCAAATGCCTCGAAATTTGCGTGTATCACCCTCACTATTTATTCAGCTTTTGACCTTAACTATTAATCATGAATTTTTATTGCATGTTTCCCATGTCAACACAAAAAATATATTTTCTCTTGGATTGATTTTAACAAAGAGGATGAGAATTTAAGAAAAAGTAGAGAGAGAGAGAGAGAGAAAGAGAAATAGAGAATACCATAACAAATAGCTTCTAAATTTTTTTAAGATATATCCAAGAATATTCTACGTATTCAACGAATTCATTTGATTACAATGCAACAACATTTTATTATTACATCATACTATGTTTCAATATTTTCATAGTCATCCAAACATTTTACAAAACATTTTTTTAGTTACGAAGATATGAAGAGAAAAAAGTAGTTGAATAATTTCGAGAAGTATTTCTTATAGGGGACAATGTTTTAATTTTTTTATTCCTTTCTTTCGTGTAACCACTATGTTATCTATGGAAACAAGGCAAGACCAACATTATCACTATGTTATTGCGTTGAAGGGGATTTTTCCATTATCAATTGTGCCTACACACAAAACTTAGTGCCTGTCTGCATCCATACCTAGATCAAATTATTCGAACCATGTCTCAGCCCCTTGTAACTTATTTAAGTATTTACACTTGTGCTTGTATTTGCTCTCTTCGGGTTTAATAAGTCTAGGAAGTTAGTTAGTTAGTTGTTTCCCACTGCACTATTTGAATTTTGAATAATCACATGTTAGTTATAAACGCATCGTTAACATCCTGTCTGATCATATATGTGTTTAGGTTGAAGCTTCGTATCTGACCGACACATTTATTTTCTTATTTTTCTTGTTATCTGCTTCCTATATACGTAGAGTATTAGGAAAAAAACACATTTCCATTAACAGTATTTCATCTTATGCAAAACATTTAAGTTTATACACCATCAGAAGTGTGATTGCAACAACATTACCAGTACGTCATCCGACAAAGTTTAGGATCGGTATTGTTATATTTTATTGCTTAGGTCATTTCTTTTTTAAATATGTACAGCTATAGGTGAACATAGTAATTTAAGCCCTCAGAGTCGTAAATCAATAAAAGTACACCTCTATTAACTACCTTGTATGGGGGTAGGGGGGACAATTGTAGCTGTTGGCTCAATACACTTTGAAGTTTTGTTTTCTAAGTGCCATACATCAATTTCATCATAATTATCATTATTCATACTCATCGTTGCCATTAGCCAAAATTGCGTCTTCTTTTTTACAAATTTTCGTACGGATAGCCGTACACCCTAGGCCTTAGAAGATTAACAGAAATCGTCTGAAGTTTGAACACGTGACATCTCCCAATACCGTTGCAAGCCTATTTCTGATAGTTCTCCTCAATTATTTCAAGTACCTCACTTTCATATTCAAATACACACAAGTGAAGGGAGTTCATATCACATTAGTGATTTTAAATTGTATTCTTGGGGCCATGCACACACTTTATAACATTGTTGCCTGATATTAAAGTAAGTGAAAACACACTGCTATGCTTAATAAAAAGACACATCCATTCATTGCCAGATTGTACACCTGTATAGGTCGAGGTTCATAAGCCTCGTAAATCTCATTCCCTGGACTGCATATTTTGTACAGTTTATAGTGGCATCACAACACAGGTTATAACATATTAATAATTCTGTTGGGGTGTAAGGGGCGACCTTCCACGTAGTACACCCAAATGTCAACCTCACTTCCACGTTAGTACACCCTGGACTTAAGACTAACGAGGCTCTGGCGACTGGCCCCATGGCCAGTATAATTTTGTTTGTATTGTCCTGTTCCTTTGTCCTTATGTGTGCTGAGTGCCCCTTTACAGCCTCAGCTTTTAACGACAGTCAGAACATTTTAATATTTTATGATTTTAGTTCTGCAACGATAGAGTTGTTATTTGAAATGATAAGGGGCTGGACCCCGTATAATGTGACGGGTGCAAAATAGCCTTAGTGCTGACGCACCCACAATTTTAAATTCAAATTCAAATTCAAATAATTCTGTTAAAAAATCGTCAGTAAATATGAGAATTCTTGCTGTGAATTTTTTATGCTGTTTAACCTAACACGATTGGAATCCCCGAGTGAGCCAAGTACTGAGCTTTTGCATTCGATATTAGTAAAATCTTTATATTTACAACCTCAATTTACTAAACGGGAAATTCCGTTAGTCAACCAATCAGCACATTCACATAACCTTCTATAGCGGAAGGGGGCGAGCGGCATGACCTTTCCGAGCCAGTATTATTAATGTTACATTCTTAACAGGCTAATGCCCACATATAGCTAGCTGGAAGTGCATCAATCTTGACGCAAACACTTAGACATGTTTGGAATGCTACGAATTCTCGTGACAAAACAAGTAATCGAAAATTCTTTTTAACCAAGCAGTCAACACAAATCTGTATTTTTTATAGAGAAAAGAGAAGGGCATAACATTCCCGAGACAGTATTATTGATGGAACATTCTTAACAGGTCAATGTCTTAATGTTTACACACATACATAATAGCATCGATCTCTACACGCACACACACTAACACACACACACACACACACACATAGGAATGTTTGGAATGGAAAGAATTCTCAGGAAATTCCCCTTAGTCGAACAAATCACCAGTTAAATGACCCTCTCTCTCTTCTTTTATAGAGAAAGGAGAAGATCATGACATATCCAAGCTAGTATTATTGACGTGACATTATTAACAAGTCAATGTCACGTCTACACACATGCACGCACACTCGGGGAATGTTTCGAGTGCAAAACTATTGATTTTGTCTGAGTAAAACAACTAGGTTACACAAGAATTCTTGCCAACATTTCTGTGTTGCAGAAGTTTCTTTGGAAAAATAATTGTAATAAAGAAATTATTAGCCCCGTCTATTTCGCTACAGTTTTAGACATATGGTGGAGTGCAGGTGCATCCCAGCGCCAGGCAAGTGCAGTAGAACTGTGTTTTTTGAACTTCTGCAACTATAAAATAATTTTTATACAATAAAATTGGAATTTAAGCTCTTACGTAAAACAAATTTTCAGTTTTTACACTTGAAAAATCAGCTAAAATCATGATTTTCAGTTAAATTACACTAAGAAAGCTTACTATGAAATTGTTAGATTTAGGGGAAAAATACAAAACGCACAATCAAGTCAAAATTCAATCTGTGTGAAAAAACAACTTGAACCACCTTCAAAATAAAATAATTGTAGCCATTACGATAAAGTTTTCAGCTATGTTATGTATACAGAATTTCCGGAGGCAACAAGTAACATCTGATCACGCCAAAACTACATCTGATCGAAATTACAATGAAAAAAAATACTTGATACACTTTTTAAACTAAAAAATAATAAATAGTACGTAGCTTTAAAATAAATTAAATACTTAACTTTTAACAAAAAAATGTATAGATTAGCACTGCAACAACACGTCCGTACTCTTCGAACACTCTCACGATACTGACTGATCTGTAATGCAAATCTCTTTAAGAAACCTAAGCTCTACCCGCGTTGAAAACATCCGAAACAGTGAGAAAATCAGAAAAACCACGTTATCGCAATACGTCATAACCAACCTATCAGAAAACAACACGTCAGATACGGGGTCATCATAATATTGCGTAATAACTAGTTGCATAACATTGCGCAATAGTTTACCTAACGAGCTATCGCAATGTTGCGTAATAACTTGTTGCGCAACATGATACAATGGAAGTAGACCGGAAGTAGACCGAAAGTAAATGTGTTTGCTGTGCGTGGGTGTTGTTGGGTGTGCGTGGGTTGTCGAGGGTGGGCGTGGGTGTGCGTAGGTGGGCATGGGTGTGCTTGGGTGTGCGTTGGTAGTCGTGTGTTTGCGTGGGTGGTTTTGTTACGTACTTTAACTCGAAAGAAATTGTGACACCCGTACGAAGTGTGAGATGAAAAAACACATATTTGCAATAGTATAAAATCGACAAAAGCATCATCAAAATAGTTTTTCCATTGTGGTTAAATTAATAAAAACAATAGGCCTCGTACCAAGTGTTACTTAGATGGAACCTGATTACACTACTATCATGTGTTCAGAAAATCTTTTCCATGGCTTTTAATATAGAAACTGGGCTATAAGTATTAATGTAATTTACTTTTCCATTTCTTATTTGTTACAGGTATGTAAAATAAACACTATTTCCAAGGTATTTGTATATATGCTATATGATAAAGTCACATTGAATATTTAAGTTTTTAATTGCACGAAAAGATATTTGCTTACTTTTAAAATAAAATTATGTATGATATGAGGACATCTTGAAGATCTGCCGTTTAGTTTCATAATTGATTAATTTACGTCTCTTTCCCAAAATAGCAGGTAGACCAACTAAGTTGGTGTATGATTGTAGGTTAATATTTTGCACTATTACTTGATTTGTTTTGGAGAAAGCTTTTTGTGAAACATTTCACTAAAGTCATTAGGGAATAACCTATTAATTTAATATTACACAATTATTTCTATTAATATCAGTCATAATAATTTATCTCTCAGTTCTATGAAAGTAAATTTAAAAAGCATTTTGTATCACCACTAAAATTGTTTTCAAAGCAAGAGGACGGATCCCTGGACGAGAATGATAACGTGGAAGAAAAAGCAGAAGGGAAGGAAGAGGAGAATATCCCATTCATCACAAGAAGTCAGAATCATGTTTCTGAAAAGTTACGAAGTCTCATTTACATAACATAATTCAAAGTTTTCCTGTCGTGGTTGCTTTAATTTTGCGTCGTGCTTTCATTTCTGCGGCTGGTTACTTCTTACACAGGGACATCTCAGTGTAGTTAGGTGATATATCTGCCTCGTTGGTTTGCATCATCCATTGCGCCGAAGAAGTTGAATGACGCTGCGCACTGACAAAGCCAAACATAGATGAGTAGCGTGGTTTGACATTCTTTTCAATATTGGAAAACGGTCTTGTTTGTAAAGGCTGACTATTGCGAGACCGTTTACCCACTGTACCCCTCGAGAATTCCGTAGATTTTTTTTTTCCAATCGACACATCTGAAAGTTTTATGTAATGTAAAAATTGTTCCAGCGTTAGTCAAGCACAAATAACGGATACAGTTGATACCAAGGAATGGCACACGTAAGTTAAACCTTCAATTTTAAAGTATTTTAGCAGCTTTTGGTTTGTAAAACCTGTTTGTATGTACACTAATGTAGCCAAAGAACACGCTGAAAATGACTATCAGTACCTAACCTAACAATCCTAACCTAACTACGTAAAATTACAACTGCTTTCGTGGGAAGTCGTTTTGGATGCTATATTGACTCGTGTGAAGCCTTCGGTCTGCTGCTTCACACTAAAGTAACATGTTAAGCGA
Source organism: Lepisma saccharinum (assembly GCF_977018435.1). Taxonomy (NCBI): domain Eukaryota; kingdom Metazoa; phylum Arthropoda; class Insecta; order Zygentoma; family Lepismatidae; genus Lepisma; species Lepisma saccharinum. The sequence continues at coordinate 67,913,424 of NC_139246.1, read as the reverse complement.
ACTTTACTTAACAATAACACATTTCGGAGATTTAAAATCAACTGAAAACGTTCATAAACAACAACATCTTTACACAGAGGGACAAGGGTGCCACTATTGCAGTGAACATTTTCTGCTCACACAAATAAAATAATGTGGAAGAACTTAAATGTTTTGGCTACGTGCTGTAATAATACTGCAAACTGTTCCGTTGTGTACTGCTGCTGCTAATGTAACTTGACGTTGTATAAATAATTATTAAATAATTATTACAGACCTAATGCTTTCATTGTTAGGTTACCGAGCTCAAATTTAGGGCTGGTGGCATTAATATTCCTTCCTGGTGGCATTAAATACTTTAAAATGCCTTGTGATGTAGGTATGAAGGAGTATTACATTCCTAAATGCATTTCTTAGGTTTGGCAGGCCAGGTTTAAGGCTGTTGTGATAGCAATTCCATATGCTATTATCATCCTGGTGAAGTAGCTTTAGTATAAATATGCACCTTTCGCATTTACAGTATAACATCCCCCCAAATTTTGCACAAAACGTACTCTATTCCTTGAATAGAAACATTTTCTAACTTTCCTGTGTACAGTGAAGAGGTGTAGAATACCTTGTGCCACATAATTGTCACTTTCGCAACCTCTATTTTCAATTATTCACGTTTCAACGAGTTCATTCTGTGATATTGTTACAATGTGTAAATTGAAGGTAGAATCATTGTCATGCTGATTTATAATTTTACACACTGTGGGTAGATGAGAAGATAACAGCAGCTATGCCAGCTTGGAGATATGTGCTGACATGTAACAAAAAACTTTTTTGCCCTTTCGTAAGCATAAACCTGAACTGCCTAACCTACTATATATAATATCCTATCTATAGCAGAAATAAATATCAATAGTATAGGTAAGTCAAGTTTAGATTATTTTTGCTATTAGATGCATACGTCAGTAGGTTAGGCACGTCAAGTTTATACATGCTGTATAAAAGGTCCAAAAATGTGTTTTGTTACATGTTCGCACTTTCTCCAAGCTGTTTTTCCCAACTCTATTTTTGATTACATTGCTTACAAAAAAATAATTATCACATTCTTGCAAAATTATACAATAAGACTTTGGGTAACAGTTCGTTATATCGGAGACATATTTCGTTATTTTTACACAAGAAACAACTTACGGAAATGAGATTCTCTAAGGTTTCTAACGTTCATCGACGTATTTTCTTTCATTGTGGAATCTATTTGACAGGGAAATCATGTATTTTTCAAGAGAAATAACTCACCGACGCACAATTGCATTTGCTTTCGCTATGTGAACTACACGCTCCTCGCCGCCCCGCACGTTCGATGACGTAACCCGCTCTCAGTATTTCTAACCCCTTTTTTTACTATACTTGCCTAAACCAACCAAACCTAACCTAACATTATGGAAATATTTCGTGGGGCTATTGTTCTTTGGACTATCTGTGAAATGTTCTTGGGGCTATCCGTCAATGGTTCTTGGGGCTATCCGTCAGCTACTCAGACAATCCGTCAGCTACCCGTGCATGATGTATAATTTCCACCGGTGGCGAACAAGATAGTAGGTATATTTTGTGTTCTGGATGTGAAGAAAGAAATAAAAAAAATACGCAGAAAGTGAACAATTGCGTTTGTCTATTTGTTTTCCTGTAAAAAGCATTAATGGCACCTTGAACTATGTTCCGCATTACATAATTCGTAAGTACAAATTATGAGAATATGAGAAACACAAAATATCCGATTTTAATGTGTCTCCGATATAACGAACTGTTACCAGACTTTGTTTTCAATATGGATGGGATCTACAACATGCACAAAGTAAAATTGTAATTTATTTTTGAATATCGATTCTTGTAAATTCAGCTCTCCTTTGGTGACAAGAATAAAATTAGCCGTTGATAACACAAAATGTACATGACACTCTTAATGAAAATTCTGTTTACATTTAAGTATACAATTATAGACAAAACAGACATGGTACTGGAAACCATAGCCCTCTGAAAGTCACACCATGCCATCACTTGTAGTAATGTCACAGTGCTGTGACTGGATACATGTATATTAATTATTACAGTGAACAACTGTGCCAGGTAATGAAGCTAATTCTTTCATTATTGTTTTTTTCAATCTTGTCTCATTATTCATTGTAATGTGAGGAAAGTTTGTTACGAGACAAACACTAAGTCATAAGAGATTGTGTTGTATTTTTAGTTTCCGTGCTGCTTATCAGGTTAGGCACTTATGCGGATGTGTTAAGTAAGCACCACTCTGTAAAAATTTGCAATGACCATGTCAGTAGATAGTTAGTTAGCTTTTCAAATATTTTCACCATTAATCACAACATGGGGATTTTTTTCTGTGACGTAACTTAATTCCTAATTTTATTTATTATTTACTTGAACCAGTCGTTAAATTACTCAGATAGGCTTATCACTTGCAAGCAGAGAATGCCTGTTTTCCTTTCATTGTATCGGGCAATAAAGGTTTTTAAATTTTGTGGTATACATTTTGAGAGCTAAACCACAACTTTTTAAAAAAAGTATGTTCTAGACTCATTATCTTCTCAATCTCCAGTATTTTGAAGATATAGGTCTAACTTATTTTCTGGTGAGGCTTGAGATGCCCTGCGTACATAGACGTGTGATTAAAATCAAAACAAATTGTTCCAAGGAAGGTCAACAAACGAGGAGAGAAAAATATCAAAAAATCAATCAAGTTTTATTTGTTTTAAACTTATGTGCAAGCATAGGTGCACCCTGTAATTTTTCTATGAGCGGGGTTAGGGGTTGTCAAGCAAATGAAAATGTGAGTCTGCTGTTTAGGTGGACCTTCGTGGTACTGAATAGTTAATATGTAGTTATATTATCATGGCCAGGAACATAAATAAAAAAATAAAAAATACACCTAATATAGTTCTTATTCTCAAGAAACAATTTTAGTGCTGGATGAATTGAAAGTATAGTCTGAGCAACATACAAGTGACATGTTTAGCTCGTTGTCGCACTTCAGTTCAAAAGGTTGGATGTATTACTGAGGGTATGCTTACAAGTGACACATGCCACTTTTTGCTTCTGTGTGAAAGTTCTCTGAGGAAATGGTACATGCCAAGTGACAAGCAACACTTGTAGCTTATGATACATCGCTTTGAAAGGTTGCATTTACTTCTAAGGTTTGGATTCCAAGAGCCACGTGTTGTTTCAGTCTCAAAGCTCAGTTACATCCATGTAACACTTACGTGTGAGTTCTGAACAGGAAAGATTTTTAATTGTCTCGAAACATCGAATATTTTGATTTTAACATTTGTTTCATATTTTATGACATCAACATTTAAATTGAGACACAAACATTTAAGAGCTTTTTTTAAGTCCATTTGATGGTCAGATGTGCTCATCAGCACTACACGTTTAGTTTTAACACTAGATTACTCGTGCGTGCAACAAACTTACATACCGGGGATGGGTCTCAGGACCACACTTTTCTATCACTAAAATTAAAGAAACGATTTTATTATTGAATCACTGCTTCCTTTGCTGAATATATATGGGTAGTTATTTATCAATTATAATAATTACAGAAATTACTTTCATTAATAAAAAATAATAACCAAATATTGCATGATTGTGTCACATATATTTTATCATTTACTCAAACTCTCAAAATCCATGACATTTCTATTAATGATTTTTTGTTTGTAGAATCGTAGAAGTGCAGTTGTGTATTAAATCTAATTATTAGAATCATTAAAATCATTACCAACTAGTTGTACACTGTCACTGGCATGAGTATCTATCTCGAATGACACGCATTCAAATATGGCGCGTGATATGTCCAGCAAGTGCATTTTGCATTCTAATTATATTACATTTATGTTTATATGAGCAGAAGTAATACAGAAATATTGGGAAACATGTAATTTAATTTCAGGGAAGAAGTATAGGATGTCCTATTACTGGGAAAAAAATCATACAAATGAAGAGCTCATATGATTAACAGACCGATTTAGCTATACTTAAAACTATGTCAAGATGCGCATATGAGTCAATTGCCCAAGTGTTCTACACTGTCAAATCCAAAGAATCCTGAATTATAGTGTACAAGTGAAGAACTCTTAACAGACTAATTTGGCTACACTTAAAACTATATCAAGTTGTCCATGTGATCCTATTGCCTACAGTGTACTACTCTGTCAAAATCCCAAGAATCCCGAATTCTAGTGTACAAGTGAAGAACCCTCAACAGACTGATTGTCCATGTGTACAAAAGCTGCATCTGTCAGTCTGTTGTCTATAAGCCTGCTAAAAATATAGCCCTTTTGCTTACACAGTAGTACACTGTAATATATGCTTAATTACTTGTTCAGAGTATTTTTACTGTTAAGTTAATATGTTGACCTGAAATATGCTGATTATTTTAATTAAAAACCAGACTCAACTCATATATCTAATACTAAAACAATACATTGTGAGAAAGTCTTCTAGAATTGCTCTATGACTCTTTCGTTTCTTACGTTCATAAACATACGATGTTTCACTAAAAAGAATAACACTACATATGGTGTCGGCAGGTGGTGTATCATGGAATTCATAGATTATTTTAATGTTTGTCCTGTCATTAACTACAACCTGTTTGCGTTTTGAGGTTTTGATTACAAACATCGGTCTCTGTGTTTTGAATACATCGGGTGAGTAATACATGTCGGTATTACCAGTAGTGACTCTTTTGTATGCTGTGTAGGCCTCGTATAATTTAAGAAAATCATCCTTGGACATGTCTAAATTATAATTTTCTCTAGGAAACACCTCGTTTCTGTCGTTTTTAAGATATATGTTCTTGATGTTACAGCTATCGAACTTACTTGAATTTTGATGCTGGTTGTTGTCTCGACCAGTCTGAAACAGCGCCACCACAAAATCTGACATGTCATATTGCATACTGGAAAATGAATTCGTAGCATCGAATTCGTAATAGCTACCAGTGACAGGCTTCTGGACACATTGATATGTATAAAATTGTGAAGGCACCTGTGGATTTTTTGGTATATCTGCTTTGTATTTAAGAGCATAACTGGCTTCATATTCAACAACCGGGATACTTAGCTCCATAGTCTGAATAAGATATTTGGCTTCTTCAGGTAGGGTGTTAGGCAGAGCTGCCCCAGTAGAGTTTAATGTACTGTACCTCATCAAAGCATTATTATCATTGGCGGCTCTTTGAAATGTGATCCTTAAACCACCCTTCCACATAATGTCTTTGTAATCTGAGAAGAATCCAGGTAACAGAGGCATCGGAAAAAGTACAGTTTAGCTCTTGGTTATTATTTTATCGCCAGCCTCAAATCCAACGATTTTGTAGTATGAGGCCTCGGTCTTGGATAAGTTCAGTGTGGCCAAAGCTGTAGATGTAATACGAGGATAGCCTACTCTGTTTATGACAACACCATGCTTTCTGATCTCGATTTGAGAAAACAGATGCGGTACAAAATTGTCTACTAGTGTTATATTTGAGTTAGCCGGATAATCGGTACCATCGAGCTTTACAACATCAAACTTGATATATAGGTCTGCTCTGTGGGGGTGTATAAACCATCACCAAGGTCAACGTCAATCTCTGTGTTGGGCTGATTCATATTTGCAAAGGTCCTACGGTTCGGGGGGAACGACTGTAGCTCGTAACTCTCGATACGCTCCATGTTTTAGTAGGTAATTTTTTTTATGTATTAATCTCTATGGTAGCGGTTGTTGTGGCTCCGGCAAAATCAACTAATTCTTCTTTTTCGTTAGTGACCACCAACTCAATGTAGTTGATTCTATTATGACACACCGGAAAATATAATGTTGGTGATGGAGTGTAGATGATTGGCTCCATAAATTCAGAGTTAGGTTTGTATGTTGCGATGATGTTAGTTTGTTTGTGAGTGACTATGCCATCCGATTTGGTGATCATACCCTCTGCCACATTACAGTGAAAATTCAGTAGTCTCTATGGCTAAGAATTTAGGTATATTAATAGCAGTGTGTTTGATGGGTGGTTCAAGTTTTGTGTCGTTCTGGAAGACCAATAGTTCTCCTATAGTACCCAGATCTACTGTCTCTGTAGCAGACACAATCTCTACTCTGTGAGTGACAGAATTTTGACTTAACACTACACTTCTGGGTAACTGAGCATTTAGAGTAGACAGATTATACTGCACTGGAGTGATGACAATGTTTTGGTCACCAACTGCAATCTTGTTGTTGTGGTGTTTAATATTGGGAATGAAGTACATGCAGTAGAATGCTCTGAGAGCTATTGTTTTGGGGTATAATATATCATCATGTAGCCTGAGTTTCAATATTGAATTCTGGCTGGTCAGATGGAATATGCCCATGATGTTTTAAATACCACAAGGCTTTTTGAAAATCTTCAATTGATGGTTTATTTATTTGGGACAAATATCTAAGAACAGATAAACATAGATATCCACAATTAATATCTTCAAAATTTTGAATACGATCGTCATTCTAATACAGATTAAGAGATTTTAGATATTTTACTACATTATTAGGTGGAATCCCCCCAAACGATTCGAACATAAAAGCCTCCTTGTTTGAATATTTAAGATAGCAGATCCAGTGTGTGCCCTGATTTTTGTAGCCATCCAAATTGACTATGCCACACTCTTTTTGAGTGATTGTTCTGGTAAAGAATCAGACATGTACACATCTCTAAAATTTTTGATGCCCTGTGGTTCGATTAAAGCTTCGATATCTTGGTTGGTAAGCGGCACTTGTTTTTTTAAACATATTCATGACTTTTTTAATACCTTTGCCTTGTCTCTCTATGGCCAGATTATGGCGCTTCAGTTCATCTAATTCTGCCTTATTCTTTTTGGCATCTATTACTGTTTTTGCTATGGCAGCTGATGCCCCTGGTAAGCTACCAACTGCTCCTAGTGCTGCTAAGATAGCAAAGATATTAAATATGAAGCCCCATATATGCGATTTTTTCTGGAATGCTGTATTTTTTTTAATTGGGGTGTGCTAAGTAACACTTTCATAACGTGGCCCTTGGCAAGACAAGAGCTTTCTTTTCTTACGTAGCTTTTTGGTTAGAAGACTATCGATAGTCCCAAGTGATTTGAGACCCGCATATGGTATCCGATACATAACACCCTTGGCTTTCATTCTAGGCTTATTATATATTATATATTAGTGGGCCAGTTTATTTAGTCTGTATAGAGTATTTTACAACCCCCACCCTACTTTTTGTTTGGTGTTCATAGATATGGTGGTCCCCAACGCTGCTATTCTCTCACTCAAAGAAGCATTTTTGCTTACAAATCTACGGAATGAAGCCTCTTCTAATTTTTTGACTGCCACATGTCTCTTGTCAAGATCGGTATGTGTGTTGTATGCTATGTCATGGTCTCTACAAGCAGCGTTTAGGGGATTAACTCCATTGTCACCTTTTTTTAGTCTATGTTCTAGTTTGGTACCGGGACCACAATACTGATAGCCTGGTATGTGTAGCTCAAATGGCAGCTTGTTTATGATGTCATTAACCAGCCCCCGACCCTCAGAGATATTCCAAAATTAGGCGGTAGAGTATTAATAATTTTTATAAAATAACCAATCCCCTTAGTGTTGTTGACTATAAAATTAGACAATTTGGTGGCTATCATATCCATAATTCTGACTTTTTCGTTGTAAAAATTGTGGTTACCGGCATTTTCTTCGCCAGCTATTACCAGCAGTCTATCTATTAGTTTTCTTACATCGTCAACCCAGACAAATTCTTTAGGAAGGGTGCTGTACTGTTTGATTCCGCTACCTGTCTTTATCTGTGACAATATGGGCTTGATTAAGTTGTTGTACTTTGCTCCACTTCTAGGCTTGACTCTTTTTTGTGTAGGGTCGTTGTTTTGGTACAGGGCATCCGATTTTATTAGTGTTTCTTTGTAGTACTCATATTCTTGATCTGTATAGTTGTCAGGCCGTTTACGAGTCATCAGTTCCCACAATCCAGGTGTTCCAGGATAGTTAACAAAACCACCTCTTTCTCCAAGATGAGATTCTGAATATATAATCAGATCATCACCCATAAATGTTACCCTAAAATTGCCAATTTTATATATGATGCTGCCGTCACACTCTGTGTCAGCCTATAAACCGAAGACCTCGTCTTTGTTGTCTTTAGGTGTGCTTAAATATTTTTGAGCAACAAGGCCCAATTCAAAAGGATCCTGACTAGCTTCGATTCTTCGAGGACGAACTGCACTAGGTGTATGAACACTAGACAGCGGGGTGATTGGATAATCTAATACGTTCCGAGCAGCTACAGGCACAAGCTCTGTGATCAAATTTTGTTCTGTTCTGTAACAGTTTTGATATTTTTACCCAGTTCACTAATAGCATCAATAATAGGCTGTTCTGTGCGCTTGCGTTGTTCATAAAAACCTCGGCTCTCCGATTTTCATACCTTGAATTGTTTTACAAAATAGTCTCTTAATTTAAGATTGTCAACGATTGGTCGCTTCATGGTTATTTATATATGTGTCTACGTCTAGAAAATCGTTGATTTTACTCCTATATTTACCACTATTGGGCTTTCTTGTCATATCGATTATGACAAACCCAATGCTGTCCTGGTTCCAGCACCTACAGCAAAACGTAGAAAAATCGTTGTAGCTCATCGTGTATGTGTTTGAGATTAGTATGGTCTTGACGAAACACACAGAAAATTGCTGTTGTCTCGTAGCAGCCGTTTTGGTATTTTGGAAAAGGTCTGTGCCATTTAGAAACAATCTATGTTTTCGTGTCGCCCATGTGTAAAAAAAATTCGAACCTCGTTTTGGTTATCCAATTTAATGTCATCAAACACAATAACAGAGTTATTGAGACAGTCCTCGAGTGGCTTAACATCTCATTTAAAAGTTGCTATATCCAGTAGATCGTATAGCTTCATCTGCTGCTGATATTTTAATTGTTCTAAGCTTTTAGAGAAGAGGTACAATTGCCTGTTTTTCCAGTACAACTAGATAGGTGCCAGTAAAAAATTATCAAACAGTAGCGTAGTCTTACCACAACCCGATGGCCCAACAATAAGACAACGAATATTATCAGGCAGCAGCGTGCCATTTCTCTTAGTCTGCTGTTCAGGCTCTGGTATTCTCTTTATAACATCCCAGGTGTTCATAGTATCACTTTGTCTGCCTCGATCCAGCTGTGTTCTGAGATACCTAGCCATTTCACTAGTATCTTATTGCCTTTTTCTGCGGATAACTTTTTCTATAAGATATGTGTCGGGCTGTTTAGTTTTGCTGAGTTCTTCTTCATAGAACCTGCCTTTGAGAATTTCGTTGTGATGGTCTTTTATTATATGTGTTACGGGTCCCAGGTTTAACTTGAACCACTGTAAATAATTCAGTGCTCCAGTTTCTAGTAAAACCTCTTTGAATGTGTGTTTATATTTACTAATCCTCACTTGATCACCTACCTTGTAATTAGGTCTTCTGGTTGTTGGCTGATATCTTGGATAGTAAACAGTGTTGATCAATTGCTGCTCGTCAGATTTGGTTACATCACATGGCTTCTTGTTAATTGTGGTGTGGACCGAGTTGTTATACTGATCTAGAAGTTCTGGTATCATAGCAACCCATTTATAATTACCTTGAAGCGTAAATTGCTTATACATACGACTCTTTAGGGTCCTGTTGAATCTTTCTACAATAGAGGCTTTGAGATCGCTGTAACTGGAGTAATGTCGTATTGACTGGCTCTTAACAAATTGTTGAAACACCAAATTATAGAATTCTTTACCGTTATCTGTTTGTAGAAAGCGCGGTAATCAGCCACTCTGATTGATGATTGTTCTAAAAGCTTCTGTAAATATGCTCCAGTCTTGGATTTGAGTGGCACAGCCCAGCCATATTTCGAAAATGTATCTATGACAGTAAGTAGATATTTGTAGCCCTTGTTGATCTTGTCAATGTTTTTCAGCTGTCCACTTGCCATCTCAACCAAGTCAGCCTGCCACAAATCGTCTATGCCTTTTGTAACCACTGGCAGTCGCTTATAGTTATGTCTGGCTGGTCTGTGTAGCTCGTCAACTATGATTTGTCTAGACATAGTACGTAAACAAGAATATTGCAACTATCGGGTGTTCAGCAGCTGATACTACAGGATTTTCTAAATACAGCTTATCCCCTATTTATGTATTAAATTCGTGAGAATCGTCATCTTCCACATAGGCTGTTCCTAGTGTAGCGGGGTCTGTAAAATCCTCTAACTCCACTGGTGACTTTTGGTATGTTGTCAGAATTGGCTATTGACAAGGTAGGGTAGTGATGTGCCTTTGGTTGCAACCAGTATTTGATCTTGACCGGTCTGAGTGTGCCTCTTACGAAAAACTGGTCATAAAATTGAGCAGGGGACAACATATACAGTTTGCCACCTGGTGTAAACGGTGATTCGTATTCTCTGTTGGGGACAGTGTACAATCCAAGAATTACTGTGTGCTTAGGATTCTCGAGTAGGCCAGTTATTTCTCTTTCCGCTGTAAGCAATCTACTCATTACAGATTGAAGGTGCTCATTGATAGTCCTAACAACATCGTCGTGGACCGGTTTGATTTTTATGTCCACAGCAAGATTTTTGTATTGTTGCACAATCTCTTGAAGCTGTGTGGTAAAAACAGACAGAGCATTTGCTTGGTTGGATTCTAGATTCCATAGCTGTTGTTTGATGTAGGCTACAATTTGCTGTAGATTTTCAACAACAGCCAATTTAGAATTTTGGGCTTTAAGATCATGGACTTGGGTTCTGATATCCTCAAACAGAGCATGTAGCTCGCTATTATGTTGATTAGTTGGTAGAGTGGCCACTGTCTGAGTAAGCTGTTTGATCTCTCTCTGGATTTTCTTGATGTCTTCAGTTTTCAGTATGCGGTTCACGGCTCTTTTAATATTTTTAAGTTCCTGTGATGTAGGCAGATTTGCCACCGTATTCTGCAGAGACTCAAGGGCCAATTTTACAGCATTTAATTCAGTAGCATCAGCTACACTACGCATAGCATCTTGCAGCGGGAATATTTCTGCCTGAGTAGGTGTTGATTGTTGTAAAATTTCAAGCTTTGATTGAATATCATCGATCAAGTGATAAAAATGTGATAGCTCAGATTCGGTGTTGAGGTTTTCAAGTTTGGTGATCTGTTGCTGGACACTGGCAAGGGTGTCCACGATACCAGGTAAACGAGATTCTAGAATTTCTTGAACATTTGTCAGATCATTTTGTACTGCTGCTATGGTACCCTCAAGATGGCTTATGGTACTCTGAATTTTTCCAAAATCTTCATATGTCTCGAGTTGCAGCTTGATGTTGGCAACACTACGAGTGATAGCACTCAGAGCATCAGAAGATGGTGTGTTGTCCATAAAGTTCTCGAGTGTCTCGATTTTTTCATTAAACATCGACCATGGCATTGTTTAGAGGGTCCAGATTAGGAATCTGTAGTGATTGAATCTGTTCTTTTAGAGTAGAAATTACTAGATCGAAATCTTCTTGTGACTTTATGCTTTTGACAATTGTTTGGAGCTGTGTCTGGACACTACAAATCTGCTCTTCTAGTTGCTGTTTCAATTGCTCAGAGTTGGTAGCCTGAGTCTTAAATTTGGCTTGAAGAGCTGCAACAGCCTCTTCAAGACTCTGTAGATTATCTAATGCAGCCAAGCCAGTATATTTTTTAAGCAGCAATTTGAATTCTGAGTCAATTTTAAGAAGAGGGTCCATGCATTGTGATTGTAAATTGGTAATCTCGAGTTGAATACTAGCATTAAGTGTTTTTTAGAGCTTGTAAATCGCTTCTTAATTTTTTGACTCTGACGTCAAGCATCAGAATTTCGTCGCTGTGATCTTCGCGCCTTGTATGTTCAAATATATCGTTAGGTATTGTGTTTTTAAAGGTTATTTATTATAGATTATCTGATTCTTAATTCTATAAAAAGGTATAAGTTCGTCGTATTGTCCCGGGACATCAATATATAAACAGTCACCAGCAGAGACAGTATATACAGTGCCAGAAACCATGTATGAGGGCTTCATTCTATAAATATGTCTGCCTACTGAAACCTTGACATTGCCCTCGGGGGTTGTAATAAATTGTAATTGACCACCTATAAGTAACTGGTTGTGGTTTATGTTATTGTTAAATATGTACCATGTTTACCCGTATTAACATCAACATCTGTAAGTATGCTATTCAGATGAATAATTAACAAACCACTTGGTTTAGATTGCATAGACTGTATATCAGGAGAGGGTGCAGGTGTTGGCAAGTCAATAATAGCCTGTTTTTTGAACCCAAATAAGTTCATCGGCATGTTTATTTATTGTAAACCATTCTCTGTGATTGGGCATTGATTGCCACTTATCAAGTCATAATGACCCCATGGTAGAGTATGTATACCACATGATAAAACGCATCTGTTATCGTCATGTGGGTCCAGAGTCTCTTTTCTTACAATATTTGTAGTCAACAAGTGATCCACACTCTGGATTCTACATTATAATGTTCTGATTGTATTATATCATTTATGACAAACTTCATTATCTTTAAATCTGAGCTCTTTTTCCACAGTTACTCTACCAATGCCCTTGGCTTTTTTGGCAACAGCACCACTGGATGTTTCAAAGCTGTACATCTTGGCCCATAACCCAGCAAATGTTCCATTAAATTGGGATTTGTCTCATCTTTTAACTTACCAGGCACCTTTTTGTTGTGGGGTTGAATATTCAGATGGCCAGGCAATTCGCCAGTATCGAAATATTAAAACAATGCAGGCTGTGCTATATCTTGATAGACATCTTCTGTCTGAATATCAAGGATAAAGCTATCCGTGTCCATATATATCAGTCGTATACGATCACCACAAAAAGGCTTCAGCACATCGTAATATAGCTCCAGCATGTGTAATTTGGCCAAGTTTTATATTACAGCCCCTACATAAATAGGCTTATCAAACTTGATCTTAGTTTTTTCATGTTGAAGAGTGCCAGATTGTAATCATAAATTTTTCTGTAGTTGAAATTAGGCTTTGCTACCAATTTTTTGCTTTGGCTGGGGTCGGTAACCAACTTGACATCAGTATGCTTTCTGACATTTTCTATGGTCTTACCATACACCGAATTGCCCATCACTTTGAACAAGGTCTTATCAAATTGTGTTATCGCACATGTTCGAAGCTCGGTATTTGTATCAATATATGGCTTCAACCATTTTGAGTGAACGAACCTTAAGACTTTGCCAAACTTGGTTACTTTAACACCTTGACGCATCAGGAACTGGAGTTTCTTGTAGTATATGCCATAACCCTGTTTTGGTTCCAGAGTCATCATCAGCTTCTTCTGTTTAGAGCTAGGCGAACACTGGAACTCAGGAATTGGCGGCAGATCAGAAAACTTGCTGTGCAAATTATCAGGAATTGCCAGATCAACCTCTAAGAATAGACCGCAGTCACTGTCGTCAAAGTCTTGAAGATCCTCAATGTTGAAATCTTCGACCCATTCAAGCCCTGTGTATGGCAGTTTATCCATCATAGCATAACCATACAGGCTGTTGGCATCCACATAAAATATATAGTTCGGTGGCCATGCTGGATCATAATCTGGAACATATTTGTTGTTGGCTGTGGCATATCTCTGAGAATATTGTATCATGCCTCCTCGTATATATTGATCGATAAACAGATGCATGTTCTGATCCTGGATCAGATCCAATTGCATTTTAGTCTCCAACAACACGGCCGACCATGCTATGCCCGGAGCACTGTAGAAATAGATTAGATCCAGCTTATAATTTTCCATCGATGTTTTTCTAAATGCCTAAAGTATATCGGCTAAGAGAGTCACATCAAGTTTCAAGTATGCCTTATGATAATCACCAAGTGTCTGGCATTTTAAGTTGGTCCACATCAACTGGGCATGGTGAAAATCATCATCAGTGATTCCGGATGCCCTGATTTACTGTATAACTCTTGTTGTGATGGCAGAGCACACTCATCAAATTTAGAAAAATCAATAACATAGTCATATGGATATACACCCTTACGCCTAATTAATTTCAGGTCCTGATTTGGAAACATAGCACATGTGATTTTGAATTTGTCATCAGGTAATAGACTGGCCAGAGTGGCCAAGCTAGCCGACAGAATTCGAAAGAATTGCAAATTCTTTGATGGCATCTGGTCCCATGTATAAATATTCTTTACTAACAACACCATCCTGTACATCCACATAATAAAAACTAGAAGGTTCACGTAGTTGGTGTGATGTACTTGAAAATTCTTCGGGATCTGGGCTGCAGAATACAAACGATTTGAGGTTTGATTCAAAATCACAGATTATATATGCTGGGTGCCAATACAAGGCTTCAATTTTTTGAATTTGGCATTTTCGTTTGGTTTAGGCATAACCATATGAACAGGTTTATGGTGGCCACAGCATTTCAGATGCTCAACTAACTTGTTTTTAGCAATTTCTGTAATCTTCTCATAAACACCATTTATTATTTTTCTACCATCAAATACAGCCAAACATCTTCGACACAACTTGTATATTGTATTAGATTTGCCTAGTTGTTTTCTGACTAAAGCTTCAAGACTCTGTATCAGAGTTTAATGGTATATGCCATCCCCTTCAATTAAGAGCATATCAGCAAATCATTATCAAATATACTGATTCTGAGAGGTTCTATCAAGCAATTGCCACGACCAGTAGAACAAATAAATACATTAATAGATAATGGCCTACCATTGATATCTCTGGACTTTTGTTCAAATTTACCAATATTCTGAACAGACATTGGATATTCTAAGCCCTCCATAGCATCATCAAAATGATGTTCATGCTGTTTATAATGACTTATTCGCTCTGGATGCTTTAAAGCTGGAAACAAAGCCGCCAAAATACACCACAAAAAGCTTTTTTGATCATCATTTCTTTTTAGGATAAACACCACTTTTTGTTTTTGATATTGTCTGGTAATGGCAGATATGTAGAACCTTGTAGCGGTCTGAATTCGGAAATATTAACATAGAGCTTGTGTGGAGATCAACAAAGGCTCCAACCCGATTCCTTAGCAGCAAACTCAGACTGTTTGATAAGCAATTGGTCTATCAACCTGCTTAGTATTTCGCCTGAGTTTATATTTGAGTATAGAGATACAGTTTGTGTTATATGTGCCTGTGTAAATCTTGTGCCGTTTTATTTCTTATATTGAGTATACAATTTGAGAGATAGCTTATAAGAGCCATTTTGTGCATTTAGAATAGCCTGCACATCAAGATTTTTAGTGTTCAAAAAATTTCTAATATTACATTTTGGCTCTGATACAAAACAGAAATCACTAAATTGACCGTTAAAACTACTATGGATGGGTGCATTGCGTAGCTGCTTTACTGGTCTAGTATTATCGGATGTACCAAGCTTCCTTTTTAGACCAGATGAGGATGTAGATGGCTGTGATGAAGTAGAAGGCTGCACATAACAAGTATACTTATGCCTATTGTAATATGCTTTGCTAAATATTTTATGGCATTTTGAGCACATTATAGTAAGCTTTATACATTTCTTAGGATTACAATTATGCCGGTGCCTAGCCCAATTAGAACTACATATATTCTTATTACACTGATTACAATATTTCTGATTTGGCATTTTTTGTTGTAGGTTTGTTATATAAGATTTCTTGGGGGGGCCAAAAACAGAACTATGGATAGTATGCCAAAAGAATTATAGCAGCAGTTGGTGGCTGAGCGGGTGTCTTATACCCAGACAACAGCAGACAACAACAGACCCAAAATTGAGTACAATCATATCCTACCAAATAGAATTAACACAATTGTTATTAAAAAAGCCAATCAGTTTGGATTTGCTCACAGCAATAGACAATTTAAGTACTATCAAATGCTTGACCGCATACAGCTATTCATAAATATTCCAGACTCCAGCATTTGCTCATATGTTTTTAAAAACACAATTCTAGAGTTGTTGTTGTGACCCGAACCACTTGTGCTTCCACCGGGTATCAAACTCGGGACCCCCTTGATTACAAGGCGGCGACACTAGCGCTGCAACATCGGGGGAGGCCTATACACTCCACCGGGTATCAAACCCGGTACCCCCTTGATTACAAGGCGGCAAAACTAGCGCTGCACCATCAGGGAGGTCTCAAACCAGGAACCCCTTTGATTACAAGGCGGCGATGCTAGCGCTGCGCCATCGTGGAGGCCTACGCTCCACCAAGTATCAAACTTGGGAGCCCCTTCATTACAAAGCAGCTAAGCTACCACTGCACCATCAGGAGGCCTACACTCCACCAAGTATCAAACTTGGGAGCCCTCATTACAAGGCAGCAACGCTACCACTGCACCATCAGGGAGGCCTACACTCCACGGGGTATAGAACCCGGGGGCCATCAGCTGATATCAGCTATATTACAGTCAGAAATTAGACTTCGGATCTGCGGTGAATATTTTCAAAGTCCGACCTGGGCTGATATTGTTTAGAGCATAGAATTCTACTGCTTTGGCCTGTTGTCCGGGTGACGGAGTCAAAATATTACCGTGGTTTTTTTCCTAATGTGGGGTTTTTCCCAACGTAATCCAATTGAAGTGCCAACTCATGTCCGGACAACAGACCGAGTATTGATTTTTTCTGGGGGCAGTTCTGAGCTACAGCATATCACAAAAGTTTTGCCCATGTTAGCAACTACAGGGTATTACGAAAGTTTATCTTGTATTTTATTATTTAAGCATATATTACAGTGTACTACTGTGTAAGCAAAAGGGCTATATTTTTAGCAGGCTTATAGACAACAGACTGACAGATGCAGCTTTTGTACTCATGGCCAACTCAGTCTTTTGAGGGTTCTTCATTTGTACACTAGAATTCGGGATTCTTGGGATTTTGACAGAGTAGTACGCGGTAGGCAATAGGATCACATGGACAACTTGATATAGTTTTAAGTGTAGCCAAATTAGTCTGTTAAGAGTTCTTCATTTGTACACTAGAATTCAGGATTCTTTGGATTTGACAGTGTAGCACACTTGGGCAATTGACTCATATGCGCATCTTGACATAGTTTTAAGTATAGCCAAATCGGTCTGTTAATCATATGAGCTCTTCATTTGTATGATTTTTTCCCAGTAATAGGACATTCTATACTACTCAGGGAACAATGTAATTTATTTTCAAACAGTTGAAAAATCTAAGAGAGTAGAGGTGGTTGGACTGCAAGCCCCACTGTAAGCTAGGGTTAAAATTGTAGCTGAACAGCGATTCAATATGTGCCCAATTAGATTGGCCAATATATGTCTTTTGGCTGCAGCATCATGTAAATTTTTTAGCTAGTTGTTAAATATGTGACTACAAACCTGTGAACACATAACAGTAAATTCAAGTGAAATAGGTTAGCTGCAGTTGGTAAAAAGCCAAAAGTTCTTTTTTTTAAAAAAAAGAGCCTGCTTTTTTAAAAAAAAGCGTCCATTCAAAAAGCTAGCATTTTTGCAACTCTATATAATCTCACAAGAAAGCTTGGCAAGTTATGCAGTAGGTTGTTGCATAGCCCAGAATGCCAAAAGTTCATCTTCAAGCATTGGTCAAATCACAATTTTCCAATAACTTATAGATCACTTTTCACATTAATGATACATCTGTATTTTCAAGTTAATTGTCTTGCAAATTTCTGCAATGTTTCTGATTGTTGATTGATTGAATTGGCTTATTTTACTTCGTATTTCTGCCACTTTTGACTAATCGCAAAGATGACGATGCTGAATTTGATGAATGGACACTCACAAATATCTGTACCAAGCTTCGGTCCGAGACGTATGGGATCATAGCATGTTGTGATAACTACTCCACTATAGAGGTTGCTTGAGTATTCATTCTGTGATGAAAATTGGTCTTTTCTGTCTTCATTTAGAAGCCGAGAAATAAAATTGAAGTTAAAAATATTTGGTTTATGGGAACCAGAAGTTAAAAAAATATTGGATATTGTTATTTTACTGATGCAAAATATTTATCTTTAAATGATAGTTCTGACTAGAATTTTAATTCCGAATTGTTGTTACAAATGACAGTATTTCCTTTAGAGGAAGGAACTGAAAGTTATTCCACTCCAACATGAGGGCATATTGCAGAACCTGTAATGGAATTCTTCTAAACTACAGACGAAGTGTATCTAAAAAAAAAGGATACATGTTATGAAAAAATGTTATTATCATAATATCCATTTCCATGTAATGTATGTGTACTTTTTGGACTTCAATGCTGACATGAATTTCTTGATTGTTTGGTTGATTTGGTGTTTTAAGTTCACTTTATGCACACTATGTCTAATCTGGACTTGACCTACTGTTTAAAGTGGATTTGAACCACTATGTGCTTCCACTGTGCCATCGGAGTAGCCCTCGGACATAAATTGTGCCTGAACACTTACTGGCATCATAACTGTATCAAAGTATGTTCATTTATATTTGTTTGGTTGTTATTGTTGCTCTAAACCCACTCTATACACAGACATGCACATCCACTGTGTAACGAACTAGACACCCCTTGATTGGAAGGTTCTCATTTATATTTCTTTCAGTGCAGGCTCAAACCGGCCAAACCGTCATAACAATTCTCTGGCGTGTTCTCATTTTTGTAATGTTACTGCATAAAAATGCCTGAACTTTAGCTTGTATCCATTTTGCACTTGCTCTTGTAAACTAGTCGTATCTCTTAGTTTTTTTATTTTTTTATTTTTTACTGGTTAATTAACTGAATAAATGTCATGGTCAATGTATTGTATTCCATTTCAGGTTAATTTAGGACTCTTTGCATGATCTGCAGAGAGTATCCTGCAAGGTATTTCAAGTTTAAAGAATAATGCATAATATTTCAGAATTAATATTATTAGAATGCAGACTTTCCAAGAATTTCAAGTAGATATGTACAAGGTTTTGATAAACTACAAACAAGCAAGTGTGCTATTTAATTAGTTTATTTGAGGTGAAAGGCTGAAGTCACCTCTTGATTCTTTTGTAATTAACAGGAATATTGCAAAACAGAAAAATACGTTACACCAGATTATACCTGAATTTACACATGGTAAATTTTAATAAATGGAAGTTATATACTTAAAGCCACATGCTAGATTTATAACATTTGAAATTTAATTTGGAATATTGCTGTGTAATACTGATAGTTGAACCTTTGTGTAGGTTTAAAAACCATGTAAGTTCAACATATATGTTATCCCTGTTAAATGCAGACAGAATCGAATTTTCAGATGACCATGATTCTGCAAAATGTTTTACAGCCTCTCATCAATTGGTAAAAGGGACGGATAGCGACTGGAGCATGATGTTGATAACATCGTTCAAATCCCATCTTCTTCATGACATAGGGTTACAAACAAGGGAGAGCTTTATTATAGCATGTAAAACAATATTATTTTATACACGTTTGATGTTATTTTAGAATTTAGTGATTTAGTTGTCAATATTTCATTTTCACTTGAGTTTTTTTAAGCTCTACCTGTTATTTGATATTAATGAATTCATATCCAGTAATTTTATGCAGATTTTCTTTCCTTATATTAATTCCTATAATTAATATATGTGGTCAGTTAATGAGAGGTAAAATAAATACATTTAAATATTTTGCCTGAAGCTAGTTTTTTTTAAGTAGAAACCTCTGAATTCTATTTTGAGGAAATGATTTACAAGCGAATATTGTTATATTTTTGAAGGGTCTTAATTCCAATAACCCCCTCAAATATGCCATGCATGAATACATACAATATAACCACAATGCAAAATACCCTTGCAGTAATGTAACTGAAATGTTATGAAACCTTATGGAAATGTCTCTCTAATGTCGATAATGTTGCAATGTACATGTTTCTGTAACATTATTAACGGTTTGTTATGTTCGCGGACATTTAAACATTACTGAAACTTACCCGAAACATTTCTGTAATGTTCTGCAACATTGCCCCAATGTTACAATGGTTCACGACTTATGTGTTGCTAATGTATCTGAAACCATGTTGTGCTGTATGGTATATAGGAAAAAACGGCCATTACTAGGAAAATAGTAACGGTTAGATTACAGGTCTCATATTTTAACATTAAAAGTGCAACCTTTTACTTTAAACAAGGCTCAAAATGGCAAATTTCCTAAATCGAGGTGCTCGGAATATTAAAGCGGTATAAAATATACCAGCAAAAGAATACGTAACTAAAATTCTACTTTACTGAAGAAGAGAAGACCCTGTCTACAAGAAGAGGAAGAGATGCAGAAGAATAAACGCAAAGTTACTTATCAGGTACCTTCCCTGGAAGAAAAATGAGAAGAAGAATGAAGAGAGAAACAAATCAAATCGCAAACTAAGAATTTTCTTCGGAATTGGGCGGTGTCCCAAGGCCAATGAAAATTAATGCTCTGCTATCGGCACAATTGATAAATGTTTAAACCAGCTTCGTTTTTATAATACGGTTTTCAAATATGAAACAGTATGCTAAACATACTAGAAGATGAAAGGAGGGGATGAAATTCACCCATACTTTAGTAATGTTAATAAAATAGCATTTAATTATTATAACGATAAAATCTTGCTAATTATCAGGTAAATCAATTAATCATCGTAATAAGCAATAATATGCATTGGATTGTGGCTGTTCACCGAGAGTTGGACGGCGGAGTGCGAAGGACTAGCCTGTTTCCCGAGAGAAGAGGCCGAGCCTCGGGTAAAGAAATATAAAAATACAACTTTATTACCAATGGTCAGATTCAACTGAAATTAAAGACAGCCCAGCAGCAGATTATCATCGACGAAATTCCCAAAGCAGAATTTGATAGGAGATAAATTAAGCCCGATATTAAAGGTTAAACAGCTAGACTGGGTAACAATAGCTACAGACTTCCTGGCACGGTCTTCGGAACGAACGTGCAGGTTACAATGGACCCAGTTTTAGGCTAACCTCTCTTCGAGGTGCTTTTTGAAAGGGTCAAAGAACTCCAATTACACGGGGGAAGATAGCAAGACAAGAGCCTACGACTTGAGGACAATTTAGCAACGCTTGGACAGAGAGGGTACAGTAACGAACCGTTTGAATAGCAAATAAATAGACGAGCAGAGAAGCGGAAGACACAGTATTATTCAGATTTTCTTCGACGCGCTATCAACCAGTTTTACTCAGATTTTCTTCGACGTGTTAGCATCGTCAATCTTTCGCGAACCATCCGCTTAAAGTATTCACTTTGTGTGTCGCACCGTTCCGTGTTGTGTTATTTCGCACGTGTCTGTGTACTATCAATATGGAGTAGAGACAGAGAAAGGCCCTGCTGGGGGGGCGTCCGACCCAGTTACCACCTAGGAAGATGCGGAGATCCTATCTTATCGCCCGGAAGCTACCTATTGACCACGCCACAAACATCCACGACTTCACCACGAGGACTTTAGCCTGAGCCGACAAAGGTAAGCCGGAATGGACGTGAAAATGATAAGCTTCGTTCGCCCCGTCGTGACATCCAATGAACTCGCTTTAATTACATAAAAAATCTCGAACAGACATTGCTTATTACGGTGATTAAATTGCATCAACTATAATTTTAACATGTAAAACCGTACAGCGTTCAATTATCCATTCATCCAAAGTATTTAATATTCAGATTGTACGACGCTATAAATTGTCAACATAATTATATATCAGTGATCCTCGTTAACCTCAAAATTAACAATATATAGATTAACATTCATTCAACAACAACAACATAAAAGGAGTAGTGTTTTTACAGTGCAGGTTAAGCTCCTACCGGAACAGTTTTTTTCCGTAAATGCAAAAGTAAATGTCAAATTAAGAACTGTTTAAATTAATGTAGCTAACTGTAAACATGCCGCCGAACTATTATTGTATTAATTACTAATGTATTTTGGATTGCCGAGAAATGAATGCGAGAGTGAAAGTATGAGTGAAAGGGGCAATGATGTAATGTTTATGCATGTGCTCTTTTATAGAAATTACAGTATATATATAGAACTAACCCTGTAGTGTGATTCGTTCTACCCTATGTAATCTCTTGGGCTCCAACTGATGGCACTTACCCTGGGACAAAAGGTAAATAGGTTGTTAATGATTGCCTTTTGTTTATGTGTTTAATTGTTTTGTGGGTTTGACCTTACCCTCGTAACGTAGAATCAGAATGACGTCAGGCACGTTAAATAAGTAGACGTCGCGTTACGTCATAAAAGATGGCGCCCGAACATGCGACATGTAGGTTCGATGTGTAATCCCGAACATTGTGACTTGTAGGTTCGATGAGTAATTCCGAACATGCGACATGTAGGTTCGACGAGTAATCCCGAACATGCGACAAGTAGGTTCGACGAGTAATCCCGAACATTCGACGTGTAGGTCCGAGTAGGCCCGAATATGCGATAGTTAGGCCCGAGTAGGCCCGAAGTTTAAATAAGTGTCGATAGTTGGAAGGAAGTTATTAATAGTCGCAAAAAATGAGTTTATTGTGCCATAATTATTCAGTTATAGAGCTATGTGCCTACATGCCTTCGACAGGAACCAAGAGATTGATAGAGGTAGAAAATCAAATATTAATCACTTATTGCAGTTAAAAAAATACCACGCAGGACACCTAGAGTATGAAGTGTTTAGTTCTTTGTGTTGCTATAATCAGTAATTTTCTAGTCTAGAGTATTTAAGTGTATTTACGCATAGTTAGCATGTGAATTGAGTATTTAATTGTTTGTGCAATATATATAGTGGGCGTGAAGTAACAATGGTTAAAGTAATTTACATAGCGAGAGATTTTGGATTGTTATGCGGCGATAAGGATAAAGCATCGATCAAGGATGGTAAGGGGGGAGACGCAAAACCCCGTAGGGTCTATTTATGAAAAAGAAAAGATAAATTTATATCTCGCTGCGAGAACGCATCGAATCCAAGGAAGAAGAGAGAGAGAATAACGACCGAGGAGAAGGGTAATGGAGAGAATAACTCGACAAAGGAAGAAGATTGAAGAAATGGACAATCTAAAGGAAGGAGAGGAAGTGACGTTACTGGAAGGCGACCAGGGAGGAGAAAGCAACCGTGCTCCGGAGAATACCGTTATCCCTGAAAGTGAGCAGCCAACGGCAGTGTTACCAACCCAAGGCACCATGGATGTTCAAGCGATAATGGCGCTCTTCACTACGATGATGAAGCAACAAGAAGAAGAGAAAGAACGTCGAAAAGAGGAGAAAGAAAGGAAGAGAAAATTGGAAGAAGAAGAGAAAGAGGAGAAGAGAAAATTGGAAGAACAAGAGAAAGAACGTCGAAAAGAGGAGAAAGAAAGGAAGAGGAAATTGGAAGAAGAAGAGAAAGAACGTCGAAAAGAGGAGAAAGAAAGGAAGAGAAAATTGGAAGAAGAAGAGAAAGAGGAGAAGAGAAAATTGGAAGAACAAGAGAAAGAACGTCGAAAAGAGGAGAAAGAAAGGAAGAGGAAATTGGAAGAAGAAGAGAAAGAAAAGCAAAAAGAATTGCGAAGAAGAGAGAAAGAACAACAACACCGAGAGATGATGGATCAGTTTCTACAAGCATTAAAAAAGAATGATGAGAAAATAGAAAAAGCCCAAGAAGAGTGTGTTGAAAGACATCGTGATAACTCGAAAGACATTGAGAACCTGGAAAAAACGGTGGAAACTGAAGTCAGGCAGATCCATGAACACCTGGCACACCTGGGAGAGAAGATAGAAGAAAAGAAGACTGACGTAGAAAAGAGAATAGAAGAGGAATTCCGAATGGTTGATCGTCGACTTGCAGCGGATTCCAGAATGGTGGAAGAAAGATTTGGACAAATCGAAACAAAGATGACCTCGGAAGAACAGCAATGGAGGAAGATAAAAAACATGACGCAAGACTTACGCCAAGACGTCACACGAATCAAAGAAACGATGCAGAGAGAGACTTCTTCAATCGTTATTACGTCACCACGAACGAGGAACGAGGAAGAACAGCGAGAATTAACGCCCCTGGCGACATTAGCGCAGCAAACATCTCGATCGGGGAGTCAGCCCACAGGCGATGACGTCATGGAGCGGGATAGCAGTTGCTCGCGAGTCCACTCCGTAGTACAGACCAGTGTAGCCACCTCGGAAATAGGCAGGCGTGCCATCTTCTCGAAGTTTTCACTGGACAACTTTATGATTTTCGACCAAGAGAAGACAGAAACTTTGCCATCCACGTTTCTTCAAGAATTCAAAAGAGATTGCATTTTATATGGGATTCACGAAGAGGATTACCTGAAGCTCATCCAGAAACTTCTTCGCGGTTCCGCACGCATTTGGTTAGACCACCAGGTACCAGCGTTCAAGACCTTTAGCTCCTTCGAAAAAGCTTTCATTGAACAATTTCAGTGCAGATCATTGGTAGAGAGGAAGGTTACCCAGTTAAGAAACAAGCGGTACGACGTCAACGGAAAGCTCACATACAAACAGTTTTTCTGGCAGAGGGTGAATGAATTCCGTTCGCTTAAGCCCGGAACCGAAGTGATAGAAATCCTCACGGCCATCAGAGCTATGTACCCGAGCTACGTACAGAGACAGCTTACAGGAGATGTGTTAGAAAATTTTGACCGAATGTCGCTTATCCTTGAAGACATGGATTTGCTGAAGGAGAACGAAAAACATCGATGGGAAGATCAATCAAGCAGAAGAGGGAATAATAATTTTGATAGGAAGAGAAGGGAAAATTTTCCACGAGTGCAAATGGCGACTACACGCAATACATACAATGGACGGCGACAACAATTCAATCGACAAGAACAATCGCAGTACAGTCCTCCAAGACAGCGAGACAAGGATGCCAAAGGCTCGAATCGAGGGAACTACCGTGGAGGCAGACAGAACACCAACGCAGGTTACCGAGGGCGTGGCGACATACGATTTTCAAACCGGGAGGAAGACAATCGTATGGAAGAAGGCAGAACACAAGCTATTCATTTAGTAAGAACCGCCTACAACAATGAGAAGCAAGAGACTGACGAACAATGGCCTCAACCATCAACGAGTAGGGGACTCAATCCCAACGCGACAGATTACCAGTCAGGTACTCGTTGGGATAACAGCCACGGCGCAAGAGCGGAAAACTAACACCCTCCGACGACAGCTCGGCTCGTGTCGGCGGAGAGAGTATTGAACATCTAAAGAGCCTTTAAACTTGTAAATTATTCCTCATACTAGTGTAAATAATTTAACACAATTATGATATTATTATTATTATTAATATTCTGAGAACTTATATATATATATACATATCTATATACCTATCAATATCTGAGCATATATCATGTTAGGTTAATGCCAACATTAATAACATATCATTTATATTCTTATTACCCAGAATAGATATTATTTAGTAAAGAAACATGTATTTTAAAAGGTTTGAATTGATGATAAGAAATATTTTATGTAGTAAGTCAATAATTTTGAACTATATCTCAGAGTGAATTTTCATCATAACTTAGAGTGTGAATGTAGTAAGTTTACATATGTATATGCATACATAATAGTATAATTCTCATAAGTGTTAGCAAGGTGTTTGTTAAATGACCAATGTTACAGAGTCAAGAACTGCAAATGAATGTTGAGTAATCCTGCAATTTTATGTTTGGTTAATGTTAAATATAATAATGTAAAATCAATTGAAAACTGCAATTTAGTCTATAGAGAAAGACGACTATATATTCCAGGGTTCGAGTCCCTATTCGAGCGCCTGTGTGTAATAATTAGGCAAGATTTAACGTTAATTATTAATTGTGTTTTGATGAATTTCTCCTTCGCATATACTCTTAAGCTCAGAAAAAATTCATGTGTAAGGAGAGGGGAATGTTATAACGATAAAATCTTGCTAATTATCAGGTAAATCAATTAATCATCGTAATAAGCAATAATATGCATTGGATTGTGGCTGTTCACCGAGAGTTGGACGGCGGAGTGCGAAGGACTAGCCTGTTTCCCGAGAGAAGAGGCCGAGCCTCGGGTAAAGAAATATAAAAATACAACTTTATTACCAATGGTCAGATTCAACTGAAATTAAAGACAGCCCAGCAGCAGATTATCATCGACGAAATTCCCAAAGCAGAATTTGATAGGAGATAAATTAAGCCCGATATTAAAGGTTAAACAGCTAGACTGGGTAACAATAGCTACAGACTTCCTGGCACGGTCTTCGGAACGAACGTGCAGGTTACAATGGACCCAGTTTTAGGCTAACCTCTCTTCGAGGTGCTTTTTGAAAGGGTCAAAGAACTCCAATTACACGGGGGAAGATAGCAAGACAAGAGCCTACGACTTGAGGACAATTTAGCAACGCTTGGACAGAGAGGGTACAGTAACGAACCGTTTGAATAGCAAATAAATAGACGAGCAGAGAAGCGGAAGACACAGTATTATTCAGATTTTCTTCGACGCGCTATCAACCAGTTTTACTCAGATTTTCTTCGACGTGTTAGCATCGTCAATCTTTCGCGAACCATCCGCTTAAAGTATTCACTTTGTGTGTCGCACCGTTCCGTGTTGTGTTATTTCGCACGTGTCTGTGTACTATCAATATGGAGTAGAGACAGAGAAAGGCCCTGCTGGGGGGGCGTCCGACCCAGTTACCACCTAGGAAGATGCGGAGATCCTATCTTATCGCCCGGAAGCTACCTATTGACCACGCCACAAACATCCACGACTTCACCACGAGGACTTTAGCCTGAGCCGACAAAGGTAAGCCGGAATGGACGTGAAAATGATAAGCTTCGTTCGCCCCGTCGTGACATCCAATGAACTCGCTTTAATTACATAAAAAATCTCGAACAGACATTGCTTATTACGGTGATTAAATTGCATCAACTATAATTTTAACATGTAAAACCGTACAGCGTTCAATTATCCATTCATCCAAAGTATTTAATATTCAGATTGTACGACGCTATAAATTGTCAACATAATTATATATCAGTGATCCTCGTTAACCTCAAAATTAACAATATATAGATTAACATTCATTCAACAACAACAACATAAAAGGAGTAGTGTTTTTACAGTGCAGGTTAAGCTCCTACCGGAACAGTTTTTTTCCGTAAATGCAAAAGTAAATGTCAAATTAAGAACTGTTTAAATTAATGTAGCTAACTGTAAACATGCCGCCGAACTATTATTGTATTAATTACTAATGTATTTTGGATTGCCGAGAAATGAATGCGAGAGTGAAAGTATGAGTGAAAGGGGCAATGATGTAATGTTTATGCATGTGCTCTTTTATAGAAATTACAGTATATATATAGAACTAACCCTGTAGTGTGATTCGTTCTACCCTATGTAATCTCTTGGGCTCCAACTGATGGCACTTACCCTGGGACAAAAGGTAAATAGGTTGTTAATGATTGCCTTTTGTTTATGTGTTTAATTGTTTTGTGGGTTTGACCTTACCCTCGTAACGTAGAATCAGAATGACGTCAGGCACGTTAAATAAGTAGACGTCGCGTTACGTCATAAAAGATGGCGCCCGAACATGCGACATGTAGGTTCGATGTGTAATCCCGAACATTGTGACTTGTAGGTTCGATGAGTAATTCCGAACATGCGACATGTAGGTTCGACGAGTAATCCCGAACATGCGACAAGTAGGTTCGACGAGTAATCCCGAACATTCGACGTGTAGGTCCGAGTAGGCCCGAATATGCGATAGTTAGGCCCGAGTAGGCCCGAAGTTTAAATAAGTGTCGATAGTTGGAAGGAAGTTATTAATAGTCGCAAAAAATGAGTTTATTGTGCCATAATTATTCAGTTATAGAGCTATGTGCCTACATGCCTTCGACAGGAACCAAGAGATTGATAGAGGTAGAAAATCAAATATTAATCACTTATTGCAGTTAAAAAAATACCACGCAGGACACCTAGAGTATGAAGTGTTTAGTTCTTTGTGTTGCTATAATCAGTAATTTTCTAGTCTAGAGTATTTAAGTGTATTTACGCATAGTTAGCATGTGAATTGAGTATTTAATTGTTTGTGCAATATATATAGTGGGCGTGAAGTAACAATGGTTAAAGTAATTTACATAGCGAGAGATTTTGGATTGTTATGCGGCGATAAGGATAAAGCATCGATCAAGGATGGTAAGGGGGGAGACGCAAAACCCCGTAGGGTCTATTTATGAAAAAGAAAAGATAAATTTATATCTCGCTGCGAGAACGCATCGAATCCAAGGAAGAAGAGAGAGAGAATAACGACCGAGGAGAAGGGTAATGGAGAGAATAACTCGACAAAGGAAGAAGATTGAAGAAATGGACAATCTAAAGGAAGGAGAGGAAGTGACGTTACTGGAAGGCGACCAGGGAGGAGAAAGCAACCGTGCTCCGGAGAATACCGTTATCCCTGAAAGTGAGCAGCCAACGGCAGTGTTACCAACCCAAGGCACCATGGATGTTCAAGCGATAATGGCGCTCTTCACTACGATGATGAAGCAACAAGAAGAAGAGAAAGAACGTCGAAAAGAGGAGAAAGAAAGGAAGAGAAAATTGGAAGAAGAAGAGAAAGAGGAGAAGAGAAAATTGGAAGAACAAGAGAAAGAACGTCGAAAAGAGGAGAAAGAAAGGAAGAGGAAATTGGAAGAAGAAGAGAAAGAACGTCGAAAAGAGGAGAAAGAAAGGAAGAGAAAATTGGAAGAAGAAGAGAAAGAGGAGAAGAGAAAATTGGAAGAACAAGAGAAAGAACGTCGAAAAGAGGAGAAAGAAAGGAAGAGGAAATTGGAAGAAGAAGAGAAAGAAAAGCAAAAAGAATTGCGAAGAAGAGAGAAAGAACAACAACACCGAGAGATGATGGATCAGTTTCTACAAGCATTAAAAAAGAATGATGAGAAAATAGAAAAAGCCCAAGAAGAGTGTGTTGAAAGACATCGTGATAACTCGAAAGACATTGAGAACCTGGAAAAAACGGTGGAAACTGAAGTCAGGCAGATCCATGAACACCTGGCACACCTGGGAGAGAAGATAGAAGAAAAGAAGACTGACGTAGAAAAGAGAATAGAAGAGGAATTCCGAATGGTTGATCGTCGACTTGCAGCGGATTCCAGAATGGTGGAAGAAAGATTTGGACAAATCGAAACAAAGATGACCTCGGAAGAACAGCAATGGAGGAAGATAAAAAACATGACGCAAGACTTACGCCAAGACGTCACACGAATCAAAGAAACGATGCAGAGAGAGACTTCTTCAATCGTTATTACGTCACCACGAACGAGGAACGAGGAAGAACAGCGAGAATTAACGCCCCTGGCGACATTAGCGCAGCAAACATCTCGATCGGGGAGTCAGCCCACAGGCGATGACGTCATGGAGCGGGATAGCAGTTGCTCGCGAGTCCACTCCGTAGTACAGACCAGTGTAGCCACCTCGGAAATAGGCAGGCGTGCCATCTTCTCGAAGTTTTCACTGGACAACTTTATGATTTTCGACCAAGAGAAGACAGAAACTTTGCCATCCACGTTTCTTCAAGAATTCAAAAGAGATTGCATTTTATATGGGATTCACGAAGAGGATTACCTGAAGCTCATCCAGAAACTTCTTCGCGGTTCCGCACGCATTTGGTTAGACCACCAGGTACCAGCGTTCAAGACCTTTAGCTCCTTCGAAAAAGCTTTCATTGAACAATTTCAGTGCAGATCATTGGTAGAGAGGAAGGTTACCCAGTTAAGAAACAAGCGGTACGACGTCAACGGAAAGCTCACATACAAACAGTTTTTCTGGCAGAGGGTGAATGAATTCCGTTCGCTTAAGCCCGGAACCGAAGTGATAGAAATCCTCACGGCCATCAGAGCTATGTACCCGAGCTACGTACAGAGACAGCTTACAGGAGATGTGTTAGAAAATTTTGACCGAATGTCGCTTATCCTTGAAGACATGGATTTGCTGAAGGAGAACGAAAAACATCGATGGGAAGATCAATCAAGCAGAAGAGGGAATAATAATTTTGATAGGAAGAGAAGGGAAAATTTTCCACGAGTGCAAATGGCGACTACACGCAATACATACAATGGACGGCGACAACAATTCAATCGACAAGAACAATCGCAGTACAGTCCTCCAAGACAGCGAGACAAGGATGCCAAAGGCTCGAATCGAGGGAACTACCGTGGAGGCAGACAGAACACCAACGCAGGTTACCGAGGGCGTGGCGACATACGATTTTCAAACCGGGAGGAAGACAATCGTATGGAAGAAGGCAGAACACAAGCTATTCATTTAGTAAGAACCGCCTACAACAATGAGAAGCAAGAGACTGACGAACAATGGCCTCAACCATCAACGAGTAGGGGACTCAATCCCAACGCGACAGATTACCAGTCAGGTACTCGTTGGGATAACAGCCACGGCGCAAGAGCGGAAAACTAACACCCTCCGACGACAGCTCGGCTCGTGTCGGCGGAGAGAGTATTGAACATCTAAAGAGCCTTTAAACTTGTAAATTATTCCTCATACTAGTGTAAATAATTTAACACAATTATGATATTATTATTATTATTAATATTCTGAGAACTTATATATATATATACATATCTATATACCTATCAATATCTGAGCATATATCATGTTAGGTTAATGCCAACATTAATAACATATCATTTATATTCTTATTACCCAGAATAGATATTATTTAGTAAAGAAACATGTATTTTAAAAGGTTTGAATTGATGATAAGAAATATTTTATGTAGTAAGTCAATAATTTTGAACTATATCTCAGAGTGAATTTTCATCATAACTTAGAGTGTGAATGTAGTAAGTTTACATATGTATATGCATACATAATAGTATAATTCTCATAAGTGTTAGCAAGGTGTTTGTTAAATGACCAATGTTACAGAGTCAAGAACTGCAAATGAATGTTGAGTAATCCTGCAATTTTATGTTTGGTTAATGTTAAATATAATAATGTAAAATCAATTGAAAACTGCAATTTAGTCTATAGAGAAAGACGACTATATATTCCAGGGTTCGAGTCCCTATTCGAGCGCCTGTGTGTAATAATTAGGCAAGATTTAACGTTAATTATTAATTGTGTTTTGATGAATTTCTCCTTCGCATATACTCTTAAGCTCAGAAAAAATTCATGTGTAAGGAGAGGGGAATGTTATAACGATAAAATCTTGCTAATTATCAGGTAAATCAATTAATCATCGTAATAAGCAATAATATGCATTGGATTGTGGCTGTTCACCGAGAGTTGGACGGCGGAGTGCGAAGGACTAGCCTGTTTCCCGAGAGAAGAGGCCGAGCCTCGGGTAAAGAAATATAAAAATACAACTTTATTACCAATGGTCAGATTCAACTGAAATTAAAGACAGCCCAGCAGCAGATTATCATCGACGAAATTCCCAAAGCAGAATTTGATAGGAGATAAATTAAGCCCGATATTAAAGGTTAAACAGCTAGACTGGGTAACAATAGCTACAGACTTCCTGGCACGGTCTTCGGAACGAACGTGCAGGTTACAATGGACCCAGTTTTAGGCTAACCTCTCTTCGAGGTGCTTTTTGAAAGGGTCAAAGAACTCCAATTACACGGGGGAAGATAGCAAGACAAGAGCCTACGACTTGAGGACAATTTAGCAACGCTTGGACAGAGAGGGTACAGTAACGAACCGTTTGAATAGCAAATAAATAGACGAGCAGAGAAGCGGAAGACACAGTATTATTCAGATTTTCTTCGACGCGCTATCAACCAGTTTT
Source organism: Lepisma saccharinum (assembly GCF_977018435.1). Classification (NCBI taxonomy): domain Eukaryota; kingdom Metazoa; phylum Arthropoda; class Insecta; order Zygentoma; family Lepismatidae; genus Lepisma; species Lepisma saccharinum. The sequence continues at coordinate 67,881,631 of NC_139246.1, read as the reverse complement.
ACTCAGATTTTCTTCGACGTGTTAGCATCGTCAATCTTTCGCGAACCATCCGCTTAAAGTATTCACTTTGTGTGTCGCACCGTTCCGTGTTGTGTTATTTCGCACGTGTCTGTGTACTATCAATATGGAGTAGAGACAGAGAAAGGCCCTGCTGGGGGGGCGTCCGACCCAGTTACCACCTAGGAAGATGCGGAGATCCTATCTTATCGCCCGGAAGCTACCTATTGACCACGCCACAAACATCCACGACTTCACCACGAGGACTTTAGCCTGAGCCGACAAAGGTAAGCCGGAATGGACGTGAAAATGATAAGCTTCGTTCGCCCCGTCGTGACATCCAATGAACTCGCTTTAATTACATAAAAAATCTCGAACAGACATTGCTTATTACGGTGATTAAATTGCATCAACTATAATTTTAACATGTAAAACCGTACAGCGTTCAATTATCCATTCATACAAAGTATTTAATATTCAGATTGTACGACGCTATAAATTGTCAACATAATTATATATCAGTGATCCTCGTTAACCTCAAAATTAACAATATATAGATTAACATTCATTCAACAACAACAACATAAAAGGAGTAGTGTTTTTACAGTGCAGGTTAAGCTCCTACCGGAACAGTTTTTTTCCGTAAATGCAAAAGTAAATGTCAAATTAAGAACTGTTTAAATTAATGTAGCTAACTGTAAACATGCCGCCGAACTATTATTGTATTAATTACTAATGTATTTTGGATTGCCGAGAAATGAATGCGAGAGTGAAAGTATGAGTGAAAGGGGCAATGATGTAATGTTTATGCATGTGCTCTTTTATAGAAATTACAGTATATATATAGAACTAACCCTGTAGTGTGATTCGTTCTACCCTATGTAATCTCTTGGGCTCCAACTGATGGCACTTACCCTGGGACAAAAGGTAAATAGGTTGTTAATGATTGCCTTTTGTTTATGTGTTTAATTGTTTTGTGGGTTTGACCTTACCCTCGTAACGTAGAATCAGAATGACGTCAGGCACGTTAAATAAGTAGACGTCACGTTACGTCACATTATAACATATTTTTTTCTATTCCAAGTGGGCGAACTCGAATGATAATTATTTCTTTTTCAGATAACCTCGTACCAGCACCTTATTAGTGTAAGTTAACATAATACTTGACCCCATTTCAATGTTGTTTATGTTCATAAGGAGCAAATAAATTAACTTGAACGAAATCCACATAGACGCTCCCATTACATAATGCACTCGAATAACTTTGGTAATAACTGAAACAGCGTTATTACTAAGTAACAATGCAAATTATGGAAATCTCATTGATTTGTGTTGTAGATTTGAAGCCTTATCTCTTGTAGACCTGACAAGATAAACCTTTAGTTATCCAAATATGTTGATAAGTTGATAAGAAAAACCTTTAGTTATCCAAATAATATAGTTACGTTTTGAATTTTAGCCATTTTCATTATTTGCATTTTTATAATTATTATAAAATGGTATATTCATTTTAAAAGCACTAGGCATGTCTTTAGAAAAAACTCATTAACAACAAATATATTTAACCAACTTAAATAATGATCTCGAGCTAATATATCATTTTTGGGAAAACATAAAGCAATACCGGAAAATACAACCCACTTTTATATTAATGAACTTTTGACCCATCTCCCATACTGCCTCGAATGGAAGAACACGCGCCAAACATAATAGCCATTAATGTAACAAGCTCCGAGCTAACTGCGCGCTAAAATTTTCAAGAATTTCATTTTTTTTTCTTCCATGTACCGTCAAACGAGGAACCGCATGTGATTGAAGCTATCAATAACAGCTCCAACCAGTAATGCTGAAGAGAAACCTTGTTAATTACAATTATTACAACGATCTGTAAGTGAAATGCAAATTTTCCGCTCCAAGCTCTCTCACCCATGCATAGTCGACCGTCTGGTAATCTTAAGTGAACCTTCGACACGGTACGAGCGATGGCCAGCAGCAACTTCGTTGGAATCAAAGTTTTAACCTCACAACTTAAAAAGAGAGGTTAACAGCGTCAGAAGTATGAACACCTCTGGGAGCAAAGCCACTGCGCTAATCACTTCGGTCACGTTCGTGCATCTTCGGACCCAACCACGATTTTCCTCTTGCACAGGCAAGGCACGTTAGCCCGAATCAAGAATTTGCAACGTTAGACTAACACCTCGCGCTCCCTTCTCTTATCGAATTACTCCTCGACAAGCAACCACGGAAAGAAAACTTCAATGACAGCACATTCTTTAATCAACACAAGGGTGCCAAACCTCACAAATAATGAGAGTTCAGTGTTACAATTCCGAGAAACGTCATCATGAAGAGAAATTGTATCAAGCAAAGAAACACTATTAGAATTAACTAACTTAAGCGAGTTTTTAACAGACAAAACAATAGCATTTGAAGATTGAAGCGTAATTTGGAACTCTAGTATGATTTGAATACAAGCATATCAGACAATGAGAAAAACTAATCCCAGAATCAAGTACAGATTTCTAAAAACATTAAGGGCAATTACGCTGTAAATGTATGGGAATTACAAATCTATTTATTAATTCTATAATATAACACATGGGGACAAAACGAGGACAGGTAGAAGAGGGAGAAGGAAGGATGGAACAGAGAACACTGTAAGCTACGCGTCGTGATTCCGTGCGGCCTGCTTGTCCGAATCGAATAACCGATGCAAAAGACTAAACGAGTTCGTATTTGAGAGATAGTGTGATAAGGTCCCATCTGCTGCAGCCTGACTAAGCATTTCCGTTGTTTGGTGTAGTCACTTCAGGCTACTGGCGTACGCAGAAGGGGTGGGGGGATAATTTTGCTCCAGCCGCCAATATTTTTATAAGATAATCAAATGAAAGCAGAAAAGTCGGGAGACCACCCATTAAAGTATTCCTCGATAGCCATTGTTGATTTTGAATAACTTTTACAACGACGGTTTAAAATCGTATTTGGAGCTCATATCTGATAAAAAAAACAAACAACAACGGCACATTATCGAAATTGACTTACATCGATAGTAGTGTAAACTTATTGTTTCTACGCCAGACTTTGTAGGTATGCACTTGGAGCCTTTTTATCAATTGAATATCAGTTTTTGACATATTTTGACAATTTTTTGTCGATGTTTTATCGTTTAAGCGATGTTTTAGTAAAATTTCCCTTTTTTCACTCATACTTGGTAGGTATATCACGATCTTACACTAAACTACACGAGAGCCTCTACGTGCTTTGACCTACTTTAATTAGTAGTGGAAGAAACCCGGTTCACAAACCGAAAGTGAGGCTCGAAGTGAGGCTCGGTGAGGCTCGCCTTAATGGTTTTCTCTTGTAAGGCATAAGCCTCATTTTCTCGCAGTGTTGCCAACACCTCACTCGATCACAATCTTACGTGATATAACTTAACCTATCTTACGATTTTTTTACGATCTTCAGTGATATAACTTAACCTATCATTTTTTATTTTTTTTATTTGCACACCGAACTAACTTACATTATATTTTATATAAACTAAAAAAAAATGTGTTGATTTTTTTTTTTAGTATGTGGCAATTTTTTTTTAGGAATTTTTTAAAACTGCTCCGTGACCCTCTCGTTCTTCACGTCGTGGATGAAGGACTTCTCGGCGACCAGGATGACGCTGCATAGAGTATCGTGGAACTCGCAGACGACGTTGATGTTGGTTCGATCGTTGACCACCGCCTGCTTCCGCTTCGTCGTGTTGATGACGAACATGGGCCTGTGGGTTTTGAATTCGCTGGGCGTGTAGTACATGTCCACGCTTCCCTCGGTCACGCGCTTGTAAGCAGAGAACGCTTCGTAAAGTTTGAAGTAATCATCTTTGGTCATGTCGAGGTTGTAATTCTCGCGCGGGAACACTTCGTTCCTACCGTTCTTCAGATAAACGTTCTTGATCTTGCAGTCGTCGAACTTGCTGTAATCTTTTTCCTGATTCTTGTCCCTCCCGGTCTGAAAGAGCACAATGACGAAATATGGCATGTCGAACTGTATGTTGTTGAACTGCGTCGTCACGTCGAATTCCATGTGACTTCCCGACGCTAATTTCTGCACGCACTGGTAACCGTGAAAGTGAATGGGCACCTGTGGACTTTTCAAGATCTCCTCTTTGTACTTGAGGGCGTAGTTCGTTTCGTATTTAGTAGTGTAATTGATGCTATTATAAACCCGAGAAATGATGAGCCCCCCTCAGGCTGATTTGGCTACACTTAAAACTAGCTCAAGATGTGCATATGAGCTTATTGTTCAAGTGTGGTACTCTTTCTAATCCAAGATTTTTGTAAAAATGCCCTCGGGAATTTCCCGTGAAATGATGAACCCACTCAGATTGATTTGCCTACACTTACAAAAGCTACATCTGTGAGATTGTTGTCCATAAGCTTGTTAAAAATAAGCCCCTCTTGATATTGTTTTGGCCACACTTAAAACTAAGCCAAAAAGCCACCCACATACACCCACACCCACCCACACATATTTACTTCCGGTCCACTTCCGGTCCACTTCCGGTTATACAGTGTAACTTAGAATAAACAAGATTAGACAAGACAGGACAAGAATAGACAAGATTCAACAAGGCAGGACACAATATTACAGGTTAGAACCAGTCCAGACAAGATTCAACAAGACAGGACAAGAATAGACAAAATTGGACAAGACAGGGCAAGAATAGACAAGATTCAACAAGACAGGACAAGAAACGACAAGATTCAACAAGACAGGACAAGAATAGACAAGATTCAACAATGCAGGACACAATATTACAGGTTAGGACAAATCCAAATAAGATTGGACAAGACAGGACAAGAATAAACAAGATTGGACAATTAATAAACAGAAATTTTGATTAGCTAAAACAAACAAAGGTTTGATTGGCTAAAGCAAGCAAGGTTTTGATTGGTCCGATAAAACTATATAAATCAGTGCACAGTGCTGTTTGTTACCATTGCTGGATTGGCAGTGGAACCCACAAGTGGGGGGCAGAATCTGAACAGGCTCTACCAGATTGTAGGAGACTTGAAGCATACAGTCTGGTAGAATAACCCAAGTAAGATCATAGGGACAGTATACACTGGTGCAGTAAAAGCCAATTTTTGGCAGAGGGGCCAAAGTGGTTCCTAAATACAAAATAATTAATATCTCAAGAACTAATTGACATAGAGCTATGCAGTTTTTTTGTCTGCCTGGTACTCAAGTGCTCTATCATTGTAGACTATAGTCGAGAGTCCCAACTCAATTTTCTTCTCTGATTCTTGTTGTTCTATAGCTGGTCTAGGAGGTTTTTAAGTGCTAAAGGTGTGTGAATATAAAGCTCTGTTCTTAAATATTGTATATTAATAATTTATTGCCTGAAATTATACAATTTGAAAAAGAAACCTATAAAAATAAACTTATACCCCAGTATAAACTCTATTTCATGATATTTGTTGTTTTTTCTATAATTTTTACTAACATAAAATTATAACAATTTTTGTTAAGTGTGAGTTATTCCAACAAATTTTTCTAATTGTATATAAATAAACAATAGGTAAAAAAAATGAGTAACAAAAGAATTAGATCAAACCAAAAACAAGAAATCTTGTATAGAAATGAATATACTACAACAGACATAGATGATGATCTCTCAGATATTCCAAATTTTCTGGCTAAACTGAAGCAAAAAATTATAGATGCAATTCAAAGCATGCTTTTGAAATGTTCCCTCAAAATATACTTCACTCTATCCTCACTGTATATAAGTCCTCGTGGTGAACAAGAACAATATTCTCATTGTACCCGTGTGTCAATTTTATACCGTGATGATATCACTTGTTTGAATGATATTTATGATAAAATGTGTGAAACACTTAAACTAAAACAACAAGAATTTGAAGGCAGAGGTTCAGGATGGCGATTGTGTAATACTGATCATAAACTTGAAATTAAATTAGCTCGATATACTCCCCTTGGTGGTGGGTCTAGTTATATTGAGCTGCCCAAAAAGATTAGAAACAAACATGCTGTGATAAATATTCAAAATGAAGATGATATGTGTTTTCTTTGGTGTATTATAGCACATTTTTATCCAGCACCAAATAATAAACACCGTGTCTCTCACTATATGAAATATTTTGATGAGTTTGAAAAATAATGTTTGGTATCCAATATCCAGTAGGTATTTCAGCTATCCAGCAATTTGAAAAACAATATGAACAGCACCACAATCAACCATTAGCTGTGTTTGTTTATGGCTATGATGAAAAATTCCACATTAATGTACTTAGACACCATCAACCAGCTAATGATGCACATATTATTAGATTGCTGTATGTTTCTGAGGGAAATCAAAAGCATTATTGTTTGATACAGGATCTCCCAAAATTAGTGAGAAACCAAATAACATTATATCATAATAGAATTACCATATGTGATTGTTGCCTATCATTATTTCATGGCACAAGTATGAAAACAAGAGAAGAACAATTAAAGGAACATATTGAAAAATGTTACCTCTACCCTTGTGTGACTTATAAATTTCCACTCAAAACTATAAAATTCAAAAAATTTAAATCACTAGTGCAGCATCCATTTGTGATCTATGCTGATTTTGAGACAATACAGAAACCAATGGCAGTATGCCTCCCAGATTCAAATTCATCATACACAACACATATTGCTAAACATGTCGCTTGTGGTTTTGCTCTGAAATTGGTAAACACATATCACACAAACAGTCCACCCCCTTATATTTATCGAGGTGAAAATACAGCCCCAAAATTTATCCAAACTCTTCGAGAGTGGGTGGAAACACTTGCTCCAATTCTACATAACACAAAACCGATGAATGATCTTATACCAGAGCAACAAGACCAACATAATAATGCAACACAGTGTGCATACTCTAACAATAAGTTTGATTCACATTGCCCAAAAATTCAACATCACAATCACTATAGTGGGGATTTCAATGCCAGTATTTGCAATCCATGTAACTTGAAAATACAGAGATACAAATTTATTCCAGTATTTATTCACAATTTGCAAAATTTTGATGCACACTTGTTTATCTCAGAATTGGGATATGATGCAGAGGATATTAATATTATACCACGCAGTAAAGACAAATATATCACCATGGAGAAAACTATTAGATTAAAAATGGAAAAATTGTTTCTCTCAGGTTTCTTGATTCATACCAATTTCTATCTAGTAGCTTGGCAACTCTGGTGAAACAATTAACCGATAGTGAATTTGTTCACACGAAGAAATATTTTGGTGATGATAACATGACATTGCTGAGAAGAAAGGGTGTCTACCCTTATCAATACATGGATAATTTTGATAAATTTAATGAGACACAGTTACCACCACGAGAACAATTTTATAATCATCTTCAAGATGAGGAGTGTAGTGAGGAAGATTATCAATATGCCCAGAAAATTTGGAATACACTAGATTGTAGAACAATGGGAGATTATCATGACAAATATTTGATTCTGGATACCCTCCTATTATCTGATGTGTTCGAGGCTTTTAGAAGTAGGTGTTTTCACATATATCAACTAGATCCTGTATATTATTACACAACACCTGGTCTATCCTGGCAGGCTATGTTTAAGTATACAGGAGTTGAAATTGGTCTTGTTGACAATATTGAGCAGTTCATGTTTATTGAGTCTGGTAAACGTGGTGGTATAGTACAGTGTCCTTTGAGGTATGCAAGAGCCAACCATAAATATCTAGCTGATTACAATCCTGGCAAATCTTCTACATACATACTATACATTGACATGAACAATTTATATGGTTATGTCATGACCCAATCACTCCCAATTGGGAACTATCAATGGATGACTAATGCAGAACTTGAAAACCAGGATTTTCTAAATTGGGGTGAAGATCATCCAGTGGGTTGTCTATTAGAAGTTGATTTAGAATATCCATCTGATCTTCATGATGAACACCATGGATTTGCTATGGTTCCAGTTTCTCAGAAGATTCCAGGTACAGGGGAAACAAAATTGGTGTTATCTTTTGAAAACAAATATAATTATGTGCTTCATTATCGACTGTTACAATATTATGTCAAGCATGGTTTGAAACTCACCAAAATCCACATGGGATTGAAATTTGAGCAACAAAAATGGTTAGCCCCTTATATTCAAGAAAATACAAATCGTCGCATACAGACAAATTCCAAGGTTGAGAAAAATTTGTATAAATTAATAAACAACTCTATTTATGGGAAATGTTTAGAGGATAAAAGAAATAGGGTGAGATGCTCTTTGGTGTCTGATCCTAAAAAAATCCAGAAGCTTATTAATGACCCCACATACAAGAGCTTTAACAGCATCACTGATGATCTAACTCTTATTGAGAGGAACCCTGTCAGTGTAATATGTGATGCACCAATAGCTGTGGGTGTTGCAGTTCTAGAATTAGCTAAATTGGAGATGTATAAGTTCCATTATGATGTTATGAGGCCCAAAAATAATATTCAGATAGCCTACATGGATACTGATGCTTTTGTATATGTAATAAAAATAGATGATTTATACAGTGATCTATTTTCTATGAGAGAACATTTTGATTTTAGTAACTATCCAAAAGATCATCCACTGTACAGTGTTGAAAATCAGATGATCCCAGGAAAAATGAAAGATGAGGTGGAAGGGTCCATAATATCAGAATTTGCTGGCCTGAGGCCAAAAATGTACTGCCTAAAGATAGATGGCAAAAATGAAATAAAAAAGGCCAAGGGTGTGAGTCTAAGCTGTACTGCTAAACTCACAATAGAAGATTTCAAACAGTGCCTATTGAAAAATGAAACCTTATTAATGTCAGCTCATCATCTTACTAGTAGATTGGATGGTGTCCATACCACTATAAAAAACAAAATAGCACTCAATGGCAATGATAAGAAATTGCAAATATTAGATTGCAATGTTCATACAAGAGAGTATGGACACTATAATACAAGCAAATCTTGCAACAAATGTTCATCATAGATAGATGTAACTTAAAAATTGTTAAATCTCCATCCCTAATTGAGCTAGGAGGATGGTTGAAAACTTGTTAAACATATAGAAATTAAAATTGTTCTATTATTCTTTCATTCTTTACATCATATATGTATGACTTCTCTACAATTAAAATTGCACTGCATGTAGTGTTCTCTGGTAGTGCATCATGAAATTCACATACTATTTTAATATTAGTTCTATCATTTATAACTACTAATTTTCTTTTTGAAGCATTTATTAGAAACATTGGCCTATGAGCTATGAATTCATCTGGATCATAATACATATTCATATTTCCTTCAGTAACTCTCTTAAAAGCAGAGTATCCTTCATACAATTTTAAATAATCTCGATTTGCTATGTTCAAATTGTAATTTTCACGGGGGAACACTTCATTTCTACCATTCTTTAAATATATGTTTTTAATTTTACAGTCATCAAACTGGCTGCTGTCTTTTTCATGATTGTCATCTCTTGCTGTTTGGAACAGTACAGCTACAAACTCTGGCATGTCATATCTTAAAGATTGAAACTGTGTTGTAATATCATATTAAAAAAACTTGCCTTCCACAGCTTTAGATATGCACTGGTAAGTATAAAAAACTAAAGGAATTTTTGGATTCTTCAAGATGTTGGATTTATACTTGAGAGAATAATTTGCTTCATATTCAACAATTTTCATTCTTAGTTCCATGGACTGTATAACACATTTTGCAGCCTCTGGCAAGCTAGCATCATTTGCTGTACCATCTGAATTTAAAGTTTTGTACCTCATGATGGCATTGTTATCATTGGGTGCTCTACGAAATATGATGCTAAGACCTCCTTTCCACATGATATCTTTGTAATCACTAAAGAATCCAAATAGCAATCTCATAGGGAACAACACTGTGTGAGATTTTGTTTGAATTTTTGTACCTGCTTCGAATCCAGCAGCTTTGTAGTAAGCACTTTCTGCTTTAGATAGTTTCAAAGTTCCTATTGTAGTGGATGTAATACCAGGGTAATCAATTCTGTCTATGACTGTGCCATGCTTCTTAACTTCAACTTGTGAGAACAAGAAGGGTACAAAGTTATTTATAAGTTTCACATTAGCAGTAGGAGGAAATTCTTCACCAGTGCTCTTCTTAACAATATCAAATTTTATATACAAATCTGATCTGTGTGGATGAATAAACCCATCTCCTGCTGTGATTTCAAACTCGATCTCTTTGTTGTGTTCATTGAGGTTTGCAAAGGTCCTCCTGTTTGGAGGGAAGGACTGTAATTCATAACTCTCGATATTTTCCATTTTGGGTATTTATTTATATATTTATTTATTAAATATTTATTTCAATTACTGCAGTGGTATTGGCACCAGCAAAATTAACTATCTCATTCTTCTCATTTGTAATTGTTATCTCTATGTAATTAACTTTGTCATGTGAAACTGGAAAATAGATTGGTGGGATGGGGAAATAGAAAATTGGCTCCATGAATTCAGAATTTGGTTTGAATGTAGCTATGATGCCTGTTTCCTTGTGTCTACCAACTGAATTTTCTTCAGCTTTGATAATCATCCCTTTAGCAATGTTGCCGTGAATGTTCAATGTCTCTATAGCCAAGAATTTTGGTATGAATTTACATATGTGTCTAATACCTGGTTCTAGTTTGGTGTTGTTGGGAAATCCTAAAATCTCACCCATGCTAGACAGGTCTACCGTTTCTTGCGCAGACACAATCTCCACTCTGTGTGTTACAGAATTCTGAGATAGGAGTACACTGTTGCCAAGTTCTGATTGTAAAGTAGATAACTTATACTGTCCAGGGCGAATAACAATTTTCTCATTGCCTACAACTATAGAATTATTATAATTTGTTACATTTGGAATAAGATACATGCTGTAGAAAGCTCTGAGAGCTATGGATTTTGGATATATGATATCATCATGGAGATGTAGTTTCAAGATCGATGTCTCACTAGAAAGATGAAAAATTCCCATGCTTAATGTACCACACAGCTTTTGAAAATCTTCTAATTTGATGTTATGTATTTTTTTCAAAATTCTGAGTATGGTAGCACAAACATGACCACATATAATTGGATTGAAATTTTGTATACGCTCATCATTGTAATAAATGTTTACATGTTTTAAATAATTAATTAATTCTGTAGGGGGCACCCCACCAAAGGAGTCAAATATGTAAGCATTGTTATTCTGTTTATAATAGCATATCCAGTGTGTACCAATATTTTTGGACATATCCAAGTTAACCACACCACATTCTCGAGCCCCCCAAGAGGGGGGGAACTATTTTTAGGGAGAGCGTCACTCATGAAAACACCTCTGAAATACTTAATTTTAAATATTTTAACTAAAGATTCAATATCTTGGTTGGAGAGTGCTTCTTCTTTTTTTTTAATTTTCTGAGAGCTCTGGATTTCATACCACTGAGTACCCTAGACTTTACACCACTACCCCCTCGTAGGGGGCTCTCCATAGCTAGATTAAGTATTTTCTGTTCTGCTAGTTGTGCTTTATTCTTTTTTGAATCTATTACAGTTTTGGCAATAGCAGCGCTCCCGCCAGCCAAGCTCCCGATAGCCCCTAGAGCAGCTAAGATGGCAGGGATGCTAAATATGAACCCACCACTATGTGATTTTTTTCTTCTATTTTGCAACCTTTTTAATTGTGATGTGCTAAGTAATAATTTCATTCCATTCCCTTTGGCTATACATTGTCTCTTCTTCTCTTGTTGTTTTTTAGTTAAAATTGGATTAATTTGTAAATTTTTAAGATTATGATATGGAATCTGGTAGACAACACCTTTAGGTTTCATGTTGTTTATTATTATTATTTAAGGGTATTTATATATATTTATATTACAAACCCCACCCTAACTTTTGTTTTGTATTCATAGCAATTGTTGTACCCAATGCAGTTATTTTTTCACCCAACGAAGCATCTGTGCTGGTTAATCTTCCAAATGCTGCTTCTTTTAATTTTTGATCAGCCACATGTCGAGTATCAAGATCTGCATGTCTGTTGTAAGCAATGTCATGTTCCTTGCAGGCTGCATCGAGAGGATTAACTGCCTTGTCTCCCCTCTTCAATCGCTTGTCAAGTTTGGTACCTGGACCACAGTACTGATAGCCAGGAACATGTACCTCAAATGGCAGTTTATTAATAATATCATTAACTAAGCCTTTACCCTCTGCCATGTTCCAGAATTTAGGTGGTAGAGTATTGATAATTTTAATCAAGTATCCTATGCCTTTAGGATCATTTGCAATAAAAGTAGCTAGCTTGTTACTAATCATATCTACAATACCCATCTTCTCATTGTAAAAATTGTTGTTTCCAGCATTCTCTTCCCCTGCTATCACCAACAGCCTGTCTATAAGTTTTCTTACATCATTAATCCACACAAACTCTTTAGCTAAAGTGTTGTATTGCTTGATACCACTTCCAGTCTTGAGTTGGTTCCAGATGGGTTTGATAAGATTCTTGTACTTGTCTCCACTACTTGATTTAACTCTGTTCTGACTAGCATCGTTGTTTTGATACAAGGCATCAGATAGTATAAGAATATCTGAATAACTTTGATAGTCTTCTTCAGTAAAATGTTTTGGTTGCTTCTTGGTTAAGAGCTCCCATAGACCAGGGGTACCTTGACCAACTGTTTTTATCACCCAAATTGACTTTTATGTTGTCCCCCTCGAATGTCACTCTAGACTTCCCTATTTTCCAAACTGCTCCTTCATTAGGTTTCATAGTAGGGTACAGTCCAAAGACCTCATCTTTCTCAAACTTGCCTGTACTCAAATAATCCCTTGCCAAGGGCCCCAACTCAATTTTCTTCTCTGATTCTTGTTGTATAGCTGGTCTAGGAGGTTCTTTAAGTGCTTAAGGTGTGTGAATGCTAGATAAGGGGGTAGGAGGGAAGTCTGCATAGTTTTTAGCAGTGAGAGGCACCAAATCATTGATGAGATCTTTATTTTGCTCTGTGATGCTTTTAATTTCTTTACCAAGACCACTGATAGCATCTATAATAGGCTGATCTTGATGCTTGCGCTGCTCATAAAAGCCTCTGTTCTCATCCTTCCACCCCTTGAAGCGTTTAGCAAGATACTCATGTAATTTTAAATTATCTTCAATTTTATGTTTTGACATATTTATATTTTTTGATTCATGGTTATTTATAATGTTTCGACGTTCAAAAAGTCGTTGATTTTATTTCTAAATTTCCCATTGCTAGGTTTTCTTGTCATGTCGATCGTAGCAAATCCAAAATCATCGGTGTTCCAACATGAAGAGCAGAATTTTGAAAATTGATTATAATTTAAATCTCCCCCAACATAGTCATCGTAAACATGTTTCAGATTAGTATGATCTTGGCGAAATAAACAAATTAAATTTGTATTATCTCTTAATAACTGCTTGGGAATCTTGGAGTAAGTTTGAGCTAAGTAAAAGCAATCTATTTCCCTATGTCTAACCTGTGTAAAGAAATTTCTTATTTCATTCTGATTTTCTAGAATCACATCATCAAAAACAACAACAGAATTCTTCAAAGAGTGATCGAGAGGTTTTACTTTTGAATCAAATGTAGATATGTTAAGTCCCTCATACACCTTCATGAGTTGCTGGTGTTTTGGTTGTTCTAAACTTCTTGAAAATACAACAAGTGTCTATTTTTCCAGTGTAACCAGTTAGGGGCCAGCAAAAAATTATCTCCAAGCAAGGTAGTCTTCCCACAACCTGAAGGCCCTACTATGAGGCATCTTATGTGATCAGGCAGCAACTCACCATTTCTAATAGTAGTTTTGCTATATCTAGCAATCGCTGTACAACATTCCATGTTGGTGTCAAAGAATAACTTTGTCTGCATCTATCCAACTTTTCTCTGCTAATCCAAGCCATTTAACATGAAGTTTATTATTCTTTTTAAGTAATACTTTTTCAATTAGATATATGTCTGGATATTTTGTTTTACTGAGCTCCTCTTCATAAAATCTCCCATTTTGTATTTTATTGCTACTATCTTTTATCATATAGGTATTTCTATTCCCTGGCAAAACTTGAACTATAGTGAATAACTCTGTAGACCAATTCTTAGTAAATCCCTTCTCGAATAAATGTTTAAATTTAATAATTCTTACTTGTTCTCCTATTCTGAATTTTGGTTTCTTAATTGTATGTTTATATTTATTACAGTAAACAGTAGAAATCAATCTTGCCTCATCAGCTTTGGTTACCTCAGCTGGTTTCATGTGAATAGTACTGTGTACTGAGTTATTATAATTATGAACTAGGCTAGGTAAAATATCTATCCACTTGTAATTACCCTGTAGAGTAAATTGCCTCCACATTAGATGTTTTAATGTTCTATTGAACCTTTCCACTATACTTGCTTTGAGATCACTATATGTTGAATAATGTTTAATATTATACTGTTCCATTAACTTGCTAAATGTAGAATTATAAAATTCTTTTCCTCTATCTGTCTATAGATATTTTGGTATCCTGCCTTTGCTAAATATCAATTTATAAGCTTCAACAACACAAGCACCTGTTTGGATTTTAGGGGAATTGCCCATGCATACTTACTAAATGTATCGATAACTGTAAGCATGTACTTGTAATTATGATTTATCTTATGTACATTTTTCAAAGTTCCTGTTGACATCTCTATCAGATCTGCTTGAAACAGATCATCTATACCTTTTGTCACCACACTCAGTCGCTTGTAGTTGCGGCGAGCTGGCTTATGTAATTCATAAACTATATCTTGTCTTGACATCTAATGGTATAAGAGAATATGACAATAAAATGGATTATCCTCTGGGTATAATTGTTTCACTTCAAATAATAATTGATCACCTGCTTCTACATTAAAAACAGATAATTGTTCATCCTCATGTACTTTATATCTTTTTGCAGATTCGTCCCAGTATGCAACAGGTATCTGAAGTGCTCTATGAACACCATTTTTTCTTTGTATGGTGAACTGTGGTACTTCAAAATGCTTACCACTCTTCAAGTAACCAAATTTGAGAAATTTAATATTACCATCGAGGAAAAATTCATGAGACTGATTGTAAGGGTACAATTTGTAAACATTGCCTGCATTGACATATGTCCAGCGACCTCTAGTATTTGGAATACTCTGTAGTCCAACAATATCAACAGTAAAAAAATGTTTTAATTCTTGTTCTTCCAACCTGCTTAATATTTGTTCCAGGTGTTCCTCTATAGTTTGTACTACTTCACTGTAGCTAGGTTTGATTCTCACATCAACATACAATCGTTTGAACTCTTCCTTGAGGTTGTGGAGTTGGCTGGTGAAATTAGATAATGCTGATTCTTGAGTAGATTCCAGAGTAGCAAGCTGTAGCTTGATGTTTGATATAATCTCTTGTAAACTCTCTACAAGTTTCAATTTGGTACTCTGGCTTGCAAGATCGTGCACTTGATTTTTGATTTCCACAAATAATGCATGAAGTTCATTGATTATCTGGTTGGTAGGTAAAGTATTAATAGTATTTTGAATTACACCAATCTCTTCCTGTATGTTTTTGATGTCCTCTGACTTGAGAATTCTATTCACTGCTCTTTTTACAGATCTTAACTCTTGGGAAGTGGGCAAATTAGCTACAGTGTTTTGAAGTGTGGTCAAGACTTCTTTCACAATATTTAACTCGCTGGCATCTGCAACACTGCTCAAGGCATCCTAAAGGTGCTTTAAGTCATCTTGGGTTGGCGTAGATTGCTGTAATATTTGCAATTTGTTCTGAATGTCATCTATGAGATGGTGAAAATGCGATAATTCAGTTTCGGTATTCAGATTTTCCAATTTGGTGATTTGTTCTTGAATAATGTTTAAAGTTTCGGTTATACCTGGCAACTTGAATTCTAGAGTTTCTTGTACATTTGTTAATTCATTTCTCATAGTAGTCAAAGTATCCTCAATGTGAGCTATGGTACCCTGTATCTTACCAAAATCTTCATAAGTTTCTAACTGTAGCTTGATATTGGCAACGCTGCGTGCGATAGCATTTAATTCTGAAGATGAAGGAAGATTATCGATAAAATTTTCTAATGTTTGTAGTTTAGCTTGAACTTCTGCTATAGCTGTATGCAACTGATCTGTTTGGAGTTCAGTTTTAATATTTTCCAGTGAAGGGGTCTCAAAAGATTGAAACTGCTCTTGTAATTCTGCAATACTAGCATTGAGCTGTTCATATTCCCCCTGAGTTTTGATATTTTGAATAATAGAAAGCAGTTCTGTGCGAAGAGTATTCGCTTGATTGTTTAATTCTTGTTTTAATTGCTCAGTAGCAGTTGTTTGTATTTGTCTAAATTTCTCAAGTTCAATTTTCAATTTGCCTACACTCTCCCCCAAGCTTTGAAGGTTGTCTATGGATGCTAAATTTGTATATTTTTCAAGTAGGGATTTGAGTTCACTACCAATTTTCACTATGGGGTTAATCAATTGAGTTTGGAGATTAGTAATCTCTGTTTGTATGTTTAAACTTAGTGAATTCTGTAAGATTAACAAGTCAGCTTTAAGCTTTTTTAATCTTTCATCTAGTCTGGCAATGTCACTTGAATTATCTGGTATTTCTTGTCTTCTTCTGTTTCCAAATATATCCATTATGTATATTAATTTTTGAATATGTGTTATTTAATTTTATTTTTTGTTCACGGTATTTTTATATATTCATGAGAGAATAAATTAATTTAATTTCCATGAAGAAGGGGATTAGCTTGTCATACTCGCCAATAATTTCTGCATAGAGATAATCATCTTTCTCTGCATCGTATGTGCTGTCGGGGTTCATATTATTGTGTTTAATTCTATACAAATTTCTACCTATATGTATGTTTACCCCCGTAGGGGGCCCCCCTTCCCCCGTGCGAGAAGAAACAGATATTTGATTTTTTACCTGTGACAGGAATTCTGTAAGATGCAAGATTATTATTGAACACAAGCAATTGTTTCCCTGTATCCTCATCAACCTGATACCAGATACTATTCAGATGGATGATAATTATTCCTTTTAATTTCTTTGTGTACTTTGGACAGTAAACGGTAGAAATTAAACGCTGCTTGTCGGACTTCGTAACGTCAGCTGGCTTCATGCCTATCGTTCTGTGCACCGTGTGATTATAGTCGTTAACGAGTTCCGGAAGAATGGTGACCTACTTGAAGCTTACCTGAAGCGTAAAGCGTGACCACATGCGCGATTTCAGAGTCCGATTGAATCTTTCCACGACGCTGGCTTTGATGTGACTGAAGGTCGAGTTATGTTGAACGCCGTGTTTCCGAATAAACTGTCTGAACGTGGCATTGTTGAATTCCTTCCCCTTGTCCGTGTGCAGAAACCGAGGTCGTCTGGCTTTCGCTAAAAATTAATTTGAATGCTTCCGTGACGCATGTTCCCGTTTTCTCCTTCATAGGTACTGCCCATGCGAATTTCGAAAATGTGTCTATGACGGTGAGAAGGTACTTGTTGCCCTTCTTCAATTTATGTACATTTTTTAACTTGCCGCTACTCATCTAAACGAGGTCACCTTCCCAGAGGTCATCGATGCCCTTGGTTACCACCGCCAAACGTTCGTAGTTGCGGCGTGCAGGTTTATGCAATTCTTCGACGATGGCTTGCGTGGCACGAAGCACGAGCGTGATGGGATTCAAAGAGGGTGGCACCTCGCTCGTGTTTTGAATGATCAGCTTATCGCCGGCACTCACGTCGAAAACGGTAAGATCTTCGTCTTCGTGTATTTCATATATGTTGTGCGTTTCGTTCCAACGTGCCAGAGGAATGTTTCCTGCTTTCTGGACACCACGATTCGATATCAACGTCATGGTGGAAACGCTAGCTTTTCTGCCGTGAGACCAGTACGAAAATTCGTTTATCTGAATCGTGCCATCGAGGAGAAACTTGTAATACGGATGATAAGGATGTAACATGTACAGTTTGTTACCTTCGACGAACGTGGAGATTCTCTGTTGATTGGGTACGCTGTTGATTTCGATGGCTTGCAAGGTGAACAATTTGGCGATTTTAGTGTCGACGCTGAGCAGTTTACTGTGAACGTGTCCAAGTTTATTTTCAATGGGCAACATATGCTCGACTATGGTATCCTTTACGGCAGAAAATGACGGTTTGATTTTCACTTCCACGTTCAACTGCTTGTAGTTTCCGTTCAGTTCTTGCAACTCGGCACCGAAAGAGGCCAGCGTCGATTCCTGCGTGGATTCCAACAGTCCAACTTGATCTCTGATGTTGACGACAATGTTCTGAAGGTTCTCAACTTGATTCAATTTCGAACTTTTCTCGGTAAGATCGTTCACGATGCTTCGATGCTCGATTTGAATCATAATCTTCTTTAATGTGCACGTTGTTGGCTTTTTCATATCTCTGTACACATTGTACCATCCCGCCCCGAATCCCCCTCTCGATGAAAAGTAACATGTCCACGTCCGATATCAGTTCCAGCTTGACCTTTGTCTGGAAGAACATTGTAGACCACGCTAATCCCGGTAGGCTGTAGAAATACGCTGGATCTAATTTATAAATATTCGTTGCCGTTTTCCTGAACCCTTGAAAAACATCCGCGAGTATCGTTACGTCTAATTTTAAGTAGGCATCGTGGTAGTCTCCGAGTGTCCTACATTCTAATTTCTCCCACATGAGTTGCGCGTGTTGGTATTCTTCGTCCGTAATTCCTTTCTCTCTGAGTCTGCTGTAAAATTCTCTTGGAGGTGGGAGAGCGTCGTCATTAAATTTAGAATTATCACTAACATTTTCGTAAGGATAAATCCCTTTACGTCTAACGAGTTCTATGTCTACGTTGGGAAAACTAGCTTTTGTAATTTTGAATTGTTCGTCTAAAAGTTTGCTGGTAAGAGCGTCCAGGCTGGCAGAGAGAAATCTGTATGAATCCAGAAACCTCATCTCGATTGTATTTTTAGTCTCAGGAATCATAACTTTCTTACTTATAGAGATGTATCGTTCTTCGTTTTGAGCAAGAATATCTATTTTTTGAGTGTCGTATCCGAGTTTCCTAATTAAGGGATGAAAGTCGTAATTAGAGCCATTGTGAAAGAATATGGGGACGAATTTTGGTTTTTGGATTTTGAGGTTGAATGCATTACAGATTTCGCTTATGAAGCGACCGTCCGTATGCGAATGGTGAAACACTTTACGATTGTCGTCTGTGAAGTGGTTATCACACACAGGACACTCGACAGTGTCATACTAATTTTGAAGTTCAATAGCAGATAACGGAAGCATCGGTTTCGATGTTCGCAGCATGCATCCAATTTTCCCAACCTCCTCGACCATCTTTTCGAAGAAGCGTTCGATTGCATCGGGTCCTTGGTATACGTACGGTTCATCTATTGTATCCTGTCGCACGACAACGTAACCGAAACTGTTTGGTTCGTGAAGCTGGTAGGGTGTGGTGGAAGAAACTTCGGGATCCGGATCGCAGTATGAGAGTGCTTTGAGGAACGCCTCTAAATCAACAACGATGATGGCCGGATGTTCCAACAATGTCTTGTGCATCCTAAATTCTTCCACTTCGTTCTTTTTGGGCATCAACATTCGAACCGGTCTGTTGTTGCCGCAATATATTTTATGTTGAGCAAGTTTATCGATAGCAATCTGACGTCCGGTGTATTTTCGATAATCGACTTGTTTTATATCGTTGAACGTCGTTAGGCATCTCGGGCAAACTTCGATGTTGTTTGCATACTTGGTAGTTTGACTTCTGACCAAACGTGATAGAGAACGAATTAGCGTGTAGTGATGAACATCCTCGTTTCAAATAAGAAGAAGATTAATCACACGAGCATCATCAGCGTCGACATCGCTTATCCTGACGGGATGCACGACATGTTTATCCAACGTATAGGAATACACGTTGATGATTAAGCGTTTTCCTTCTGCATCTCGTGCTCGTGTTTCGAATTTTGATATATCAGAAATGGTTACCGGGTATTCGATGCCAGCCATTGCATTTTCCAGTTCATGTTCATGCTGCTTGTAATGATAAACCTGTTCTGGATGATTTGACCAATGAATCGGGTGAAGTTCCGCCAACACACACCAAAGAAAACATTTATCATCTATATTTTGAATATTCAGCACGGCTTTTTTATTTTTAATATTCACTGAAAGAGGAACGTAGCTGGAAGCGCGAAGAGGCGAGAATTGGTTCACGTAAACGGTTAACGTGTGAGGACTACCAAACAGAGACCATCCCGAGCATTTGGCCTCGAAATCGTCGTGTTTCTTAACCAGTTAATTTGAAAGATGAGAATAAAATTCGTCCAAATTATCGACGTCCGCCAAATGAAGAGCCTGGTTTTTTGTTCGATGATAAAAGACTCTTGTTGTACCATCGACTTTTTCGTATTCGGAAAATAGATCAACGTACGCTTTTATGGAATTATTTTGCAATTTATTTTTTAGAATATTTATCACGGATGTTTTCGTTTCACTAAAGAAACTAAGAATGTCGCAGCCTGGTTCCGAAGTAAAAGAGAAATCCTGAATATGACGGTTAAATGCAGATCTAATTGGTTTGCGTTCATCCGATAATTTAACTTGTTTGGAAGTAGAAGCTTCCGTTTCTGAATTATCGATTTTTCTTTTCAATGTTCCTTGTTCGATCGATGGTTTGCAAATTTTCAGGTGTTTACTTAAATGTGCAATGCTGATCATCTTTCCGCATCGATCACAAGGCTTAGAAGGTAACGAACGATTAATTCTCGAACCTGTTTCGCTACATCTTTCCCTGTGTACCGATAAATTGTTCCTTGAGATTAGCTTCCCACAAGTAACACATTCAGTTTTATCATTTTTACGATTGAAACTGGTGGTGGATGCCATTATGCTTTCTCCAAAATCACAAAAAATCAACAAAGTCTAGTATATATAGCGATACAATTTTCAGGTATGTTATTTTATATAGAATTTCATGGGGGTGATTACAAAACTCAAAAAATTCAATCTGTACTGTGAATATGGTTTCCAGGTATGTTATTTTATATAGAATTTTCTCGGGGTTCATACGTCCCCTCAACCCGAGAGTCATGCTCGCAGCGGGGATCTCGCCACTTCAAGTTCACGTTGAAGGGCGTAAATTCCACACCGGAACCACCAGGCACGGAAGTGGACGTTTATCGCGCCAGCACGAATCCCCAACCGGCTGCACGGAAGCGGATCTCCACGTGTATTTTTCGACCGATACGCTCAACGCCCTGTGCATTCGCAAGATCATGACCTTGCGTAAAAAAATCAAGGATGCCAAGAACTGCAAGACCCTTGCCGCCGGGCAAATTTTGCTCGAATGGACGCGAAACAGAATACGGCGAAGTTGATGATGAACAGCATGTACGGTCAGATGTACGAACTGAAAGACATTCCCGAAGAAATTCGCGCTAACGTGAACCAACCTTACATTCGAAGGCCGTACGGGAAAACGTTAGGGGCTCGTTCGTTTCGAAGAACCCCGCGCTTGCGCGTCCCCATCGTCACTTTTCTGTCGCGAACCATCCTACTGAAATCGCGCAACGTGGTCGAAAATTTCCCCTCGAACCCGCGACCGCGCATGATGTACATGGAAACGGATTCGCTTTTCATCCTCACGGATAAACGCGCTCAGGATAGCTTGATCGATCACCTGCACGAGCGGTTGTTTCCCGAACTGCGGGTGAAGGTCGAATTCGTACTGAAAAAATTTTTCGCGTTGACCAAGAAAAAGTACGTCGTGCAGCTGGCCGACAGCAACGAGGTTCAATTTAAAGGGTTGAGGACCGCCATAAACGTGCGGGAAAGAAATTTTCTGATCACGATCCTGAAGAAAGCGTGGGGTGAATACTTCGACACGGGATATCGTTCGACTGACTCGGTCGATCAGATCGTCACGAGCATCGTGTGGCCAACGGCGAAGGCCTACCTGGAGTTCGTGGAAACACACGTGACTCAATTCGATTTGGGCCGGAAGGGAGATCGAATACGACGTGGACGACGGGTTCGTTCATTCTCACAGAGCGGACCTTTACCTTCAATTCGACGTGGTGAAGAAAGAAAGCGGAGACGCGTTCCCCGCAGCAGCAAATTTGATACTCGTTGACAACTTCGTGCCTCATCTGTTCTCGCAGGTGGAGGTGAGGAAACACAACACCGTCATCGACAGAATCGATTATCCAGGCATCACGTCGACGGCAGTGGGAACATTGAAATTATCCAAAACGGACGCAGCGTACTATCAGGCGGGAGGATTCGAAGCGGGGACGAAAATATCGACGAGAAGTCACACGGTGCTCTTTCCCATGCGTCTGCTTCCGGGATTCTTCTCGGACTACAAGGAGATCATGTGGAAGGGAGGACTGAGAATCACATTTCGAAGAGCGGCCACCGACAACGACGCACTGATGCGATACGCTACTTTGGGTCCGGACGACACCAGGCCACTGCCCAACACTTTACCCTAAGCAGCCAAGTGCGTCATCGGGAGCATGGAGTTGAGAATGCCGGTGGTGGAATACGAAACGAACTCCGCCCTCAAGTACAAAGCGGAGATCGGGAAAAGTCCACAGGTGCCCATTCACTTTCACGGTTACCAGTGCGTGTAGAAATTTGCGTCGGGAAGTCACATGGAATTCGACGTTACGACGCAGTTCAACAACATACAGTTCGACATGCCAGATTTCGTCATTGTGCTCTTTCAGTCCGGGAGGGACAAGAATCAGGAAAAAGATTCCAGCAAGTTCGACGACTGCAAGATCAAGAACGTTTATCTCAAGAATGGCAGGAACGAAGTGTTTCCGCGCGAGAATTACAATCTCGGCATGACCAAAGATGATTACCTCAAACTTTACGGAGCGTTCTCTGCTTACAAGCGCGTGACCGAGGGAAGCGTGGACATGTACTACACGCCCAGCGAATTCAAAACACACAGGCCCATGTTCGTCATCAACACGACGAAGCGGAAGCAGGTCGTGGTCAACGATCGCACCAACATCAAGGTCGTCTGCTAGTTCCACGACGCGCTGCCTGCCGATACTCTATGCCGCGTCATCCTGGTCGCCGAGAAGTCCTTCATACATGACGTGAGGAACGAGAGGGTCACGGAGCAGTTTTTAAAAAAATTCCGAAAAAAAAATTGCCACATACAAAAAAAATCAATACTTTTTTAGGTTATATAAAATATAATGTAAGTTAGTTCGGTGTGCAGATAAAAAAAATGATAGGTTAAATTATATCACTGAAGATCGTAAAAAAATCGTAAGATAGGTTAAGTTATATCACGTAAGATCGTGATCGAGTGAGGTGTTGGCAACACTGCGAGAAAATGAGGCTTATGCCTTACAAGAGAAAACCATTAAGGCGAGCCTCACCGAGCCTCAATTCGAGCCTCACTTTCGGTTTGTGAACCGGCCTTCTTCCACTAGTAATTAAAGTAGGTCAAATCACGTAGAGGCTCTCTTGTAGTTTAGCACAAAAAAAAATGAATAGGTTAAGTAATATCACGTAAGATCGTGATATACCTACCAAGTATGAGTGGGAAAAAAGGGAAATTTTACTAAAACATCGCTAAACGCTAAAACATCGACAAAAAATTGTCAAAATATGTCAGAAACTGATATTCAATTGATAAAAAAAGGCTACAAATGCATACCTACCAAGTGTGAGTGCGAAAAAAGGGAAATTTTACTAAAACATCGCTAAACGCTAAAACATCGACAAAAATTGTCAAAATATGTCAAAAACTGATATTCAATTGATAAAAAAAGAGGCTACAAATGCATACCTACAAAGTGTGGCGTAGAAACAATAAGTTTACACTACTATCGATGTAGCCTATTCTATGATCCAAGAAAAGATATAATCTCTGAACCAGCGTTCACATTCAGCTGTAGATATTGGAACAATTTTTATATAATGCACATAAACTTTGAGTGACGTGGAAATGTGTCGTGGAGTTTCTTTGTGATACGTTTATATTACACTCTCAAGAAGTAGAAGACAACTTGAACGTTGTCAGAGTATATTCTCTTTTGTTGATTGGAAAGATGTCGGTAATGTGAATGAGGGCGAATGCACGGAATGTGTAAAATATTATTTTGTGGTTAATAAAACCAAGTGCTTAAATAACGAAGCCGAAATCAATGTACATTGTTCATCGTCTATTTTTAGAAGCTCATCATTTAGGTGCGAAGATTCTTAACTACTGACGCACACATCCTTTCGCTTACAATAGAGTTTGCCTGACATCTCACACACCTTCAAAATTATCTGAATACCATGTATGTGCATTTCGTGGAACTATATGTGAAAAGAAACCTGAGTCTTCAAACTGGCTATTCACATTATTCAGAAAAAAAGAAAATGCTTTGGAACATGGTTTTCCTCTAACTCCGAAAGTATCGTCCTTCAATGTGAATCATTTGCTTTCGATGCTAAAATAGTGGCCATGGCTGATATCTAAGAAACTGAACTGACGAGACGGAACTGAAAGGTTCCAGATAATCACGAACCGGAAGCTGTTCCGGTCGTCTACGGTCCATTTCGAGCCCTGACCTCACCTTATGCTTCGTCTGTGTTTGTAAAATAACAATGCATGTGTAAATATTTTGTATCGAACTTGCTTTGCTTTCGTTTTTGTAACCAGTGTAAAATGGGCGCACAGTACTGTAGGTACGTACTAGGCAATAAAGCAAATAATGTTTTGTCCTGAACTACATTATATGGGCTAAAGGTATTTCACCAGTATTTTATGAAAGACGGAATTGTCCATTTCCATCAGCAAACTCTGCGCAAGGGCGGACAAAATCACCAGAGAAAAGAAGAGCGCGTCCGACAGCATTGAGCCTTGAAATCCAGAGGTTAGATTACGATGAAATGTTGCAGACAACAACTGTCTACAATTTATCACCACCGAATCTTAAACCACGGTGATTATTTATTTATATCTCGAGTGTAACAGCTTCGATGAGGTGAGTGTTCATTTAATGACGAGTAGATAAACAGGGATCAATGTTTTTTTTCTGTAGAATGAAATACTACGATGTGAACGGCTGTAAACTGGATTAACTTGTCACCCCGTATCCACTTTTAGAATTCTGGGCTGAACTTGGATATGAGTGTCAGTTCATATACTTCATCCTCATCGTCGCGATTAGTCGAAAGTCGCAGAATAGTGAAGTGAAATAATAAAAATCAATAAAAAGTCTAGTCAGGTCTTACGACCTGAGCGTTTCCGTGTGTTGGGTTATTCGTCAATTGAATACATATATCATTCAACAACTTCCTGAACAAGCAGAACTACAAAGTAATCATCCAGGATCTTTTAAAAGTTCAATACCATTTTCAGGATAAGAAAACCGTTCTAAACCATACCTTGTGTGGAAAACCGCAGCAGCGACAATCCTTCTCATAGGAAAGGGGGGCAGTCTCCCTTCAGTAGTATGATTTCACCTACTATTGGAGCGATAAAGTATGAACCCCCCTCAGGCAGATTTGCCTACACTTAAAACAAGCTCAACATGCCTATATGAGCTTTTTGCTCAAGTGTGGAACCCTGTCTAATCCAAGATTTTTGTAAAAATGCCCTCGGGAATTTCCCGTGAAAGTATGACCCCCCTCAGATTGATTTGCCTACACTTATAAAAGGCACTTCTGTGAGATTGTTGTCCATAAATTTGTTAAAAATATGCCCCTCTTGATATTTAGTGGCCGCGGTGGCTCAGTCGGTAACGCGTCTGACTACCATGCTCAAGGTCCCGGGTTCGATCCCCGGCCGGTTCAAATCCGGGAACTTTTCTAACGGTTGGAAGCGGCCCCGGCGCCCACCCAGCGTCGAATAACATGGGTACCTGGGGGAAACCCTGGGGGGTAAAGGCGGTCAGGGGCGTGGTGCTGATCACATCACCCCTACTCACGACCGGATCAAGAAAGTGTGGGGCGTTACCCCCACACCCCCTATACGCCTTCATGGCGTGGTGCTATGCACAGGGGAACACTTTACCTTTACCTTTTTTTACCCTCTTGATATTTTTTTTGGCTACACTTAAAACTAGGCCAAACGTATTCACACACACACACACACACACACACACATATTTACTTCCGGTTTAAGTACATTTGGGCACCTGGCTCAACTTGTATATCTAGTATTAAGATAATGTAATTCTTCTAGAATTGCTCTGCGACTCTCTCATTTCTTACATCATAAACATATGATTTTTCACCTATGAGAATAACAATACATATGGTGTCATCAGGGAGTGTATCGTGGAATTCACATATAATTTTAATGTTTGTCCTGTCATTAACCACAACTTGTTTCCTTTTTGAAGTGTTGATGACAAACATGGGTCTCTGT
Organism: Lepisma saccharinum; assembly: GCF_977018435.1. Taxonomy (NCBI): domain Eukaryota; kingdom Metazoa; phylum Arthropoda; class Insecta; order Zygentoma; family Lepismatidae; genus Lepisma; species Lepisma saccharinum. The sequence goes on along the minus strand of NC_139246.1, from coordinate 67,855,200 downwards.
GCTTTGAATTCATCTGGTGTGTAATACATGTCAGTATTGCCAGTAGTGACCCTTTTGTATGCTGTAAATGCTTCATATAATTTAAGGAAGTCATTCTTGGACATGTCTAAATTATAATTTTCTCTAGGGAATACCTCATTTCTGCCATTTTAAAGATATATGTTTTTGATGTTGCAGTTATCAAATCTACTTGAATTTTTTTCTTGATTATTGTGTCTTCCAGTCTGAAACAGTACCACCACAAAATCCGGCATGTCATATTGTATACTAGAGAATGAATTTGTAGCATCAAACTCATAATAAGTACCAGCGGCAGGCTTCTGTACACATTGATATGTATAAAATTGTAAAGGAATCTGTGGATTTTTTGTTACATCTGCTTTGTATTTAAGAGCATAACTGGCTTCATATTCAACAACTGGGATTCTTAGCTCCATAGTCTGAATAATGCATTTGCCTTCATCAGGTAGGGTATTAGGCAGAGCTTCCCCTGTAGAGTTTAATGTACTGTACCTCATCAAATCATTATTATCATTGGCAGCTCTTCTAAATGTGATTCTTAAACCACCCTTCCACATAATATCTTTGTAATCTGAGAAGAATCCTGTCTACAGGCGCATAGGAAACAGCAATGTGTGGCTCTTAGATATAATTTTATCACCAGCCTCAAATCCACCTATTTTGTAGTAAGAAGCCTCGGTTTTGGATAATTTTAGTGTGGCCAAAGCTGTGGAGGTAATGCCGGATAATCCACTCTGTTTATAACAACACCATGCTTTCTGATCTCAATTTCAGAGAACAGATGCGGCACAAAATTGTCTACCAATCTTATATTTGAATTTGCCGGATAATCTGTTCTATCGAGCTTTACAACATCAAATTTGATGTATAGATCTGCTCTGTGGGGGTGTATAAAGCCATCCCCTACATCAAGATCAACCTCAATCTCTGTGTTGGGTTGATTTAAATTTGCAAATGTCCTCCTGTTTGGAGGGAATGATTGTAGCTCATAACTCTCAATATTTTCCATTTTTTTTATATGTATTTTTATTTAAATATTAATTTCTATGATTGCAGTCGTTGTGGCTCCGGCAAAATCAACTAATTCTTCTTTTTCATTAGTGACCATCAATTCAATGTTATCTTTTCTATTATGGCACACAGGAAAATATAATTTTGGGGATGGAGTGTAGATGATTGGCTCCATAAATTCAGAATTAGGTTTAAATTTTGCAATGATGCCAGTTTGTTTGTGAGTGCCTATGCCATTTGTTTGGTGATCATACCCTCGGCAACATTACAGTGAATATTCAGAGTCTCTATGGCTAAGAATTTAGGTATATTAAAAGCAGTGAGTTTGATGGCTGGTTCAAGTTTTGTGTTGTTCTCAAAGCCTAACAGCTCTCCTATAGTACCCAGATCCACTGTTTCTGTAGCAGATACAATCTCTACTCTGTGAGTGACAGAATTTTGAGTTAATACTATACCTCTGGGTAACTGAACATTTAGAGTGGACAGATTATACTGCCCTGGAGTGATGACAATTTTTTGATCACCAACTGCAATTGTGTTGTTGTGGTGTGTAATATTAGGGATCAAGTACATGCCATAAAATGCTCTGAGAGCTATTGTTTTGGGATACACTATATCATCATGCAATCTAAGTTTCAATATTGAATTTTGGCTGGTGAGATGGAATACCCCCATGATGCTTCAGATACCACAACGCTTTTTGAAAATTTTCAATTGATGGTTTATTTATTTGAGACAGATATCTAAGAACAGATAAACACAGATGTCCACAATTAACATCTTTGAAATTTTGAACACGGGCATTATTGTAATAAAGATTAGTTGATTTTAGATATTTTACTAAATTTTCAGGTGGAACACCTCCAAATGAATCAAACACAAATGCCTCATTTTTTAAATATTTAAGATAACAGATCAAGTGAGTGCCCTGATTTTTGTACTTATCCAAATTAACTATGCCTCACTCTTTGTTGAGTGGTTGGTCTGGTAAAGAATCAGACATGAACACACCTCTAAAATGTTTGATGCCCAGTGGCTTGATTAAAGCTTCAATATCTTGGTTTGTAAGCGGCTCTTGTTTTTTTAAAACTTATTCATGGCTCTCTTAACACCTTTGCCTTGTTTCTCCATAGCCAGATTATGCGCTTCATTTCATCTAATTCTGCCCTATACTTCTTGGCATCTATTACTGTTTTTGCTATAGTAGCTGATCCCCCAGCCAAGCTCCCAACAGCCCCAAGTGCTTCTAAGATGGCCGGGATAGTAAATATGACACCACCCACATGTGATTTTTTTCTAGATTGCTGTAATTTTTTTAATTGGGGGGTACTAAGTAATAATTTCATATCATGGCCCTTGGCAAGACAAGAATTTTTTTTCTTGCGCTGATTTTTGGTTAAAAGACTATCAATAGTTTTAAGAGATTTAAGACCTGCATAAGGTATCTGATACATAACACCCTTGTCCTTCATCCTAGGTTTAATATATATATATTCACAACCCCCACCCCAGTTTTTGTTTGGTGTTCATAGCTATGGTGGTCCCCAATGCTGTTATTCTCTCACTTAAAGAAGCATCTTTGCTTACAAATCTACCAAATGCAGCCTCTTCTAATTTCTTGTCAGCAACATGTCTCTTGTCAAGATCAGAATGTGTGTTGTCTGCTATGTCCTGGTCTCTACAAGCAGCATCTAGGGGATTAACACCAGGATCACCTCTGTTTAATCCATGATCTAGTTTTGTACCGGGACCACAATACTGATAGCCTGGAATGTGTTGTTCAAATGGCAGCTTGTTTATAATGTCACTAACCAGCCCCCGACCCTCAGAGACATTCCAAAATTTAGGTGGTAGAGTATTAATAATTTTTATAAGATATCCAATCCCCTTAGTTTCATTCACTATAAAATTAGACAATTTTGTGCTTATCATGTCCATAATTCCAACATTTTCATTGTAAAAATTGTGGTTGCCAGCATTTTCTTCCCCAGCTATGACCAGCAACCTATCTACAAGTTTCCTGACATCATCAACCCACACAAATTCTTTAGGCAGGGTGTTGTATTGTTTGATTCCACTACCTGTCTTGATCTGTGAACATATGAGCTTGATTAAGTTGTTGTATTTTGCTCCACTGCTAGACTTGACTCTTTTTTGTGTGGGATCATTGTTCTGGTATAGTGCATCTGATTTTATTAATATTTCTTTGTAATGCTCATAATCTTGATCTGTATAGCTGCCAGGTCTCTTCCGAGTCATCAGTTCCCACAATCCAGGTGTTCCGAGATACTTACCAAAACCACCTCTTTCTCCAAGATGAGATTCTGAATATACAATTATATCATCTCCCATAAATGTTACTCTGAAATTGCTAATTCTATGTATGATGCTACCATCACGCTCTGTGTCAGCATATAAGCCAAAGACCTCATCTTTGTTGTCTTTAGGTGTGCTTAAATATTTTTGAGCAAGAAGACCCAATTCAATAGGATCCTGAGTAGCTTCAATTCTTCGAGGAGCAACAGGAGCAGGTGTATGAATACTAGAAACTGGGGTGATTGGATAATCTAATATGTTCCTAGCAGCTACAGGTACAAGCTCTGTGATCAAATTTTGATTTTGCTCTGTAACAGTTTTGATATTTTTACCTAATTCACTAATAGCATCAATAATAGGCTGTTCTGTTTGCTTGTGTTGTTCATAGATTCCTCGGTTCTGTGATTTCCATCCCTTAAATCTTTTTACAAGATAATCTCTTAATTTAAGATCATCAATAATTGGCCTTTTCATGGTTATTTATATATGTTTCAATGTCTAGAAAATTGTTAATTTTATTTCTGTATTTGCCACTATTGGGTTTCCTTGTCATATCAATTGTGACAAACCCATAACTGTCCTGATTCCAGCACCTACTGCAAAACTTGGAAAAATCATTGCAGCTCAAGTCACCACCTACATATTCATCATGTATGTGTTTGAGTTTGGTATGATCTTGATGAAACACACATATACAATTTCTGTTGTCTCTGATCAGCTGCTTCGGTATTTTAGAAAAAGTCTGTGCCAGGTAGAAGCAATCAATGTTTTTGTGCCGCCCCTGTGTAAAAAAAATTCTAACCTTGTTTTGATTATCCAGTATAATGTCATCAAACACAACAACAGAATTATCGAGACATTCATGGAGTGGCTTAACATCTGATTCAAAAGTGGCTATATCCAGTCCATCATATAGCTTCATCAGCTGCTGATATTTTAATTGTTCCAAGCTCTTAGAGAAGACATACAAGTGCCTGTTTTTCCAGTCTAACCAGTTGGGTGCCAATAAAAAATTATCAATCATTAGTGTAGTTTTACCACAAGCCGATGGCCCAACAATAAGACATCTAATATTATCAGGCAGCAGCATTCCATTTCTCTTATTCTGCTGTTCAGGCTCGGGCAGCCTCTTTATAACATCCCAGGTGCTCATAGTATCACTTTGTCTGCATCGATCCAGCTGTGTTCTGGGAGTCCTAGCCATTTGACAAGTATCCTATTGCCTTTTCTGCGGATGATTTTTTCTATGAGATATGTGTTAGGCTGCTTAATTTTCCTGAGTTCTTCTTCATAGAATCTGCCTTTGACAATTTCTCCTCGGTGATCTTTTATCATATATGTGTTAAGGGTCCCAGGTTTAACTTGAACCACTGTTAATAATTCAGTGCTCCAGTTTCTTGTAAAGCCTTTTTTGAATAAGTACTTATATTTGCTGATTCTTACTTGATCACCCACCTTGTATTTGGCTTTTCTTGTTGTTGGCTGGTATCTAGGATAATAAACAGTTCTGATCAATTTTTGCTCATCAGATGAAGTTACCTCAGAGGGTTTCATGTTGATTGTGGAATGGACAGAGTTGTTATATTTATGTAGAAGTTCTGGAAGAATATTAAGCCATTTATAATTACCTTGAAGTGTAAATTGTTTATACATATGATTTTTTAGGGTTTTGTTGAATCTGTCTACAATTGAGGCCTTGAGATCACTGTAACTCGAGTAATGTTGTATTGCCTGGCTTTTAATAAATTGTTGGAACACAGAATTATAGAATTCTTTGCCATTATCTGTTTGCAAATAACGCAGTGATCTTTCACTCTGATTGATGATTGTCCTGAAGGCTTCTGTAACATATTTTCCAGTCTTGGATTTGAGTGGCACAGCCCAGGCAAATTTTGAAAATGTATCTATGACAGTAAGTAGATACTTGTAGCCCTTGTTGATCTTGTCTAAGTTTTTCAACTGTCCACTTGCCATTTCAACCAAGTCACACTGCCATAAATCATCTATGCCTTTTGTGACCACTGGCAGTCTCCTATAATTATGTCTCGCTTGTCTGTGTAATTCATCAACAACAATTTGTCTAGACATAATATGAAAACAAGAATATTGCAACTATGGGGTGTTCAGCAGCTGATACTACAGGATTTTCTAAATTTAATTTGTCTCCTATTTGTATATAAAATTCCAGAGAGCCTTCATCTTCAGCATAAGATGTTTCTAATGTATCGGGATCTGTAAAATCCTCTAACTCTACACTGGTGATTTTTGGTTTGTTGTCAGCATTTGTTATTGATAAGGTGGGGTAGTGGTGTGCCTGTGGTTGAAGCCAATATTTGATCTTGATTGGTCTCAGTGTGCCCCCAACAAAAAACTGGTAATACAATTGTGCAGAGGACAGCATATATATTTTGCCACCTGGTGTAAATGGTGAATCATATTCTTTGTTGGGGATGCTGTACAATTCAAGAATTACTGTATGTTTTGGATTCTCGATTATGCCGGTTATTTCTTTTTCTGCTGTAAGCAATCTGCTTGTTACAGATTCAAGGTGCTCATTGATGGTCAAAACAACATCATCAAGGCCTGGCTTGATCTTTATGTCCACAACAAGTTTCTTGTATTGTTGCACAATCTCTTGTAGCTGGGTGGCAAAAACAGACAGAGCATTTGCTTAATTGGATTCCATGGTCCCTAGCTGTTGCTTGATATTAGCTACAATTTGCTGTAAATTTTCAACAACTACCAATTTTGAATTTTGAGCAGTAAGATCATGGACTTGTCTTCTGATATCCTCAAACAGGGCATGCAGTTCATTAATATGTTGATTGGTTGGTAGAGTGGCCACTGTCTGAGTAAGTTGTTTGATCTCTGTCTGGATATTCTTGATATCTTCTGATTTCAATATGCGATTCACAGCTCTCTCAATATTTTTAAGTTCCTGTGATGTAGACAGATTTGCTACAGTATTCTGCAAAGATTCAAGTGCCAATTTCACATCATTTAATTCAGAAGCATCAACCACACCACGCATAGCATCTTGGAACAGGGCTATATCTGCCTGAGTAGGTGTTGATTGTTGTAAAATTTCAAGTTTTGTTTGGATATCATCGATCAAGTGATGAAAATGAGATAGCTCAGATTCAGTGTTGAGTTTTTCAAGTTTTGTGATCTGTTGCTGGACACTGACAAGAGTATCTACAATACCAGGCAAGCGGGATTCTTGAGATTCTTGTACATTTGACATATCACTTTCCACTGCTGCTATTGTACCCTCAAGATGGGTTATGGTACTTTGAATTTTTCCAAAATCTTCATATGTTTCAAGTTGCAGCTTAATGTTGGCAACACTCCGAGTTATTGCACTCAAAGCATCAGAAGATGGCAAGTTGTTCATAAAATTTTCAATTGTCTCAATTTTCTCTTTAACCTCGGCTATGGCATTGTTCAGAGGGTCCAGATTAGGTATCTGGAGTGATTGAATCTGTTCCTTTAGAGTGGAAATCACTAGATCAAAATCTTCTTGTGATTTTATGCTTTTGACAATTGTTTGGAGCTGTGTCTGGGCATTATTTATCTGCTCTTCCAATTGTTGTTTCAATTGCTCAGAGTTGGTGGCCTGGGTCTTAAATTTGTCTTGAAGAGCTGTTACAGCCTCCTCTAAACTTTGAAAATTATCCAATGTGGCCAAATCAGTATATTTCTGAAGCAGCAATTTGAGTTCTGAGTCAATTTTAAGAAGAGGGTCCATGCATTGTGATTGTGAATTTGTAATTTCTAGTTGAAGACTGGCATTGAGTGTGGTTTGTAAAGCTTGTAAATCACTTCTTAATTTTTTGACTCTGACATCAAGCATCAGAATCTCATCACTGTGATCTTCATGTCTTCTATGGCCAAATATATCATTAGGCATATTGATTTAGTGGTTATTTATTATTGAATATCTAATTCTTAATTCTATAAAAAAGGTATAAGCTTGTCATAGGATCCCGGGACCTCAATATATAAGCAGTCACCAGCAGAAACAGTATAAACAGTGCCAGAAACCATGTTTGAGTGCTTAATTCTATAAATATTTCTCCCTATTGAAATCTTGACATTACCCTCAGGGGTTGTAATAAATTGTAATTGACCACATACAGGTAATTGGTAATGATTTAAATTATTGTTAAATATGTACAATATTTTACCTGTTTTATCATCAACATCTGTAAGTATGCTGTTCAGATGAATAATTAATAAACCACTTAGTTTAGATATTATATCAGGAGAGGGTGCTGGTGTTGGCAGGTCCATAATAGCCTGTTTTTTGAACCCAAATAAGTTCATAGGCATGTTTATTTATTTCAAATCATGCTCTGTAATTGGGCATTGATTGCCATTTTTCAAATCACAATGACCCCATGGTAGAGTATGTATGCCACATGACAAAATGCATCTCTTATCATCATGTGGGTCCAGAGCCACTTTTCTTACAATATTGCTAGTCAACAAGTGATCCACACTCTGAATTCTGCATTCTGATGTTCTGATTGTGCTACATGATTTGAGGCAATCTTCATAATCTTCAAATTGGAGCTCTTTTGTCAACAGTTACTCTGCCAATGCCCTTGGCCTTTTTGGCAACAACACCACTACATGTTTCAAAACTGTACATCTTGGCCCTTAACCCAGCAAATCCTACAAGAACATCACCAAGTGTCTCATCTTTTAACTTGCCAGGCTCCTTTTTGTTGTGGGGTTGAATATTTGTATGTTCACTGGTATCAAAATATTCATGCAATTCAGGCTGTGACATATCTTGATAAACATCTTCTGTCTGAATATCAAGAATGAAACTATCTGTGTCCATGTACATCAGTTTTACACAATCACCATAAAAGGGCTTGAGCACATCATAATACAATTTTAACATGTGTAATTTGGCCAATTCCAATATCACAGCCCCTACAAAAATATACTTATCAAACTTAATCTTTGTTTTTTTCATATTAAAAGTGCCATATTTTCATCATAAATTCTTCTATAATTGAAATTAGGCTTTGCAATCAATTTTTTGCTCCGGCTGGGGTCAGTAATTATTTTAACATCAGTATGTTTTCTGACATTTTCTATGGTTTTGCCATATACTGAATTGACCATCAATTTAAACTAAGTTTTATCAAATTGGCTCATTGCAGATGTTCGAAGCTCTGTGTTTGTATCAATATATGGCTTCAACCATCTTGAGTGCCTGAACCTCAAAACTTTTCCAACTTTGGTCACTTGAACACCATGATTCATCAGGAACTGGAGGTTTTTAAAATATATGACATAACCCTGTTTTGGCTCTAGAGTCATCATGAGCTTCTTCTGTTTAGAGCCAGGTGAACACTTAACCTCAGGAATTGGGGGCAGATCAGAAAATGTGTTGTGTAAATTATCTGGAATTGTCAGATCAACTTCTAAGAACAGGCCATAGTTACTGTCATCAAAATCCTGAAGATCTTTAATATTGAAATCTTCAACCCACTCAAGCCCTGCATATGGCACTTTATCCATCATAGCATAACCATACAGGCTGTTGGCATCTACATACAGTATATAAATTGATGGCAGTGCTGGATCATAATCAGGAATATATTTGTTATTTGCTCTGGCATATCTCTGAGAACATTGCACCATGCTTCCCCTTATACATTGTTCCATAAACAGATACACATCTTGATCCTGGATCAGATCCAATTGCATTTTAGTGTTTAAAAACATTGCAGACCATGCTAGGCCCGGAGTACCGTAAAAATACATTGGATCCAGCTTATAATTTTCCATGCCTGCAGTACATCAGCTAAGAGGGTCACATCAAGTTTTAAATAAGCCTTGTGATAATCACCAAATGTCTGGCATTTTAAATTGTTCCACATCAACTGGGCATGGTGATAATCTTCATCAGTGATTCCAGATCCTCTGATTTTGCTGTAAAACTCTTGTTGTGGTGGCAGAGAACACTCATCAAATTTAGAAAAATCTGTAACATAATCATATGGATATACACCCTTCCGCCTAATTAATTTCAGGTCCTGATTTGGAAACAAAGCACATATGATTTTGAATTGATCATCAGATAATTGAGTGGCCAGTTTAGCCAGGCTAGCAGACAGAATTCTGTATGAATCAAGAAATCTAAAGTGAATAGGAACACCATTAACTTTAATTATTTTGCTAATGGCAATATATTTCTCATTATTTTCAGCTAAAATATTTAAATTCTGCTTGTCAAACCCCTCGTACCTGATCAGATGATGAAAATCATAATTGGATGCACCATGGCAAAATATAGGGACAAATTTTGGTCTCTGGATCTTAATATTACAGCTATTACACAGGGCCATTAAGAATTTACCATCTGTATGAGAATGGTGTTTCACCTTGATATTTGTATCTGAAAATTCAGAATCACATACCGGGCATTTTTCTGCATTGTTGAAATCTTCAATCTGTTTCTCTGTTAAAGGCAACATAGGTTTTGATTTTAATAAGACATTAGATGCTATGTCATGGCACTCATTTTCTATTCTATCTGCAAATTCTTTGGTGGCATCTGCTCCCATGTATAAATCTTCTTTACTAACAACCCCATCCTGTACAACCACATAATAAAAACTAGAAGATTCATGTAACTGGTATGATGTACTTGAAGATTTATCAGGATCTGGGCTACAGAATGCAAGAGGTTTGAGGTTTGATTCAAAATCACAGACTATATATGCTGGGTGTTCCAACAAGGCTTCAAATTTTTTGAATTTGACATTTTCACTTTGATTAGGCATCACCATATGAACAGGTTTATGGTTGCCAAAGTATTTCAGATGCTCAATTAACTTGTTTTTAGCAATTTCTGCATTTTTTTCACGAACCCCATTTACCATTTTTCTACCATCAAATACAGACAAACATCTTCTGCACAACTTGAATATTCTTAGATTTGTCTAGTTGTGTTCTGACTAAAGCTTCAATATTATGTATCAGAGTATAATGGTGTGTATCATCCCCTTCAATTAAGAGCAGATCAATCGGAACAGCAGAATCATCATCAAATGTACTGATTCTGAGAGGTGCTATCAAGCAATTGCCACGGCCAGTAGAACAAATAAATACATTAATAGATAATTGTTTACCATTAATATCCCTGGCTTTTTTCAAATTTATAAATATTCTGAACAGACATTGGATATTCTAAACCCTCCATTGCTTCATCAAAATTATTTTCATGTTGTTTATAATAACTTATTCGCTCAGGATGCCTTGAAACTGGATACAAAGCAGCTAAAATACACCACAGAAAACATTTCTGATCATTAATTTCTTTGTTAAGCACAGCTTTTTTGTTTTTAATATTAGCAGGTAAAGGCACATATGTGGAACCTTGTAATGGGCTGAATTCAGAAATATTAACATAGAGCTTGTGTGGAGATCCGCATAGGCTCCATCCAGACCCTTTTGCTGCAAATTCAGGGTGTTTAATATTCAATTGATCTATCAAACTGCATATTATTTTGTCTGAATTTGCATTTGAATATACCGGTACAGTTTCTGTTATGTGGGGCTGTGTAAATTTTGTGCCATTTGGCTTCTTATATTGTGTAAACAATTTGAGGGACAGCTTATAAGAGCCATTTTGTGCATTTAGAATTGCCTGCACATCAGAATTTATACTGTTCAAAAAATTCTTAATGTCACATTTTTGCTCTGATACAAAACGGTGATCCCTTAATTGGCCTTTAAAACTGCTATGGATAGGTGGTGCATAGCGTGGCTGCTTTGCCGGTCCAGCATTAACATGTGTTTCATGCTTTCTTTTCAGACCAGATGTAGATGGTTGAGGGGGCAATGTTGATGACTGTGCAGAGCAAGTACCTTTATGTTTATAAGTGAAGTATTCCATGCTATATTTTCTATGGCATTTAGGGCATATTTTTGTGGGAGTTCTGCATTTGTCTGGATTACAATTCCTTTGATGCCTGGCCCAATTGGGGCTGGTTATATTCTTATTGCATTGATTACAATATTTTTGATTTGGCATTTTTGTTGTTGTTTATTATGTAAGATTTCCTGGGGTCCAAATCAAAATTCTATGCTTAATAAAAAATATCAGTTGGATTCAGCAGTGTGTTTTGTATATTTAGTGTGTGTGTGTGTATGTGTGTATGTGTGTTAATATTTTTGGCTTTGGTATTTATATAAAATTTCTTGGGGTTCAAATCAAAACTCTATACTTAATAAACCTATGACAGGTTGTACAGGATAGCCTACATGCACAAAGATAGAATAAGTATTGATCCACTGAAGCACTGACCTTTCACAATTGCATGTCTGCACAGGCATGTCGTGATGTGCATGGAAAGGCATTGACCTAATACCATGTGTCATGTATTGATCTTGTATAACAAACTAGGGCAAATATAAACCCTTTGTTCATTATATTAGAAAATTCTATATATTGAATCAATCAAACCTATAATTCAATTTATACAAATCTGCTATATTTAAAAAAAACAAGAGGAGCACTGCAACAACACATCTGTACTCCTCAGCCACTCTCACAATACTAACTGATATGTAATACAAAAAGCTCTTGCATCATAATTTGTTGCACAACATAATGCAAAAGCTCTTGCATCATAATTTGTTGCACAATGCAAAAGCTCTTGCATCATAATTTGTTGCATAATACAAAAGCTGTTGCATCATAAATTGATGCATAACATGATGCAAGAGCTTAGTTTTAATCGTGGGCAAAAAAAATATCAAGAGGGGCATATTTTTGACAGGATTATGGACAACAATCTGACAGAAGTGCCTTTTGTAAGTGTGGACAAATCAATCTGAGAGGCTTCATCATTTCACAGGAACTTCCCGAGGGCATTTTTACAAAAATCTTGGATTAGACGGAGTACCACACTTGAGCAAAAAACTCATATGGTCATGTTGAGCAAGTTTTAAGTGTAGTCAAATCTGCCTGAGGGGGGTTCATCATTTATCGCGCCAATAATACAACAAACCCCACTACTCGCTTCCTTATACTCTCACTTAGAAAATTAGGGTACATAAATACTATTATCGTTATTAAACAATAAATAAACTAATTTCAAGCCTTCGAAAGTTCTAAGGAACTACGGCGGGTTTATTTCCTACGTAATTAAAGTAGCTCACTTCGTTCTCCAGCAAATTAATTGTTATTACGACTCACAAATTTCATTCCTTAGCATAGTTATGTTACACGAATGTCGTCGCAGAATGAATTGGTCACACATTGGAAATAAATAAATTATGTATAGTTGTTTTCAATATGCTGTACGAATTCATGTTTATATGTAAATTAGTGTCAACCACAGATAAGGAAAACATAGATAGATGGAAACGGAGAGCCTTTGTGTCACAGAAGGCGGAATTATTCAAATAGAGTGATTTTCGGTTTATCCGCTATATGCGTTACCAATCAATACGATAAAACAGAGAGATAGAATGAACTTTTCCTATCTTCGATTGAAGTTTCATCAATGGTTTTGCTCCCTTAATAAGGGAATCTGTGCACGCTCATGATTTTTCTGAGACGTGAAAAGAGAAGAAAATGATTTTGTAGGTTAGTAACAATCCATTTTACATGTAACGTTTAGAGGTATACTATACAATTACTATATCGGCTCGTGTCTAGTCTTGTCTCGTCCCGTACTGTAGAATTCACACCGAAGAAACACGCGACACGCAACACGCGACATGAGACACAAAACACGTGTCGCTTGGCAGCCAACACTAAGTAAACAATGCAAAGAGACACGGTAAGATGCGTCGCTTGTCGGTTACGTGCCTCTCGGAGTGTGTGTTTTCTCAATACCGTGCATCGTGTTTCTTCAGTTTGTTGTTCACGCATGCGCAGCGAATGCTTGATTCCAACGAGCTGTATGGAATTATGTTAGAACCTCTAATTTGTTAATATGATAAAGTATCGATATGTACAATGTTTTTTACAATGTTTTAACATTTAAACACAACGTTCATATTGCTTTATCAAGTTTTTTGATGCAGTTATCTATCGGCTGTATTTTGCCTTCAACATCTTGAAAAGAGGCAGTGTTTTGGCCATTTACCTGAATGCTTTTATTAGAAAAAATCAGCTTATGGAGGCACTTTAGTCCAAAATATATTAGTCAACACGTTAAAGTATTCAAGTGCATTGTTTTTCAACCGCCGGGCAGCGACCCGATACCGTGCCCTCGTTTCAACTATACTGAGCACCGAAATGTTCTGCTGAAACTGGTTGACATCTATCATAATCCCAATATCATATTTGAGTTGTGAGTTTTCGTTTTAAAGTCCATTTTGTGCACAAATAGACTAATCAGAACTGGATCTGCCCTGCGCTCCCCAGTTATCGAACCCGGGATTGCTTAACTACAAGAAAACGACGTTACCACATTGTATTCCATATTTGTATATTTGTCAAGAATCCTACACACGTAATCAAACTATTATTACTCTTATAATTATGCTAGAATTGATTTATCAATATTGAATTTCATAGGTACATATTAATTCATGAATAAAATCTTAAATACTGTAAAGATTTACGAGGAAAATTCTTCGGCTAAAAGCAATGACTTAAAAAAACATACCGTGACATGCTTCAACGAAGGTTGAGATTAATTTCTCTAGTATTTAGAATTTCACTTTATTCAGGCTGAAAAGTCTAGGGTATACAGTTTAAGGTCAGTGCATATTATTTCTCAGTTTTCTCGTGCACAAGATGCCTCTCCCAAGTTTCAATAACTTGCAATAATTTTACAACGCAATTTACATGTAACAATGTCTCTTGTTACGTTATTTTCGAATAACTGATAAACTGATTAATGCAATTATATCGGCATCCATCATGCAAAATGAGCAAAGAAACCACTGTCGGTTGCCGCGTGCATCTTGTTTTTTCACCTCATGAACATGCAAAACAGAAGATAAAATATACACATTTACTTACCAAATCTTTCTGCTCTTTGCTTCCGCAATTAATGAAGGAGCGAATTTACAATATAGGACCCCTCCAGTTTTTTGTAACATTTCGCATACTCACTAATTGAGGCTTCCTAATCACTAATTTGAAGTTAAAATTTGCTGGCCACGTGCAGAAATTTCAAAGTGAAATTGAGTGGTCTGCGATCGGCACGATTGCTTATTATTTACTGGAAGATTTTGTGTTTCCAATACTTAAATATAGAAATATAGATTCCTGATATTACTACGATCCAAAATTTTAACTATGTTTGCCTATCCTAATCTAACCTAACTTTACCTGTATGGTTCTTGGGGCTATCCGTCAATGGCTTGTGGGGCTTCTGTGAATGGTTTTGCGCCAATTGTGATTACGAACCTATAAAAAATTCTTATTTTCGTAACACTTTAACGGCAAACGTTCATCATTGAAGACGCCATTTTCGTATCCTGCAATTTTACAATCGATGCAATGTTGCCAAACTTACCTGTAATCAAATCAATCCACACTCCACATGTTCTTCTACATCGTGATTGTAGCTTTTACATGTAAGCACCTTCTTTGGGCAACATACCGAAATCCATAAGTTTATTAATTAGCACACGGCCATCCTCCTGCACACACCATCTAACAATCTGTACAACATTAACATCTTTTAACTGTTCTCTTCCGCCATTCTTACACGATCCATGCTCTCCAAGTATGAAATCAACAGTGTGGCAACGCCGTATACAGTGTTACTAATTGCGAACGTCGGCAATTGTTCATATCAACAAATATGGCTACCTTACTTGTATACTGAGATTCATTGCGAGAATTGAAAAGCTTATTTTACAACTTCTATACGTTAATGAACAATTTTTTCACCTCATCCCAACATGTTAAATTGAGATAAATCATCACGACTAATTATTTCGTGAGTATAAGACGTTGCTTACAAATTACAGAAGAGTACGGTATTGTAAATGCTTGCCTTAATGAATAATAAGGTGTGCGGGACAGAAATTTTTGAGCCGGGGTGGGATCGGGACATTAATATTTTTAAATTTTGATATTCGGGACGAAACAATTTGCAATTTCCCGACCAAATCGGAAAATGTTCGGACGGGAAATGTTAGAAATTTCCCGAAGCTTTGGAAATGTGGAATTCTACACGTCATTTTCACTCTAAGTGATTGTTCTTGCATTTCTAGAATAAAAACTTACAATTTCCGGTAAGTTCCAGAAACTTTCAATGCAGAAAACGTCGAGAATTAACGACTTTTTAAAGTGATCATTCGGTATTTCCAGACTGCTTGGGATCCCGAAAAGTCGGGAAGTCATTTGCCGAAGTCGGGATCAGGACGGGAAATATTTTTCCCGATCCCGGTCCCGACTTTTCTGGATCCCGCACACCCCTAATGAATAACGTTGAGTCATTTACTGTTGATTATGTTATTTGAAGTCATACATGCTGCTGCTGTGGAGAGATAGATGTTGGTTGGTGATGCTGCATTTCCTGCAGTCTTGAACAATTCTGGCCCCATTTTATTTCTCCTTTTTGTTTTTGTATCACTTAATATTGAAAATATTCTTTCCGTTTCCGCGTTAGAATGTGGCAATGTCAGCACTCTTTTTGCGAGAGTGGAAATGTTTTCTAAAAAGAACTTGCCTTGAAAGTTCTTGGTAACCGATAAAATGTCCCAAAATTCTGATGGAGATTTGTTAGTTAGTTCTTTTTTCTCCTCCTCGCTAAAGTATCCAGATAAACTAATCCATTCACTACAAACCGAGCACGAAGAAAGTGCAACTGACTGGCGAGTAAGCTTGCCACCTTTGCACAAAAAAATTTTATTTTCCAAGAGTAGACACAATAAGAGAGTTCTGAGCCCTCATTTGGGGCTCAAATCATCATGTGGGGCTTGTCGTAGCCTTTTATGATGTATATTTTGAGGACAGAGTTGGCAACACTGTGGGCTCTTACTGTAGCTTTTTATGAGGGGGGTCTATTGCCCTCTGTTTACATCTGGCAACACTACCGTAGATTTTTTGACAGTGTTGTTAACCTACTGGGTTTTTCACTGTAAATTTTCATTAAAGGACCTGAGGGGCCCATGTATTTTTTATGTTTGGCAATACTGTTGGGGGCCTAGTGTTGGCAACACTGTGGGTTTTTACTGTAGCTTTTTATGAGGGGGGTCTATTGCCCTCTGTTTACATCTGGCAAAACTGCTGTAGATTTTTTGACAGTGTTGTTAACCTACTGGGTTTTTCACTGTAAATTTTTATTAAAGGACCTGAGAGGCCCATGTATCTTTTATGTCTGGCAATACTGTTGGGGGCCTAGTGTTGGCAACACTGTGGGTTTTTACTGTAGCTTTTTATGAGGGGGACCTATTGTCCCCTTTTTATATTTGGCAACTCTATTGGATGTTTTGTTTGAGGCTTGGGTTTTGCCAACCCATCCGAAGAAAATTCCACTATATGATATTTTACTGGCTAAGCTAACCTACAAATAGGAATTGGCAATATTGATGAGGCTCGAATTATTATTTGAGGCTCGAAATCATCATTTGATGCTTGTCGGTGTTGCCAACCCACTCTAAAAAAATTCCACTATATGAGGCTCGAAACGAATCGCTAAATATAAAATAAAATAACAATGCCTATGAACCTGTTTGGCTTCAGGAAGCAGGCTATGGAGGCATCCGCCCAAAGCGCACCGTCGCCACCTGCAAGCTGGGACCTGTTACCCTCCCTATTATCTAAACTCAACGGTTTGTTGATTATACACTTGAATAGCATCCTGACCCAGTACGACGAGGATGTGGGCAAGACTTTCTACATATTCAACAACAACTTGAATTATTACCAATTCCCCATCTCCGGCAAACTGCAGTTTGACATGAATCCAGAGAATAAAGGAGAGGCCAAAATTTCCTCCGGCAAGAACATCTATCGCATCAAACACGATAGGATGAACAGTACCACCATGTACGATGTATCTGCTGGCGATCGCCTGTACATAGAGCTCTTGGACGACTACGACAAACTCATCCCTCTTTTCATAGAAATGAAAATTAGCTATCCTATAATAAATAACAATAATGCCTAACGATATTTTTGGCCATACGAAACGCGACGACCATGGCGACGAGCTTCTCATGCTCGACGTCAAGGTCAAGAAGCTGCGAAGCGATCTGCAGGCCCTCCAGTCCACGCTCAACTCCAGCCTCCAGTCCGAGATAGCCAGCTTGCAGTCTCAGTGCTTGGACCCTGTACTCAAGATTGATGCAGAGCTAAAATCGCTGCTGCAAAAATACACCGACCTCGCGTCGATAGACAATCTCGACAAGCTGGCACTGAGTGTGGGCAATCTGCAGAACGAACTTCTGAAGCTGCAACAAACGCAAACCTCAGACGTTGAACAGCTGAAACAACACTTGCAGGATCAAACAAGCAACATCCATACCGAACTGCAAACTATCATCCAAAGCATTAAAACACAAGGCGACTACGATCGCGTGAACGCTAGTATTGCTAAATTGCGCGAACAGTTTCAATCTTTCGAAATCCCTACGTTGGAAAGCATCAAGGCTGAGCTTCAAACGGATGCTTTGCATGCGGCCATCAACGAAGTAAAAACTAAACTCCAAACGCTGGAGGATTTTATCAACAATCTACCGTCGTCCAGCGAACTGAACGCCATTGCCCGTAGCGTGGCCAACATCAAACTCCAACTTGAGACCTACGAGGATTTTGGGAAGCTGCAAGGCACCATAACCCATATTGAGGATGCTCTTGCTGCCATTAGAAATGATCTGGCGAACGTTCACGATGAGCTGGAAACCAAACTGCCGGGCATCAGGGATACACTGGCCAACGTCCAACAGCAAATCGCCAAACTGGAAAATCTGAATGCAGAATCCGAGTTGTCTCATTTCCATCACTTGATCGACGACATACAAACTAAGTTGGAAACCCTGCAACAATCTACCCCCACCCAGGATGACATAACGCAACTGCAAGAAGGCATACGTGCTGCTGCCGATGCCTCCGAGTTGGACGCGGTGAAAAAAGCTTTGGAATCGCTCCAAAACACGGTGGCCACCCTGCCTACCTCTCAGGAACTGAAAAGCGTGAAGAGAACTCTCAACCGAATACTCAAATCCGACGACATCAAAAACATCCAATCCGAAATTGAATCGATATGGGGGTCTGTCGCGATTTTACCTACCAACCAGAACATCACCGAGCTGCATGAATTGTTTGCGGAAATTAGAACCCAGGTCCACGACCTTGTAATACAGAGCTCCAAGTTGACGCTTGTAGAAAGCCTGCAGCAGATTATTGCCAGCGTGAAAGAGCAAATTGGGAGTATCGAGGCAAGTCAGGAATCGACTATAGCTAATTTCAGCACCCAACTACATGACTTAAATGAAAAATTCAAGAGCCTTATTGTCGATGTAAAGATCAAACCAAACTACGACACTGTTGTTCATGCTATCGAGGAACACCTGGAATCGGTGAATGGCAGATTGGAGGATGTGGAGACTGAGGTTCGAACCAACGTAAACACTCTAAATGCCAGCATCGACAATCTCAAGTCTACGATTGTCATCGAACTGTACAGCATACCAAACAGAGAGTTCTCCTCCCCTTTCAATCCAGGTTACAAACTCTACATGTTGACTCCTGCAAAAGCCTATCATCAATTTTTCCTCGCTGGCACACTTCAGTTCGTCAAGGTTTCCTATTGGTCTTTGCCTCACGCAACCCACTACCCAACCATGACCGTGACGAACATTGGCGATGAGCCTAAAATAAGAGGAGTTGAGCTGGTCGATTTCACACACCCCGAAAGTCGCGAGACTGCCTATGCCGAAGATGCCACTCAAATTATCGACATAGAAATAGGTGACAAGCTGTATATAGAAAACCCAGCATTGTCTGCAGCCTGTCCAGGCTATATTCTTATTTTCGCGCCATGTCTAGGCGGGGTATCGTGAACGAGCTTCATAAACCTGCACGACGAAACTACAAACGACTGGCGGTGGTGACCAAAGGCGTGGATGACCTTTGGCAGGCTGACCTTGTGGAAATGAGTAGCGGCAACCTAAAAAATTTACATAAAATCAATAAAGGATACAAGTATCTTCTTACTGTTATAGATACATTTTCAAAATTTGCGTGGGCTTTGCCCCTCAAGGCTAAAACAGGTGTGTGCGTAATGGAAGCATTCAAAACTATTTTCAATGAAAGTGGCAGGCGACCTCGATTTCTTCAAACGGATAACGGAAAAGAATTTTACAACTCGATATTTCAACAGTTTGTTCAGAAGCAAAATATTCAACATTACTCGACTTTCAGTCACATCAAAGCCAGCGTAGTAGAACGTTTTAACCGTACTCTCAAAACACGCATGTGGAAACGATTTACGCTTCAAGGTAACCACAAGTGGGTAGACGTACTTCCGGAACTCGTAAACGACTATAATCACAGTTTGCATAGCACGATACGCATGAAGCCTGCCGATGTCAGCAAGTCTGATGAGGCACGACTGATCTCTACTGTTTATTGCCCCAAGTACCGGCCTACTAACAAAAAACCGAAATTCAAAATTGGAGACCAAGTAAGAATTATTAAATTTAAGCGAACGTTTGAAAAAGGCTTTACCAAAAACTGGAGTACAGAACTTTTCACCGTTGCTCGATTGTTACCCGGTAACCGTCACACGTATATAATAAAAGATAGTCGCGACGAAATTTTGAAAGGGCGATTCTACGAGGAGGAACTCTCCAAAACAAAATACCCCAATACGTATCTTATCGAAAAAGTATTACGTAGAAAAGGTGACAAACTGTTGGTGAAATGGTTGGGACTCGAGGAAAAAAGTTGGATCGACGCAAACGAGGTGATTGTGTAACGGGTGCTTGGGATGTGGTGAGGCGACTGCCAGATTTTCCCCCGGAGCGTCAGGCTAGGAAAAACGGTGAATTGTTGCCGGACAACATTCGCAGCCTTATTGTCGGACCTTCAGGGTGTGGGAAAACAACTTTACTTATTGATAATTTTCTTCTTGCTCCCGACTGGTTAGATTGGAAGAACAGGCACTTGTATGTTTTTTCCAAAAGTTTGGAGCAAGCAAAATATCAACAGCTGACAAAACTGTACGAAGGGCTGAGCATAGCTACCTTTGCCTCCGAAGTAATGCCACTAGACTGCTGCCATGAAAATTCGGTGGTGGTCTTCGACGATGTGATTTTGGAGAACCAAAACGAGATTCGCAATTTTTTTACTCAGGGGCGGCACAGAGGCATAGACTGCTTCTACCTTGCTCAGACTTTTTCTAAAATTCCCAAGCAGCTTCTCCGAGACAACGCTAATTTTATTTGCTTGTTTCGTCAAGACCACACCAATTTAAAACATGCTTACGATGATTATGTAGGCGGGGACATGAACTACAATCAGTTTTCCAAATTTTGCTCTTCATGCTGGAATCAAGATGATTTCGGATTCGCCACGATAGACATGACGAGGAAACCCAATGACGGAAAATACAGAAACAAAATAAACAACTTTCTAAACGTTGCGACGTTACAAGAAACGTCTTGACGTATTATAAATAACAAATAATGAAACGCAAACTCGCAGACGACAACTTGAAGCTGCGCGACTACCTGGCCAAACGCTTCAGGGGTTGGAAATCAGAGAATCGCGGAATTTACGAAGAGAAAAAGCGACAGGACCAACCTATTATTGATGCTATAAGTGGACTAGGTAAAGACATCAAAGATGTTACCGAGCAAAATAAAGATTTAATCAACGAGCTCGTGCCACTTGCTGCTCGAAATTATGCTGTGCCTACACCGATATCCAGTATTCACGCTACCCCGTTCGAACTTGGAGCTGCACCTCTGAGACGTCAGGTTCTAGGCAGTACCTCTTCGGACAAGGTAGTTGAATTAGGTCCGTTGGCGAGAGATTACCTGAGCACCGGGAAATTTGAAAAGGACGAGGTGTTTGGATTGTACCCCTCTGTGGAACCTAACGAGGGTGTGGTTTGGAAAATTGGAAAGTCAAAAGTTACGTTCGAAGATGACGACGTGAAAATTAATTTGGGCGAGAAGAACAGCTGGACTAGGTATCCTGGCACTGTGGGCCTGTGGGAACTTATCACCAAAAAGCAACCTAAAGATTATACAGACGAGGATTACCAAAGTTACACAGAAATTTTAATCATGACGGATGCCCTGTACCAAAACAACGATGCAACACAGAATCGCGTAAAATCAAGCAGTGGAGAAAAATACAGGAACCTCATCAAGCCAATATGGAACCAAATTAAAACTGGCAGCGGTGTCAAACTCTACAATACCATACCTAAAGGGTTTGTTTGGGTAGACGACGTAAGGAAGCTTGTAGATCGATTGCTGGTTATCGCAGGCGAAGAAAATGCAGGCAATCGCAACTTCCACAACGAGAATGTGGGCATCATGGACATGATTAGCACCAAGCTTAGCAACTTTATTGTCAACGACAACAAAGGTATAGGTTACCTTATCAAAATCATCAACGCCCTGCCTCCCAAATTCTGGAATGTGGCCGAGAGTCGAGGTCTCGTGAACGACATCATCAACAAGCTACCCTTCGAGATGCACCTACCAGGTTACCAATACTGCGGACCGGGTACTAAACTGGAACGGCGACTGGAGAGAGGAGACAAGGGGGTAAATCTGCTGGATGCTGCATGCAAGGATCACGATATTGCTTACAACACATATACGAATTTAGATGCGCGTCACGATGCTGATAGAAAATTGGAGCATGCCGCGTTCGGGAGACTCGTCAGCAGAGACGCCTCGCTGGGTGAACGGGTTGCAGCATTGGGTACGACTATTGCCATGAACACAAAACGAAAATTGGGGTGGGGGCTGTAATTAAATAACATACAGTAAAAAAATGTCTACGCACTACGCAATCTATATTTACTTTCGACGATAGTCACGAGAATGTTAAAAAGCTTATTGATTTAGTTAAAATAACACCACAATTTCGCTTGCCCTGTGGAATGCTACTTCTGGATCATCTGAGAAAAATAAGCGGTGTGAAATCTTCTTCTTCTCCCTATGCTTTTTTTCGGGCTGCTGATGAAAAATTGGCTGATAAGATGGACGAACTTCACGAGTGGAGACAGGGGAGGAGACGATATACAGACGACTGGTACGCTTCAAATGCTGAAACCAGTAGGATCATCGATCACCTCATCGCATTAGGCAATGCCGAAATTTTTTTCTATAAATAACACACTGTAAAAAATCTACGAGACCAAAAAAAATATTTCTTCGATATGAGTGAAAAAATTAGTGACGTCCAGGCATTAAAACAAATGCTAAATTTGTCAGTCGAATATATAAAAATTCAGGAATTGGAAGTGGACAAACCTTATGCAATAACTTCTGGTTCAATTGTTGCAACCCAGTTTGGTCCTAAAGTACGTCTGTTGCTCAACGGACAATACAGTCTATTTTTACCAGATCGATACGCTAGCATGTTATCCGACGAGAAGCTATCAATTTTAATCGAAAACACAACTCGAATCGTGTACAAGGGGACAAAAGAACTTCTTGGTAAGAAAACAAAGCACATAATCGAATTTGTTTAATAGCTGCAAAGTATATATAAATAACATACCGTAAAAAAATTACACGGGAGGGAAAACAAAAAATCTCTGAACATATATAAAATAACATACCGTAAAAAAAATTACATCATGAAGGCCAAGGGCATCGTGTACCAGATACCATATTCGAATCTGAAAACTCTGGGTGCCCTCGATGGGTTACTCACCAAGAAACAACGCGAGAAGAAACGTTCATGCTTGTCTAAAGGACACGGAATGAAATTGCTGCTCAGCACTCCACAATTGAAAAAGTTGCAGCATTCGCGGAAGCAGCAGAAGATTGGAGGTTTCATATTCAGCATTCCGGCCATCTTGGCAGCTTTGGGTGCAGTGGGCAGCTTGGCAGGAGGCAGTGCTGCCATTGCCAAAACCGTCATCGATGCAAAAAAGAACAAGGCCGAGCTGGAAGAACAGAAACGTCACAACCTGGCTATGGAAAAGAAGGGGAAAGGTGTGACCAAAAAGCGAAAAAACAACCTCGATGCTTTGAAGAAATATAAAAAAAAGAAGAAGCCCTGTCCAACTTCGATATTGAATCTCTGATCGAACTGTTGGGAATAAGGAACTTTAGGGGTGTTTTCATGTCAGATTCTCTACCCTCTGCTGTGAAGAAAAAGGATTATGGCGTGGTCAACCTGGACAGTTACAAAAATCCTGGTACACATTGGATATGCTACCTCAAAATTGACGATGACAAAGCATTTGTTTTCGATTCGTTCGGTGGCACACCGCCTGCCAGGTTGGTGAAGTATCTCAGTGTTGCCAACCTCTACTACAATAACGAACGCATCCAGGGTTTCACCGATGTTAACTGCGGCCACCTATGCCTTTCCGTTCTCGCATACATGTCTAAAATAAATAACCCCTCAGTGGAGCATTTTCAGAAAGCATTGTGGTACCTAAAACACCATGGGAGTGTTCCATCTCACCAGCGAGACTTCGGTCTTGAAACTCGCGTTGCATGACGACATCATCTATCCTAAATCTATTGCTCTTCGTGCATTCTACAGCATGTACCTGATACCCAATGTCACGGAGCACAATAACAAAATTACTGTTGGAAATGAAAAAATAGTTATCACGCCAATTGCCAAGAAATATACTGCTATCTCAAAATTCTGTAACTCACAGAGTTGAAATTGTGTCTGCTACGGAAACAGTAGACCGAGGCACTGTTGGAGAGCTTCTGGGATTCGAGAACAACACAAAGCTCGAACCTGGCATCAAGCACATCGGTGCCAACATTCCTAAATTTCTAGCCATCGAGACTCTGAACATACATTGCAACGTGGCAGAAGGCATGATCACCAAATCCTCGGATGGCATTCCAGGCAGCCACAAGCAGACAGGTATCATCGCTACGTTCAAACCAAACTCTGAATTCATGGAACCGATTATATACACACCCTCACCACCGATATACTTCCCCATATCTCGTAATCGCATAGACAACATAGAATTGGCAGTGACAAACAACAAGGGGGAGGTGGTGAATTTTGCCGGAGCTACTACCACCGCCGTCGTGGAGATTAACGTATAATAAATAACAATCATGGAGCAAATCGAAAGTTACGAGTTGCAGTCCTTCCCACCCAATCGTCGCACGTTCGCCAATTTGAACGAACCGAACAGGGAGATTGAATACGATGTGGACGTCGGGGATGGGTTCATTCACCCTCACAGAGCTGATTTGTATATCAAGTTTGATGTGGTGAAGAGGGACAACGGGGAAGCATTTAACGCCAATGCAAATTTAAAACTTGTGGACAATTTTGCACCGCATCTGTTCTCGCAAGTAGAAGTTAGAAAGCATGGCACCGTCATCGATAGGGTTGACTACCCCGGGATTACTTCTACAGCTGTGGGAACACTGAAGCTCTCCAAGACCGATGCAGCATACTACCAGGCGGGGGGATTCGAAGTAGATACAAAAATCAAAACTCGAAGCCACACAGTACTGTTTCCCATGCGCTTGCTTCCAGGCTTTTTCTCCGACTACACGGAGATTATGTGGAAGGGTGGTTTACGCGTCACTTTTCGCAGAAGCGCCAACGACAACGATGTGCTGATGCGTTACAGCACCTTGGGTGCAGATGGTGCAGCACTTGCCAACACACTACCCGACGCAGCCAAGTGCGTCATCCAGTTCATGGAGCTGCGCATGCCTGTGGTGGAATACGAATCTAACTACGGTCTCAAGTACAAAGCCGACATTTTGAAGAACCCCCAAGTACCCATCCAATTTTACGGTTACCAGTGTGTGCAGAAACCTGCTTCCGGCAGCCATTTTGAATTTGATGTTACTACGCAGTTCAACAGCATCCTGTACGATATGGCTGAGTTTGCGGTCGTGCTCTTCCAGACAATGAAAGATAATAACCAAGAGAAAGATTCTAATTGCAAAATTAAGAATGTTTACCTCAAAAATGGCAGGAATGAAGTTTTCCCACGCGAGAACTACAATCTAAACATTACGAACAACGATTACCTGAAATTTTACGAGGCGTACACAGCTTACAAGAGAGTGACCTCTGGCAATGTGGACGTGTACTACAACCCCAACGAGTTCATAGCTCGCAGACCCATGTTTGTCATCAACACATCTAAAAGAAAACAGGTGGTTGTTAACGATCGTACCAACATCAAGATTGTATGCGAGTTCCACGACGCCTTGCCTGCAGATACTCTGTGCAGTGTTATTCTTATTGCAGAGAAAACATTTGTGTATGACGTCAAAAATGAAGAGTAACTGAACAGTTTTAGATACAAAAAAAAATTAAAAAAATAGCACACAATAAGAAATGTGCAGTTTCCCAGAAGTTTAATTTTGCTGTGCCATGCATGCATGTAATCGAGGAAGTTGAAGTAAATTAAAACTGATTTTTTTTTATTTTGCATTGCCTATTACTTTTTGTTGCACTCTGGGCAGGCCTTACTAGTTTGGAGGCGTTAGTGGCCCCAAGGAAGTGTATGGACCCCACATTCAATAATACACCTCTTGTCGTCGTGTGCATCCAGAGCAACTTTCCTGACAATATTAGTTGTAAGCACATGATCGACGCTTTGGATACGATGCTCTTTTTGTAGAATGAGCGATTTTGTTCTGAGGCACTCGAAGTAATCCTCTAACTTGAGGTGCTCCCGAACCACTTGCCTGCTTACACCCTTTGCCTTTTTTGTTACAGAACCCTCAGCCTGGATCGCATAGACTTTGGCACAAAGTCCAGCATACCCCGTAATCACATCCCCGTCTTTCTCGTCCTTGAGTTTGCCGGGTATTTTTTTGTTCCGGGGCAGAATTCCATACCGGTTCGGCTGCGGATAGCCCGATGTGTCGAAGAGCTTGACAAAAGCTGGAACTTTGGCTATATCACCATACGCATCGGCCGTGCGAACATGGTACACCAAGCTGTCTGTGTCTGTGTAGAGGAGCGAGATATTATGGTTGTAGTGTGCACGTAGTATGCCGTAATATGTCTCGAACATGCACAACTTGCTCAGATCCAAAACTGCAGCTCCCACATAGATGGGCTTGTTGAGTAGCACCTCGCCCCGGTTCATGTGAATCAGAGACATCTGTTCGTTGTAAATTGTTCGAGACCTGAACAGCGGGCTTGCAACAAGTCGACAACACTGTGTTTTCTTCGTCACCAACCTCACATCAACGCGATTTCGCACATTCTCCATGGTCTTCCCAAATACCGCATTGTTCATTAATTTGAAAAAATCGCCATCAAGTTCCGAAGTGGCAGCAGTGCGATGTTTGGTGTTCAGTTCGATGTACTGCTTCAACCATGGAGACTGCCTGAACAAGAGCACGCGGTAAACTGCTTTGACCGAGACCCCTTGCTGCATTAACCACTGGAGGTTCTGGTAGTTTAGCACATAACGCTTTTTGGGCTCCAAGTCCATGACGAGCTTCGGTTGATCCGAGCCAGGTGGACACTTGAATTCCGGAGCAGGCGAAAGGTCACAGAATGTATCCTGCAGCTTCTCGGGGAAGTCAAGGTCCACCTCGGCAAAAAACCCAAACTCGTCGCACTCTTTTTCGATGTCGTGGTATAAAGGATCAACCCACTTAAACTGTCCTGTTGGGAGTGGCTGCATCATGGAGTGCCCGTAAAGATTATTCACATCAGTGTACATGATGTAGCTTGATGGTTGGGAGGGGTCGTAACCAGTGGCCATGTGGTGATTGTTGGCGTGTGCGAAGCGTTGCGACACTTGGACCATGCCGCCCCGGATAGCTCTCTCGATGAAAAGCATGATATCAATATCGGAGATAAGTGAAAGTTTAACTTTAGTCAGCAGGAGCATGGCCGACCATGCCAGTCCAGGAAGGCTGTAAAAATATACAGGGTCCAGGTTGTAAATGTTTATCGCAGTCGCCCGAAACGCCTGGAACACATCGGCAAGAAGCGTCACATCAAGCTTCAGGTATGCATCGTGGTAATCACCGAAAGTTCGGCAACCCAACTCGACCCACATAGACTGAGCATGCTTGTTCTCCTCGTCGGTAATACCTGAACCTCTCAGCTGGCTGTAGAACTTATCCTGGGGAGGCAGCAACTCTTCTTCGAACTTGGAAGGGTCGGTGACGTATTCGTAGGGGTAGACCCCTTTACGTCTGATGAGTGCGACATCTAAGTTCGGGAAACTTGATGTGGTAATGGCTAGTTGGTCGTCTCTGAGCTTCCCAGCAAGAGCATCCAGGCTTGCCTGGAGGAACCTCAGAGAGTCGAGGAACCGAAGCTCGATGCTCCTGCTTTTTGAGTCGGGGATCGGCACCCACTTGCTGACGCTAATATAACGCTCCTCGTTCTGTGCCAGGACATTGATTCTCGCATTGCCGTACCCTAGATGTGTGACCAAGTGATGGAAATCATATCCCGAGCCATTGTGAAAAAAAACCGGTATGAAGCGCGGGTCCCTGGCTCTCAAGTTACACCTGTTGCACCACGGGCCAATGTAGCTTCCGGTCCCATAATGGTCATGGTGGTGGACCTTTTTGTTATCATCATTGAAGACTGAGTTGCAAACAGGACAATTTAGAGCCATTTCGTGCTGATGCTTGTCTTCCGGAGACAGAGGCAGCATGGGCTTGGGGGCCAACAGCACCTTCCCTATCTTGATGCCTTCCTGTTGCATTCTCACCAGGAAGTGTTTGACCGGGTCGGGACCGCGATACACATAGGGCTCGGAGGCAATATGTTGGTCTCGCCACACCACAACATAGGAGTAACTCGAGGCCTCGTGGATTTGGAAAGGAATAGTAGAGGATGTTTCGGGGTTGGGATGGCAGTTAGACAGAGGTTGAAGAAAGGCCTCGAAGTCTGCTACAATATAGGCAGGATGCTTCACCATAGCACTGTGCATGCGAAAACACTCTACTGCACCAGGTTCGGGCAGGATAGTTCGTGCAGGCTTGTTGGTACCACAGTAGAGCATGTGGCGAGCTAGCTTCTCAGCAGCAATGTTGGGTCCTCGAGAGTGTTTGAATTTATAATGGTTTTGGTTGTCGAAAGTGGACAGGCACCTGCGACACACCACAATGTGACCATTATGTCTATTTTTCTGATTTGAAACAAGTCTGGAAAAAGAGCGAATAAGCGTATAATGGTGGCAGGTGTTATTCTTGATAAGAAGAAGGTCAATTTGCTGTCCACTATCATCATCTACATCACTTACCCGAATAGGGTAGACGATGTTTGCCTCGGTGAGACCGTAAACATTGATGGCTAATTGTAGGCCCAACAAGTCACGAGCACGAACCTCAAACTTGCGAATATGCGAGACTTCTACAGGGTATTCAATCCCGGCCATTGCATCCTCCAGTTCCGACTCATACTGCGTGTAGTGGTTAACACGGTACGAGTGGTTTTCCCTAGGTACAGGGTGTAATGCTGCCAGCACCGACCAGAGGAAGCATTTGGTGTCTTTGTTCTGAATATTGAGAACAGCTTTCCTTGCTTCAACCTCGGGTGGCAGGGCAATATAGCTAGACCCTGCCAGTGGCAGGAACTTGTTAAGTGTCAGACAAAGTTCGTGGGGGTCGCCACACAGCGAACCGCCCGAGCCTTCAGCCTGATGCTCCTCGTGCTTTGCCACAAGCTCCTCGACAAACTTGTCGTAGATGCTGTCGAGGTCAGTGACATCTGCCTGATGCAGTGTTTTTGCTTTTGTGGCATGGAAGAATTTATATATTTCATCAGACGGTTTCTTATACTTGCAGCATAGCACAGCATAGAATTTAGTGGGGTGTGTAGCCAATGCATCGTTGAGGATGGATATTATCTTAGCTCGCTCGCTCTCCAGAAAACTACGCACATCGCAGAAGCTGTCTGATGTTATGTCAAAGTCTTCTAATAAATGCTCAAACGCAAACCGGTCTGCTTTCTTCGCCAGCTTGACGCGTTTGGCAGGTGGCGATGCATCGAGGGAGGTTACTTCTACCTTTCGCTTGGAAGGTTGCGGTAGAGATGTTCCAGTGCTCTTGCAAGTAAGCTGGTGTCGCTTGAAGTTGGCAATAGTAATATTTTTTCCACACTTAGAGCACAGTTTGGTCGCACATATTCGCTTTCCCGGCACACAAGTACGACAGTGCCTTTGAAAATGTTTACTTGACACAGCAGTTTGGCACGTAGGGCAATTTTTTACAGAACGCATAATGCAGAGATTTTTTGGGGGTATGATATTTAATATCCAATGCTGTGCAATGCAAAATATAATTGTTCACTTTTTTTTTAACTATTCTCTATGACTTTACTTGGGTTTTTCCGTCAAATTATATGCTTCTAGTCTCCTATACAATACAATATACGAACAATATTGTCAACAGTATCATATTTGAGCAGGTCGCTTGTCACCTAAACACTACAGCTCACAGGTTGGCAAAATCTGACATGAATGCAGATAATACGCTTAAGTCTTATTTATATATAATTTTCACGGGCGTACAATATTGTCAACAGCATCATATTTGAGCAGGTCGCTTGTCACCTAAACACTACAGCTCACAGGTTGGTAAAATTTCACATAAATGCAGATAATACGCTTAAGTCTTATTTATATATAATTTTCACGGGCGTACAATATTGTCAACAGTATCATATTTGAGCAGGTCGCTTGTCACCTAAACACTACAGCTCACAGGTTGGTAAAATTTCACATAAATGCAGATAATACGCTTAAGTCTTATTTATATATAATTTTCACGGGCGTACAATATTGTCAACAGTATCATATTTGATCAGGTCGCTTGTCACCTAAACACTACAGCTCACAGGTTGGCAAAATCTGACATGAATGCAGATAATACGCTTAAGTCTTATTTATATATAATTTTCACGGGCGTACAATATTGTCAACAGTATCATATTTGAGCAGGTCGCTTGTCACCTAAACACTACAGCTCACAGGTTGGCAAAATCTGACATGAAAGCAGATAATACGCTTAAGTCTTATTTATATATAATTTTCACGGGCGTACAATATTGTCAACAGTATCATATTTGAGCAGGTCGCTTGTCACCTAAACACTACAGCTCACAGGTTGGCAAAATCTGACATGAATGCAGATAATACGCTTAAGTCTTATTTATATATAATTTTCACGGGCGTACAATATTGTCAACAGTATCATATTTGAGCAGGTCGCTTGTCACCTAAACACTACAGCTCACAGGTTGGTAAAATTTCACATAAATGCAGATAATACGCTTAAGTCTTATTTATATATAATTTTCACGGGCGTACAATATTGTTAAGAGCGTCAGTTTCCGTAGAGCTCTCTTTTTCCATCTTCCCTCTATACAGTGAAGCTGTAGAAGACACAATTAGCTAACCAAGCATACAACATACTTTCCTAATTAATATGGATATTGTCACACATTCCTCTTATTTTATACTGTTGTAAATGGAAAAGATTATGTACGGTAAATGTTTTGTACATTATAGGGAAAAATGCAAAATATCCCCCAATTTTATTTCGATCCACCTCTGAATCGAATTTTTACATATTCTCACGCCGGCACATATGTTGTTCTATTTTGCTTCTTTTACTTGCCTTGCTTAATTAACTCTCGCTAATTAGCATTTTTTTGGAAGAAGTCAACTAGAACAACATATGGCGGTATGAGAAATATGCAAATTAAAGAATATTTTAGTAATATAAGGGCCCTAGCAATTAGCTTCGTCGACTAAGAGTACTCTTTTAAACGTCTTCAGCTAGATCGTATTACTACGCGAGGACGTTTAAAATGTTTGGGTGTTGAAAAAGTTTGACCCTACTTTTTATTTCTATTGTTTGTTAATAGATGGCGTTGATAGTACCTCCTCTCTCTCTCCCCTCTTCTCCTTTCTCCCTCTTTCTCCTCCTCCTCTGCTGTATGACAAATAGCACAAACATAAAATCAAGATTTTGGAGAGCAAAACATAAAATTTGCATGCATCTGATGTCGAACTAGGAACTTTATCTTTCGGGGAGTCAACATTATTTTTTTACTCAGTCGTCATATAACATGAACACACGCAAACATTCACATGTGCTTTTATTATTTTGTGTTCGGTAAGTACAAGTATATTCTTACATAAATTATTGTTTAATTTAATAAATTGTAAACTCGAAGCCTGCTATACTAACACTCCTTCTGTGTTTCATTATACTATTGAAAGCGAATGTTGCGTGCATACGGAAATAACACAGAAAAAAAAAGCGGATGGAAGCAATTTAAAATCAGTGGAGCAAGGTTAGTATTACGAGAGCGTAAAAACATGTGCTTTCATTCAACTTCGAAAAATAAGAATAAATGTGTGCATACAGAACACATATGCTTTCTTTTCACAGTTGTAAAATCATATAAATTGTACATGAAGTAAGTTGCGGGAAGGCTCTCTCTTTTATGTCTGTGTATATGTATGTTGTACAATTAGGTACAAGTATTGTACAATTAGGTACAAATTGTTGTACAATTATTTCCCCCAGTTGCCCAGTTGGAGTTGGGGGCACAACACTGGTACTATTTGTACCCACAGTGCTTACTCATGTATTTTGTTTAATATTTTATTTCAAATTCACTGTCAGAAACTAGAGTTGCCAGTTCCTGGATGTAGGTTTACCTACTCTGTTGGTTGTCACTGTCAAGCTTCCAGTATTCGTACAGCATAAAAAACTATAACCCCCCCCTCTCAAAATATATACATTGTATACGCCAAGATGCTTAATAGCCTAGCAACACATCATGAAAAAACATGCCAAGAGGACCCAGTGGGTTTATAAGTCAGTGCTGCCAACTCCTATTTGTAGGTTAGCTTAGCCTGTGAAAGATCATATAGTAGAATTTTTGTAGAGTGGGTTGGCAACACCGACAAGCATCAAATAATAATTCGAGCCTCAAATAATAATTCGAGCCTCATCAATATTGCCAATTCCTATTTGTAGGTTAGCTTAGCCAGTAAAATATCATATAGTGGAATTTTCTTCGGATGGGTTGGCAAAACCCAAGCCTCAAACAAAACATCCAATAGAGTTGCCAAATATAAAAAGGGGACAATAGGTCCCCCTCATAAAAAGCTACAGTAAAAACCCACAGTGTTGCCAACACTAGGCCCCCAACAGTATTGCCAAACATAAAAAATACATGGGCCTCTCAGGTCCTTTAATAAAAATTTACAGTGAAAAACCCAGTAGGTTAACAACACTGTCAAAAAATCTACGGCAGTTTTGCCAGATGTAAACAGAGGGCAATAGACCCCCCTCATAAAAAGCTACAGTAAAAACCCACAGTGTTGCCAACACTAGGCCCCCAACAGTATTGCCAAACATAAAAAATACATGGGCCCCTCAGGTCCTTTAATGAAAATTTACAGTGAAAAACCCAGTAGGTTAACAACACTGTCAAAAAATCTACGGTAGTGTTGCCAGATGTAAACAGAGGGCAATAGACCCCCCTCATAAAAAGCTACAGTAAAAGCCCACAGTGTTGCCAACTCTGTCCTCAAAATATACATCATAAAAGGCTACGACAAGCCCCACATGATGATTCGAGCCCCAAATGAGGGCTCAGAACTCTCTTATTGTGTCTACTTCCAAGATTGAAAAAAAGTCCCTACCTTTTCCCTCATTTGGCAAATCTGTACCTACGCGGGCGAAATTAAGTGAAAAGTCCCTATGCGTAGGGACATGTCTGTATTGTTGGCATCACTGCCGAGGTGTCGCATTCGCGACCTCTCGCGGCTGACAACTCCCCCGATAGGCGCTCTTGCGATAACTAAGGATAAAGTAGCAATGTATAATCTAAGATTAGATGTCAGAAATAAGGTGCCAGAAATATTTGTATTTGGGAGGACACTTTTTCCAGCATCCCTGCGACAAGGTAGGTGCTTGTTTCAATTGTAATTGTACCTGTAATTATGAAAAGTGGAAACATTACAAAACAAGCTGTTTCTGTTACAGGTGTCCTGTAACGCAATTTGCCGGGACCTGTTGCATGAAGGGGCCGCTAAACGGCAGACACGCTCGCGGTAAACGACTGAAATAACCTCCCTGTACAATTCGACAAGACTAGAATTTTGACGTGAACCAAGTTTCAGCACCGTTCAACTTGAAAGCTTCATTTGATAATTTTAATGAACACTGTTTCAAAGTACGCGAGCTATTATTCCGCATTTCTATTCGTAATGTTACCGATTGGGAATGACATTCTAAGAATGTGGATTTTCATGAATTATTAGGTGAGTGAGTATGTGAAGGAACGTGTCTCCTCTGACTAAAAGCGCAAAGTTAGAGTTCATACCAGTGGCAGCAGCGTGCCATAGATTTATTGGCGGGAGGAGGGGAGGGTTGCACGTAATTTTTAATTTATCTCATAGGAAACTTCAAGTCCGTGCTTCTTATGTATATGGATACAATACGATATCCCCACCTTTTCCCTTGTAGGAATAATGCGACGAAATTAGCAGTCCTTCAAAAACCTCCCTTTCGCCATCTGTGATGTCTCAAACTTAAAATACTAATATATAAATATATTACCTTTAAATAAGTGTTCTCTACCTTTTTCAGTTCGGGACCCACTTTGAAGGATATTACACTTAACGGGACACAAAAGCATGCGCGCCGGCAAAAATACTTGAAGGGTGTGCACTAGGGTGGAGTGAAAATGGGCTAAAAAATATTCTTTTTTGAATTTCAATTAGCTAGATATGTCAAAAGGTGTCAATAGATCAATAGAACACTGTGTAAAAATTTCAAGACTTTTAAACAATATTTTGATCGCTCTTCGCAACCTTTTATTTTGCAATACTATGAGACATTACAACGATATAAAGATATAGTCGGTCAATAGTGACTATTAGTCAGTTTAGTCACCTTAAAACTCAGTAAATGCAATCAAATGCCACAAACAGTTACAAGGTGAAGTGAGAGAAGTCACGTTTCGACTCGAACGTCGGCATTAGCTGTCGAGAAGCGATGCGTGCACGGATGAAGCCATCTCGCGATTTCTGTCCACAAACTGCTTTCGCCACCTCGGTCATAATCTTCACGTGTCTTTCCACAGCCTGTGTGTGGTTGGGGAATTTTGAGAAGGTGAGAGTTGGAGTCACCACCGTCGTGATGATATCCCTGAGCTCAGTGTCAGTCATTGCCTTGATTACGGGAGGGTCCGAGATAGGGCAGACTGCCCAGATGATCATGTCGAAGTTTTCCACGGCGTGGAAGTTGAGTTTTGCGGAAACTTTAAACCTCCTTATTTATCCACTGGGGCCTGCTGCAGCTCTGGCCTTCATCACTCGTCGCCGGACCAGCTCACGTATGTGTGGTCGATGGACCGTCATCATGGCCAGGAGCATATTTTCCGGATGAGCAAAATATGCATTGCGATGAATGAAGGGTTCAACGATATCGTCACTTGACGAGCATCTGGTGAAGGTGCCTAGCTCCATATTTGCGTCACCAGTGGGCTTTTAGGGCGAACCACGTTGGAGCATCTACCCGAATGATGAACGTCACCAGCTTTTTCAGATTCTCTGACGGTTCCATGTCGCTTACATATAATCGGAGGATTCGATTATCTGTCGTTATCCATCGTGAGTGATTCAGGCAACCTGGGTTTTGCATTGCCAGATTGGCGCTACATTCACCTTTGCCGATGCTATTGCACGTTTCCAGTAGATAGTGCTGATCTGTGCTCAACTCCTTCGGGTCAACATTGGACAGTTGCTCGGTCATCTGCACTTGTGCAAATGAGGAGACAGGATGTTTGCTACACGTCACTAGCAGCTTTCTGATATCTCCACAGAATCCGTGCGGGCCTGTAGTCGTGCCATCGAGTGCCTGGAATAGATGGCGCAGGCGCAGCCCTTGGCATCGAGCAGACATACCAGCCACTGCAGAGGACGCTCCAAGGTTTCTTCCAGTCGTAGGATAACGCCCGCTGTGTGTCTCGTACTCACATTTGTGCCGTGACACCCTACAACTTTAATGTTCTCTGTCTGCGCATTACTCTCTTTGAAACTAGCGACTATTGACTCAGCTATGTCTTTGCTGGAGCCTGATGGCGGAGTCGTGTGGCTGAATTACGAAGATCCAGGCTCGGTGATGATGCTTATGTGTTCTTCCGTGAGGGATTTTCTGTGTTACTTGTTGCCTTCGACGAGAACTTGTGTCAAAGTTTGATCCTTATGGCCATCAAAGAATACTGCATTATGCCAGTGTGAGTGTGGTGAAACTGTAATCATTCTGCTGGAGTTCCATACGAGTTTTGCTGCGTTCTTGGCGGATCTTGCTTCGATCGATTACTTTAGATCGGTCGATTGCCGACACGAGACCAAGATCATGCAGAATTGATGTTGCTCATACAGCAGCCGATCCATCCGAGACTCGGATCCGATTGCAAGCTTTAGCGAGTGAAGGTAGAGAGATTGTCATTTTTTTACATTGGCGATTCTGCATTGGTTTAGTCTTGACTGATTCTGTATCTGGAATGTACTCATCGTCAGTGGCACTGACCGACGGGTACGTGTCATCTTCGGCACTGTCGGCAGAATCGGCTTGACATTTACTCTCAACCTTCCTCTGCTTCTTCATTCATTCAAGATTGGCTTCCTCTGTTTCAGCTTTCTTCTTCAATTTTGACGTCTCCTCTTTATCTATACTGCTGATTATCATATTTTTTAGTCCTATCTGGTCTTCAAGGAAATGACGTTCCTTTGCCGGAACTTTCAATTCTTTCGCGCATTTGCAGTTGGAAACCATGTCGAAGTACTTGCATTTGCTGTGATCAAACAGACTGTTACCTCTGTCGCGAAAGTTCGAGAGTCTCCATTGGTAGTTGGGTTGATCCTTTTTCCCTTTGTAGACTTTTAGGATTGTGTTGTATTGTCGTGGAATCATCTGAGTTTTTCAATCGCTTGTGCGTGAGTTACTGTTGGAAGTGAGGCCCTTTCCCAGATCTCGACTTCATAGCAGAGTTTGTGAGATATATCAAAAAATGATGGGTATTTTCCATTTTCCGCCCTCAGGTCTGGTCGCAGTTCAATATATTTCTTCATGAGATCGGTGCAGGTCCGCAGAGTATTGGTCGGTAGGTTTCGTGGAGCGCCAAATATCTCTTCTAACTGCCATCTCTCTGAAAATGGAAGTTCTGGGGATGGGGATATCCTGAGGATAATATGATGTCCCCAGGATATCCCAAGGACATCCTGGGGATAACGTGTGTTGTATAGGTAAGCTATAGGGCAAATGGCACATTTTCCATAGTCTAGCTTCTAAAAATAAAAAAAAAATAAAAAAATTCACTCCACCCTACTATACAACACACGCTATCCCCAGGATGTCCGTGGGACATCCTGGAAACATAATGTTATCCTGAGGATATCCCCATACAATGTATAGGTAAGCTTAAGATGGCCAAACCCTTTTCAATAAGCAGCTCGCTTACAATCGCTACTTAATAAGCCATGTTGAAATCAAACTGAATCAGGCTACAAAGTCATAAAAAGGGTAAAAATGCCAATTATTTCAATAAGGTGAAGGGAGATCAAGGAGTTGACAGAAAATAATGTGATTTTGCAAAATTCTTACTATGGACAAATGGCACATTTTCCCTAGCCTAGCTTATAAAAATAAAAGTTTTTTTTACTCCACCCTAGTGTGCACCCAGTTTATAATCATATTTTTGCTAACATCGGGTACTTTAAGAAGCCCTCTTTTACGTTTGCGTAATCAAATTACGTATACTTTCTTCTAGAAAAGTAAATATGTAATTTAAAAGAGTAATTTAGTCTAGTTTAACTAAACACGCATGATGAAATTGAGAGATGGCGGGAAAATGCGATGGTAGAGCGCAAATAATAAACATGAACACCTTAGGCTACGTACAACACGGGCTGAATTTAAATTGTTAAACAATGTATCTTTGTAATTAAAATGTAATAAATGTTTGAAACACAATAAATATCCCAACGTTAGCATTTTTCACATGTCTCTGCGCATTAACACGATGTTTAACACGCATGTATCTAAGTTGGACGACAGAAACAGAATGACCGTAAGTATGGGTCACTTACTATTCACCCTGAAACCACAAAATCAAGTTGAGCTATTGAAAGAGATATGGTTGAATGCTCTTAGCAGACTTGAAGGCGCCAATGCAACAGTCCCTTTTTATGTTCCCAGTTGTATTTTTACGTGTCGGGAATCACTCGCCCAATTACAAAGTATTTCAGTTCGGTTCTGTGGCTGAATTGTAAGCGTGACGTACAAAAAACTCGGTGTCCTAGGTTCGCATCCTGGATAGAACCTGGACTTGAAATTGTGTTTGTTCCCACAAACTGTTTCATTATTCATCCTAAACTTCATCAGATAGCTTTAGCGTCACAACACTTTTGTTATTTATGAAGCAGAGTAGAGAAGTAGGATAGGCAAGGTCAGCTTAACTTTGGCTACAAGTCGTTTCACTCTTCTGGCTTTAACTTTAGGAAGGACTGACTATTAAAATTCAAATTTCGGGAGAGCAGGGGTTACATTGTTTTCATTATTATAATGGTTGTTTCTACATTCTTAATTTTTTGAGGACACATGTGGAGGTGTTCATGCACGACTGTCAAACCCCGTGCTCACTCCAGTGTCCTCACATATGAATTTTAATATGCTTCAAATGTACAAGATGTTGTTTGAAAGTGTGTTAATATCGGGTGTCTAATAGAGCAAAGAAAGTAAATTTTAGTCTGTTACTCTTCTTTGTACTTATTATATATATATATATATATATTGGTTACTGGTACTCCCCTTTGGTGTAATAAAAACGTCGTCGAATTGTAATCTAGGGGTCCCGGGTTAGATAACCAATTGAGTCATAAAATGGTTCGGATTCCAGTTTAAACCCGATTAACCATACTGTATGTATAGTGGACTTAAAACACGAAATTGATCCATCTATCAATTTGTTTAATGAAAGGTGCAATTCGGAAACGAGCAAGGCGTTTTCGTTACTAAAGAAAAATTATCCACCTTTAACCAACAGAATTATAATCGGACTGCATTTAAGTACAGTATCGGCAGTATAAAAAAAAGATCGGTAACTGCTTTGGTAATAAATCAAAAGGCAAATAAAGCAAACGCTGTGATTCATTTTGTTAATTTATGGTTTTTTTTTACTATTTCGTTTTTTTAAATTTGGTATTAAGAAGAAATTCTTACACTCTGCAGAAGAGAAATCATGTATTAATTTTCGAATAATAATTAATCAAAATTTTATATCATATGCATATCATTAACATTATTCTGGCAAGTTTTGTATGTATCCTGCAGCGAAATACGGACACCTGTGAAAACACTTCATCGAAACCAAAGCAGTGGGAGAAAGGCCACTACTGTAGAAATGCAGATTCCAACGAACATAAGTGGCTCAACCGTTCTGTTTCAGGCTCCAGCGTCTGCATTTGTCTCGTTAAGAGCTCGAGTTTCGGTGAACACGAGTACTTATATACACAAGCAACAGTGGCGTGTGTATCGGGGATTTTTGTTGGGAATACAATACTCCCAATATGGTACAAGCTCGCTGTACAATTATCTTCAACTGCATATAAATATGACAAAATAGTTGTCTGCTATCGCAATTGTCCCCAATGGCGTAGTGTTAACGGTATCACATGTAATGATGCGGTCCGGCGTTCGATCACCATTACAGCCTCAGCGGCTGTTTCCATTGGATGATATTCAACCAACAACTTCAAAGACAATTGTTTGCGCGGAATTACAACCATTGCAATAATTCCGGCAAACGTTTCGGAGCGTGTTGTAAACACACTTATAGGCATTGCACCTACAGTGATTGTGGCAGTGATTGAAGGCGCAAATATAACGATTATATTCTAAATGTAGTCCTGCATTTTGTTAAGTCTCTTAACAATGACCAGACTATCTATCAGACCATATAAAACGATTTGTAGGGCTTCACCCACCCCTCAACACAACAACACAACAAAGGAAGAAATGATTCATTAGAGAATAGTTTCTTGAACTTTAATGTTAAAACACATCAATATCTATTCATGTCACTGCTTGGGAATGCCCTACTAAAATCGTGGATTTTCAGGAATGACTATCATGTGATTCAACATGTGAAGAAAACCGTCCCCTCGAATTAATAGCACGGAGATAGAGCAGAACCCAGAGAACCCTGGTAGCAGCAGAATTTTAATTTATCCTTTAGGAAAGTTCAAGTTTCTGCTTCTCATGTAGTACATGCATGTGAAATATTGGGTTCAGAGTGCTAGAAACAATTATCCTCTCCTTCTTTGTTGCCACTAGCGTTTTAGATGAGAGTATTTACGTTTTGAACGTAGTTTCCCCCCTTCCCCTGTAAGTAGGTTTGCCACATTTCTAAAATAAAAAGCAACGGGACATATAGACATGTATATAGTTAAATGTATTTTTTTTACATTTTCAAACATTACATAATCAATTTCAGTTTAAAACATAGTTAATGCCGAATTGTTAACATTTTGACAAAATATATTAATAATTGAGTGAACACTTGGCGTCCTTTAAGAGGATCTTTATTTAAAATAATCACTACTATAAGAAAACTTTCTTTTTTGGCATGAAGAAATAAAATAAAATTTTTACATCACCTAAGCCCTGAATATTATCCACTCCACTCTGAATAAATTGACCAAGAAAAGAAACATGTGAGAGTTGTATTAGAACCAGAACTGCCTTTGCGAGTCGTGAGTCTTATTAGACATATCGACAATCGACAACGAGCAGTTCTACGCCAATGTCAATATGAGATTTGAGTGGTAAATGGTAACAGGTATCCAATTAAGTTAGTTATAAATTGT
Organism: Lepisma saccharinum; assembly: GCF_977018435.1. NCBI lineage: Eukaryota > Metazoa > Arthropoda > Insecta > Zygentoma > Lepismatidae > Lepisma > Lepisma saccharinum. The sequence goes on along the minus strand of NC_139246.1, from coordinate 67,814,827 downwards.
TATTAATATCTTGTTGTATAAAATGATTTTGAAATTTGAATTTGTTTTTTTCTTTAGCTCAATACGGGACAAATGGGTGTCCGAAGAACATTTTTCGGGACAACGGGACATTTGTTTCAAATAGAGGACAAACCGTTTATACGTCTAGTAACCCTACTTGTAAGAATAATGCGACGAATTCAGCAGTCTTTCAACAACCACCCCTCCTCTCACTGTGATGTCTCAAACTTAAAATATATATTACCGTCAAGTACATTAACTTGATATTTGTGTGAAAATGTAAACCATTTTACCAAGAAATTTAAGCAAAACTTAAGCACAAATATTTAATTGTCGATAGTTAGAACTGCCAGAGTCAGTTAACAAAACAACACCTTTAATCCACCATCATGCAATTATCCTTTCTCTATTTTAACGGTTATCCCAACGTTAGAATTTCTCACATGTCCCTCGTCATTAACACTATGTTACATACGGATATCTCTAAGTTGGACGGCAGAAACACAACAACCGAAGTATAGGGGACCCAAACTATTCATCTTGAAACCACAACATCAAGTATTGATAATGATATGGTCGAATGCTTGGTGCAGACATGAAGGCGCCAATGCAAGTCTTTTTCGTCTTCCTACTTATATCGTGTGCGTCTCGGGAATCACTCCCGTAATCAACAAGTGTTTCAGGTCGGTTCTCTGGCTGAATGGTTGGCGTACCGTGCAACAAATCTCGGGGTCCTAGGTTTGCATCCTGGAAATTTTGGACATTAAATTGTGTTTGTTCCAACAGTCTGTTTCACCATTCATCCTATCCTTCCTTTTATATGCGATATTTGCGATAGGAATCTTCAATTTGACGAAGGCACAGCCAATTTTCTGCTGTTATCTACAGATTGATTTGAATAATTTCAGTTCTAGCTTCTCATTCATTTGGTCAATCGCTAATATTAGGCTGGAATTGATGTGAGGGCAATGCCCAAAATGTTTGGGCGGTAGGCAAGAAACGGACTGAATGTGAGTCTAGATGTCAAAGCCCCGATTGTCTAAAAATGTAGCACATGCAGAGCGGGATATACAGAATTTGGTCCCCTAGGCTATCCTTTCTTTCGGGAACTGTAGACATTTTTATTAATAATTTTGATATCATGGAACTTGATTAGTAGTATGATTGGTGCTATAACCAGGACGAGAAAGTATGAACCCCCCTCAGGCAGATTTGACTACACTTAAAACTAGCTCAACATGCCCATATGAGTTTTTTGCTCAAGTGTGGCACCCTGTCTAATCCAAGATTTTTGTAAAAATGCCCTCGGGAATTTCCCGTGAAAGTATGACCCCCCTCAGATTGATTTGCCTACACTTATAAAAGGCACTTCTGTGAGATTATTGTCAATAAATTTGTTAAAAATATGTCCCTCTTGATATTTTTTTTGGCTACACTTAAAACTAGGCCAAACGTATTAACACACACACACACACACACACACACATACACACACACACACACACACACACACACACAAATCACACTGCTGAACCCAACTGATATTTTTTATTAAGCATAGAATTTTGATTTGGACCCCAGGAAATCTTATAAATAAACAACAACAAAAATGCCAAATCAAAAATATTGTAATCAATGCAAAAAGAATATATCCAGCCCCAATTGGGCTAAGCATCAAAAGAATTGTAATCCAGACAAATGCAGAACTCCCACAAAAATATGCCCTAAATGCCATAGAAAATATAGCATGGAATACTTCACTTATAAACATAAAGGTACTTGCTCTGCATAGTCATCAACATTGCCCCCTCAACCATCTACATATGGTCTGAAAAGGAAGCATGAAGCACCTATTAATGCTAGAGCAGGAAAGCAGCCACGCTATGCACCACCTATCCATAGCAGTTTTAATGGACAACTTAGGGATCACCGGTTTGTATGAGAGCCAAATTGTGACATTAAGAATTTTTTGAACAGTATAAATTCTTGATGTGCAGGCAATTCTAAATGCACAAAATGGCTCTTATAAGCTGTCCCTCAAATTGTTTACACAATATAAGAAGCCAAATGGCACAAAATTTACACAGCCCCACATAACAGAAACTGTAGCTGTATATTCAAATGCAAATTCAGACAAAATAATAAGCAGTTTGATAGATCAATTGAATATTAAACACTCTGAATTTGCTGGAAAAGAGTCTGGATGGAGCCTATGCGGATCTCCACACAAGCTCTATGTTAATATTTCTGAATTCAGGCCATTACAAGGATCTACATATTTGCCTTTACCTGCCAATATTAAAAACAAACAAGCTGTGGTAAATATAAAAAATAATGATGGGAAATGCTTTTTGTGGTGTATTTTAGCTGCTTTGTATCCAGTTTCAAGGCATCCTGAGCGAATAAGTTATTATAAACAACATGAAAATGATTTTGATGAAGCAATGGAGGGTTTAGAATATCCAATGTCTGTTCAGAATATTGATAAATTTGAAAAAAAGGCCAGGGATATTAATGGTAAACAATTATCTATTAATGTTTTTATTTGTTCTACTGGCCGTGGCAATTGCTTGATAGCACCTCTCAGAATCAGTACATGATTCTGCTGTTCCGATTGATCTGCTCTTAATTGAAGGGGATGATACACACCATTATACTCTGACACAAAATCTTGAAGCTTTAGTCAGAACACAACTAGACAAATTTAATAGAACATTTAAGTTGTGCCGAAGATGTTTAACTGTATTTGAAGGTAGAAAAATGGTGAATGGGGTTCGGGAAATGAATACAGAAATTGCTAAAAACAAGTTAATTGAGCATCTGAAATACTGTGGCAACCATAAACCTGTTCATATGGTGATGCCTAATCCAAGTGAAAATGCCAAATTCAAAAAATTTGAAGCCTTGTTGGAACACCCAGCATATATAATCTGTGATTTTGAATCAAACCTCAAACCCCTTGCATTCTGCAGTCCAGATCCTCAGGAATCTTCAATTACATCATACCAGCTACTTGAACCTTCTAGTTTTTATTATGTGGTAGTACAGGATGGGGTTGTTAGTAAAGAAGATTTATACATGGGAGCAGATGCCATCAAAGAATTTGAACATAGAATAGAAAATGAGTGCCGTTGCATAGCATCTAAAGTCTTATTAAAATCAAAACCCATGTTGCCTTTAACAGAGGATCAGATTGAAGATTTCAACAATGCAGAAAAATGCCCGGTATGTGATTCTGAATTTTCAGATACAAATATCAAGGTTCATCACCATTCCCATACAGATGGTAAATTCAAAATGCCCATGTGTAATAGCTGTAATATTAAGATCCAGAGACCAAAATTTGTCCCTATATTTTGCCATGGAGCATCCAATTATGATTTCCATCATTTGATCAGGTACGAGGGGTTTGACAAGCAGAATTTAAATATTTTAGCTGAAAATAATGAAAAATATATTGCCATTAGCAAAATAATTAAAGTTAATGGTGTTCCTATTCAATTAAGATTTCTTGATTCATACAGAATTCTGTCAGCTAGCCTGGCTACACTGGCCACTCAATTATCTGATGATCAAATCAAAATCACATGTGCTTTGTTTCCAAATCAGGACCTGAAATTAATTAGGCGGAAGGGTGTATATCCATATGATTATGTTACAGATTTTTTTAAATTTGATGAGTGTTCTCTGCCACCACAACAAGAGTTTTACAGCAAAATCAGAGGATCTGGAATCACTGATGAAGATTATCGCCATGCCCAGTTGATGTGGAACAATTTAAAATGCCAGACATTTGGTGATTATCACAAGGCTTATTTAAAACTTGATGTGACCCTCTTAGCTGATATACTTCACGCATTTAGAAAATCTTCCATGCAAAATTTTAAGCTGGATCCAATGTATTTTTACAGTGCTCCGGGCCTAGCATGGTCTGCAATGTTTTTAAACACTAAAATGCAATTGGATCTGATCCAGGATCAAGATATGTATCTGTTTATGGAACAATGTATAAGAGGAGGCATGGTGCAATGTTCTCAGAGATATGCCAGAGCAAATAACAAGTATATTCCTGATTATGATCCAGCACTGCCATCAAATTATATATGGTTATGCTATGATGGATAAACTGCCATATGCAGAGCTTGAGTGTGTTGAAGATTTCAACATTGAAGATCTTCAGGATTTTGATGACAGTAACTATAGCCTGTTCTTAGAGGTTGATCTGACAATTCCTGATGATTTACACAACATATTTTCTGATCTGCCCCCAATTCCTGAGGTTGAGTGTTCACCTGGCTCTAAACAGAAGAAATTGATGATGACTCTAGAGCCGAAACAGGATTATGTCATATATTACAAAAACTTCCAGTTCCTGATGAAACATGGTGTTCAAGTGACCATAGTTGGAAAAGTTTTGAGGTTCAGGCACTCAAGATGGTTGAAGCCATATATTGATACAAACACAGTGCTTCGAACATCTGCAATGAGCCAATTTGATAAGACCTTGTTTAAATTGATGGTCAATTCTGTGTATGGAAAAACAATAGAAAATGTCACAAAACATATTGATGTTAAAATAATTACTGACCCCAGAAGAAGCAAAAAATTGATTGCAAAGCCCAACTTCAATTACAGAAGAATTTATGATGAAAATATGGCACTTTTCAACATGAAAAAAACAAAGATTAAGTTTGATAAGCCTATTTATGTAGGGGCTGTGATATTGGAATTGGCCAAATTACACATGTTAAAATTGTTTTATAGTGTGTTGAAGCCTTTTTATAAGGATCGTGTAAAACTGATGTACATGGACACAGATAATTTTGTTCTTGATATTCAAACAGAAGATGTCTATCAAGATATAGCACAGCCTGAATTGTTTAAATATTTTGATACCACTGAACATTCAAAAATTAAATACCACAACAAAAAGGTGCCTGGCAAGTTAAAGATGAGACACTTGGTGATGTTATTGTGGCATTTGCTGGGTTAAGGGCCAAGATGTACAGTTTTGAAACATGTAGTGGCGCTGTTGCCAAAAAGGCCAAGGGCATTGGCAGAGTGACTGTAGACAAAGAGCTTGAATTTGAAGATTACAAAAATTGCCTCAAATTATGTAGCACAATCAGAACATCAGAATCCAGAATTCAGAGTGTGGATCACTTGTTGACTACAAATATTGTAAGAAAAGTTGCTCTGGATCCACATGATGATAAGAGATGCATTTTATCATGTGGCATACATACTCTACCATGGGGTCATTGTGATTTGAAAAGTGGTAATCAATGCCCAATTACAGAGCATGATTTGAAATAAATAAACATGCCTATGAACTTATTTGGGTTCAAAAAACAGGCTATTATGGACCTGCCAACACCACAACCCTCTTCTGATATAATATCTAAACTAAGTGATTTGTTAATTATTCATCTGAACAGCATACTTACAGATGTTGATGATGAAACAGGTAAAACATTGTACATATTTAACAATAATTTAAATCATTACCAATTACCTGTAGGTGGTCAATTGCAATTTATTACAACCCCTGAGGGTAATGTCAAGATTTCAGTAGGGAGAAATATTTATAGAAATAAGCATTCAAACATGATTTCTGGCACTGTATATACTGTTTCTGCTGGTGACTGCTTATATATTGAGGTCCCGGGATCATATGACTAGCTTATACCTTTTTTTATAGAATTAAGAATCAGATATTCAATAATAAATAACCACTAAAACAAAATGCCTAATGATATATTTGGCCATACAAGGCATGAAGATCACAGTGATGAGATTCTGATGCTTGATGTCAGAGTCAAGAAATTAAGAAGTGATTTACAAGCTTTACAAACCACATTGAATGCCAGTCTTCAACTAGAAATTACAAATTTGCAATCACAATGCATGGACCCTCTTCTTAAAATTGACTCAGAACTCAAATTGCTGCTTCAAAAATATACTGTTTGGCCACATTAGATAATTTTCAAAGTTTAGAAGAAGCTGTAGCAGCTCTTCAAGCCAAATTTAAGACCCAGGCCACCAACTCTGAGCAATTGAAACAGCAATTGGAAGAGCAGATAAATAATGTCCAGACACAGCTCCAAACAATTGTCGAAAGCATAAAATCACAAGAAAATTTTGATCTAGTCATTTCCACTCTAGACACCTAATCTGGACCCCTTGAACAATGCCATAGCCGAGGTTAAAGAAAACATTGAGACACTTGAAAATTTTATGACCAACTTGCCATCTTCTGATGCTTTGAGTGCAATAACTCGGATGTTGCGAACATTAAGCTGCAACTTGAAACATATGAAGATTTTGGAAAAATTCAAAGTACCATAACCCATCTTGAGGGTACAATAGCAGCAGTGCAAAGTGATTTGACAAATGTACAAGAATCTCTAGAATCTCGCCTGCCTGGTATTGTAGACACACTTGTCAGTGTCCAGCAACAGATCACAAAGCTTGAAAACCTCAACACTGAATCTGAGCTATCTCATTTTCATCACATGATCGATGATATCCAAACAAAACTTGAAATTTTACAAGAATCAGCACCCACTCAGGCAGATATAGCCCTGCTCCAAAATGCTATGCAAAATGTGGCTGATGCTTCTGAATTAAATAATGTGAAATTGGCACTTGAATCTTTGCAAAATACTGTAACAAATCTGCCTACATCACAGGAACTTAAAAATATTAAGAGAGCAGTGAATCGCATATTGAAATCAGAAGATATCAAGAATATCCAGACAGAGATCAAACAACTTACTCAGACAGTGGCCACTCTACCAACTAATCAACATATTAATGAACTGCATGCCCTGTTTGAGGATTTCAGAAGACAGGTCCATGATCTTACTGCTCAAAATTCAAAATTGGCAGTTATTGAAAATTTGCAACAAATTGTAGCTAATATCAAGCAACAGCTAGGGACCATGGAATCCAATCAAGCAAATGCACTGTCTGTTTTTGCCACCCAGCTTCAAGAGATTGTGCAACAATACAAGAAACTTGTTGTGGACATAAAAATCAAGCCAGGCCATGATGATGTTGTTAGGACCATCAATGAGCACCTTGAATCTGTAACAAGCAGATTGCCTACAGCAGAAAAAGAAATAACCGGCATAATTGAGAATCCAAAACATACAGTAATTCTTGAATTGTACAGCATCCCCAACAAAGAATATGATTCACCATTTACACCAGGTGGCAAAATATATATGCTGTCCTCTGCACAATTTTAGTACCAGTTTTTTGTTGGTGGCACACTGAGACCAATCAATCAAATATTGGCTTCAACCACAGGCACACCACTACCCCACCTTATCAATAACAAATGCTGACAACAAACCAAAAATCACCAGTGTAGAGTTAGAGGATTTTACAGATCCCAATACAATAGAAACATCTTATGCTGAAGATGATGGCTCTCTGGAATTTCATATACAAATAGGAGACAAATTATATTTAGAAAATCCTGTAGTATCAGCTGCTGAACACCCCATAGTTGCAATATTCTTGTTTTCATATTATGTCTAGACAAATTATTGTTGTTGAATTACACAGACAAGCCAGACATAATTATAAGAGACTGCCAGTAGTCACAAAAGGCATAGATGATTTATGGCAGAGCGACTTGATTGAGATGGCAAGTGGACAGCTGAAAAACTTAGACAAAATCAACAAGGGTTACAAGTATCTACTTACTGTAATAGACACATTTTCAAAATTTGCCTGGGCTGTGCCACTCAAATCCAAGACTTGAAAATGTGATACAGAAGCCTTCAGGACAATCATCAATCAGAGTGGAAGATCACTGCGCTATTTGCAAACAGATAATGGCAAAGAATTTTATAATTCTGTGTTCCAACAATTTATTAAAAGCCAGTCAATACAACATTATTCGAGTTACAGTGATCTCAAAGCCTCAATTGTAGAGATATTCAACAAAACCCTAAAAAATCTTATGTATAAACAATTTACACTTCAAGGTAATTATAAATGGCTTAATATTCTTCCAGAACTTCTACATAAATATAACAACTCGGTTCATTCCACAATCAACATGAAACCCTCTGAAGTAACTTCATCTGATGAGCAAAAATTGATCAGTACTGTTTATTATCCTAGATACCAGCCAACAACAAGAAAGGCCAAATACAAGGTGGGTGATCAAGTAAGAATCAGCAAATATAAGCACTTATTCAAAAGAGGCTTTACAAGAAACTGGAGCACTGAATTATTTACAGTGGTTCAAATTAAACCTGGGACCCTTAACACATATATAATAAAAGACCACCGAGGATAAATTCTCAAAGGCAGATTCTATGAAGACGAACTCGGCAAAACTAAACAGCCTGACAGATATCTCATAGAAAAAATCATCCGCCGAAAAGGCAACAAGTTATTTGTCAAATGGCTAGGACTTCCAGAACACAGCTGGATCGATGCAGACAAAGTGATAATATGAGCACCTGGGATGTTATAAAGAGGCTGCCAGAACCTGAACAGCAGATTAAGAGAAATGCCAAGTTGCTGCCTGATAATATTAGATGTCTTATTGTTGGGCCATCGGCTTGTGGTAAAAATACACTAATGATTGATAATTTTTTATTGGCACCCAACTGGTTAGACTGGAAAAATAGGCACTTGTATGTCTTCTCTAAGAGCTTGGAACAATTAAAATATCAGCAGCTGATGAAGCAATATGATGGATTGGATGTAGCCAATTTTGAACCAGATGTTAAGCCACTCATGAATGTTTCGATAATTCTGTTGTTGTGTTTGATGACATTATACTGGATAATCAAAACAAGGTTAGAAATTTCTTTACACAGGGGCGGCACAAAAACATAGATTGCTTCCACCTGGCACAGACTTTTCTAAAATACCGAAGCAGCTGATCCGAGACAACAGCAATTTTATATGTGTGTTTCATCAAGATCATACCAACCTCAAACACATACATGATGAATATGTAGGTGCGGACTTGAGCTACAATGATTTTTCGAAGTTTTGCAGTAGGTGCTGGAACCAGGACAGTTATGGGTTTGTCACAATTGATATGACAAGAAAACCCAGTAGTGGCAAATACAGAAATAAAATCAACAATTTTCTAGACATTGAAACATATATAAATAACCATGAAAAGGCCAATTATTGATGATCTTAAATTAAGAGATTATCTTGTAAAAAGATTTAAGGGATGGAAATCAGAGAACCGAGGAATTTATGAACAACACAAGCAAACAGAACAGCCTATTATTGATGCTATTAGTGAATTAGGTAAAAATATCAAAAATGTTACAGAGCAAAATCAAAATTTGATCACAGAGCTTGTACCTGTAGCTGCAAGGAACATATTAGATTATCCAATCACCCCACTTTCCAGTATTCATACACCTAGTCCTGTTGCTCCTCGAAGAATTGAAGCTACTCTGGATCCAATTGAATTGGGTCTTCTTGCTCAAAAATATTTAAGCACACCTAAAGACAACAAAGATGAGGTCTTTGACTTATATGCTGACACAGAGCGTGATGGTAGCATCATACATAGAATTGGCAATTTCAGAGTAACATTTATGGGAGATGATCTCATTGTATATTCAGAATCTCATCTTGGAGAAAAAGGTGGTTTTGTTAAATATCCCGGCACACCTGGGTTGTGGGAACTGATGACTAGGAAAAGGCCTGGCAGCTATACAGATCAAGATTATGAGCATTACAAAGAAATAATAATCAAATCAAATGCTCTAGACCAGAACAATGATCCCACACCAAAAAGAGTCAAGTCTAGCAGTGGAGCAAAATACAACAATTTAATCAAACCCATATGGTCACAGATCAAGACTGGCAGTGGAGTCAGACAATACAACACCCTTCCTAGAGAATTTGTCTGGGTTGATGATGTCAGGAAACTTGTAGTTAGGTTATTGGTGATAGCTGGGGAGGAAAATGCTGGCAACCACAATTTTTACAATGAAAAGGTTGGAATTATGGACATGATAAGCACAAAATTGTCTAATTTTATAGTGAATGACACTAAGGGGATTGGATATCTTATAAAAATTATTAATACTCTACCACCAAAATTTTGGAATATTCCTGAGGGCCGGGGGTTGGTTAATGACATTATAAACAAGCTGCCATTTGAATTACACATTCCAGGCTATCAGTATTTTGGTCCCGGTACAAAATTAGACCATAGATTAAACAGAGGTGATCCTGGTGTTAATCCCCTAGATGCTGCTTGTAGAGACCATGACATAGCATACAACACACATACTGATCTTGACAAGAGACATGTTGCAGACAAGAAATTAGAAGAGGCTGCATTTGGTAGATTTGTAAGCAAAGATGCTTCTTTGAGTGAAAGAATAGCAGCATTGGGAACCACCCTAGCTATGAACACCAAACAAAAACTGGGGTGGGGGCTGTGAATATGTATATAATAAACCTAGAATGAAGGCCAAGGGTGTTATGTATCAAATAAATTATGCAGGTCTTAAATCTCTTAAAACTATTGATAGCCTTTTAACCAAAAAGCAGCGGAAGAAAAAAAGCTCTTGTATTGCCAAGGACCATGGTATGAAATTGTTGCTTAGTACCCCCAATTAAAAAAGTTACAACAATCCAGGAAAAAATCACATGTGGGTGGATTTATGTTTACTATCCCGGCCATCTTAGCAGCACTTGGGGCTGTTGGGAGCTTGGCTGGGGGATCAGCTGCCATAGCAAAAACAGTAATAGATGCCAAGAAAAATAAGGCAGAATTAGATGAAATAAAGCGAAATAACCTGGCCATGGAGAAACAAGGCAAAGGTGTTAAGAGAGCCATGAATAAGTTTAAAAAAACAATAGCCGCTTACAAACCAAGATATTGAAGCTTTAATCAAGCCACTGGGCATCAAAAAATTTAGAGGTGTGTACATGTCTGATTCTTTACCAGAACAACCACTCAACAAAGAGTGTGGCATTGTTAATTTGGATAAGTACAAAAATCAGGGCACTCACTGGATTTGTTATCTTAAATATTTAAAAAATGAGGCATTTGTGTTTGATTCATTTGGAGGTGTTCCACCTTAAAATTTAGTAAAATATCTAAAATCAGCTAATCTTTATTACAATAATGCCCGTGTTCAAAACTTCAAAGATGTTTTGAACAGTGGACATTTGTTTTTATCTGTTCTTAGATATATGTCTCAAATAAATAAACCATCAATTGAAAATTTTCAAAATGCCTTGTGGTATTTAAAACATCATGGGGGTATTCCATCTCACCAGCCAAAATTCAATATTGAAACTTAGATTACATGATGATATAGTGTATCCCAAAACAATAGCTCTCAGAGCATTTTATGGCATGCACTTGATCCCTAATATTACACACTACAGCAACACAATTGCAGTTGGGGATCAAAACATTGTCATCACTCCAGGGCAGTATAATCTGTCCACTCTAAATGTTCAATTAACCAGAGGTATAGTATTAACTCAAAATTCTGTCACTCACAGAGTAGAGATTGTATCTGCTACAGAAACAGTGGATCTGGGTACTATAGGAGAGCTGTTAGGCTTTGAGAACAGCACAAAACTTGAACCAGCCATCAAACACACTGCTATGAATATACCTAAATTCTTGGAGACTCTGAATATTCACTGTAATGTGGCGGAGGGTATGATCACCAAATCAAATGGCATAGGCACTCACAAACAAACTGGCATCATTGCAACATTTAAACCTAATTCTGAATTTATGGAGCCAATCATCTACACTCCATCCCCAACATTATATTTTCCTGTGTGCCATAATAGAATAGATTATATTGAATTGATGGTCACTAATGAAAAAGAAGAATTAGTTGATTTTGCTGGAGCCACAACAACTGCTATCATAGAGATTAATATTTAAATAAAAATACATACAAAAAAATGGAAAATATTGAGAGTTATGAGCTACAATCATTCCCTCCAAACAGGAGGACATTTGCAAATTTAAATCAACCCAACACAGAAATTGAGGTTCATCTTGATGTAGGGGATGGTTTTATACACCCCCACAGAGCAGATCTATACATCAAATTTGATGTTGTAAAGTTCGATGGAACAGATTATCCGGCAAATTCAAATATAAGATTGGTGGATAATTTTGTGCCGCATCTGTTCTCTGAAATTGAGATCAGAAAACATGGTGTTGTTATAAACAGAGTGGATTATCCCGGCATTACCTCCACAGCTTTGGCCACACTAAAATTATCCAAAACCGAGGCTTCTTACTACAAAATAGGTGGATTTGAGGCTGGTGATAAAATTATATCTAAGAGCCACACAGTGCTGTTCCCCATGCGCCTGTTGACAGCATTCTTCTCAGATTACAAAGATATTATGTGGAAGGGTGGTTTAAGAATCACATTTAGAAGAGCTGCCAATGATAATAATGCTTTGATGAGGTACAGTGCAATAAACTCTACCGGGGCAGCTCCGCCTAATACCCTACCTGATGAAGGCAAATGCATTATTCAGACTATGGAGCTAAGAATCCCGGTTGTTGAATATGAAGCCAGTTATGCTCTTAAATACAAAGCAGATATAATAAAAAATCCACAGATTCCTGTACAATTTTATACATATCAATGTGTACAGAAACCTGCCACTGGTACTTATTATGAGTTTGATGCTACAAATTCATTCTCCAGTATACAATATGACATGCCGGATTTTGTGGTGGTACAGTTTCAGACTGGAAGACACAATAATCAGGAAAAAAATTCAAGTAAATTTTATAACTGCAACATCAAGAACATATATCTTAAAAATGGCAGAAATGAGGTATTTCCTAGAGAAAATTATAATTTAGACATGTCCAAGGATGATTTCCTTAAATTATATGAAGCATTTACAGCATACAAAAGGGTCACTACTGGCAATACTGACATGTATTACACACCAGATGAATTCAAAACACAGAGACCCATGTTTGTCATCAACACTTCAAAAAGGAAACAAGTTGTGGTTAATGACAGGACAAACATTAAAATTATCTGTGAATTCCACGATACACTCCCTGATGACACCATATGTAGTGTTATTCTTATAGGGGAAAAATCATATATTTATGATGTAAGAAATAAGAGAGTCACAGAGCAATTCTAAAAGAATTACATTATCTTAATACTAGATATACAAGTTGAGCCTGGTGCCCAATTGAACTTAAACCAGAAGTAAATATATATATATGTGTGTGTGTGTGTGTGTGTGTGTGTGTGTGTATGTTAATACGTTTGGCCTAGTTTTAAGTGTTGCCAAAAAATATCAAGAGGGACATATTTTTAACAAATTTATGGACAACAATCTCACAGAAGTGCCTTTTATAAGTGTAGGCAAATCAATCTGAGGGGGGTCATACTTTCACGGGAAATTCCCGAGGGCATTTTTACAAAAATCTTGGATTAGACAGGGTGCCACACTTGAGCAAAAAACTCATATGGGCATGTTGAGCTAGTTTTAAGTGTAGTCAAATCTGCCTGAGGGGGGTTCATACTTTCTCGTCCTGGTTATAGCACCAATCATACTACTTTGATTATCACTAACAGCATGTTCTGTACTAATAACAATTGTAAAGTTCAAAACATTGATACAATATTGGTTCATATTGTTTATATGATCTAGGTGACGTTTGAAAATAGGTTATGGTGTAAAAACTTATTTAAACGTTAGACAGTCCTTCGTTCACGAAATAAGCAAGTATAAGGATTTGGCATGTCTAATTTGTCATTATCACAACATTAAGAATTATTAATAGTCCATGGTCTTCACTTCTGCCCTTTCAGTGTCTCATTTTGTGCGGCCGTAGGTTATAGCCTAGGATAGCCTAGTTGCAAGTCCACCTCCCTCCCGGACTCCAGGACGTAGAAGACAGATTCCGAGAATCGTGTAATTTACGAAGAGAAAAAGCGTCAGGACCAACCTATCATCGATGCTATCAGTGGACTTATTAGAGAAATGAAAGATGTCACCGAGCAAAGCAAAGAGTTAATCAACGAGCTTGTGCCACTTACTGTTCGAAATTATACCATACCTACTCCGATATCCAGCATTCACACTACTCCGTTCGAACTTGCTCCGGCTCCGAGAGGTCAGGCCCAAGGCAGTACCTCTTCGGACAAGCTAGTCGAGCTGGGTCCGTTGGCGAGGGATTACTTAAGCACCGGGAAATTCTAAAAATACGATGTATTCGGATTGTACCCGACCATGGAACATAACGAGGGTGTGGTTTTGAAGATTGGAAAGTCAAAAGTCTTGTTTGAGGGCGACGATGTAAAAGTTAATTTGGGCGAGAAGAACAACTGGACTATGTATCCCGGCACCGTGGGACTGTGGGAGCAACGTAAAGATTATACAGACGAGGATTATCAAAGTTACACAATAATTTTCATCATGACGGTTGCACTGTACCAAAACAATGATGCAACACAGAATCGCGTGAAATTTTGCAGTGGAGAAAAGTACAGGAACTTCAGCAAGCCAATATGGACCAGCTCAAGACTGGCAGCGGTGTCAAACACTACAATACCTTGCCCAAGGAGTTTGTTTGTTTACGCGACTTGAGGAAGCTTGAAGATTGATTGCTGGTTATCGCAAGCGAAGAAAATGCAGGCAATCGCAACTTCCACAACGAGAAAGTGGGCATCATGAAAATGATTAGCACCAAGCTTGGCAACTTCATTGTCAACGACAACAAATGTATAGGTTAACTTATCAAAATCATCAACACCCTGCCTCCCAAATTCTGGAATGTACCCGAGGGTCGAGGTTTAGTGAACGATATTATCAACAAGCTACCCTTCGAGATGCACCTGCCAGGTTACCAGTACTGCGGTCCGGGTACCAAACTCGAACAGCGATATGAAAAAGGAGACAAGGGAGTGAACCCACTGGACGCAGCATGCAAGGACCACGACATTGCTTACAATGCTCACACCGATCTTGTCGCACGTCATGATGCTGACAGAAAGTAGGAGCATGCAGCTTTCGGGAGAATCGTGAGCAGTGATGCCTCACTAGGTGAACGGGATGTCGCATTGGGTACGACCATCGCTATGAACACAAAACGAAAATTAGGCTGTGGATTGTAACTAAATAACCCTTGTGAAAAAAAGGCAACTGTATAAACAACCTACCATCACTTCATTGCATTAGACAAAGCAGAGATTTTTTCTTACCCTCTCACGATATATATACTATCACCATGAAGCCCAAAGGTGTTGTTTACCAAATACCCTACGCAAACCTCAAGTCTCTCGGAACATTAGATGGAATGCTCACCAAAAAGCAGCGCGAGAAGAAACATTCCTGCTTGGCAAAAGGTCATGGAATAAAATTGCTGCTTAGCATTCCTCAGTTGAGGAGGTTACAAGGTTCGCGAAAGCACCAGAAGACTGGGGGTTTCATATTCAGCATCCCGACTATCTTGGCAGCTTTGGGTGCTGTAGGCAGCTTGGTAGGAGGCAGTGCCGCCATTGCTAAGACCGTCATCGATGCAAGAAAGAACAAGGCCGAGTTAGAAGAGCAGAAACGCTACATCCTGGCTATGGAGAAGAAGGGTAAAGGTGTGACCAAAAAGCGAATGAATAACCTTGAAGCTTTGAAAAAGTTTTAAAAAAAGAAGAGCCCTTGTCCAACTTCGATATTGAATCTTTGATCGAATCGTTGGGGATCAAGCACTTCAGGGGCGTTTTCATGTCTGATTCTCTACCCTCTGTTGTGAAGAAAAAAGAGCGATGTTGTTAACCTAGACAATTACGAAAATCCAGGTACAAATTGGATATGCTACCTCAAAGCCAACAACAGCAAAGCATTTGTTTTCGATTCATTCGGAGGCACGCCACCTGCTGGGTTGGTAAAGTATCTCAGTGTTGTCAACCTCTACTACAATGACGAACGCATTCAGGGTTTCAGGGATGTGAACTGTGGCCATCTCTGCGTTTCCATGCTTGTCTTCCTCTCGCAATTAAATTACAAAACAATCGAGGATTTCCAGAAAGCATTGTGGCACCTGAAGCACTATGGTAGTATTTCATCTTACAAGCGAGACTTCGCTTCTAAAACTCGCATTGCATGACGATATCATCTATCCTAAATCTGTTGCTCTTCGTGCATTCTACAGCATGTATCTGATACCTAACGTGACGGTACCCAACAATACCATATAAATTGGCAGCGAAAAAATCATCATCACCCCTGGCCAGTACAATCTGTCTACCTTGCAGGCTCAATTGCCAAGAAGTGTACTGCTGTCGCAAAATTCTGTAACTCACAGGGTCCAACTAGTGTCTGCCAAGGAAACCGTAGACCTCGGTACCATCGGAGAGCTTTTGGGATTCGAGAACAACACTAAGCTTGAACCTGGCATCATGCACATCGGTGCAAACATTCCTAAATTTCTAGCCATCGAGACTCTGAACATACATTGCAATGTGGCAGAATGTATGATCACCAATTCCTCGGACGGCATACCAGGAAGTCACAAGCAGACAGGTATTATCGCTAGGTTCAAACCAAACTCTGAGTTCATGAAGCCAATTATCTACACACCCTCCCCACCGATATATTTTCCTGTATCTCGTAATCGGATAGACAACATAGAATTGGCAATTACCAACGAGAAGGGAGAGGTGGTTGATTTTGCAGGAGCCACGACCACTGCCGTCGTGGTGATTAACATATAATAAATAACCATCATGGAGCTAATCGAAAGTTACGAGTTGCAGTCCTTCCCAACCAATCGTCGCACGTTTGTCAACTTCAATGAAGCGAATCGAGAGATAGAATACGACGGACGACGGGGAAGGGTTCATTCACCCTCACAGAACTGATTTGTAAATCAAATTTCATGTTGTGAAGAGAGACAACGGCGAAGCATTCCTTGGCAATGCAAATTTAAGACTTGTAGATAATTTTGCGCCGTACCTATTCTCGCAGGTGGAAGTTAGAAAGCATGGCACCGTCATCGATAGGGTTGACTACCCCGGGATTACCTCTACAGCTGTGGGAACACTGGATCTCTCCAAGACCGATGCAGCATTCCCCCAGACAGGGGGATTCGAAGCACGTACAAAAATCAAAACTCAAAGTCACACAGTACTTTTTCCCATGCGCCTGCTTTCTGGCTTCTTCTCCGACTACACAGAGATTATGTGGAAGGGTGGTTTGCGCGTCACTTTTCGCAGAAGCGCCAACGACAACAATGCGCTGAAGCATTACAGCACCTTGAGTGCAGACGGTTCAGCACTACCCAACACAATACCCAATCCTGCCAAGTGTCTCATCCAGTCCATGGAGCTGCGCATGCCCGTAGTGGAATACGGAACTAACTACGCTCTCAAGTACAAAGCAGACATTTTGAAGAATCCCCGAGTACCCATCCAATTTTACGGTTACCAGTGCGTGCAGAAACCTGCTTCCGCCAACCATTTAAAATTTGACGCGACCACACTCTTTAACAGCATCCGGTACGATATGCCAGAGTTTGTGGTTGTGCTCTTCCAGACAGGGGAGGACAACAACCAAGAAAAAGATTCGAGCCAGTTCGACAACTGCAAGATCAAGAACATCTACCTCAAAAATGGCAGGAACGAGATATTCCCGCGTGAGAACTACAACCTGAATATTGTAAACAACGACTACCTGAAACTGCATACACAGCTTACAAGAGAGTGACCTCCGGCAATGTGGACGTGTACTACAACCCCAATGAGTTCATAGCTTGCAGACCCATGTTCGTCATTAACAGTTCAAAGAGAAAACAAGTGGTTGTTAACGATCGTACCAAAATCAAAATCGTGTGCGAGTTCCATGACGCCTTGCCTGCCGATACTCTATGCAGCGTCATTCTTATTGCAGAGAAAACTTTTTGTCTATGATGTCAAGAATGAAAGAGTGACTGAATAGTTTTAAATACAAAAAAATGATAATTCTATAAAAATTACACTGACCTTAGATCCAAAACATTATTCCCACATAAAAAAAATCACTATACTATAGAAATTTATTGCAATACTGAGTAGTGCCAACTTTTATTTGTAGGTTAGCTTCGCCTGTGAATTATCATATGGTGAGATTTTTGTGGTGTAATTTGGCAACAATGCGAGCCCCCACTGTGGGCCCCTCCAAAAGTAGTGGTGGGCATTGAACCAATTCCACGACATACATCGTGAAGGGGGGCACACATCGTAGCCATTTACGGTGAGGGCCCACCCCACCTACAAAAAAGCCCCCAAATACATCGTAGGCGTTTACGTTGAAGGCCCACCACCTTACAAAAGAATGTCCGAAAATAAGATTGAGCAAACAATAGGGCTACAACATCGTCAAATGCTATAAAATTCATTAAAGAAATCATCAAAATCATCAAAATATGTTACAACTGAGATTAAATACTAGGTCCAGCTACAAGGGTTGCGTAGAAACAATCATTTTACACTTTGTAGGTTATTTTAACCCGTAAAAGGCAGTAAAAAAAGTGAATAGGATAAGATATATCACGTAAGATCATGACATACCTACAAAGAAGAGGCTACAAAAATGAGATTGAGCAAAAAATAGGGCTAGAACATCGTCGAACGTAATAAAATCCATAAAAAAATAATCAAAATCATCAAAATATGTCACAACTGAGGCTAAATACTAGGCATACCTACAGGGAGGGTCGGCGAAACAATACCTTTCCACTACTGTCATTGTGCACATTTTTTGATTGAAAGAAGAGCTATAAGAAAACCGAGGACAATGTCACAATGTCAAAGAACACCTCGCACAGCAATGGCAAGAGAGAGGGGAGAAGGGACACGTCACAAAAATTAGTTGTTATTGCTAGGACCCTTAAAACTGTGGTTGTCCGTTCAGTTATTTCTGCCATTCATTTGCTTAGTCGCAATTAACCAGAAATGGTAGAAATGCGACGTCAAATAAACTAAATAAACTAAATAAGCTAACAATAACTGTAGAAACAAGTGCACAAAACATGTATGACGCTTCAAAAGATGGAATTTTGACTTTAGTAATCCTCTCTCAACAGTGGCGTAGCAACGTATAGCAAAGCCCTGGATGAGATTAGAATGTGAGGCCCCCATCCAATGGCGGAAATTAATGGAAAGTGGGGAGCGAGCAGTCGCACCCCTCTTTTTTCCACTTTTTGTTTTTGCTCCAGGACGATGGTGAACCTTCAGTACATTCTTTCATATCCCTGTCCCAATTGCTTTCAAACATACGTCGTATTTGCCTAAATGTTTCAAGGTTTAATTTTGTGGGGGGGGGGGGTGTTAACCCCATTTAGACATATTCTTCATTTTAATAATAATTGCTAATATATAATTTAATTTACAATGTATTATTTTCTAACCATATAATTATCACGGCTGTTCATTGGTGCTGGTACAAGAACATTTCTAAAAAAATGAGAACATTGTTAGTTTGCGGAACACAGAAATATTCGAATACTTCTGAGAATTAAATGTAAACAGTAAGCACCAAGCTGTACGCCTAGTGACAACATTAGTTTGTAAGCGATTGTGTTGCTGAATGCTGGTTGTCGGATACGGGGGTTATCCGTGAGTTGATTTTGTCCCGATACTTTTGATCTTAACATTGCAAATCTACAATTCTACTACTAGGAAAGATAATAGTAGACAAATTGTTCACCATCATTTTAATTCACAATGTACTCTACAACCTGTGTTCTTCTAAGGTGTCATTGATTCTTTTCATGTGAAGCTTATTTTGACATCTGCGTTTCTATTTCAACAGATTATCATCACACTGTGGAAAACAGACGGAATGAAAATTCAATGGATATGGACATATTGCTTTTACCGTTCGGTGTACACTTAGCACTGTATCTACGAGCTAGAACTAGCTCGTACAATAATATTACCAGTGGCGTCTCGTCCCTTGGGGCTTCCGGGGCTTAGGCCCTAAAGAAAAACGGACGTATTGACGTAATTATCAATCACCATAACGTATAAGTATCACACAGTCTTTTAAAAGGCGATGGTTACGCACGTAAATTCATCGTCTGTTGCAATGGATACGACAGCGTTCCTAGCTGCATTGATGTCAATTATCGCTTTCCGGGGCTCGTCGCAAAGGAAGGCGTGGCCTACACCCACCTATGCTATAACGAAGGTCACGTGCTAGCAGAGAGAGAGAGAGGGGGAGAGGGCAATGGATTTGAGAGCTGATTCGGGGCTATTTCCTTCGCGTCGCGTTCGATCTCGCGTGTTGTTCTGTAGTGTTGTGGTGTCTTTCATTCGCTTTGTTTGAGTGTTGTTTGATGTTCGAACACAAATTGATGAAGGACATAGGCTGTCAATTACAAGACACAATGAATTTGTCCGGAAAAATAGGCATATATTAAATAAAATTATAGATTGCTTAAAATTCTGTGGTCGACATGAACTTGCTCTGCGAGGACATAATGAAAGAGAACAATCTTTAAACAGAGGCATCTTCCCAGATTTATTATCCCTTCATAGAAGTGGGAAAACTAAAGAGGGAACTTCGTGTTCTTTATTGTAGTGAAGAGTTGAAAAACATAAACTCTATCAGTAGATTGCATTCATTTTTAATTTAAAGTTATTTAGATGGTAAAAAGTAAAAGTAAAGTGTTCCCCTGTGCTTTGCACCACGCCATGAAGGCGTATAGGGGGTATGGGGGTAACGCCCCACACTTTCTTGATCCGGTCGTGAGTGGGGGTGATGCGATCAGCATCACGCCCCTGACCGCCTTTACCCCCCAGGGTTTCCCCCAGGTACCAATGTTATTCGACGCTGGGTGGGCGCCGGGGCCGTTTCCATCGTTAGAAAAGTTCTCGAATTTGAACCGGCCGGGGATCAAACCCGGGACCTTCAGCATGGTAGTCAGACGCGTTACCGACTGAGCCACCGAGGCCACTAGAGGGTACCTTTTCAGAAACAGTAAAAATGACAAACATTGTTTTAATATCTCCAGTGGCAACAGCTTAATCTGAACAATGTTTCAGCACATGGAAGTGAATAAAAACCTGCATAAGAAATACAATGGGACAAGAGAGACCAAATTCGTTCGCACTTGCTTACAATAGGGAAAGAATACATTTCAAACATAGAGGACTTCAACGAAAAAGTAATAACAAAATTTGCTGATCAGAAGAACAGGAGTCACCGTTCGTAGAAAGGTATGTTTCACAACAATACCTGTTTCTTTTGTAATCATGTGAATTGTCATTATATTTTAAATTCTTTAAAAAAAGATGTCCAGTTTTGTAGTTTAGAAGAAAATAAATACCCGTTTTTTTGTAAATCATGTAATTTGTCATTACATTTTAATCTTTCAAAAAATTAAGTCCAGTTTTGTAGTCTAGAAGAAAAATATACCTATTTTTTGTAATTCATGTGAATTGTCATTATATTTTAAATTCTTTAAAAAATAAGCCCCGGCCAAATTTGAAGCCACGAGACGCCAATGAATACTACCTTAACATTGGTGGTCACATCCATTACTCCAAACAGCATATCGCCGACCAGGGTCGACCACCTGGACGGAGTGGTTAGCACAGCGCGCAACGACGCCTTGGCTTTTGAGTTCGAATCCAGGGTTCGGAATGGATGTTCTTTGTGAGTGTTCCTTAATCAATTTCATCATATCGTTACTCAACCTCATCATCGCGATAAGCCATTAGTGTCAGAAAATCGAACGTAAATTAACCTAACTCAAGGAATCCAACAACATTTCGGATCATCCTTTTTGTTAAACATATTCAACTCTGTCTCCAAACTCCTCAAAAAAATCCTGGGTGCTGGCCTGTTCTAGGAAGGAATGAAAAATCTCGAGCATTTAAATGTCTCACGCTTGCCTCGTGGCAGTTGGAGGTGTTTGTTGTTAACATATTAAAATCGGGAGTGCAATGTCAAGAGAAAGAAAATAATACAAGACAATGGGTTTTTTATTCAATGAAAGAGTAAATGGCTAAAAATGTCTAAGCCCGTTATCGTGAAATTTAGCCAACTGTTTCACATGACAAATACGACGATAATTCTTTACTTCTTTCTTGCCCCTTAGACTTACGACCTGACTGACTGGATGTTAAGCCTCTGATTTGACGTATTCATTCAAATTATAACGCTTAACTAGAATTTAAAACCAGATAAATACAGAATGTTTTAATATTATTGCCCACAAAGATAGCATTTTTAGTGATGCCCCCACTTCTATTTATAACGTTTTTCGTATCAAGCTCCTTTAAGAGCGAGGCCCCGTGCGGTCACGCACTTCTCCCACCCCTTGCTACACCACTCCCTCACAATGCCTTGATTTTTCTCCAAAGTGAATATTCTTTTAGTTGCAAAACTAACATTTTCCCCCTAGGATAGTGAAATGATCCATATTATTGAAGCGACTGAACAATGCGACGTATATTTACGTTAATTTCAAGCGTTTTTATACATCGTAGGTTAATCGTTAATGAGCATTAAAGATGGAATCAGAACGAACACTATGATATATCCATTCCTCACCCAGAATTCAAAAGTAGGGCTTCTGCCTTCGTAGCTACTTCTTCATGGAGGCCGAAAGGTAAAAAAATGAATACATTTGATTAGATTATTTTTAGCGTCGCTTTTCTTCATTTTTGGCTAATCCAAACGACGAGAATGAGTAATAATATGATGAAATTGATGAAGGGCACCGTCAAGGAACACCTTGTGCCATGTTCCTCCACCGTGTGTCGAACTCGCGACCCTTAGATTATATCAGAGCGTGGTGTTGATCATTCACGTCTCCTTCACTACGGCAGATATCGAGAATGTGTGGAGCCATATCATTTGCTCGAATGGTATCATTCACATGCCATACACAGGGGAGAACTTTTGTAGTAGTCGCCATATATATCCAGATGTCAAAAAATCTACCTAACGCTTCGCTGTTCCTTCAAGTACATTTGCTTCTGTAAGTTTGTAAATATTGTTATTGAGGGAAGGAATAATCTATCTTTCACTAAACCTGAATACTGTTTGACCATTTACTTCATTGCATTATTAATTAAAAAGTGCAATCAAATGCACGGGTATACATTATCAGGTTTAGAGACGGGAAGAGTATTTATGTCGTTTACATTTTGTTTTGCCATCTTGAAAGTAATGTTTAATAAAGTGGATTTAATATTTTCGTTAAGATCATAGAAGGCAAATATGTTGTTTCCAGGCATTATTTATTGAAAAGGAATGAAATAGATGTCTTCAACTCGAGGTTTTTTCTCCTTCCTCAAAGTTTTTTGTTTGGGACCATTATCAAAAGTACATTTCATTGTTCTCTCGGATGTTTTATGCATAAGATTGTGCAGTGGTATAGTCGTTGCCTTTTAATCAAGGGGTCCCGGGTTCGATACTCGGTGGAAGCTCATAGTGGTTCGGATCCCAGTTTAAACTGGCCGTCCAGTCCCGATTAGCCATACTGTGAATAAAGTGAACTTAAAACACCAAATCAATCAAACAATTATGTATAAGAAAATGCATTATACGCATATAATAATCGAATATCTATGCATAAGTATTTGTACGTTATCTTTTTACATTTGAACATTGAACGTACACACGCAAACCGAAGTGACGAGCAGGACACAGTTCCTACTTTGAGAAAATAACGCAATGGAGAGATCAAGCGTAAAATACCGTGACAACAAAAACAGCTGGGAAAATGAGCGGTGAACTTACTGCAAGCAGGGAGCCGATTGTGTTCCTCTGCGACTTTGTCGGGTGGTGAGTTTCCCCTCTCTTCTAGTCGCACGTTAAACAGAGCGAGGGAGTAGAGAAGACGTCAAATACGTGTAGCATGCAACGTCGCAAAAAGACATCCACAGCTCTCTCTCCACGGTTTCGCCGGGGCTGCAGAGGTGAGAGTGAAAACTACGCTTCACTTATCAGTGTTGCCAAACACGACTATTAAAAAAATTACTATATTGAAATTATGTGTATTTAAGGATTGCAATCACGCAGTTAACTTTGAGAAGTATAAACGTTTGTCTCCGTGTTCTACGAATAGGGATCCTCTGTTCGAATCCCGTACGAGTCTTGGGAAGCTTCCAGACCGAAGCGAGAAGCGACATGTGTCACCTGAACACAAGCACTCAATAATATATCCATATATTTTTATGCTGCACGGGTTGATTTTTACTTCAGTGTGAAACCCCTCGTTGCTCGTTGCTTTGTCCCAATGGAACTTTGGTACCGAGGCGATAAATGGCTTTGGAAACCAAAATTCTTAAATAAATAAAACTTTCTAACAAATGTGACACGACAATCTACACGTGCCACGTGCATGTTTTACGCACTGGGGACGTTATCGTGTTGTTTCGGTCTGGCGGTTGAATGCTTTCTTGCAGAGAGATTTTAATCCGAAACGACAGGCAACAAATAGCAAACGACGGCTGCAAATGACACTGAAGTTCATACCCTAGTGACAAGGGAAAATAAAGACAAGCCACTTCAGTCTTCAAGTAAGTATTCACTGTTAAAGCCCGAACACCAGACCTAAGTGACCCAATTCAGGATATTGACGAACGGAAGCAACAGGCGAGACGTGCTTTTATGTTTCGAAATCGTTGTTTCAAACCGAAACGTGTCGCTAGTGGGTTTTCACTTCTGAAAGTCATGAATGTCATGCAGCGTGTCGCCTTGGTCTGTTTGCACATTTGAGGAAAACGCTTGCTTGCAGCAGAGGTATCCTGTCATATGTCACTTCGATATGAACATCCCCTCCCTTTTGCGGGATCGCCTTTTTGGTCTGAAATCTCCATTCTTATCCTCATCATGGCCGAAAGGAGACAAGTAACGAGCTTTTACTGATAACATCTCATAACTGTACTCTTTGTTTCCTCGTTATTGAAGAAAATGAACTTTACAAATGGATTTATCTGTATTTACCAGTATTATAGTAAAACCGAACGAATAATTTGTTGTTGGCACATGAAGAAGGGTTACATTTGGAGGAATAGATTCCATAGTAGCATTTTGTTTGATTGCAGGATTAAAGCCGACCTCCGTGGTGGAGTGGTTATCACATCGCGGCACGACATCAGGGTTCATGAGTTCGAATCTCGGTCTGGGCATGGATGTTGTGGGAGTCGATTCATCAATTTCAAGATATCATCACTCATACCCATCTTCGCAAATTAGCCAACAGTGGTACAAAAAGCGATGTAAAATGAAACAACTCAATTACAATTCAATTACACTTGAAGGGTTACAAGATAATAGAAAAACAGATCTGGTTCCAAAGTTTTAAGCTGGCAACATTGACAGGTAGGGAGCAACAAGACGGCCAGTCGAGCGGGAAATTCCGTCTGCCGCCGCAGGTACCTTTCCTTGCCCCTCAAACCCCTGGGATGTTCGGTACCAATACATGCGAAATAGATCCAAGATTTTACACACCCACACTTCCTGGTCCCAAGAGATGCGATTAAACACCACACTTTTACACAGACTTGAAGCTTCCAGATTTCAGCTGTAGGTGGTAGAGTGTAACACTTACGTTAACACACTAATCTAACAAATATAAACTTTTTGGTACCTTCGAAATACTTCGCGTACATGTGGCAAGGGGTCACAGGAGTCTCGAAATAGTGCTTTCTTTGTTGGGAACCGGCAAAAATTCCCAACACTTTTTTTGGTCCCATTAAGAAACGTGTTTAAACATACGCCGGTCCCAACAAAAATATATCTGCGTACTCACACATACACATACAGACCCACAAACACACACACACACACACACCATCACACACACACACACACACACACACATATGCATTTAAGTTTGTGTGTGTGTTCGTTGAATATTTCGTGCCCTCCACATTTCAATACAGCATACTGGTGACGTAATAAGTACACAGGAAATTATATTCTAGACATTTGAGTTATATTTAATAATAATCATTTGAAAATAGAATAAAAGCCATATAGTGTAACATTATATGTATGCACTGTACTCAACTGGAAGTGTGAACATGATTTCTGCAGGTTAACTAACTAACTAACTAAATAACTCTCTACTATTCTTACACACGAAGGTTCATGGCTGCAGTAATACATGCTTTCCATCTGTCCCTATTTTGAGAAAGATCTGTATACTCTTTTCCATCCCTACCGATTTCCCTTAGGTCCATTTAAACGTTCACCCCCCCCCCCCATCTTCGTCTTGGCGTAGGTTTCCTAGCAGGAATCCTGTAAACGCCTCTTTCCTCTCCCATTCGTGCCACATGGCCTGCCCACCTAAGTCTTCTTGTTTAAATTATTCTAATAATATTTGGAAATGAATACAAATTATGAAGTTCTAAATTATATAACCTTCTCCACTCACCTGTCTCCACATCCCTTTTAGGTCCAAATATTTTCCTAAGGATCTTATTTTCAAATTATCTCAATTTATGTTACTCTCTCAATGTAAGGGACAAATTTTCGAACACATATAATACTACAGGCAAAATTACGGTTTTGTATATTTTAACTTTTAGTTTCTTAGATATTAACCGAGAAGACAAAAGTTTATGAAGAGAGAAGTAACATGCATTTCCTGAATTAAGCCTACTTTTTATTTCCTCTAATATAATTTTCAGTTGTTAATATCACTCCTAAGTATATGAATTTGGAAACAGGTTCAAACGAGTTGTTTTCAATAATAAGATTTTGATTATTACCTAACATATATTTAGTTTTCTCCTTGCTAAGTTTCAAACATATCTCTTTACCAATATTTAAAAATATTTTAGCATTATTCTTAATTGTATTTATATTATCCCCTAATAGGTCTACATCATCTGCATATGCTAACTGAGTCACACCATTTAATTTTTGTCCTACTTCAGTTTCTTTTACCCTCCTAACTGCATATTCTAAGACAAAATTAAAGAGCAATGGACAATGCATCTCCTTGTATTAACCCATCCTGAATTGTAAATTTGTCAGACACATTAATACCCACACGAATTTAAATTTCGGTTTTACTGATGCATACTTTTACCATACTCACAAGCTTCTCAGATATTCCAAATTCGACTAATATATAATATAATTTATCTCTTTTGACCGAATCATATGCTTTTTTGAAATCAATGAACAGCTGATGGACATTTTGATTATATTCCCACTTTTTTTCAACTGTCTGTCTGATGTGAAAGCATTGATCTGTAACAATTAAATCCACATTGATAATCACCTATAATTTCATTAGCATATGGGGTTAGTCTTGTTAAAAGAATGTTAGATAATATTTTATATGTAGTTGAGAGTAGAGAAATTACCCGGAAATTAATGCAGTTCATTTTATCACTTTTATTAAACACCCGAACACTTATGGATTCTTTCCACTGTTGAGGGATTTCTTCTTTATTCCATATTAAACAAATTAATTTATGAATTTGACATATTCACCAATTTGCACCATATTTAAATAACTCTGCTAGTGTTAAATCAATCAATCAATTTGTACAGGCTGAGGATATAAATTTCGCATTGATTTCTGGAAGAAAATATGCGTATAACATTGGAAGCCTTTTTTGCGAACGTATATACCCAGTAATGCATACGTTGCATATATACAATGTCATCTCATATTCCCATTTTAAAGTTTTGTATAGAGTTCTCTAGTAATATGATATGTCTATGGCCAAGTTTGACTTTTGTGCTGTACAAAAACATATTTTGTTTACACATAACCTTTAACGTCATCGAAAACTGTTAGTCAATTGTCACTGTGTGTTGTTCCAATATGGATGCAGTGCCAGGCACGTCTGGGTCATCTTTGAATGGATAAACCAAACGCATCACGGTGAGTTTTCTTTGGGAGATAATTACTTTCTGTTAATTTAGTATTTCGTTTTCACATTTATTTTATATATTAGTGATTTTAGTGTACATTATTTGAGAAAATATATTTATAAAATATGTTGCACAAATGCAACATTGGGGATTCCATTTAGAATTACACCATATGTTCCCAGAGTTGCATATCTGCAACTATGTTTCCAGTGTTGCATATCTGCAACTAATTTACATTATTTGGGATAGTTATTTTTTATTCTAATTCTAAATTGAACTTTGCATGTGTCATTGCTTTAGATTTATTTTAAGAAATATAGTATTATAATTGGGGCATTAAGCAGCAAGTGATAATAATAATCAGACTGTCCTTCATTTAGAATATTGATATCAATTGATTATAATGACATTTTATAACTAAACAGGTATGTCAATGAAGCAAAACTCTTGATACAGTTTGAACGTAGATGCAGAATTTATGATATACATGCTATTTCGCATTTATTTCATATATAATATATTGAATAAATTATGTAAATCGTGGTTGTTGTAATGTTATGTCACATACATAAACAATGCATTGTATAATGTATGATTAACTGAAGTGACAAAAAATATAAAGCAGCAACTAACCTGACATTCGTTTGTATATTTTACAGTACCAAGGTCATTTCACTGATTCCAGAGACATTCTTAGTGCCCTTGATGATGTCCAAAATGATTTTGAGTTCAGTGATTATGATGATGATGATGAAGAAGAAAAGCTGAAATTCCTAAAAACAATACCCAGTCTCTATCATATTCAGAAGATGAAAGTGACTGTACAGATTCTGAATCAGATTCATGCAACAGTGTCGACAGCAGGTCAAATAATAATTGCAGTAAGATACAAAGTTCCTACAAATGAGGGAAGGTACCTTTGAATAAACCATACCCTGAGTTTAAAGGTAATGTTGAATATCATTCTTCTGATGAGTGGACACCGTACATGTACTTCAAAGAGTTTATCACTAGTGAGATGATTGAAAATCTAGCCAAAGAAACTAGTATATATTATTTGAAAGAAAGTGGTTCTGTGTATGTTGTAAATTCCAAACTCACTGAACAGTTTATTGGTTTGTATTTTAGAATGGGTCTTGCTCAGATGCCTATCATTCGATCTTACTGTGATAGAGAGTGTAGGTATCACCTTGTTGCAGATGTAATGTCTCGGAATGAGTTTGAAAAGTTGTGTAGGTACATTCATTTTACAAATAATGCAGAGGTGTTAGATGATCAGAAAAAGGATAAAGTGTGGAAACTTCGTCCATTCATTTCCCAATTACAAAATAATTTTGCAAAAATTAGTCAAGAACAACATCAAAGTGTTCATGAAATCATTGTGCCATTCACAGGCACAAGAAGTCCATGGTTAAGACAATATATAAAGGGTAAACCCCATCCATGTGAATTTAAATTGTGGGGAAGAGCAAGTAGCTAGGGATTTCTTCACCAATTTGAAGTTTATGAAGGCAAGTCAGCCAATCCATATATGTACGGACTGTGTGGAGACACTGTTTTCAAAAAGACTTCGCAACTACCAAGAAACGAAGGCTACATAGTTTGTGCTGACAATTCTTTTCTCTTCTGTGCCATTGGCCGATAAACTATTGGAAGAAGGGGTGCATTATTTGTGCACCATACGTGTCAACAGGTTACATGGATGTCCTCTACTATGTGACAAAGATTTGAAGAAAAATGGCAGAGGAGCCTATGATTATAGAAGAGACACAGATTACAGAATAATGATAGTGAAATGGTATGACAATCGTGGTGTGATACTCTTATCTACCTATGCTAGTTTGAAACCAGTAATAGAAGTTAGAAGATGGAAAAAGAAAATGAAGCTATTTCTAAATGTACCATGCCCAAACATCACACAAGAGTACAATTCAATAATGGGTGGCATTGATCTCCATAATTGTTTAGTAAGCGTGGCCGCGGTGGCTCAGTCGGTAACGCGTCTGACTACCATGCTCAAGGTCCCGGGTTCGATCCCCGGCCGGTTCAAATCCGGGAACTTTTCTAACGATGGAAGCGGCCCCGGCGCTCACCCAGCGTCGAATAACATGGGTACCTGGGGGAAACCCTGGGGGGTAAAGGCGGTCAGGGGCGTGATGCTGATCACATCACCCTCATTCATGACCGGATCGAGAAAGTGTGGGGCGTTACCCCCTACACCCCCTATACGCCTTCATGGCGTGGTGCTAAGCACAGGGGAGCACTTTACTTTTACCTTTTTAATTGTTTAGTAAGCTTGTGCAAATATTCTATAAAGAGTTGAAGGTGGTATATGTACTTGTGGTATCGTCTTCTAACTAGTGCTCTTGTGAATGCATGGCTTCTATACTGCTGAGACAGCAAATTCCGTAGTATACCACATAAGGACAAATTACCCTTACGAAAATTTCAAGCCCTTATGGCAGAATCTCTTGTAAGCTTCAAGGCACGAAAAGGTAGACTTTCTCAAAGTCCACCTGAAGTGAAAAAGAGGAAGGCAGTATCGCATGGTCCAACGAAAGAGATACAGAGAGACGCAGTAAATCATTTTCCTCAATGGGAAAAGAATCGACAACGATGTAAATTTTGTCCTCAGGGTTACACATATGTATCTTGTATTAAATGTAAAGTAAATATATTCCTCAACAAAGACAGAAATTGTTTTTACAACTATCATGTGTAAGAGAAGTCATGTGAGCATTTACCTTATTGTATTGTAACTGCTCACGTGTGGGCATCAAACATAATTATTTTCTAAATGTAATAATAATAAATGCCCTGTGAATCATAAATGCAACAAAAAATTTATACTTTTATATTTTTTTTTAAAAAAAAAAGATCGAATATATTTGTTATAAGTTGTTCAAATGGTTCCAAAAAATCGAAAATGTAATTATGGAAATTAACAAGTTAATACCTTGGACATTAATTAGAGAATATTTTGCTTGGGCGTATTTCAATTTAGGAACTCTCAGATCATTAAAACGAACTACTAACGAAGTTGTGTTTTGTTCAAAACACGTTTACCTACTTTACAAGTGGAGGTTGCGATATACTGCTCGTAAATATTAAATTAATAAATCTCAGGAAGATTTGTACATCTGTGCATGTTTTGAAGAAAGTTAAGAAAAAATATATATGAACACACAGCTGGATGGACATAATGAATATGTGTGGAATGAACTAAGAATTAAAACTGAATGTGAAATATGTGGATGTTTGTTGATACTAATGAAATATTTATCTTGAAGTAAAATCAATGAATCTAATACCAAAACTGCAAAGTACAAAGTAATCCAATGAGTCTTACAAAAACTCTACATGTTTTATTTAAACTTAAGAAACCACTGATCGAAATTATGTAACGTAATAATGAGTTTTCATAAAAAGTCTGATATAGAAACCGATGATAACACTAAATGTGAAAGAGTTAAGGTATTTCTTATTTACGTTCTTGTGAAATTCATATCAATCTGTTTTCAAGATATAGAAACCAATATAGAGAGAGAAATGAATAATTGCTACTTCCAGCAGTAAAATAGAATAAATTAAGATCGTAGGTAAACAGCAATATGTAGGTCTCGTTACGGGACCATTTCTTGAAACATGGCCTTGTCAAGCCATGTTTCGCCATGATAAAGAGACGACATTTTTCCAACGCACTAAATGCTAGTTTAGTTTAGGTTTATAAGCATTCCATATACTTCAAGAGAAAAGGGAAGTAGAAGTAATATGGTTATCTTTGAAGCTATAGAATTACCTTTCGTAGAAACTGTAGCTTTCTTCAACATGTCTAATTCCATGCAGAGAACTGCTCTTCATATATCTCCGTAAATGCTTCATATTTTATTCTCTTTTCATATGTATTTGATGAAATGTTTGTACTTAGTGTCCTGAAATTAATAAGAACAGACACAATTATTTCCAAATTATAGAATGAGGAAGAAGGAAAGAAAACATTACAACAAACCGAAACTAAATTATAAAATACAGCTAAGGATTGATATACATTGCCCAGGATAGTAATACGTCAAAAATGTACACATGATATATCAATAATAAAAATATCTTGTTTAAAAATGTCAAGTCGTTAGTTGGTTTGTTTCTGAATTTCCAACAATACCTACGTTTCATAATTTATTGATATTTTATCAATTCATTTCTTGACAAAAAACCATAAAGAACGAGTGCCCCGGGTTTGATAGTATGTCGAAGACACGATTATTCGCTTCTTTGGTTTGTTGATGTTTTTAAGCCCACGTTATGCACAGAAAAGCTAATCGGGACTGGACATTCAGTTTGAAATAGGATTCGAACCACTATGTGCATCTAATGGGAATGAAACAAGAGAACCATTGATTTCAAGACGACGACGCTACTACTACGCCATCAAGGAAAGCGCAGAATTCTTCGGATTCTAAGTTATACTGTAGGAACGGTCCAGAATAGCTTAATTGTGCATAACACCGACTTATGAAAGAGAATCTCAAAATCATGATAATTACATTGATAGACAGCTTAATACAATAACATTTTTGTTTCTTGATTAAACTTTCGATATGTAAAAAAAAACTGTTTCACTGAAACAAAGTTCTAAAAATAAAAACAATAATTATATGGACAGGATTATATGTATTACGTTCCTATTGGAAAATATAGTATCAAATCAACGACAAAGAATTAAATGTAATTGTAATTCAGTAAGAAGGAAATGACCTTCTCGGGTTTATTATACCATGCAGTGCGTTGTGAGGCACCTAAAAGTACCACCGGAAATAGCGAAGAAACCAGAAACAGTAGCGATGTGAGGTTTGCGGGAAACAATAATATCAAATGGGGCTCGTAAATCGGAGGTATGGGGTGGGTCGAAAAATATCGACAAATGGGGCATCTGGAGCAAAGTCATATTATTTTTAAATGGAACGATATACAATAACATGCATAATATAAAGGAGCACACGCAGAGAAACACAACGCCGTTGGTCTCATGCATCTACTGCACATAGGAACAATGATAAGGTCATGTGAAAATATGTAAACAAACTAACAAGTGGCCCACTTGACCGTCAGTACCACGGCATGTACAAGTATGAGATGTCGGACGCCATTGGACAAGATGAAGACAGAACGTGTTAAAGGAAGAAGATATACAGTAGACATCCTCAGCACCATGTATTTGACAGTGTTACAGCATAATGAAAATGACCGTGACAGTATGTCGAAGATCCACTGCGTAAGAAGCGAAAACCTGTCAATGTGTGTGTTCAAAGTGGTGGCCGTCGTGGTTTTCGCTTCTTACGCACTGGTTCTTCGACATACTGTCATGGTCATTTTCATTATGCTGTAACACTGTCAAATACATGGTGCTGACGATGTCTACTGTATTTTTTCTTCCTTTAACACGTTCTGTCTTAATCTTGTCCATTGGCTTCAGACATCTCATACTTGTACATGCCGTGGTACTGACGGTCAAGTGGGCCACTTGTTAGTTTGTTTACATATTTTCACATGGCCATATCTTCGTTCCTATGTGCAGTAGTTGCATGAGACCAACGGCGTTGTGTTTCTCTGCGTGTACTCTTTTATATTATGCATGTTATTGTATATCGTTCCATTTAAAATATATGACTTTGCTCCAGATGCCCCATTTGTCGATATTTTTCGACCCAACCCATACCTAAGATTTACGAGCCCCATTTGATATTATTGTTTCCCGCAAACCTCACATCGCTACTGTTTCTGGTTTCTTCGCTATTTCCGGTGGTACTTTTAGGTGCCTCACGCGGTATATACACGGTTCATGAACTAATCACATGGTGACTGATAATTTTACATAGTATACATGAACACTTACTATGTGATTTTCCTATCAAGAACGTAAACATTTTAAATTTATGTAGGCCCAAAGAAGGTATCGATGCCTTATGGATAAACAACTTGAATTAATCGTGCGAATACATCACGTAGTATAACTCACAACAAATGCTACAGCTTTCGGTTTATCAGATCCCATTGCAAAATGCAATGTTGACCATGCGGAAGTGCTCAAATTCAAATTCAAATGCAAATTCAAATTCTTTATTTGCGTGGGCGAGGTTCAGCCTGAGGCTGTTCTGCCACCTAACCCGTGTCATCGATTACATTTAAATTTACATTTCTTATGTTATTACAGTATTAATACAGTGTACAATAAACTGTATGATTTAGTTACAAAATCTGTTGATAAAGTAATTGTAATAAATGTATGAATAAAATGATACAAAATTTGTGATAGACAACTACATAAAAACAAACTAAAGTGAATAAAAAATAAATAAAAATAAAAACATGTAGACAAAATACATAACATAAACATACAAGTTACATCATAGTATTTGAACACAATCTCTCCTCTGCAAAAATAAAATTCTTTACTTCATTTCGGAAAGATTCTACTTTAGATATGCTCGACATGATCTTAGGTAGGGCACTCCATATTTTTGCAGCAAAATATGAAAACAACGACTGATATGCCTGTTTGTTGCAGAGTGGAAGGTTAAATTTGTAATTGTTTCTTGTATGGTGGCTGTGAATACTGGTGCGAGGGATCATGTTGCCAGATACGACGGCTTTCCAGATGTAATACATTTATGTTAAAAGCAATATGTATGCAAGAGTCGCCTACGGTACATATTGAGGATATTCCTATTATTTATGGAAGGTAAAATATGTTCACGTCTCGGGATGCAAAATATGAACCGCATGCACGCATTTTGTTGTTTTATTTTTTTAATTTTTGGTTGTAAAGTTTTATTTATTCTACCAGAGTACACTATGTCACAGTAGTCGAAAAATGGATAGATTAGTGTTTCAACTAATCGCTGCTTGATTTCTGAAAATAATAGTTTGTTCAATTTAAACAAGAACCTAAGCTTTCCAAATGATTTATTAATTTGGCGGCTAATATGCTCATCCCATGATAGACGAGTGTCAAATATCAGTCCAAGACTTTTAACTACTTGAGCTCTAGGTGTGACATCATAATTTATTTTAACGGTTGTATTAGTGTGCTCGACCGAACCAATAGCATTTCGAGTTCCAATAAATGTATAACATGACTTATTAGCATTAATTTTAAGGCCATTTGCATCACACCATGTTTTTATCGAACCCAAATCATTACTTATGTATTCAATACTTATGGCAATTTCTGTTGGATTGAATGATTTGGTTAGTTGAGTGTCATCAGCATATGAATGTACGTTACAGTATTTGACAACTGAGGGTAGGTCTGCAATATAAATCGTAAACAATAAGGGACCTAGTATAGATATTTGCGGTACACCAGATGAAATATATAAATTATTAGATAATAAAGTAGGCGACAGTTTTACACGTTGGTTTCGGTTACTTAGATATGAAAAATACCAGTTAAGGGTAGATTGTGAAAAACTGTAGTCTTTCAGTTTACTGAGCAGAAATTTTTGTTTTATCGTATCAAATGCTTTGGACAGTTCCAATAATATTAATGTATTGAGGAATTTCTTATCCAGCCTGGAGGACGTCATTTGTGACTTTCAGCAAAGCCGTAGCAGTGCTGTGTGCCAGCCGAAATACTGACTGTGAGGGTGGAAGAATATTGTTTTGGGCAATGAAGCTAAATGTCTGTTTATAGATTATTTTTTCTAGTAGTTTTGAACACACAGGCAGAACATTAATAGGTCGAAGGTCGTTTACGTTAGTTGGTCGGGTCGTCTTAGGGAGGGATGTTATCAAAGCTTCTTTCCATTTCCTAGGAAATGGATTTCTCGAGCGAAAAGTTAATAATATGTGTTATAATAGGCAAAGTAAAAGGTAGAGATAACTTCAGCATTGTAGTTGATATTCCATCTGCACCAATAGCAGTAGACTTGATTTCGTACAAACATTTTCTTACAGTATAGCCATCCACTTTTTTAAAAGCAAATTCGGAAGCATATTATTAAACTTTTGGTTACTAAATTTGAAACATTCTTGAGATATCAGACGTTGGTCGATATTTAGACTATCAATTGAATTAATAAAGTATTAATTTTTCTCGTTCGCATTGTCAAACGTGGAGGGGAGATCATTTTTATTTGAGCCAATGTCTACAGATTTCAGCTGCTTCCATAAATGCTTTGGTTGTCTTGATGTTTTATTGATTTTATGCTCAAAATAATACTTTTTTTCTTGCAGAATAACGGATGTCGTGAAATTTCTCATTTCTTTGTATTCTTTCCATGCAGATTCAATTCCGATTCGCTTGAATTTACGAAACGCATTGTCCCTTAGTTTCATCAACACCTTCACATTTGATGTAATCCACGGCATACGTTTGTTACGAACTCGTGTTTTACGAACTGGCGCGTGCTTGTCAAAGAAATCAAGTAAGTTGACATTGAAATACTCTACTTTCATATCCAAGTTATCGGTGTTATATATTTTTCCCAAGTTAATTTTTTCTGCATCCTTCACGAATTTATCATAATCAATATCACCGTATTTTCTGTGGTATATAATTCTGTTGACGCTTTCTGGTTTGGTATACGCAAGTACAACGTGGGTCATTCTATGATCGCTATTGCTGACTGGCTCACCGACATCATGTTGGATTATATTTTGCATGTTGCTGACAAACGTCAGATCAATTAATGACTTAGTCGTGGAGGTTATTCTGGTCGGTTTATTGATTATTTGCGTTAATTGAAATTGATTAATCAAATTTTGAATGTAAACGACGTCAGCACAGTCTGGATGTAAGAATATATTGAAGTCTCAAGCTATAACAAGATCATTAACCAAGGGATACATTTCGGTCAATATATCTTATAAATTTGACAACTGTGTATGTGGAATACGCTTAGGCCTGAATACGGCACAAATATTGAGACGTTCCTTTTTTATTTCAACCGTAGCTGCAAGGTACTCAACGTCAAACTCTCCTTCGATTTCGAAAGACAACGAATGCAGTTTTTGTCCTTCCCGTGCGTATATGCACACACCCCCACCCATGCTGTAATGGCGATCAGAGCATATTAAGTCATAACCTGGAATTTTGAATGCATTATTCTTTATATTACAAGTTAACCACGTTTCTGTTATCACAAGAATGTCAATCTGTTTCTCTGTAATTTCGATGCATATTTCCTGAAATTTGGGGAATAATAACCTGACGTTTACATTTGCTATTTTGAGACCCAGGGAGCAGCCGGTTCTTTTGTCATCGGCGAGAAGGTGACGGAGGGCATGCCCTAGAGCAGTGGAGTTCATTTCAAGAGGGGGTGGTAGGTTTTGTTAGAGGCATAACGGTAGAAGTAACTTCTGGAGGGTTGCAGAGCAGAGAGACGTTGCAAACGCACTACATTTATCCGCAGATGCATAAAGGTCACAAATACAAATAAAAGTTTTCTGCTTTTTGCGGTACTTTTGATCATTAAAAACTTATTAATATGTTTTTTGATTTAATAACTATTACACTTTGCTGATGTACAAGAACGTGAATCACATTTACGAAACTAAACTGTAAAATTATGCAGTTGAGATTAACATATTTAAAGTTGTAAACAATAATAAAAGAAGCAAAACACGCATATATCAAAGAAAAGAGGAACTTAAACATTTAGAAGCTACAACTTAAGACTAAATGTGTTCCCGATAAATAAAAATTATAAGAGTAATGTGTAACAACAGTTCTTGTAATTGTATTTTGTCGTCGCCAGTTTCAGAAGCGGCAGAGATCTTCTGTGATGGTGATATTAGAACCCTTCAGTTTCCGTTTATTTCGAAACACGCTTGCTCTCGCACGGTAACTAGTAACTTTAACAAGAATGGCTCTTGGCTTACCTCCGTTCTTCTGTCCTCCTACCCTGTGGCCTCTGCAAATATCACCATGCTGGATTTTGATGCCCAGTTGCTCTTCAAGCAAGGTGGTTGCTTTGTTATCGGTATTCTCGTTGGAAGTTTCGGGAATACCGAATATCCAGATGGAGTTCCTCCTCTGCTACTGCTCCAAGTTGTCCCCAAACCCTCGGAGTTCCTCATCCTTCTTCTTCAGTTCATCCTTCATGCTGTGCATTTCTTCAACGTTAAAGTTTAGTGTTTCCTCTAGACTTTGAAGCACTGATTTTGTCACTGCCTTGACTATCGAATCCACCATAATTTTCATCATTTCAGGTCCCTGCACAGCAATCTTCACTTCCTCACAAACACGTTTCACAAATTCTACGTTGTTCCAGTTGGAAACACTGCTTACGCTGTTCGGTGATCCCTGGTTCTTTCCAGATTTTTTCGGTGCCATACTGAACGGTGAATTAGAAAATAGTACAATAGTACAATACAAGGCACAAAGTAATAAACCGAAGGCCTGTTATTTGCAAATGCACCTCTCAGATATTAATCTCACCTTACAATAATAGTTTGACCATTAGAATGTTAATTTACTGCAGTTGTTTACGATATTTCGGGAGCACAAACGTTACTCACTAGTTTACTCTTTAGTACTACTCAACAACAAATGCATATTCCGCAGACGAATCTCACTTAGGTAAGAATCCTGCAGAGTTACTCACTCCTTAGTGTGCTACCTTGGACATTCACCTAGAAGATGGAAGATAAAACTTACAATTTAGAGATATCAGCAAGTACCCGCTGCGATGAAGAAGAATGCTCCCAGGAATGAGGAGAAAATAACTAAGATAAAACATCCCGCCCGGATGCAGATGAAAGAAACTTTCGGAATGCTCGATACTAACTGATTCCGTATGCATGCTTCCCGCTCCTAATGACCAAGGAACTGTTTATCCAAAAGCCCTGATGTAAAGATAAGGAGCGACCACATCATTCACCCCCAACACTCGCAAGACCCCAGGAAACAAGACCAATAGATCGAAGTGGTACAGGTTACGGTAAACCAAAGAACATTATAGACTTCTGAACTAGTTTGGGCTACATCGTAGCCATCCGGCCATTAGTATGTGCATCCTAAATGCCTTTCATAGAAAAGCAGCCAAATGCCTCGTATTGTACCTAATCCACATTTCTCGTCACTCTGAAACCGGTAGTCGAGTTACCGCTTAAATCTCCTCTCCGTCTCAACAATCGATGCCGCGAGTTACAACCTGCTGACCACGCCGTTGCATACGTCACTCGGCATCAAAGACTATACACTGGACCCTCGACGCTGCCTTTCGTATCCGACGCACCCATACACAGACTCTAATGTAATGGAATTAGGCCTTGTTTCCTTATTAAAAAACACTAAGTTGCTGACCAAGGCAGTTTATTAAGATATAAAATCATTTAACATGTAACGTTTCAACCCTGTATCAGGGTCTTCCTGAGACGAAGAACAAAACTGAAATGAAGAAATACACACACAGAAAGATATATACTTATAGCAAAGTGACTAGCTACACAAGAACAAATCATGTTCGACGATTTCTCCAAAGGAATTAAGCCCATTTCACCTCTTGACACGTG
The DNA here is from genome assembly GCF_977018435.1 of Lepisma saccharinum. NCBI lineage: Eukaryota > Metazoa > Arthropoda > Insecta > Zygentoma > Lepismatidae > Lepisma > Lepisma saccharinum. The sequence goes on along the minus strand of NC_139246.1, from coordinate 67,775,455 downwards.
ACTAATGGATCTACCACACTGAAAGGTGATTGACAGGTCAAGATTAGCATGAGCCTGGAACTACCAGATTATCGTTCCCCTGCACCTCCTGACTACTATAGGAGGTACTTGAGGACACTTTTCAAAATATGCCTAATATAGGATAAAATTCACCAAAAACATAAAGAGAAATATGCAAAATCAGGGCAAAAAGTGTTACAAAAAGAGGTAAAAATTCTGCTATATTTTTGTCACTTTCTAAATCAGGACAAAAATCGCCAATAAACGTAAGGTAGAAACCCAAAATCAGGGCAAAATGTGTTTATAAAACAAGGTAAAAATTCTGCTATATTTTTGTCACTTTCTAGAGAATTTTTATTTTTGGAACAAACCGAAATATAAATGGCGTTGTTTAAAGCTGATCGCTTTGATCTTTGATCTTATTACTTCTGATAATTTGAATGTATATTATCTGATTCCGCTTTGACCTTTGATCTTATTATGAAACTTACACATACAGTCATTTGTTACACATATCCGATAAAAAAGTAATTAATCATGCCTACACTTGCAACAAGAGCATTCTCGTCCATCATATTCTATATAGTGTTTTTGAATTTCTGAGACAAGGTGTGACGGAGTTATTACAATTACACTCTCTACGTGAATTACATTGTGTTCATCAATCCACTCACATTCACCAGTAACCTTATAAGGGATACGATGCTGTTTTAAAATATATTCCGTTAGTTCTAATACAATAGTATTTGATAATATCATGGTTTAACAAATCCAATGTCATGCTTTGTTTGCTTATCAAAGAGTTCTTTTTACCTTTATATAAAATTTTGTATTTATCGTCAACAAGTTCTAGCATCAATTCATTAGTTAAGGTTTTGCTATATCGATCTGGTAAAAACAACTTGTTTTTGTTATCTAATATAACGCGTGCTTTTGGACCATGCATTGTATTTACAATTTCGCCATTGGTGATTTCATACGGTTTACCTATTTCTAAATCTTGCATCTTGATATACTCGAACGATGAATTTAACATTTCTTCTAATGATTTAGCGCCTAGGTCTTTGTGTGATGACTGATTCATTTATAAGATAAAAAAGATAAATGAACAGGTTTATTCCATTATTGTTATTTTTGAATTTTGGTTATGTGAACCTAATCAGACTTTATGAGCAATCACGTATCTGCATAATTATGGATATTTCCTTAATACCATGAACGAACTCACGTAAATAGATTCGCTTGCGTTTCAAAGTTCTTTATGAATTTTTCAAGAATACTATCATTTAGAGTCAAATTGAATTTTGGATGCACCAACTTTAGAATTAATTAATCGTCCAAAGTGTGGGGTCCAAGATGATGAAATGCAATTTAATATGCTAAGATATAAATGGAACAGTAAGACAATAAAATGGTATTATCCAATAACACGGGACCGCATGGGTTCTGTTGTTTTTATAATTTTGGGTGTTTTACATGCATTTGAACTTGCTGATGCTGAAACTGGCATTACTTTCCTCACATCACGCAAGAATTTTTTACAATTCACGATTTTTATATGTGGGTTGTGGTATGCACGTTTCAGTGCAATTGAAATGATTTCAGCTAGACGTCACTGGTACGTTTCAAAATTATTCAACAAGTAATAAAGACGAACAAGCTTTAAATACAGAGAAGATTTGTTTTATTTAAATTAATTAATATGTTTCTTGCCTAAATGCTGAAAATAATACTATGTAAAACATTGATATATCATTTGAAATTAATGTTATATGTAACTCTCAAAAGTCCTAATTTGCATGGTGTGGCCATGGCATCTCGTGCTGGAATAGCCCAGATATGTTTTGCTACATCTACGGTGAATGTGTTCCCTGGGTACAGAGACAGGAAATTACAAATTTTGTAAGAAGAGCATATTACGCATACTTTAAAATTATACTAGGAGATCAAGATAAATCGTGGGCCCCACACAAGGTATGTAGATCAGGTGTGGAATTTTTACGAAACTGGAGCACGGGGAGGCAGCCATCTATGCCATTTGCAATACCCATGGTGTGGAGGGAGCCTCAGGATCACAGCAATGATTGTTACTTCTGTTCCTGTGAAATTGTAGGTCGATATATTAGGTACAAGAAGAGGATAGTGTATTCCAGTATTCCCTCTGCAATGAGACCTGTGCTGCACGGTCCAGACTTGCCTGTACCGACACCTCCATCAAGTCTTGAATGTCTAAGTGATCCTGGTTCACTAAGTGATTCAGTGGAAGGAAGTGAAATGGAAGATGACATTTAAGACCTCCCCTCCCTCACGGATCTCTTGACCGTATACCGTTCACTCAAAGAAAAACTCAATGATTTAGTTAGAGACCTAAATTTATCTAAAGAATCAGCTGAGCTTCTTGGTGCCAGACTTAACGAAAATAACTTGCTGGCTTTTGCAACAACATTTTCCTGGTACAGACACCGAGAAAAAGAGTTTGTCCCTTATTTCTCGAAAAAGATTTTCTCGTGTTTTGTTGAGATGTGTCCGGTTTGCTGACTAAGTTAAATTTTCCTTGTCTTTGAACTGATTGGAGGCTATTCATTGACTCGAATAAAACAAGTTTAAAATTTGTTCTCTTACATAATGGATTATGTAATATTGCTCATTCTGTGTCACTAAAAGAAACCTACAGCAATATGCAACTTGTCCTTAATAAAATTAAATATGAGTACCATGGTTGGTTGGTGTGTGTGGATCTTAAAGTTTTGAGCATTTTACTTGGACTACAATGTGGATATACGAGGTGTACACCAAAAGTACGTGCCGTTTCGTTCTAATTTTCAAGAAAAATGAAATACAATGAAATAACCTATGTTTATTTTTCAACAAACTCTCCCTCAATATTGATACATAGTTGCCATCGTTCAGTCCATTTTGTGTAGCATGTGGCATAGTCATATTTGGAGGTATGTTTTAGATACTGGAAAAAAGCACTTCCCAGGGATGATCTATTGCAAAATGGCGTCCACGAAGAGAATTCTTGAGGTTTGGGAACAACCAGAAGTCACTCGGGGCTAAATCTGGTGAGTATGGTGGGTGTGTCAGAAGTTCAATACCGTGGTCAGCCAAGAATGAGGTCACAAAATTAGCTCGATGTGGCGGTGCATTGTCCATGCGGAGAATGAAATTGCCATTAGCCATTTGTGGTCGTTTCATAGTTAATTTCGGCTAAAATTCTGTAGCCCCAGGGTATCACAAATCTCCTGCATGGTGACACGCCTATCTTCCATGATAAAATGTTCAACACGGTCAATGTTAGCATCAGTTGATGCTGTTTTCGAACGTCCAGATCTCATTTCCATTATGCGATATATGCTCTCATTCAAAAAATCGTGAATGCAATCACTAGGACATTGAAATGAATTTTACGGGTACATGAAGCACACCGGAAATTAATAAAGCGTTAAAAATGGGATATAAGTTAACAAAAATATATGAAGTCTGGAACTTTAAGAAAAGAAGCACCAATCTGTTTAAAAGTTACATTTCAAAATTCTTAGAAAGAAAATTAGAAACCAGCGAGTGGAAAAATAATTACAGCAATGAAGAATTGTATGTTGAAGATGTAAAAAATAGATTAGGCATCGAATTGGATATTAATCACATTAAACCTAACCCAGTGTTACGCGCCATGACTAAACTACTTTTGAACGCATTTTACGGTAAATTTGGTGAAAGACGAAAAATGGAAACAACGGATTATATCAACTCAGCAAAAGATTTGTATGATATATTATTAAATCCTAAACTAGAATGTATAAAATTATCATTAATCAGTAGTGTAATTGGCTATAATATAAACTCAAGAAATGATGAACCCCCTTCAGGCAGATTTGGCTACACTTAAAACTTGCTCAACATGCCCATATGAGCTTTTTGCTCAAGTGTGGAACCCTGTCTAATCCAAGATTTTTGTAAAAATGCCCTCGGGAAGTTCCTGTGAAATGATGAGCCCCCTCAGATTGATTTGTCCACACTTACAAAAGGCACATCTGCCAGATTGTTGTCCATAAACTTGTCAAAAATATGCCCCTCTTGATATTGTTTTGGCTACACTTAAAAACTAAGGCAAAATGCTTATATTTTCATGCTATACAACTTACAGATCAATACAATGTTTCATGTTTTTTCTAATCTTTGATCAGTTTCATGTCCCGGCCAGCAATAAATTATACACGCCTGGGAGATTTTATATGCTAGCATGCATGAGATATAATCTACACAGCTAAAAGGGGAATTATTGATATGTCTGTGCTTGCATGTTTTCATGAATGCCTGAACCCATTTCAGGTTTTGCCTTGTTCTGATAATATAAACAGGAGTGAGAAACTGAGAATATTCATTGCACAGTTCAAAATGGAATTTTGACTGTATTTAGTTGATATAGAGTTCATAGCTCTGTATTTGAGTCCTGGTAAAACGTGAGGTCTCCTCTGATGGCAAAGTGTTAATATTGTTGCCTTGTAAACAAGAGCTCTGGGTTTGATTCCTGGTAAAATGTGAGGTCTCCTCTGATGGCAAAGTGTTAATATTGTTGCCTTGTAAACAAGAGCTCTGGGTTTGAGTCCTGGTAAAATGTGAGATCTCCTCTGATAGCAAAGTGTTAATATTGTTGCCTTGTAAACAAGAGCTCTGGGTTTGAGTCCTGGTAAAATGTGAAAGATTGAAATACATGTGGCAAAATAATATCTCCACACGTGAGATTTTGAGAATATTCACTGCTAGCTGATATACAGCTGAGGTTTGAAACCTGGTAAAGTGTGTTATACAACAGCATAATAGAGCAAAATTATTTTATATTGGGGATCACCAGAGCCTAGTTATTGCTGTTGTCTGGGTATAAAAGCATCAGCTCAGCCACTAACTGCTGAACCCAACTGATATTTTTTATTAAGTATAGAGTTTTGATTTGAACCCCAAGAAATTTTATATAATAAACAACAAAAATGCCAAATCAAAAACATTGTAATCAATGGAAAAAGAATATATCCAGCCCCAATTGGGATAAGCATCAAAAGAATTGTAATCCAGACAAATGCAGAACTCCCACAAAAATATGCCCAAAATGCCATACAAAATATAGCATGGAATATTTCACTTATACTTGTTCTGCACAGTCATCAACATTGCCAAACAAAATTGATTGGAAATATTTGTGTGATTGCCCTGTATAACTTAGATTGCAAGGCCAAATTTTGTAATTTTTTAGACCAGGAGCTGGATCCTCTGCACCAGAAACAGGCCATAAGATGTTTATCCACTAATTATGTGAGCATCATGGAGCACACAATATACTTTAGAATTTTAATCACAGAGGATGATGAAAAATACAGTGTTGTTCCCTTATTGCCCAAGCTGTGCTGCAAGTGCAACAACAAAATTAAATCATGTCTATTACCCAGACATGACAAATTATGAGAAATACATGCACCCTATAGATCCCAAAGATGAGTGGGTTATCACAGACAAGCTGGATGGATCTCACATATGCCTTGTGTATCAGGAGGGATCACCCACTGTGCTGTGCAGCAGGAACACATACAATGTGCAAAGCAATTTCTGTGGCCTGGAGGGCTATGCACAGAGCATTCACCCTGTAATGCAGAAACTGTTCAAAATTATTGATACAGATTTGGAAGATACAATTGTTGTACATGGAGAAGTAATAGGGCCCAAGATCCAGAGCAACATATCTTACATACCTGATGGATCACAGGTTTATGTCTATGATATCTACAATGTAACAACAGGAATGTTTTTTAGGCAATACATGAGAATTCTTGATATGTTGAGAGAGGCTGGGTTCGAGAATACAATTGAGGGCAGAATAGTGCATTTAACTGATGATTTCTGGGCAAACATAGAATCTGAGAAATCAATATTGTTTCCCCACCTTGATCAGATAGAGGGATTTGTGTTTTGTCACAACACAGATTCTCCTGAAATTTCAAACGGCAAATTCAAGTATAGCATATTCAAATACAAAACCCAGTGGTACAAGAACAGGACACTGTCTGGAACACCTGCAAAAATAACAAAGGAGCACTGCAGCAGGTTTTTGGGAAAATATGACATAGTACAGCACCTAAAGAATACAGATGAAATTGTTAGAAACAAGTTTGTAGAAGATCTGCTGTTAAAATCCCTAAGAGATTACATGGATGAGTGCAACATAGATTCAAGCCAGGTTGCAGCTTTGAACAGTTACATGAATACATTCTACAAACTGCTTGCTGACAACAAGTGTCTTGTTAAGAATCAGGAGAAGAAAATTCTGAAGCAATGGACAATTGCTCAGATACAGAACCCATATGTTGATTAGTGCTTGTTGTTATGTTTCTAAAATTAAAAAAATCAGAACAATCATATACAAGAATATTAAGACACTCTGTACAGTTGTATGCAGGAAAAACTAAATATGCTGACCAAGGCAGTAATTTATTTTATTAAAAAACATAAACTAACGTAACGTTTCAACCTTCTAGCAAGGTCTTCTTCAGACTCTGTATCAAGTACAAAAGTAACCAGATACAACAAGAAGGGTAATATATGAAAAGGAAAAGAGGACAAGAAATTGAAACCGCTTGGCATCAGAAGAAGTGTGCAGCAGGGGTATTCTGCCACAAAAGAAGTGATGTAAGTGAGGTGACAAAAATAAATTTTATAAAGAATATGGAGGACAGAATCAAGAAAATATGCATGAAAGAATGTGAAAAAGAAGGCAAAATAAATAGCCTATGGAAACAGCTGGAAAAGAATGGCTATGAGAAGCAGGATAGACTGGACATAAACAGAAGAAGTAAGAAAACGGGCAGGGGAGAATTGGAAGAGAAAGAAGAAGAGGAGAGAAGGTTTGGAATAAGGAGTATGGGGAAGACCACAGAAAAGATATGCAAAGTGCTTAGGAAAGCAGGAATTAAAACTTACAGGAAGGGAGGAAGAAGCATCTTAGGAATAGCGAGGAATGCTAACAAGAAAAAGGAAAACAGAGAAGAGGAAGAAGAAGGGATTATCTACGAAGTAAAATGTAAAGAATGTCAGAGTGTGTACATAGGAGAAACGAAAAAAAGGCTGAAAGACAGGTAGAAACAACATAGGGATGATGTACGACTTAAGAGAGAGAGAAATGCAATATTTAAACACACGAGAGAAACAGGACATGACATAGAGTGGGATGAGGCTAAGCAGATAGGAAGGGAGAAGAGAATGCTAGTGAGAAAATGGAAGGAAGCCAAGGAAATAGAGAAGAAAGGCGAAGAAGACACAATGAACTGGAATGGGGGACTGAAGTTAAACAAAGAATGGAAGAAGATGTTGGAAAGAGTGGAAAGGACAAGAGAAAAAGAGGAGAGGAGAAGGAAGAAAAATGAAGGGAAAAGAGCGTGAGATTAAAAAGTCCAACCACATTCTATATGGAAGTGTTTAGCCTTTTAGGTGAAAGTAAAGTTGGAAAGTGAAAGTCATCTGCTAGAAAGTTCCAAACAACTTTCTAAATAGTCTGGAGGGAGTAATGTTTGTGTTTATATATTACCCTTCTTGTTGTATCTGGTTACTTTTGTACTTGATACAGAGTCTGAAGAAGACCTTGCTAGAAGGTTGAAACGTTACGTTAGTTTATGTTTTTTAATAAAATAAATTACTGCCTTGGTCAGCATATTTAGTTTTTCATAATCATGGAAACAAGGCTTAATGGAGTTATAATTGTATGCAGGGTAAGAATATATAGGATACAGTAAAATATTTATTATAGAAAAAGCAGCTGCTTAATATATTTTCTGAGTCAAACCCCTGCATGTGTTTAATCAATATGCACTTAAGCTAAAAGGCATAGGATCAATTTATTAATTGAAAAGTATTAATGTTCTCTGAATAGGATTGTATTCTCTCTGATATTTATGCATGTTGTCTTATATTCAAATATTGTACAGTGCTTATATGCCTGTACAGTTTTAAGCAGGCATATGCCTTACAGTTTTAAGCAGTCATATGCTTATACTAGTGTAAAATATAATATTAAAAAAATTATAAGAATATATAGAATTGTATATGCCTAACATCTAAAAGATTCCCTATAGTTTCTGAAATAATCAAACAAAAATTATTTTTTAAAAATGTGTATAATAGCCTAGGGTTCAAATCTCAAACCCACATGCATTAAATAGAATTATGTTTTTTTGAAAAAATTATAGAGACATAAAACATAGAGAATTGTATACTCATAACATCTGAAAAGATTCCAGGTTTCTATCACCTATTCTGAGATAATCAAACAAAACATGTATAACAGCCAGGAGGGTTCAAATCTCAAACCCCCGTGCCTGCCACATCATTATTCAAATATATGAATAGAATTATGTTTTTTTGAAAAAATTATAGAGGCATAAAACACAGAGAATTGTATACTCATAACATCTGAAAAGATTCCAGGTTTCTATCACTTATAATTTCTGAGATAATCAAACAAAACATGTATAATAGCCAGGACGGTTCAAATCTTAAACCCCCGTACCTGTACAAGCATAAGTTCAACTGCACATACACAGGTACATATTCATAGGGATTCTTGCAATTGTACTCAGCCACATCTGCTTCTGACACATATCCTGTGAATACACAACAATTGTACAGGCTCAAGATTATATATGCCAGAAGCTTTGCTTGTACAGGTACAAGCATAAGAGTCTGTACATATACAGGCACATTATCATAGGGCTTCTCACAACTGTACAGGCTATACATTCTCTGTGGCCCTACAGTCTTGTGCATTATTCTGTTTAAGAGCTTCTCACAACTATACGGGATATATATTCTCTGTGGCCCTACAGTTTTGTGCCCTGTTCTGTCTGGGATTCTCACAACTGTACAGGCTATACAAATTCTCTGTGGTCCTACAGTTTTGTGCCTTGTTCTGTCTGGGATTCTCACAACTGTACAGGCTATACATTTTCTGTGGGCCTACAGTTTTGTGCCTTGTTCTGTCTGGGATTATTACAACTGTACAGGCTATACATTTTCTGTGGCAGTACAGTTTTGTGCCTTGTTCTATCTAAGAGCTTCTTACAACTGTACAGGATATATATTCTCTGTGGACCTACAGTTTTGTGCCTTGTTCTGTCTGGGATTATTACAACTGTACAGGCTATACATTTCCTGTGGCCCTACAGTTTTGTGCCTTGTTCTATCTAAGAGCTTCTTACAACTGTACAAGCTATACAAATTCTCTGTGGACCTACAGTTTTGTGTCTTGTTCTGTCTAAGGGATTCTTACAACTGTACGGGATATACATTCTCTGTGGCCCTACAATTTTGTGACTTGTTCTGTCTAAGGGATTCTTACAACTGTTCAAGCTATACAAATTCTCTGTGGCCCTACAGTTTTGTGCCTTGTTCTATCTAAGAGCTTCTCACAATTGTACAGGATATACATTCTCTGTGGCCCTACAGTTTTGTGCCTTGTTCTATCTAAGAGCTTCTTACAACTGTACAGGATATACATTCTCTGTGGCCCTACAGTTTTGTGCCTTGTTCTGTCTAAGGGATTCTTACAACCGTACAAGCTATACAAATTCTCTGTGGCCATACAGTTTTGTGCCTTGTTCTATCTAAGAGCTTCTCACAACTGTACAGGCTATACAAATTCTCTGTGGCCCTTCAGTTTTGTGCCTTGTTCTGTCTAAGAGCTTCTCACAATTGTACAGGATATACATTCTCTGTGGCCCTACAGTTTTGTGCCTTGTTCTGTCTAAGAGCTTCTCACAATTGTACAGGATATACATTCTCTGTGGCCCTACAGTTTTGTGCCTTAATTGATTCTGGGCCGCTTATACTTATGGGTGTGATCCATCATAGGATACAGAACAACATACTTAAATTTTGAAAAAAATCAATAATTTTGTTTCTCTGATATCTCTGAAACTATTGATGCTAGAGACATGGGGCTTGGTGATTTCTCATATGCATGCCAAAATGCAACTTTTTGATCTCTACAATTTTTCAAAAAAATCTTGTTGTTCTCTAGATCCTGAATAACTTGCCAATTTTTCAAGATAGAGTCATGGGAGTTGTGTATTTGAACTCTGCATGCTGTTTAGAAGTTTTGTGAAAAAATCGATAATTTTTTGATTTTTGTGATTTCTCAAAAACTACAAGTGCTGGAGACATGGAATGTTTTCAGGTAGATTCTGTGCATGATTCTCTATGTTTTAGGTCTCTATAATTTTTTTGATAGATGCAATATTTAAGCTGCAAATGTCCAATTTATGTGTGTTCTATATATAGAATTTTATGAAAAGTGCAGCATTAACAGTATTTTGAGAACTATGCATTCTGGGCCACTCCAGCAAGGAGATATCAACTTGTGGTGCCTTACTGAACAACATACTCAAATTTTGAAAAAAATCAATAATTTTGTTTCTTTGATATCTCTGAAACTATTGATGCTAGAGACATGGGGCTTGGTGATTTTTCATGTGCATGCTAAAATGCAACTTTTTGATCTCTATAATTTTTTCAAAAAATCTTGTTGTTCTCTAGATCCTGAATAACTTGAATATTTTTCAACATAGAGTCATGGGAGTTGTGTATTTCAACTCTGTATTATGTTTAGAAGTTTTTTGAAAAATCGATAATTTTTTGATTTAGTGATTTCTCAAAAACTACAAGTGCTGGAGACCTGGAATTTTTTCAGGTGGATTCTGTGCATGATTCTCTATGTTTTAGGTCTCTACAATCTTTTTGATAGATGCAATATTTAAGCTGCAAATCCAGTTTTTAAGAATTGCATGTTGAATTTTTACATATGTTATGTCTGGAAATGCAAGTGATACTGCTCACAGCCTGTCTATTCATTTTTCGTACAAGTTTAAACATGACTACTGTACTTATATGTTTTCAAGAAACATAGGATTTTGTATCTCCGAAACGTTTCAACGTTGTTTTCGCAGCGAAAACAGCTTGTCTGTGATAACCCACTCATCTTTGGGATCTATAGGGTGCATGTATTTCTCATAATTTGTCATGTCTGGGTAATAGACATGATTTAATTTTGTTGTTGCACTTGCAGCACAGCTTGGGCAATAAGGGAACAACACTGTATTTTTCATCATCCTCTGTGATTAAAATTCTAAAGTATATTGTGTGCTCCATGATGCTCACATAATTAGTGGATAAACATCTTATGGCCTGTTTCTGGTGCACAGGATCCCGCTCCTGGTCTAAAAAATTACAAAATTTGGCCTTGCAATCTAAGTTATACAGGGCAATCACACAAATATTTCCAATCAATTTTGTTTGGCAATGTTGATGACTGTGCAGAACAAGTATAAGTGAAATATTCCATGCTATATTTTCTATGGCATTTTGGGCATATTTTTGTGAGAATTCTGCATTTGTCGGGATTACAATTCTTTTGGTGCTTAACCCAATTGGGGCTGGTTATATTCTTATTGCATTGATTACAATATTTTTGATTTGGCATTTTTGTTGTTTATTATATAAAATTTATTGGAGTTCAAATCAAAACTCTATACTTAATAAAAAATATCAGTTGGGTTCAGCAATGTGCTTTGTATACTTAGTGTGTGTGTGTGTGTGTGCATTTGTGTTAATATTTTTGGCTTTGGTATTTATATAAAATTTCTTGGGGTTCAAATCAAAACTCTATACTTAATAAACCTATGACAGGTTGTACAGGATAGCCTACAGGCACAAAGATAGAATAAGTATTGATCCACTGAAGCACTGACCTTTCACAATTGCATGTCTGCACAGGCATGTCGTGATGTGCATGGAAAGGCATTGACCTAATACCATGTGTCATGTACTGATCTTGTATAACAAACTAGGGCAAATATAAACCCTTTGTTCAATATATTAGAAAATTCTATATATTGAATCAAACAAACTTATAATTCAATTTATACAAATCTGCTATATTTTTGTGCTTTTTTTAAAAAAAAATAGGAGGAGCACTGCAACAACACATCTGTACTCCTCAGCCACTCTCACAATACTAACTGATATGTAATACAAAAAGCTCTTGCATCATAATTTGTTGCACAACATAATGCAAAAGCTCTTGCATCATAATTTGTTGCACAATGCAAAAACTCTTGCATCATAATTTGTTGCATAATACAAAAGCTCTTGCATCATAATTTGTTGCATAACATGATGCAAGAGCTTAGTTTTAGGTGTGGGCAAAAAAAATATCAAGAGGGGCATATTTTTAAAAAGGTTATGGACAACAATCTGACAGAAGTGCCTTTTATAAGTGTGGACAAATCAATCTGAGGGGGCTCATCATTTCACAGGAACTTCCCGAGGGCATTTTTACAAAAATCTTGGATTACACGGAGTACCACACTTGAACAAAAAGCTCATATGGGCATGTTGAGCAAGTTTTAAGTGTAGCCAAATCTGCCTGAGGGGGGTTCATCATTTCTCGGGTTTATATTATATACTTTTATACTACTTTAATGAAAGATGACATGATTGAGGCTAGGTATCAAACAAAAGATGAGTGGTTAAAAGAAACATATTGATTGCATTACTTACAACCTCATATGCTAGATTGAGATTATATGATATGCATGACAAACTAGGTGTCAAAGTAGTTTATTACGATACTGACTCTATTATATAAAAGGATAATGATACAAATACTGTAAAAACTGGGTGCATGCTTGGAGAATGGACAAACGAGTAAAGCGGTGATTACAAAATAGAATTCATATCTACAGGACCAAAGAGCTATGCATATAAAACATCAAAAGGTAAAGTTGTGTGCAAAATTGTAGGATTCACATTAAACTACGTAAACTGTCAGAAATTAAATATGGCTGAAAATATATAGATTTTAAATAAAGAAATTGATAAAAATATTTTAGAATATAACAAAATTACAAAAAGCAGAAAAGCCCATACTTTGGTTAACAAGACAATTCAAAAGAAATTTAAATTGAAATACGATAAAAGGGTGATCTTATCGGAAAAAGATTGTGTTATTGACATGATTCCTTATAGTAATTAAATAATTGTTTAATTTATATAAATAGTATTTTTGTTTACTTTTATACTTATCTTATAAGATTACTGGTGGATATGAATGGATTGATGAAGACAATAAAATTCACGTAGAGAGTGTAATTGTAATAAGTCCGTCACACCCTGTCTCAGAAATTCAAAAACACTATATAAAATATGATGGACGAGAATGCTCTTGTTGCAAGTGCAGGCATGATTAATTACTTTTTATCGGATATGTGTAACAAATGGCTGTATGCGTAAGATCAAAGCGGAATCAGATAATATACATTCAAATTATCATAAGTAATAAGATCAAAGATCAAAGCGATCAGCTTTAAACAACGCTATTTATATTTCGGTTTCCTCCAAAAATAAAAATTCTCTAGAATGTGACAAAAATATAGCAGAATTTTTACCTTGATTTTTAAGCACTTTTTGCCCCAAATTTGGGTTTCTACCTTACGTTTATTGGCGATTTTTGTCCTGCTCTAGAAAGTGACAAAAATATAGAAGAATTTTTATTTATTTTTTTAACACTTTTTACCCTGATTTTGCATATTTCTCTTTATGTTTTTGGTGAATTTTATCCTATATGAGGCATATTTTGAAAAGTGTCCTCATGTGCCCCATATAGTAGTCTACTGCCTTTTTGGAGATGCATGAATACTTCTTCCCCCGATGTTCTTCTCTTCTCTGTCTTCCTTGTTCCTCCTTCTTTTCTTCTATCACTTTCTGATCCTTTTAACTTTCTTCAACACATTTTTCTATTTGCTTGTCTATCTTGAGTCCTCCATTACAATTCATGATTTCTTCTCCTATCTTTTCTATTTCTTTGCCCTCCTTCCATTCTCTCACTAGATCTCTCTTCTGTTTTCCTATATGCCTAGCAAAATCCCATTCTAATTCATGTACCGTTTCTCAGTGACTCTATCGTTCTTTACATCTTACACGAAAGTTTTCTCCGCGATGATTGTAACGCTGAACAGGGAATTGGAGGGAAGAGCGTCGTGGAACTCACATGCAATCTTGATATTGGTACGATCGTTGACCACCACATGCTTCCTCTTGAACGTGTTGATGACGAACATGGATTTCGGATCTTTGAATTCTATGAGTAGTGTGTTTGATACTACGGACAGCGCCGGAAAGGAAGAGCTCCCCTCAAGCAGATTTGCTTACACTTAAAACTTGCTCAACATGGCCATATGAGTTTTTTGCTCAAGTGTGGAACTCTGTCTAATCCAAGATTTTTGTAAAATATGCCCTCGGGTATTTTTCGGAAAGGAAGAGCTCCCCTCAGATTGATTTGTTTATATTTAAAAAAGTTGCATCAGCCAGATTTTTGTCCATAAAATTGTCAAAAATTGATATTTTTTGGCTACACCTGAAATTAAGCAAAAACCCATACATACACACACACATATTTACTTCCAGTTTAAGTTCAATTGTTTATCCAATATTAAAACAAATGTAATATGCAGAGACCCTCTAGAATTGCTCCGTGATTTTTTACATTATATGTTTGCATGTTTCACCTCTGTGTCAGTGTGTGCAATTCCCGAGACGGTAGTATTGATTTTTGTTTTGCATGTTTCTCCTCAGCGCCAGTACTTACAGAAATTCCCGAGTATTGCATCAGCCAGTTTTGTGAGAGTGACTGAGGAGAATAGATGTGTTGATACAGTGTTTCTCATACTTACGGTTTAAATATTCATATTGAACAATATAAAATCTGATATTTGTTGTAATCCACTCATATTTAGAGTCAGTGTGAATGAATATTTATTCTTTTTTTCCACTTGTAAGCTATTGGTTTTACAACCTGTCATAATAAGCATAGAGTTTTTGAATTGAACCCCAGGAAATTTTATATAAATACCAAAGCCAAAAATATTAACACACATACACACATACACACACACACACACACACACACAAAGCACAGTGCTGAACCCAACTGATCCAGCATAGAATTTTGAATTGAAACCCAGGAAATTGTATATAATAAACAACAACAAAAATGCCGAATCAAAAATATTGCAATCAGTGCAATAAAAATATATTTAGCTCTAATTGGGCCAGACACCAAAAGATTTGTAACCCAGACAAATACAGAACTCCCACAATAATTTGCCCCAAATGCAATAGAAAATACAGCATGCAATACTTCACATATACACATAAAGATACTTGCTCTGCACAGTTATCAACATTGCCCCCTCAACCATCTACATCTGGTCTGAAAAGAAAGCACGAAGCACCTCTTAATGCCAGACCAGCAAAGCAGCCACGCTATGCACCTATCCATAGCAGTTTTAATGCCCAACTTAGAGATTATCGGTTTGTATCAGAGCCAAGATGTGGCATTCAGAATTTTTTGAACAGTATAAATTCTGATCAGCAGGCAATTCTTAATGCACAAAATGGGTCTTATAAGCTCTCCCTCAAATTGTTTACACAATATAAGAAACCAAATGGCACAAAATTTACACAGCCCCACATAACAGAAACTGTACCGGTATATTCAAACACAAATTCAGACAAAATAATAGGCAATTTGATAGATCAATTGAATATTAAACACTCTGAATTTGCGGCAAAAGAGTCAGGATGGAGCCTATGCGGCTCATCACACAAGTTATATGTTCATATTTCTGAATTCAGCCCATTACAAGGTTCTACTTATCTGCCATTACCTGACAATATCAAAAACAAAAGAGCCGTGGTTAACATAAAAAATGCCGACCAGAAATGCTTTTTGTGGTGTATTTTAGCTGCTTTGTATCCAGTTTCAAGAGATCCTCAGAGAATAACTTATTACAAACAACATGAACATCTTTTTGACGATGCAATGGAGGGTTTGGAATATCCAATGTCTGTTCAGAATATTGATAAATTTGAAAAAAGGGCCAGGCACATCAACGGTAAACAATTATCTATTAATGTATTTATTTGTTCCACTGGCAATTGCTTGATAGCACCTCTCAGAATTAGTACATTTGATGATGAATCTGCTATTCCGATTGATCTGCTCTTAATTGAAGGGAATGGCATACATCATTACACTCTGATACATAATCTTGAAGCTTTAGTGAGAAAGCAAATAGACAAATCCAATACAATATTCAAGTTGTGCAGAAGATGTTTAACTGTATTTGATGGTCAAAAAATGGTAAAAGGGGTTCGTGAAAAAAATGCAGAAATTGCCAAAAACAAGTTAATGGAGCATCTGAAATACTGTGGGAACCATAAACCTGTTCATATGGTGATGCCAATGCCAAGTGAAAATTGCAAATTCAAAAAGTTTGAAGCCTTGTTGGAACACCCAGCATTTATTATCTATGATTTTGAATCAAATCTCAAACCTCTTGCATTCTGCAATCCAGATCCTGAAGAATCCTCAATTACACCAAACCAGCTACATGAACCTTCCAGCTTTTGTTATATAGTTATACGGGATGGTGTGGCTAGTGAGCCACACTTATACATGGGACCAAATGCCGTCAAAGAATTTGCACAAAGAATAGAAAATGAGTGCCGTGAAATAGCATCAAACATCTTATTAAAATCAAAACCTATGTTGCCTTTAACAGAGAAGCAGATTGAAGATTTCAACAAAGCAGAAAAATGCCCGGTATGTGATTCTGAATTTTCAGATACAAATATCAAGGTGAAACACCATTCTCATACAGATGGTCGATATAAACAGGCCCTGTGTAATAGCTGCAATATTCAGATCAAGAGACCAAGATTTGTCCCCATATTTTGCCATGGAGCATCCAATTATGATTTCCATCATTTGATCAGGTACGAGGGGTTTGAGAAGCAGAATTTAAATATTTTAGCTGAAAATGATGAAAAATATATTGCCATTACCAAAATAATTAAAGTTAATGGTGTTTCTATTCAATTAAGATTTCTTGATTCATTCAGATTTTTATCTGCTAGCCTGCCTACACTGGCAAATCAATTATCTGATGATCAATTCAAAATCACAAGTGCCTTGTTTCCAAATCAGGACCTGAAATTAATTAGGCGGAAGGGTGTATATCCATATGACTATGTTACAGATTTTTCTAAATTTGATGAGTGTTCCCTGCCACCACAAGAAGAGTTTTACAGCAGAGTCAGAGGATCTGGAATCACTGATGATGATTATCGCCATGCCCAGTTGATGTGGAACAATTTAAAATGCAAGACATTTGGTGATTATCACAAGGCATATTTGAAACTTGATGTGACCCTCTTAGCTGATATAATACAGGCATTCAGAAAATCTTCCATGAAAAATTATGGACTGGACCCAGTGTATTTTTACAGTGCCCCGGGCCTAGCATGGGCCGCAATGTTTTTCAACACCAAAAAGCCATTGGATCTGATCCAAGATCAAGATACGTATCTGTTTATGGAGAAATGTATAAGAGGAGGGATGGTGCAATGTTCCCAGAGATATGCCAGAGCAAATAACAAATATATTCCCAATTATGATCCAGCACGGCCATCAAATTATATACTGTATGTAGATGCAAACAGCCTCTATGGTCATGCCATGATGCAAAAACTGCCATATGCAGGGCTTGAGTGGGTTGAAGATTTCAATATTGAAGATCTTCAGGACTTTGATGACAGTGACTATGGCCTCATCTTAGAGGTTGATCTGACAATTCCTGATGATTTGCATAACAAATTTTCTGATCTGCCCCCAATTCCCGAGGTTCAGTGCTCACCTGGCTCTAAACAGAAGAAGCTCATGATGACACTGGAGTCAAAACAGGGCTATGTCATATATTACAAAAACCTCCAGTTCCTGATGAAACATGGTGTTCAAGTGACCAAAATTGGCAAAGTCTTAAGGTTCAGGCACTCAGAATGGTTGAAACCATACATTGATACAAACACAGAGCTTCGAACATCTGCAAAGAGCCAATTTGATAAATCTTTATTTAAATTGATGGTGAATTCAGTGTATGGCAAAACAATTGAAAATGTCAGAAAACATACCGATGTTAAAATAATTACTGACCCCAGCCTAAGCAAAAAATTGGTTGCAAAGCCCAACTTCAATTATAGAAGAATTTATGATGAGCACATGGCACTTTTTAACATGAAAAAAACAAACATTAAGTTTGATAAACCTATTTATGTAGGGGCTGTAATATTGGAAAGGTCCAAATTACATATGTTAATATTGTATTATGATGTGTTGAAACCTTTTTATGGTGATCGTGTAAAATTGATGTACATGGATACGGATAGTTTTATTCTTGATATTAAAACAGAAGATGTTTATCAAGATATGTTACAGCCTGAATTGTTTCAATACTTTGATACAAGTGAACATACAATAATTCAACACCACCACAACAAAAAGGTGCCCGGCAAGTTAAAAGATGAGACACTTGGTGATGTTATTGTTAAATTTGCTGGGTTAAGTGCCAAGATGTATACTTTTAAAACATGTAGTGCTGTTGTCAAAAAGGCCAAGGGTATTGGCAGAGTAACTGTTGACAAAGAGCTTAAATTTGAAGATTATGAAAATTGCATCAAATCCCAGAGTTCAATCAAAACATCAGAAAATAGAATTCAGAGTGTGGATCACTTATTGACTTCAAATATTGTAAGAAAAGTGGCCCTGGATCCACATGATGACAAGAGATGCATTTTATCATGTTGCATACATACTTTACCTTGGGGGCATTGTGATTTGAAAAGTGGCAATCAATGCCCAATTACAGAGCATGATTTGAAATAAATAAACATGCCTATGAACTTATTTGGGTTCAAAAAACAGGCTATTATGGACCTGCCAACACCACAACCCTCTTCTGATATGCTGTCTAAGCTGAGTGGCTTGTTAATTATTCATCTGAACAGCATACTTACAGATATTGATGATGAAACAGGCAAAACATTGTACATATTTAACAATAATTTAAATCATTACCAATTACCTGTAGGTGGTCAATTGCAATTTATTACAACCCCTGAGGGTGATGTCAAGATTTCAGTAGGGAGAAATATTTATAGAATTAAGCACTCAAACATGGTTTCTGGCACTGTATATACTGTTTCTGCTGGTGACTGCTTATATATTGAGGTCCCTGGATCCTATGATAAGCTTATACCCTTTTTTTATAGAATTAAGAATCATATACTCAATAATAAATAACCATTAAAACAAAAATGCCTAATGATATATTTGGCCATACAAGACATGAAGATCACAGTGATGAGATTCTGATGCTTGATGTCAGAGTCAAGAAATTAAGAAGTGATTTACAAGCTTTACAAACCACACTGAATGCCAGTCTTCAATTAGAAATTACAAATTTGCAATCACAATGCATGGACCCTCTTCTTAAAATTGATTCTGAACTCAAAGTGCTGCTTCAGAAATATACTGATCTGGCAACATTGGATAATTTTCAAAGTTTAGAAGAAGCTGAAGCAGCTCTTCAAGCCAAATTTAAGACTCAGGCTAACAACTCCGAGCAATTGAAACAACAATTGGAAGAGCAGATAAATAATGTCCAGACACAGCTCCAAACAATTGTCAAAAGCATAAAGTCACAAGAAGATTTTGATCTAGTGATTTCCACTCTAAAAGAACAGATTCAGTCACTCCAAATACCTAATCTGGACCCTCTGAACAATGCCATAGCCGAGGTTAAAGAACAAATTGAGACACTTGAAAATTTTATGAACAACTTGCCATGTTCTGATGCTTTGAAAGCAATAACTCGGAGTGTAGCAAATATTAAGCTGCAACTTGAAACATACGAAGATTTTGGAAAAATTCAAAGTTCCATAACCCATCTTGAAGGTACAATAGCAGCAGTGCAAAGTGATTTGGCAAATGTACTAGAATCCAGATTGCCTGGGATTGTAGATACCCTTGTCAGTGTCCAGCAACAAATCACAAAGCTTGAAAACCTCAACACTGAATCTGAACTATCTCATTTTCATCACTTGATAGATGATATCCAAACAAAACTTGAAATTTTACAACAATCCACACCCTCTCAGGCAGATATAGCCCTGCTCCAAAATGCAATGCAAAATGTGGCTGATGCTTCTGAATTAAACAATGTAAAATTGGCACTTGAATTTTTACAAAATAATGTATCAAATCTTCCTACATCACAGGAACTTAAAAATATAAAGAGGGCAGTGAATCGCATATTGAAATCAGAAGATATCAAGAATATCCAGACAGAGATCAAACATCTCACTCAGACAGTGGCCACTCTACCAACTAATCAACATATTAATGAACTGCATGCCCTGTTTGAGGATATCAGAAGACAGGTCCATGATCTTACTGCTCAAAATTCAAAATTGGCAGTTGTTGAAAATTTGCAACAAATTGTAGCTAATATCAAGCAACAGCTAGGGACCATGGAATCCAATCAAGCAAATGCTCTGTCAGTTTTTGCCACCCAGCTTCAAGAGATTGTGCAACAATACAAAAAACTTATTGTGGACATAAAAATCAAGCCAGGCCATGATGATGTTGTTAGGACCATCAATGAGCACCTTGAATCTGTAACAAGTAGATTGCTTACAGCAGAAAAGGAAATAACAGGCATAATCGAGAATCCAAAACATTCAGTAATTCTTGAATTGTACAGCATCCCCAACAAAGAATATGATTCTCCATTTACACCAGGTGGCAAAATATATATGCTGTCCCCTGCTCAATTTTATTACCAATTTTTTGTTGGGGGCACATTGAGACCAATCAAGATCAAATATTGGCTTCAACCACAGGCACACCACTACCCTACCTTATCAATAACAAATGCTGAGAACAAAGTGAAAATCACCAGTGTAGAGTTAGAGGATTTTACAGATCCCAATACATTAGAAACAGCCTATACTGAAGATGATGGCACTTTGGAATTTAAAATACATATTGGAGACAAATTATATTTAGAAAATCCTGTAGTATCAGCTGCTGAACACCCTATAGTTGCAATATTCTTGTTTTCATATTATGTCTAGACAAATTATTGTTGATGAATTACACAGACAAGCCCGACATAATTTTAAGAGACTCCCAGTAGTCACAAAGGGCATAGATGATTTATGGCAGAGCGACTTGATTGAGTTGGCAAGTGGACAGCTGAAGAACTTAGACAAGATCAACAAGGGCTACAAGTATCTACTCACTGTAATAGACACATTTTCAAAATTCGCCTGGGCTGTGCCACTCAAATCCAAGACTGGAAAATGTGTTACAGAAGCCATCAGGACAATCATCAATCAGAGTGGAAGATCCCCGCGCTATTTGCAAACAGATAATGGCAAAGAATTTTATAATTCTGTGTTTCAACAATTTATTAAAAGCCAGGCAATAAAACATTATTCGAGTTACAGTGACCTCAAGGCCTCAATTGTAGAGAGATTCAACAGAACCTTAAAAAATCTTATGTATAAACAATTTACCCTTCAAGGTAATTATAAATGGATTAATATTCTTCCAGAACTTCTACATAAATATAACAACTCGGTCCATTCCACAATCAACATGAAACCCTCTGAAGTAACTCCATCTGATGAGCAAAAATTGATCAGCACTGTTTATTATCCTAGATACCAGCCAACAACAAGAAAGGCCAAATACAGGGTGGGTGATCAAGTAAGAATCAGCAAATATAAGCACTTATTCAAAAGAGGCTTTACAAGAAACTGGAGCTCTGAATTATTTACAGTGGTTCAAATTAAACCTGGGACCCTTAACACATATATAATAAAAGATCACCGAGGAGAAATTCTCAAAGGCAGGTTCTATGAAGAAGAACTCAGCAAAACTAAACAGCCTGACACATATCTCAGAAAAAATCATCCGCAGAAAAGGCAACAAGTTACTTGTCAAATGGCTAGGTCATCCGGAAAACAGCTGGATCGATGCAAACAAAGTGATAATATGAGCACCTGGGATGTTATAAAGAGGCTGCCAGAACCTGAACAGCAGATTAAGAGAAATGGAAAATTGCTGCCTGAAAATATTAGGTGTCTTATTGTTGGGCCATCTGCTTGTGGTAAAACTACACTAATGGTTGATAATTTTTTATTGGCACCCAACTGGTTAGACTGGAAAAACAGGCACTTGTATGTCTTCTCTAAGAGCTTGGAACAATTAAAATATCAGCAGCTGATGAAGCTATATGATGGATTGGATATTGCTACTTTTGAACCAGATGTTAAGCCACTTCATGAATGTCTTGATAATTCTGTTGTTGTGTTTGATGACATTATACTGGATAATCAAAACAAGGTTAGAAATTTCTTTACACAGGGCCGACACAAAAACATTGATTGTTTCTACCTGGCACAGACTTTTTCAAAAATACCGAAGCAGCTGATCCGAGACAACAGCAATTTTATATGTGTGTTTCATCAAGATCATACCAACCTCAAACACATACATGATGAATATGTAGGTGGGGACTTGAGCTACAATGATTTTTCTAAATTTTGCAGCAGGTGCTGGAACCAGGACAGTTATGGGTTTGTCACAATTGATATGACAAGAACACCTAATACTGGAAAATACAGAAATAAAATCAACGATTTTCTAGACGTAGAGACGTATATAAATAACCATGAAAAGGCCAATTATTGATGATCTTAAATTAAGAGATTATCTTGTAAAAAGATTTAAGGGATGGAAATCAGAGAACCGAGGAATTTATGAAAAACACAAACAAACAGAACAGCCTGTAATTGATGCTATTAATAATTTAGGTAAGAATATCAAAACTGTTACAGAGCAAAATCAAAATTTGATCACAGAGCTTGTACCTGTAGCTGCAAGGAACATATTAGATTATCCATTCACCCCACTTTCCAGTATTCATACACCTAGTCCTGTTGCTCCTCGAAGAATTGAAGCTACTCTGGATCCTATTGAATTGGGTCTTCTTGCTCAAAAATATTTAACCACACCTAAAGACAATAAAGATGAGGTGTTTGGCTTATATGCTGACACAGAGCCTGATGGTAGCATCATACATAGAATTGGAAATTTCAGAGTAACATTTATGGGAGATGATCTGATTGTATATTCAGAATCTCGTCTCGGAGAAAAAGGTGCTTTTGTTAAGTACCCCGGCACACCTGGATTGTGGGAACTGATGACTAGGAAGAGACCTGGCAGCTATACAGATCAAGACTATGATTATTACAAGGAAATATTAATAAAATCAGATGCTCTATACCAGAACAATGATCCCACACAAAAAAGAGTCAAGTCTAGCAGTGGAGCAAAATATAACAACTTAATCAAGCCCATATGGTCACAAATCAAGACTGGCAGTGGAATCAAACAATACAACACCCTGCCCAAAGAATTTGTGTGGGTTGATGATGTCAGGAAACTTGTAGATAGGTTATTGGTGATAGCTGGGGAGGAAAATGCTGGCAACCACAATTTTTACAATGAAAAGGTTGGAATTATGGACATGATAAGCACCAAATTGTCTAATTTTATAGTGAATGACCCTAAGGGGATTGGATATCTCATAAAAATTATTAATACTCTACCACCTAAATTTTGGAATATTTCTGAGGGTCGGGGGTTGGTTAATGACATTATAAACAAGCTGCCATTTGAACTACACATTCCAGGCTATCAGTATTGTGGTCCCGGTACAAAATTGGATCATAGATTAAACAGAGGTGATCCTGGTGTTAATCCCCTAGATGCTGCTTGTAGAGACCATGACATTGCTTACAACACACATTCTGATCTTGACAAGAGACATGTTGCAGACAAGAAATTAGAAGAGGCTGCATTTGGTAGATTTGTAAGCAAAGATGCTTCTTTGAGTGAAAAAATAGCAGCATTGGGAACCACCATAGCTATGAGCACCAAACAAAAACTGCGGTGGGGGCTGTGAATATGTATATAATAAACCTACAATGAAGGCCAAGGGTGTTATGTATCAAATACCTTATGCAGGTCTCAAATCTCTTAAAACTATTGATAGCCTTTTAACCAAAAAGCAGCGCAAAAAAAAAAGCTCTTGTATTGCAAAAGGGCATGGTATGAAATTGTTGCTTAGTACCCCCCAATTAAAAAAATTACAGCAATCTAGAAAAAAATCACATGTGGGGGGTTTCATATTTACCATCCCGGCCATCTTAGCTGCTCTCGGGGCTGTTGGGAGCTTGGCCGGGGGATCAGCCGCCATAGCAAAAACAGTAATAGATGCCAAGAAAAATAGGGCAGAATTAGATGAGCAGAAGCGCCATAACCTGGCCATTGAGAAACAAGGGAAAGGTGTTAAGAGAGCCATGAATAAGTTTAAAAAAACAAGAGCCGCTTACAAACCAAGATATTGAAGCTTTAATCAAGCCACTGGGCATCAAAAATTTTAGAGGTGTGTACATGTCTGATTCTTTGCCAGAGCAACCACTCAACAAAGAGTGTGGCATTGTTAATTTGGATAAGTACAAAAATCAGGGCACTCACTGGATCTGTTATCTTAAATATTTAAAAGATGAGGCATTTGTGTTTGATTCATTTGGAGGTGTTCCGCCTGAAAATTTAATAAAATATCTAAAATCACCTAATCTTTATTACAATAATGCCCGTGTTCAAAACTTCAAAGATGTTAATTGTGGACATTTGTGTTTATCTGTTCTCAGATATATGTCTCAAATAAATAAACCATCAATTGAAAATTTTCAAAAAGCCTTGTGGTATCTGAAACATCATGGGGGTATTCCATCTCACCAGCCAAAATTCAATATTGAAACTCAAATTGCATGATGACATAGTGTATCCCAAAACAATAGCCCTCAGAGCATTTTACGGCATGTACTTGATCCCTAATATTACACACCACAACAACACAATTGCAGTAGGGGATCAAAAAATTGTCATCACTCCAGGGCAGTATAATCTGTCCACTCT
The DNA here is from genome assembly GCF_977018435.1 of Lepisma saccharinum. Lineage (NCBI taxonomy): Eukaryota > Metazoa > Arthropoda > Insecta > Zygentoma > Lepismatidae > Lepisma > Lepisma saccharinum. Next base: position 67,750,464 of record NC_139246.1, on the reverse strand, counting down.
AAATGCTCAATTACCCAGAGGTGTAGTGTTAAGTCAAAATTCTGTCACTCACAGAGTATAGATTGTATCTGCTACAGAAACAGTGAATCTGGGTACTATAGGAGAGCTGTTAGGCTTCGAGAACAACACAAAACTCGAACCAGGCATCAAACACACTGCTATGAATATACCCAAATTCTTGGCCATAGAAACTCTGAATATTCACTGTAATGTGACCGAGGGTATGATCACCAAATCAAATGGCATAGGCACTCACAAACAAACCGGCATTATTGCAACATTCAAACCTAATTCTGAATTCATGGAGCCAATCATCTACAATCCATCCCCAACATTATATTTTCCTGTGTGCCACAACAGAATAGATAATATTGAATTGATGGTCACTAATGAAAAAGAAGAATTAGTTGATTTTGCTGGAGCCACAACAACTGCAATCATAGAGATTAACATTTAAATAAAAATACATACAATGGAAAATATTGAGAGTTATGAGCTGCAATCATTCCCCCCAAACAGGAGGACATTTGCAAATTTAAATCAACCCAACACAGAGATTGAGGTTGATCTTGATGTAGGGGATGGCTTTATACACCCTCACAGAGCAGATCTATACATCAAATTTGATGTTGTAAAGCTCGATGGTACAGATTATCCGGCAAATTCAAATATAAGATTGGTAGACAATTTTGTGCCGCATCTGTTCTCTGAAATTGAGATCAGAAAGCATGGTGTTGTTATAAACAGAGTAGATTACCCCGGCATTACCTCCACGGCTTTGGCTACACTAAAATTATCCAAAACCGAGGCTTCTTACTACAGAATCGGTGGATTTGAAGCTGGTGAGAAAATATTATCTAAAAACCACACTGTGCTGTTCCCTATGCGCCTGTTGCCAGGATTCTTCTCAGATTACAAAGATATTATGTGGAAGGGTGGTTTAAGAATCACATTTAGAAGAGCTGCCAATGATAACAATGCCTTGATGAGGTACAGCACATTAAACTCTACAGGAGAAGCTATGCCTAATACCCTACCTGATGGGGGCAAATGCATTATTCAGACTATGGAGTTAAGAATCCCTGTTGTTGAATATGAGGCCAGTTATGCTCTTAAATACAAAGCAGATATAATAAAAAATCCACAGATTCCTCTGCAATTTTACACATATCAATCTGTACAGAAGCCCGCATCTGGTACATATTATGAATTTGATGCTACAAATTCATTCTCCAGTATTCAATATGACATGCCAGATTTTGTAGTGGTACTGTTTCAGACTGGAAGACACAATAATCAGGAAAAAAATTCAAGTAAATTTGATAACTGCAACATCAAGAACATTTATCTTAAAAATGGCAGAAATGAGGTTTTTCCTAGAGAAAATTATAATTTAGACATGTCCAAGGATGATTTCCTCAAATTATATGAGGCATTTTCGGCTTTCAAACGTGTCACTACTGGCAATACTGACATGTATTACACACCAGATGAATTCAAAGCACAGAGACCCATGTTTGTCATCAACACCTCAAAAAGGAAACAAGTTGTGGTGAATGACAGGACAAACATTAAAATTATCTGTGAATTCCATGAGGCATTACCTGATGACACCATTTGTAGTGTTATCCTCATAGGAGAAAAATCATATGTTTATGATGTGAGAAATGAGAGGGTCACAGAGCAGTTCTAGAGGCCCGATTCAAACACAGAAGCCTCTTGATTATAAAACAACACTTTGCCGTCAGAAAATATATTACCTACCATAGCACCTCTGCTCATGGCAGAAAAGCTTTTATACCTACCCAAAGCACAACACATCTGCCAAAAGCTGAAATACAGAAATATTGCAATGATTATTCTGTAAGTTAAAGACTTGAGCCTATATTATTGCAACAAGACCAAACCTGCAATTCTGTTTGCATGACGAATATCCATGAAGCCAATACTAGGAATTTCCTCAATATGATGGATGGTAAGTAATATTCCCTGAAAGGGGTAGAGTGTAGATAATAATTTCTCTTTGAGTCCCATGATAAATGACATGTAATTTCCCTTTGAAAAAGCATAGTGCAGGTTATGCCAGCAGATAAAATCTCCCAGGCATACAGAAAGAAGGCAATTGCTCTTTGATGATGAATAATATGTTATTTCTCTCTGAAAAGACGCAGTGTAGATTATATCTGCTGGCATAAAAGAAATATAATTCCCCGGGCAAGCAATAATTTATTACTGGCTGAAACATGGGACTGATCAAAAGATTGGAAAGAACATGGAAACATAATTAATTGTTTCCATGACCTCCATTCTATTGTATTGATCAGGGAGTTTTGCCTCATAGAAATATAACAGCAGTTAATATGATTTTATACCCAGACAACAGCTATTAACTAGGCTCTGTTGTATAACACTTTTACCAGGTTTTCAGATCTGGGAGTTGTATATCAACTAGCAGTAATTATTCTCAAAATCTCACGTATGGAATGCCACACATATTTCAATCTATCAGGACTCGAACCCGGAGCCCCTTGTTTACAAGACAACAATATTAACATTTTGCCATCAGGGGAGGCTTCACATATTACCAGGATTCAAACCCGAGTTTTTTAATTACAAGGCAATACACCACACTCTACTGGCTCTCAGAACCCAATAAATATCAATTCAAGATTCCTGGGATTTTGACAGAAAAACACACTATAAGCAATAAGATGATAAGAGAACTTGGCATAGTTTTAAATATAAACAAATCAATCTGAGGGGAGCTCTTCCTTTCCGAAAAATACCCGAGGGCATTTTTTACAAAAATCTTGGATTAGACAGAGTTCCACACTTGAGCAAAAAACTCATATGGCCATGTTGAGCAAGTTTTAAGTGTAAGCAAATCTGCTTGAGGGGAGCTCTTCCTTTCCGGCGCTGTCCGTAGTATCAAACACACTACTTCTATGGGAGCGTATTATACGTCCACGTTGCCGGTGGTCACAATCTTGTACGCGTGGTAAGCTTCGCAGTTTGAGGTAGTCGTCATCGGCGATGTCGAGGTTGTAGCTTTGGCCCTTGAAAACTTCGTTGCAACCGTATTTCAGGTAGGCATTCTTGATTTTGCAGTTGCCGTTCTTGCTGGAATCGTTTTTTTCGTTGTTATCATGTACGGACTGAAACAGCACAACTACCAAACCTGGCATGTGTTATTGTATGCTATTGTACCGCGTGGTCACATCGAACTCGTAATGTTTGGCGGAAGCAGGATTCTGGATGCACTGGTAAGTGTAAAACTGAATAGGCCGTTGAGGATTTTTCAAAATGTCCGATATGTACTACAGACTCTATTTGGCCTCCTACTCAACAACGGGCATCCTCTGCTCCATGGTTCGGATGTCGCACTTGTCGCGTTCGGGTAGGGAGTTTTGCAGTAATGTATCGTACATGTTGAAGGTACTGTAACACATCAGCTCGTCGTTGTCTTTGGCGGCCGTGCGAAAAGTGACGCTCAAATCTCCCTTCCACATGTTGTCCATGTAGTTGGAAAAGAAACCGGGCAGCAGACGCATGGGAAATAGCACAGTTTAACTCTTCGTCAAGATTTTACCTCCCGCTTCGAAAATGCCCGCCTGGTAGTAAGCTGCGTCGAACATGGAAAATTTCAGCTTCTCTGTCGCACTGGACGTGATGTTCGGATGGTGGATGCAGTAAATGACCATGTCTTGCTTCCTGACTTCTCCTTTCGAGAACAAGTGTGGAGCGAATTTGTCCACGAGGTTGAGATTTACGTTGAGAGGGAACGCTTTCACGTTGTCTCTCTTGACCACATCGACCTTGAAGTATATGTCTGTTCTGTGCGGATAACGAAGCCATAGCCGACGTTCGCGTCCACCTTCATCTCGAGGATCGGTTTCGTGAGGTTGAGGAACGTACCACGATTGGGACCGAAGGACTCCAACTTGTAACTTTCGATTTGTAATATGAAGTTATTTATTACACATTGATTTCCAGGCCGGAAATCGTTGTAGCTCCTGCAAAATCCACCACTTCGCCCTTCTCGTTGGTCACCGCCAACTCTATGTGGTCTATGCGGTTGCGACAAACAGGAAAATATACCGGCGACGACGGAGTGTAGATAATTGGCTCATGAACTCCGAGTTGAGATTGAATCTGGCAATGATCCCCGTCTGCTTGTGGCTGTCCGGGATACCCTCTGAGGTTTGGTGATCATGCCTTAAGCTGCCACATTGCAGTACACGTTCAGAGTCTCGATGGTTTGAAATTAAGAAATATTCGTGCCAATATGCTTGATGACAGGTTCGAACTTGGTGCAGTTCTCGAATCCCAGCAGATCTCCTACGGTATCCAGGTCCACTGTTTCCGTCGCGACCACCAGTTCCACCCCGTGGTTTATAGAGTCTTTACAGCAACACACCTCTCGGCAACTGTGCCAGCAACGTAGACAGGATGTACTGGAGGGGGGTGATTCTATTTTCGTTTGCTGCTGAGTTTCATGATGTTGTTATACACAGTCACTTTGGGTTTGAGGTACATGCTGTAGAATGATCGAAAGGCGATGGATTTAGAATTAATTTTGTCGTCGTACAACGAGAGTTTCAGGACCGAATTCTTGCTGGTGAGATGGAACACCCTCATCGTGCTTCAGGTGCACAATCCTTGATCGTTCGGTTATTTTTTCTAGACAAAAACAAAAGCACAGAAACGCAGAGATGACTACTGTTCATTTCGTCGAAAACGTGCATGCATTCGTCGTTGTTGTAAAGGATGGAAGTCCCGAGATACTTCACCAACCCAGCAGATGGTACGTAGCTGAAAGAATCCAAAACGAAAGCGTTGCTGTTTGCTTGCTTTTGATAGCAGTTTCAATGCGTCCCCGAATTTCCATAACTGTCCAGGTTGATCACGCCACACTCTATTTTCTTCACCACAGAGGGTAGAGAAGCGGACATGAAAACGCCCGTGAAGTTTTTGATTCCCAGCGGCTAGATCTAAGTTTCAGTGTAAACTTTGTACAGCGGCTCTTCTTTTCATTAAACTTTCTCAAGGTTTCTAGGGTGTTTCGCTTCCTGCCGACTCCTTTCCGCTTTTTCTGCATGTCCAGTCTGTGGCGTTTCTGCTAATCCAGCTTCGACCTGTTGTTCTTCGCGTCTATGACGGTCATGGAGATAACAGGCCAAGGTGCCCACGGCGGCCAGAGCGGCCAGGATGGCGTACCACCTGCTGGGCGGCGTCTCGTCTTCAGCTCTTCTGCGAACGTTGCAACCTCCTCAAATGGGGAGTGTTGAGCACTTGTTTCATTCCATGGCCTTTGCCCAAGCAGGAACGTTTCTTCTCCCTCTGTATCTTCTAACTCTGTTTCTTGGAGAAGAATCCATCAAGAGCTCCGAGAGACGTGAGCTTTGCGCAGGACACCTGGCGGACAACACGCCTCTGTTTCGTGGTTGTTATTTGTATATTGTGGGAGGGGAAGAAAAAGTTTCTGCTTTCGTGAACGCACTTTGGTGACTAATAATATTATCAGCACATTGTCCTCTAGGAGCCCCATTGCTCATCGCTGGTGACTTTAACATCCCTGACATAACTCATCCTACTAACGACCTCCTCACGTTAGGTTCCCACTGTCGTGAATTGAAGTACTTTATTGATTTTAATGATCTCAAAAACTTAAATACTATACAAAATGCCAACGGTAAAACCCTAGATTTAGTCCTAACAAATATAGATAATGTAACGATACTCCGGCAGGATGCACTGGTGCCGGAAGATACTCACCACCCTCCCCTAGGAATAAATGTACCACGCCCCAAACCTAAGCGTAAAACTTCAAAGTCGAGTATTAAGCCATACAATTTTAAGACAGCTGATTTCGTCAGTATGTTTCACAAATTTAAATCGGCTAACTGGGAACAATTACATAAATACAAAGATATCGATCTTGCAGTGGTCAAATTTTATGAAATAATTAAGTGTATATTTGATGAATGCGTCCCATTCTCCCGCTCAACTTATTCTAATCAGTACCCATGTTGGTTCACGCTAGATATTATAAAAGGTATAAAGATCAAGTCGCACCATCATAAAAAATGGAAACAAAAACAAGGGAATGTAGGGTATCATGAAGCTAACTTTAAAGCCCTAACAACGAAATTAAAAGCGGAAATAAACAAAGCTTACCAAAACTACCTTAACAGCTGCGAAGCTAATCTGACTCGCGACCCAAATCTATTTTGGTCTTTAGTTAAGAATCAAAGGAAGAATCCACCAGCCCAACCAACCAAACTCAATGGTGAACCTATCGATAACAATAACATCCACAATGTTTATGCTACATATTTCGAATCTGTCTTTTCCGCGGAACCGTCCTCTTACGAAACCACACGTACGAACGCGCTCCCGAAACCCCAACTTAGTCTCTTAAGCACCCCAGAAATCTCCCTAAAAGAAATCGAAAAAGCCATCAAGAAACTCAAACCAAAAAGAGCAGCTGGACCGGACCTAATCCCCCTTTACGTTATTAAAGGTTGCTCAGAGGCGCTCAAGTTCCCTCTCCACACCCTCTTTAATTTAATCTTGAAAACAGAAAAATTCCCCGCAAGTTGGAAAACGACGGAGATTTGTCCAATCCCCAAAGCAGCAGATAAGACAGACATAAGTAACTACAGACCAATCGCGAAACTGTCAGCTCCAGCTAAACTCTTTGAGCAAATAATTTATAATCATATTTACTCTCATGTCAAACCTATCCTTTCTCCACACCAGCATGGATTTGTACAAAACCGTTCAACTATGACTAATCTCGTCGAATTAACAAATTACGTTGCGTCAACTATTGACGATAAAGGACAGGTCGATGTAATATACACGGACTTTTCAAAGGCCTTCGACACGGTACACCACGATACTTTAATTCAGAAACTAGCTTACATCTGCCTCTCCCCGCAACTTATAAAACTACTTGCTTCATATTTACAGAATAGACAACAATATGTCATGCACCAAGGACTAAGGTCCTCCTATTACGTAGCCAGCTCCGGTGTCCCCCAAGGTTCGAACCTAGGCCCCCTGCTGTACTTGATTTTCATTAACGATTTACCAGATGCACTAAAAAACTCCGAAAAATTAATCTTTGCTGACGATGTCAAAATTTTCAAACAAATTAAAAGTGATCACGACTGTACGAAATTACAAGACGAACTTAACGAAGTACTTGATTGGTGCAAGAACAACAAGGTTAATCTCAATCTCAAGAAATGCAAAGTAGTGTCATTCACACGTAACAAACATCCCATCCAATATTCATATAACATTTCCGACGTAGAAATCCTAAGAGAGAATACTGTAACTGATCTTGGAGTCACTTTTGACAAAGTTTTAAATTTCCAGACAGACACTGTGAGCATCCTCAGTGAAGCGCACAGGAACCTAGGATTTGTGATGAGAATGTGTAGCCAGTTTAAGAAAAAAGAAACCTTTTTGCAACTTTACTATACGTTTGTCAGATCAAAACTTCAATATGCCTCAGTCGTTTGGGACCCGTTATTTATAAAGGAAATCGAAAAAATAGACAAACTCCAAAATAAATTCTTAAGGTATTTAGTATATAAATTAGATGGCATTTATCCAAAATTCACTTCGGGTGACATCTTACGCAACATGCTGAGTGTCCCGTCCCTTGAAAAAAGAAGACAGATGCACCAGTTAACATTCCTTTCGAAACTTGTCAATGAAAAACAGACTCCTCCGCACTTCTTGCAAAAATAAACTTTTACGTTCCATGCTCAAAATTAAGACCCAGAAATGACCTCTTTAAAATTTCACGCGGTAGAACCAGGATGGCTGAAATGGATCCCATGAGGAGGATGTGCGCGTTGTACAATATAGTCTCCAATAATACCCCTGACATTGATCTATTTTGACCTAAAAGCAATCTTATTATGTGAACCCTGTATATAATATCATTGTAACCAAATATGTTGTATACTTTATGATATACCACCCTTGTATTATATATTGTTGTTATGTAATGATTATTCTGTTCCTTCTTATACGTAGTTATTTTCTGCTTGTCTTTGTTGTTTTCTCTTACCAATTTTTAATTACTTGTTTTGTCAATATGTATGTAAACTGAACTCAGTTAACCTCAAAGCACTGTAACTGGGCATTTGCCTGTAGTGTTTAATAAATAAATAAATAAATAAATAAATAAATCGGTCTCCGATTTCGACGCGTACCAGTTGACGTAAAATTTATTCTCCCATGCCTCGACTTGTGCGGTTTGTTTAATCTGCCGTCCAGCTTTCGTCCCGCTGAAAGAAACAAGGTGTAGGGATCAGCACAACCCATTTCGCTTATTTCCCAGAGGGGATCCAAGAGGATCATACCACACGGCGAGCGGAATTCCGGACTGGTTTTGGCAAGTTTGAGGAGCCTTTTGACATACTCGTAACAACCGTCGAAAGTATGTATGAATTTTCTACATAGCAATTCAAGTAGTAGATCGTATGAGAGTCGTCATTTTTGGCGAGACTTATTTATTTACAGGCCCCACCACAATTTCCGTTTTGTTTTCATGGCGATGGTCGTACAAAACGCGGCAAAATGTTCACCCTGCGAGGCGTCTCCTGACGAGTCTCCCGAAAGACAGTTGCTTCAACTTCCTGTCGGCATCGTGACGTGTGTCGAGATCATATTGTGTTTTGTCTGCCTTATCGTGATCATTGCATTCAGCTTACAGGGGATTCACGCCCTTGCGTCCTCCCTCCAGTCGGTCTTCGAGTTTTTTTACCGAGGCCGCAATACTGGTAACATAGCAAGTGTATTTCGAAGGGTAGCTTGTTGATTATGTCCTTCACGACACTTTGATCCTCGGCTACATTTCAAAATTTGGGAGGCTGGGTGTTGATGATCTGGATGAAGAACCCTATGTCTTTGTTGTTGTTCACGATGAAGTTGGTGAGCTTGGAGCTGATCATGTCCACAATGCCTACTTTCTCGTTGTGGAAGTTTCGACTGACGGCATTCTCTTCGCCTTGGAGACCAGCAAACGATCTACGAGCTTCCTTACGACCTCCACCCAAACAACCTCCTTCGGCAGGGTGTTGTAAAGTTTGACGCATCTACTCGTTTTGACCTGGTTCCATATCGGTTTGATTAGGTTTTTGTACTTTTCTCTGCTGCTGAATTTGAAGCTATTCTGCCTCGCATTGTTTTTTTACTACAGGGTGTCCGTCATCATCACATTTTCCGTGTAACTTTGGTAATCCTCCTCCGTTAACTCTCTGGTAAGCTTTTTGGTGATGATATCCCACTGTGCCGGGATACCTGGTCAAATGTTCTTGTCCCCAAAATTGACTTTCACGTTCCTCGTACGTGACTTTCGATTCTCCGATCCTCCAAACCACGCCCTCGTTGGGTTTCGTTTTCGGGTACAATCCGAACACCTCATCCTTGTAGAATTTCCTTGTGTTTAGATAAACCCCCTCATCGGAACCATCTCGACTATCTTGTCCGAATAAGTGCTGACTAGGACCTGAAGTTTCGGCGGCGATGCGAATTCGAAAGGAGTAGTGTTAAAGCTGGGTATAGCCATTTTTACTTCATAATTTCGAGCGGCAAGCGGCACCAACTCGTTGATTGGCCCTTTGTTTTGCTCGGTTACATATTTTATTTTTTACCGAGTTCGCTGACGGTATCGATGATAGCTTGGTCCAGGACATTTTTCTCTTCGTAAATTCCACGATACGAGGATATCACAAATGAACTATTTTGCCAGGTAGTAGAAGGCTTTCTCGACGGTTTCAACGGCAGGACCCTTGCAAATTTGGAAAACGTGTCTATGACGGTCAGGAGGCAAATCTGGCCCTTTTTAACTTTGTGCAAGTTCTTCAAATTACATCAATTTGATCAGATCCGCCTGCCATAGTTCGTCGATGACCTTGGTTACCACCAGTAGCCTCTTGTAGCTACGAGTTGCTGATTTGTTTATCTCGTCCACGGAAGCTTGCGTAGACATTGAGTGAGGGATTTCGTCGGAAGGAGAAGACTGCGGAAAAAGGTTATCATATGGTTACAATTGTTTTACTTGGAAGGATTGTCTGATTTCGCTTTGCACGTCGGAATAAGATAATTGTTCGTCCTCGTGTATCTTATATTTGCTGGTTTCATCGTCTCTAAAGCGATCAATATTTCAAGCGCTCTGAATACGCCATCCTTCTCTTGTGATGAAGAGCGGCACTTCAGGGTGTTCTCCATTTTCCAGTAACTAAATTTAAGAAACCGAACAGTGCCGTCGAGGAAAATTTAGTGAGATTGTTGTAGGAATTAACTTTTTAATCGTGACCTACATATGCGTACATTTAGAACATTTAGAACGATGTGAAGCCTGAGAATCTCGACAGAGAACGAAAAGACCCGATATAGAATAGTAAAATCTCCTCATCGCCGGTCCCAAGTGTTCGCCGATAGTGCGAAGAAACTCAGCGTAGCCGGGTTTGATCCTCACGTCAACATATAGTTCTTTAAATTTTTCTTTCAAATCATAAAGCTTGGTGTTTAGTTGGCAAAGGCCGATTCCTGGTTTGCTTCGACGGCGCTGATCTGGAGATTGACGTTTGGGAAGATCCGTTGCAAGTTTCCACGAGTTTCAACATTGCACTTTACGACGAGAGTTTTTTTATTTGTGTCCAGATCTCAGCTAACAGCACGTGGAGGTCGGCGACGACCTAGTTGGTGAGCAAAGAGTTGACCTTGTCCGAAGTTACACGATTTATGCTTCGATGTTCTTGACGTCGTCGGATTTGAGAATTCGGTTCACGGCCCTCTTCATGGCTTTCAGTTCCTTCGACCTAAGTATTGTGGCCACCGTACTTTGAAGCTACTCCAGAGCCTGTTCAAAGCATCCAACTCGGTGGCATTCGCCACGGTACGCACAACATTTTGATTTTGCGCCATGCCATCATGGGTGGGCGTCGATCTCTACAGCGTTTCCAACTTGTTCTGTATGTAGTCTATGAGGTGGTGGTGTTCAGACTTTGCAGCTTGGAAATCTGCTGTTGAACAGTCAGAGTTTTGGCAATGAAGGACAATTTCAATTCCAGAGCTTCCTGGATGTTCGAGAGATCGCTTTTCGTGGTTACCAAGGTATCCTTGATGTGTGCTACGGTGCCTTGAATTTTCCGGAAATCTTCGTAAGTCTTGAGCTGGAGTTTGCTACGCTGCTGGCGATGGCGTTCAGTTCGCCAGACGACGGTAGGTTCTCTTTGAAACTTCCCAGCGTTCGGAGTTTGGCTCGGACCTCCACAATGGCAGCGTGCAGATCAGTATAAAGTTCCACCTTTATGTATTGAAGCGCGGTATTTTCCGAGGATAGTAACTGCTGCGCGTAAATCTGCGATGCCTGTGTAATCATACTCTGAACGATGGATTTTAGTTCGGTCTGGATGCTGCTAGTTTGATTTTCTAATCGCTGTTTCGTTGGATCGTGTCTTTAGCTCGTTTACCAACTTGTCGACGCTCACCTTCAAGTTTTAAAGGTTGTCGGTGGACGCGAGATCTTTGAACTATTGCAACAGGAATTTGAGTTCTTCGTCGAATTTGAGGATGGGGTCCAGACAATGAGCCTGCATTCTGTATACCTCGGTCTGGCTGGCTGGTGTTAAACGTGTACTGCAGGACCTGCAGGTCGCTCCACAAAATTTTGACTCTGACGTCGAACATTAAAAGGTCGTCGACATGATCATCGCGATTAGTTTCACTGAAGATGTCGATAGACATTGCAACTATGCTCACTTATTATGAGGTAGGTGATCCACAACTCGATGAAGAGAGTGATGAATTTGTCGTAATCACACAGAAGATCGACGTACAGACAACTATCGGCAGACACAACGTACGCGGTTGCGGTGTCTATTCTAACGTGCTTAATGCGATAAATGACTTTGCACGCGAAATATTTGATCTCCTCTTTACTTTCGGGATTCATATCGAATTACAGTTTGGCAGAGTTCGGGGACATGTAAAAATAGTAGTATAAAAGTATATAGGATGAGGACACTTATAGCGTAGAAAAGAAGAGCTCATATGATTAAACAGCCCGATTTGCCCACACTTAAAATTATGCCAAGATGCCTATAAGCCCCAATTCTTCAAGTGTGATATGCTCTTAATCCTAAGAATTTTGAATCCCAGTGTAGAAAAGAAGAACCCTCCTCAGACAGATTTGCCCACACTTAAAATTATGTCAAGTACCCATATGATTTTATTGTTTATAGTGTGTTATTCTGTCAAAATCCCAAGAAACTTGAATTCTAGTGTAGAAATGAAGAACCCCCCTCAGACAGATTTGCATATGTGTGTAAAAGCTGCATCTGCCAGATTGTTGTCCATAAACTTGTCAAAAATATGCCCCCCTCTTGATATTGTTTTGGTTACACTTAAAATTAAGGCAAAAAGCCACTCTCACCCAACCACACCCATTTATATTTACTTCCGGTCCGGTAATATGCAAAAATCTTCTAGAATTGTTATGTGACTCTCTCATTTCTTACATCATAAACATATGATTTTTCACCTATGAGAATAACACTACATATGGTGTCATCAGGGAGTTTATCGTGGAATTCACAGATAATTTTAATGTTTGTCCTGTCATTAACCACAACTTGTTTCCTTTTTGAAGTGTTGATGACAAACATTGGTCTCTGTGCTTTGAATTCATCTGGTGTGTAATACATGTCAGTATTGCCAGTAGTGACAAGGAAATCATCCTTGGACATGTCTAAATTATAATTTTCTCTAGGGAATACCTCATTTCTGCCATTTTTAAGATATATGTTCTTGATGTTGCAGTTATCAAATCTACTTGAATTTTTTTCCTGATTATTGTGTCTTCCAGTCTGAAACAGTACCACCACAAAATCCGGCATGTCATATTGTATACTGGAGAATGAATTTGTAGCATCAAACTCATAATAAGTACCAGTGGCAGGCTTCTGTACACATTGATATGTATAAAATTGTAAAGGTACTTGTGGATTTTTTAGAATATCTGCTTTGTATTTAAGAGCATAACTGGCTTCATATTCAACAACTGGGATTCTTAGCTCCATAGTCTGAATAATGCACTTGCCCTCATCAGGTAGGGTAATAGGCATAGCTTCCCCTGTAGAGTTTAATGTACTGTACCTCATCAAAGCATTGTTATCATTGGCAGCTCTTCTAAATGTAATTCTTAAACCACCCTTCCACATAATATCTTTGTAATCTGAGAAGAATCCTGGCAACAGGCGCATAGGGAACAGCACTGTGTGGCTCTTAGATATAATTTTATCACCAGCCTCAAATCCACCTATTTTGTAGTAACAAGCCTCGGTTTTGGATAATTTTAGTGTGGCCAAAGCTGTGGAGGTAATGCCGGGATAATCTACTCTGTTTATAACAACACCATGTTTTCTGATCTCAATTTCAGAGAACAGATGTGGCACAAAATTTTCCACCAATATTATATTTGAATTTGCCGGATAATCTGTACCATCGAGCTTTACAACATCAAATTTGATGGATAGATCTGCTCTGTGGGGGTGTATAAAGCCATCCCCTACATCAAGATCAACCTCAATCTCTGTGTTGGGTTGATTTAAATTTGCAAATGTCCTCCTGTTTGGGGGGAATGATTGTAGCTACATTTTTTTTGTATGTATTTTTATTTAAATATTAATCTCTATGATTGCAGTTGTTGTGGCTCCAGCAAAATCAACTAATTCTTCTTTTTCATTAGTGACCATCAATTCAATGTTATCTATTCTATTATGGCACACAGGAAAATATAATGTTGGGGATGGAGTGTAGATGATGGGTTCCATAAATTTAGAATTAGGTTTAAATGTTGCAATGATGCCAGTTTGTTTGTGAGTGCCTATGCCATTTGATTTGGTGATCTTACCCTCAGCCACATTACAGTGAATATTCAGAGTCTCTATGGCTAAGAATTTAGGTATATTAATAGCAGTGTGTTTGATGGCTGGTTCAAGTTTTGTGTTGTTCTCAAAGCCTAACAGCTCTCCTATAGTACCCAGATCCACTGTTTCTGTAGCAGATACACTCTCTACTCTGTGAGTGACAGAATTTTGAGTTAATACTATACCTCTGGGTAATTGAGCATTTAGAGTGGACAGATTATACTGAACTGGAGTGATGACAATTTTTTGATCACCAACTGCAATTTTGTTGTTGTGGTGTGTAATATTAGGGATCAAGTACATGCCATAAAATGCTCTGAGAGCTATTGTTTTGGGATATACTATATCATCATGTAATCTAAGTTTCAATATTGAATTTTGGCTGGTGAGATGGAATACCCCCATGATGTTTTAAATACCACAAGGCTTTTTGAAAATTTTGAATTGATGGTTTATTTATTTGAGACAGATATCTAAGAACAGATAAACACAAATGTCCACAATTAACATCTTTGAAATTTTGAACACGGGCATTATTGTAATAAAGATTAGTTGATTTTAGATATTTTATTAAATTTTCAGGTGGAACACCTCCAAATGAATCAAACACAAATGCCTCATTGTTTAAATATTTAAGATAACAAATCCAGTGAGTGCCCTGAGTTTTGTACTTATCCAAATTAACAATGCAACACTCTTTGTTGAGTGGTTGTTCTGGTAAAGAATCAGACATGTACACACCTCTAAAATTTTTGATGCCCAGTGGCTTGATTAAAGCTTCAATATCTTGGTTTGTAAGCGGCTCTTGTTTTTTTAAACTTATTCATGGCTCTCTTAACACCTATGCCTTGTTTCTCCATGGCCAGGTTATGGCGCTTCAATTCATCTAATTCTGCCCTATTCTTCTTGGCATCTATTACTGTTTTTGCTATGGCAGCTGATCCCCCAGCCAAACTCCCAACAGCCCCAAGTGCTGCTAAGATGGGCGGGATAGTAAATATGAAACCCCCCACATGTGATTTTTTTCTAGATTGTTTTAATTTTTTTAATTGGAGGGTACTAAGCAACAATTTCATACCATGGCCCTTTGCAAGACAAGAGCTTTTTTTCTTGCGCTGCTTTTTGGTTAAAAGACTATCAATAGTTTTAAGAGATTTAAGACCTGCATAAGGTATCTGATACATAAGACCCATGGCCTTCATCCTAGGTTTATTATATATATATTCACAACCCCCACCCCAGTTTTTGTTTGGTGTTCATAGCTATGGTGGTTCCCAATGCTGCTATTCTCTCACTCAAAGAAGCATCTTCCCTTACAAATCTACCAAATGCAGCCTCTTCTAATTTTTTGTCTGCAACATGTCTCTTGTTTAGATTTGATGTGTTGCAGGATTTAAATGATGATGAAAATATAAATGAAACAGACGTAAATAAGAATTGGGAGCACATACGTAATGCAATAGAATCAGCAGCTAAAGAAAGTATAGGATACCATAAACCAAGAAAATGTAAGCCATGGTTTGATAATGAATGTCATAATCGAATATTAATAAGAAATCAGGCTAGACTTAGGTGGTTAAATAAATTTGATGATACAAAACTAAACAATTATAATAGAATAAAGCGAGAAGTTAACCGCACGTTTAGAAGTAAAAAAAGAGATTACTTGAAAAGCAAAATTAACGAAATTGAAACAAACAGCAAAAATAAAAATATCAGAGATTTATATAAAGGTGTAAATGAGTTTAGAAAGGGGTGGCAACCTCAAGTAAACTTGATAAAAGATAAAGACGGTGATTTTCTAGCTGACCCAAGTGATATTCTAAATAGATGGAAGAACTACTTTAATGACCTTTTAAATGTCCATGTAGGAGATAAATCAGAAGTGAATGAAGTACACACAGCAGAACCTTTAGTTCCAGAACCTAACTTGACTGAAGTTAAAGATGCTATTAAAAGGCTAAAGAATAACAAAGCACCTGGCATTGATTTAATACCAGCTGAGTTAATTAAATATGGTGGAAATTCATTAATATGTCAAATTCATAAATTAATTTGTTTAATATGGAAAAAAGAAGAAATCCCTCAACAGTGGAAAGAATCCATAATTGTTCCTGTGTTTAAAAAAGGTGATAAAATGAACTGTAATAATTACCGTGGAATTTCTCTACTCTAAACAACATATAAAATATTATCTAACATTCTTTTAACAAGACTAACCCCATATGCTAATGAAATTATAGGTGATTATCAATGTGGATTTAAACGTAACAGATCAACTACAGATCAAATTTTTCACATCAGACAGACACTTGAAAAAAAGTGGGAATATAATCAAAATGTCCATCAGCCATTCATTGACTTTAAAAAAGCATATGATTCAGTCAAACGAGATAAACTATATAATATATTAGTAGAGTTTGGAATACCTAAGAAGCTTGTTAGTATGATAAAAGTATGCACCAGTGAAACAGAAAGTAAAATTCGTGTGGGTATTAATATGTCTGACAAATTTACAATTCATGATGGGTTAAAAGAAGGAGATGCATTATCTCCATTGCTCTTTAATTTTGCATTAGAATATGCTGTTAGGAAAGTAAAACAAACTAAAGAAGGACTAAAATTAAATGGTGTGACTCAGTTGTTAGCATATGCAGATGATGTAGACTTACTGGGGGATGAAGTGAATACAATTAAGAATAATGCTAAAATATTTTTCAAAACTGCTAAAGAGATAGGTTTGGAAGTTAACAAAGAGAAAACTAAATATATGCTTACAGGCCGAAACCAAGTGTTAGGTAATAATCAAAATCTAATTATTGATAACAACTCGTTTGAACCAGTTTCCAAATTCAAATACTTAGGAGTAATATTAACAAATGAAAATTATATTAAAGAGGAAATAAAAAGTAGGCTTAATTCAGGAAATGCATGTTACTTCTCTCTTCATAAACTTTTGTTTTCTCGTTTAATATCTAAGAAACTAAAAGTTAAAATATAAAAAACAGTAATTTTGCCTGTAGTATTATATGGATGTGAAACTTGGTCCCTTACATTGAAAGAGGAACATAACTTGAGAGTATTTGAAAATAAGATCCTTAGGAAAATCATTGGACCTAAAAGGGATGAGGAGACAGGTGAGTGGAGAAGGTTACATAATTTAGAACTACATAATTTGTATTCAAGTCCAGATATTATTAGAATGATTAAATCAAGAAGACTTAGGTGGGAAGGCCATGTGGCACGAATGGGAGAAGAAAGAGGAGTTTACAGGATTCTTGTTGGGAAACCTGATGGTAAGAGACCTGTAGGAAGGCCAAGACGAAGATGGAGGGACAACTTTGAGATGGACCTAAGGGAAATCGGTAGGGATGGAAAAAGTATATAGATCTTGCTCAAGATAGGGAAACATGGAAGGCCTGTGTTGCTGCAGCCATGAACCTTCGGGTTTAAGAAGGCTAGAGAGTTAGTTAGTTAGTTAGTTAACATGTCTCTTGTCAAGATCAGAATGTGTCTTGTATACTATGTCATGGTCTCTACAAGCAGCATCTAGGGGATTAACACCAGGATCACCTCTGTTTAATCTATGCTCCAATTTTGTGCCTGGACCACAATACTGATAGCCTGGAATGTGTAGTTCAAATGGCAGCTTGTTTATAATGTCATTAACCAACCCCCGACCCTCAGAAATATTCCAAAATTTAGGTGGTAGAGTATTAATAATTTTTATAAGATATCCAATCCCCTTAGTGTCATTCACTATAAAATTAGACAATTTGGTGCTTATCATGTCCATAATTCCAACCTTTTCATTGTAAAAATTGTGGTTGCCAGCATTTTCCTCCCCAGCTATCACCAATAACCTATCTACAAGTTTCCTGACATCATCAACCCAGACAAATTCTTTAGGCAGGGTGTTGTATTGTTTGATTCCACTGAATGTCTTAATTTGTGACCATATGGGCTTGATTAAATTGTTGTATTTTGCTCCACTGCTAGGCTTGACTCTTTTTTGTGTGGGATCATTGTTCTGGTATAGAGCATCTGATTTTATTAATATTTCTTTGTAATGCTCATAATCTTGATCTGTATACCTGCCAGGCCTTTTCCTAGTCATCAGTTCCCACAATCCAGGTGTGCCGGGATATTTAACAAAACCACCTTTTTCTCCAAGATGAGATTCTGAATATACAATTATATCATCTCCCATAAATGTTACTCTGAAATTGCCAATTCTATGTATGATGCTACCATCACGCTCTGTGTCAGCATATAAGCCAAAGACCTCATCTTTGTTGTCTTTAGGTGAGCTAAAATACTTTTGAGCAAGAAGACCCAATTCAATAGGATCCTGAGTAGCTTCAATTCTTCGAGGAGCAACAGGACTAGGTGTATGAATACTAGAAAGTGGGGTGATTGGATAATCTAATATGTTCCTAGCAGCTACAGGTACAAGCTCTGTGATCAAATTTTGATTTTGCTCTGTAACAGTTTTGATATTTTTACCTAATTCACTAATAGCATCAATAATAGGCTGTTCTGTTTGTTTGTGTTGTTCATAAATTCCTCGGTTCTCTGATTTCCGTCCCTTAAATTTTTTACAAGATAATCTCTTAATTTAAGATCATCAATGATTGGCCTTTTCATGGTTATTTATATATGTTTCAATGTCTAGAAAATTGTTGATTTTATTTCTGTCTTTGCCACTATTGGGTTTTCTTGTCATATCAATTGTGACAAACCCATAGCTGTCCTGGTTCCAGCGCCTACTGCAAAACTGAGAAAAATCATTGTAGCTCAAGTCCCCACCTACATATTCATCATGTATGTGTTTGAGGTTGGTAAGATCTTGATGAAACACACATATAAAATTGCTGTTGTCTCGGATCAGCTGCTTCGGTATTTTAGAAAAAGTCTTTGCCAGGTCGACGCAATCAATGTTTTTGTGTCGGCCCTGTGTAAAGAAATTTCTAACCTTGTTTTGATTATCCAGTATAATGTCATCAAACACAACAACAGAATTATCGAGACATTCATGAAGAGGCTTAACATCTGATTCAAAAGTGGCAATATCCAGTCCTCATATAGCTTCATCAGCTGCTGATATTTTAATTGTTCCAAGCTCTTAGAGAAAACATACAAGTGCCTGTTTTTCCAGTCTAACCAGTTAGGTGCCAATAAAAAATTATCAATCATTAGTGTAGTTTTACCACAAGCTGATGGCCCAACAATAAGACATCTAATATTATCAGGCAGCAACTTGACATTTCTCTTAATCTGCTGTTCAGGTTCTGGCAGCCTTTTTATAACATCCCAGGTGCTCATATTATCACTTTGTCTGCATCGATCCAGCTGTGTTCTGGAAGTCCTAGCCATTTGACAAATAACTTGTTGCCTTTTCTGCGGATGATTTTTTCTATGAGATATGTGTCAGGCTGTTTAGTTTTGTTGAGTTCTTCTTCATAGAACCGGCCTTTGAGAATTTCTCCTCGGTGGTCTTTTATTATATATGTGTTAAGGGTCCCAGGTTTAATTTGAACCACTGTAAATAATTCAGTGCTCCAGTTTCTTGTAAAGCCTCTTTTGGATAAGTGCTTATATTTGCTGATTCTTACTTGATCACAAACCTTGTATTTGGCTTTTCTTGATGTTGGCTGGTATCTAGGATAATAAACAGTCCTGGTCAATTTTTGCTCATCAGATGAAGTTACTTCAGAGGGTTTCATGTTGATTGTGGAATGGACTGAGTTGTTATATTTATGTAGAAGTTCTGGAAGAATATTAAGCCATTTATAATTATCTTGAAGTGTAAATTGTTTATACATAAGATTTTTTAGGGTTTTGTTGAATCTCTCTACAATTCAGGCCTTGAGATCACTGTAACTCGAATAATGTTTTATTGACTGGCTTTTAATAAATTGTTGGAACACAGAATTATAAAATTCTTTGCCATTATCTGTTTGCAAATAACGCGGTGATCTTCCACTCTGATTGATGATTGTCCTGAAGGCTTCTGTAACACATTTTCCAGTCTTGGATTTGAGTGGCACAGCCCAGGCAAATTTTGAAAATTTGTCTATTAGAGTAAGTAGATACTTGTAGCCCTTGTTGATTTTGTCTAAGTTTTTCAGCTGTCCACTTGCCATCTCAATCAAGTCGCTCTGCCATAAATCATCTATGCCTTTTGTAACTACTGGCAGTCTGTTATAATTATGTCTGGCTTGTCTGTGTAATTCATGAACAATAATTTGTCTAGACATAATATGTAAACAGGAATATTTCAACTATGGGGTGTTCAGCAGCTGATACTACAGGATATTCTAAATATAATTTGTCTCCTAGTTGTATATGAAATTCCAGAGAGCCATCATCTTCAGCATAGGATGTTTCTAATGTATTGGGATCTGTAAAATCCTCTAACTCTACACTGGTGATTTTTTGTTTGTTGCCAGCATTTGTTATTGATAAGGTGGGGTAGTGGTGTGCCTGTGGTTGTAGCCAATATTTGATCTTGATTGGTCTCAGTGTGCCCCCAACAAAAAACTGGTAATAAAATTGTGCAGGGGACAGCATATATATTTTGCCACCTGGTGTAAATGGTGAATCATATTCTTTGTTGGGGATGCTGTACAATTCAAGAATTACTGTATGTTTAGGATTCTCGATTATGCAAGTCAGATTCAATGTGCTCATTGATGGTCCATACAACATCATCATGGCCTGGCTTGATTTTTATGTCCACAAAGTTGGCCATGAACTCAAATTGCAAAATATTTAAACAATTCAGGCTGTGTTATATCTTGATAAACAACTTCTGTTTGAATATCAAGAACAAAACTATCTGTGTCCATGTACATCAGTTTTTCATGTTGAAAAGTGTCATATTCTCATCATAAATTCTTCTGTAATTAAAGTTGGGCTTTGCAATCAATTTTTTGCTCCGGCTGGGGTCAGTAATTATTTTAACATCAATATGTTTTCTGACATTTTCAATTGTTTTGCCATACACAGAATTGACCATCAATTTAAACAAGGTCTTATCAAATTGGCTCATTGCAGATGTTCGAAGCTCTGTGTTTGTATCAATATATGGCTTTGGTGACTTGAACACCATGATTCATCAGGAACTGGAGGTTTTTGTAATATATGACATAATCCTGTTTCGGCTCTAGAGTCATCATCAATTTCTTCTGTTTAGAGCCAGGTGAACACTTAACCTCAGGAATTGGGGGCAGATCAGAAAATGTGTTGTGTAAATCATCAGGAATTGTCAGATCAACCTCAAAGAACAGGCCATAGTTACTGTCATCAAAATCCTGAAGATCTTCAATATTAAAATCTTCAACCCACTCAAGCCCTGCATATGGCAGTTTTTTCATCATAGCATAACCATAGTGGCTGTTGGCATCCACATACAGTATATAATTTGATGGCAGTGCTGGATCATAATCAGGAATGTATTTGTTATTTGCTCTGGCATATCTCTGAGAACATTGCACCATGCCTCCTCTTATACATTGTTCCATAAACAGATACATATCTTGATCCTGGATCAGATCCAATTGCATTTTAGTGTTTAAAAACATTGAAGACCATGCTAGGCCCGGAGCACTGTAAAAATACATTGGATCCAGCTTATAATTTTGCACGGAAGATTTTCTAAATGCCTGAAGTATATCAGCTAAGAGGGTCACATCAAGTTTTAAATATGCCTTGTGATAATCACCAAATTTCTGGCATTTTAAATTGTTCCACATCAACTGGGCATGGTGATAATGTTCATCAGTGATTCCAGATGCTCTGATTTTGCTGTAAAACTCTTGTTGTGGTGGCAGAGAACACTCATCAAATTTAGAAAAATCTGTAACATAATCATATGGATATACACCCTTCCGCCTAATTAATTTCAGCTCCTGATTTGGAAACAAAGCACATGTGATTTTGAATTGATCATCAGATAATTGAGTGGCCAGTGTAGGCAGGCTAGCAGACAGAATTCTGTATGAATCAAGAAATCTTAAGTGAATAGGAACACCATTAACTTTAATTATTTGGCTAATGGCAATATATTTCTCATTATTTTCAGCTAAAATATTTAAATTCTGCTTGTCAAACCCCGCGTACCTGATCAAATGATGAAAATCATAATTGGATGCATCATGGCAAAATATGGGGATAAATTTTGGTCTCTGGATCTTAATATTACATCTATTACATAGGGCCATTAAGAATTTACCATCTGTATGAGAATGGTGATGTACAATGATATTTGTATCTGAAAATTCAGAATCACATACCGGGCATTTTTCTGCATTGTTGAAATCTTTAATCTGTTTCTCTGTTAAAGGCAACATGGGTTTTGATTTTAATAAGACATTAGATGCTATGTCATGGCACTCATTTTCTATTCTATCTGCAAATTCTTTGATGGCATCTGCTCCCATGTATAAATATTCTTTACTAACAACCCCATCCTGTACAACCACATAATAAAAACTGGAAGGTTCATGTAGCTGGTATGATGTAATTGAAGGTTCATCAGGATCTGGGCTACAGAATGCAAGGGGTTTGAGATTTGATTCAAAATCACAGATTATATATGCTGGGTGTTCCAACAAGGCTTCAAATTTTTTGAATTTGGCATTTTCACTTGGATTAGGCATCACCATATGAACAGGTTTATGGTTGCCACAGTATTTCAGATGCTCAATTAACTTGTTTTTAGCAATTCCTGCATTCACTTCACAAACCCCATTTATTATTTTTTTACCATCAAATACAGTTAAACATCTTCTGCACAACTTGAATATTGTATTGGATTTGTCTAGTTGTTTACTGACTAAAGCTTCAAGACTGCGTATCAGAGTATAATGGTGTGTATCATCCCCTTCAATTAAGAGCAGATCAATCGGAACAGCAGAATCATCATCAAATGTACTGATTCTGAGAGGTGCTATCAAGCAATTGCCATGGCCAGTAGAACAAATAAATACATTAATATATAATTGTTTACCATTGATATTCCTGGTCTTTTTTTCAAATTTATCAATATTCTGAAGGACATTGGATATTCTAAACCCTCCATTGCTTCATCAAAATCATTTTCATGTTGTTTATAATAACTTATTCGCTCAGGATGCCTTGAAACTGGATACAAAGCAGCTAAAATACACCAGAAAAAGCATTTCTCATCATTATTTTTTATAATAACCACGGCTTATTTGTTTTTAATATTAGCAGGTAATGGCAAATATGTAGATCCTTCTAATGGGCTGAATTCAGAAATATTAACATAGAGCTTGTGTGGAGATCCGCATAGGCTCCATCCAGACTCTTTTCCAGCAAATTCAGTGTGTTTAATATTCAATTGATCTATCAAACTGCTTATTATTTTGTCTGAATTTGCATTTGAATATACAGCTACAGTTTCTGTTATGTGGGGCTGTGTAAATTTTGTGCCATTTGGCTTCTTATATTGTGTAAACAATTTGAGGGACAGCTTATAAGAGCCATTTTGTGCATTTAGAATTGCCTGCACATCAGAATTTATACTGTTCAAAAAATTCTTAATGTCACATTTTGGCTCAGATACAAACCGGTAATCCCTAAGTTGGCCATTAAAACTGCTATGGATAGGTGGTGCATAGCGTGGCTGCTTTGCCGGTCCAGAATTAACAGGTGTTTCATGCTTCCTTTTCAGACCAGATGTAGATGGTTGTGGGGGCAATGTTGATGACTGTTCATAACAAATACACTTATGCCATTTGTAATAAGCCTTGCTTAATATTTTATGGCATCTTGGACACATTTTTGTGGCCTTTCTGCATTTCTTAGGGTCACAAATATGCCGGTGTCTAGACCAATTAGAACTAGATATATTTTTATTACACTGATTGCAATATTTTTGATTTGGCATTTTTATTGTTTATTTATATAAAATTTCTTGGTCCAAAAAAAAAAAAAAAAACAGAACTATGGACAATATGCCAAAACAATTATAACAGCAGCTAGTGGCTGAGCTGGTGCTTTTATACCCAAACAACAGCAATAACTAGGCTCTGGTAATCCCCAATATAAAATAGTTTTGCTCTTTTATGCTGTTGTACAACACACTTTACCATGTTTCAAACCTCAGCTGTATATCAGCTAGCAGTAAATATTCTCAAAATCTCACGTGTGGAGATATTATTTTGCCACATGTATTTCAATCTTACATATTTTATCAGGACTCAAACCCAGAGCTCTTGTTTACAAGGCAACAATAATAACACTTTGCCATCAGAGGAGACCTCACATTTTACCAGGGCTCAAACCCAGAGCTCTTGTCTACAAGGCAACAATATTAACACTTTGCCATCAGAGGAGACCTCACATTTTACCAGGTCTGAAACCCAGAGCTCTTGTTTACAAGGCAACAATATTAACACTTTGCCATCAGAGGAGACCTCACATTTTACCAGGGCTCAAACCCAGAGCTCTTGTTTACAAGGCAACAATATTAACACTTTGCCATCAGAGGAGACCTCACATTTTACCAGGACTCAAACCCAGAGCTCTTGTTTACAAGGCAACAATATTAACACTTTGCCATCAGAGGAGACCTCACATTTTACCAGGGCTCAAACCCAGAGCTCTTGTTTACAAGGCAACAATATTAACACTTTGCCATCAGAGGAGACCTCACATTTTACCAGGACTCAAACCCAGAGCTCTTGTTTACAAGGCAACAATATTAACATTTGCCATCAGAGGAGACCTCACATCTTACCAGGCCTCAAACCCAGGAATTATAAGCTATATATCAGCTAAATACAGTCAAAATTGGATTTTAACTGTGCAATAAATATTCTCAATATCTGACTCGTGTATATATTAACAGAACAAGGCAAAACCTGAATTGGGTTCAGGCAAGCAACATGCAAGAGGCTAATACAGAATTGGAGTCAATGGCATGAAAGCCCATACATGCACAATAATTTCCCCTTTTAGCTGTGTAGATTATATTTCTTGCATGCTAGAATATAAAATCTCCCAGGCATGCATAATTTATTGCTGGCCGGGACATGAAACTGATCAAAGATTAGAAAGAACATGAAACATTGTATTGATCTGTAAGTTGCAGAGCATGGGAATATAAGCTTTTTGCCTTAATTTTAAGTGTAACCAAAACAATATCAAGAAGGGGGCATATTTTTGACAAGTTTATGGACAACAATCTGGCAGATGTAGCTTTTGCACACATGGGCAAATCTGTCTGAGGGGGGTTCTTCATTTCTACACTAGAATTCAAGATTCTTGGGATTTTGACAGAATAACACACTATAAACAATAAAATCATATGGCTACTTGACATAATTTTAAGTGTGGGCAAATCTGTCTGATTGGGGTTCTTCTTTTCTACACCAGGATTCAAAATTCTTAGGATTAAGAGCATATCACACTTGAAGAATTGGGACTTATAGGCATATTGGCTTAATTTTAAGTGTGGGCAAATCGGGCTGTTTAATCATATGAGCTCTTCTTTTCTACGCTATAAGTGTCCTCATCCTATATACTTTTATACTACTAAAAATTTATGTTGTTTATGAAAACAAAATATTATGCCAGGATTTTCATCGAATTCTCTCAGGATGCTGTTCATGTGAATGATGGACAGGCCCTTCAGTTTAGGTAATAGGGACGGAAGCAGTTTCTCCGGGCTCGGCGGCGGCGGTGCAGTCTAGCTAGGAATCTACATAGCTTTAATGATGAAACTCAACAAATTCATAGACATGGTTATTTTATGTGCATGAGCTAAAATATCATGGTAGTGAGTTTGCAAAACATTTGTTGAAGAAATACATAATGTTGGCAACTGCAAAATTTCCGAGAAGTAAGATGAGCCGCATCGCCCGACGACACTCTCTATTCTTGCCAGCCTACCCCAGTTGTTATTTAGCGTAAAAGATTACGCCACCTCCCTCGCCATTAAATTAGCTAAGGTCATAACAAAAGGTTAATTTCGTGCTTTAGGTTGCAATGGTAACATGAGTTGGTAATTTGGTTGCTATGGCAACTACACGGTGTGCAACTCCTTTTCTTAAGTCATAAAAAGAGTAACAAAGCCCACACCTTAAATCGTAGGCATCGGTCGTGGTCCTTTCGGTTGCTATGGCAACTTGAATTTCGAACACTGATTCAGTTGATATGAGAACTACAGGGTATGGAACTTCTTCCACTATGGTAATTGATGCCATAACAGAGTAAGAAACCCTCCCCTTCGGTTAGATTAAGTCGCAGTCGTCGATCGTGGTCCTTTCCGGTAGCTATGGCAACATGAGTTGGCAAAACTGATTTGGTTCATATGATACCATGAGTGGGCAATACTAATTCAGTTGTTATTGAAATATGAGTTGGCAAAAATAATTCGGTTGCTATGGCAACGTTGCAACTTTATATGACTATGAGTTAACTACCCTGATAGCTGTAGGTTAGGTTAAACCGTAAAAGGGCGTAAAACGTAGGGAAAGTTTGAAAGAGGTGATTTGGCAACACTACAAGGAAAGGTCAAAGGTCATTGCCAGCTACCACTGTTCCCACAACTGCGTTGTCCGTTGCATCTGTAGGTTAGGTTGGCTTAATACATAAGGGAGACAGGAAAAATACGGAAATTTTACACAAGGAGTGAGTTGGCAACACTGCAAGAAAGTAGTCAAAAGGAACTTCCAGCCTCTACCGTTACACCTACTACCAAAAGTACAATGGAAGGCTATGTGTGTGGGTGGGTGGGTGATGTTAATTTAGTTCGTAATAGATTGTGCAAGATCGAATAAGTGTTGAAAACTCACAAATTGTTGGTTAGGTTAATCTGAGAAAATCGTAATGTGGAAATTTTTATATGTGAGCTAGCAACACTGACTGAGTCACGTGACCTGTCTCGACCAATTATTGAGGAACATTTTCTTGAAGAAGGGACATTTTCGGTCGCAGTACTTAGCTTCTACCATTACTTCCACATTTTATACGCTCTTTTGTTTCTAACATTTGATATTGTATAGTCTGACATTTGTTGGCACTATAGCATGAACCAATGTGTACTACAAACTACATATATAATATATTGCATCCCCTTTTGCTTAGAAGCTCTTACGCACATTATTAATATTTACCTTTCCAAGTGTTTGTTTTCTCAAGAGTGGAAATTATGCGAAGTAACACCTGTACTTAAAAAAATTGAACCCCACAGAAAATAAGATCTATGACCTATCAGCAATTTATCCACAATGTCCAAGATACTTTAAAATGTAATTCTTGAACAAATACGTCCAGTTATGAAAGGTTTGTTACCACACTTTCAATCTGATTTTAGAAAAATGCATAGTATTTACACTGTGCTGGTTGGTATCGTAGATAATATAAGTAAAGGAATGGAAGATAATAAAGTTACACTCTTAATCTTGTTGGATTATTCAAGACTCGATCAATCAAGAATTGTTATTTGCAAAAACGTATCACTATGGCGTTAACGGAAACGCGTTAAATTGGTTCGATCATATCTCGACAACAGAAAACAACGGACGAAATATAGAACTGGAAGCCACATACTCTAAATGGTTAGTTGCTCAACAAGGCTTCCCACAATGAAGTATATTCTGTCCAGTACTATACATGAGTTACGTAACTGAGTTCGACCGTACTGTACAATATTGCCACTACCATTAGTATGCTGACGATTCGCAAATCTATATTCAAAGTAATGCAGAAAACTACAATAATGCGATGACCAAACTTCAATTTGATCTTGATGTTATAACAAATTAGAACGGAAGAACTGCCTTCAATTAAATCCATAAAAATCTTGCTCCATGATCATAGGAACTCATGGTACCCTCATGGTGTTTTAAATAATTAGTTAGGGCATGATGCTTGACAGAAGAAGACAGTTTGTTCAGATTAACAAGGGCAAAATTATAAAAGGGATTTGTCATATAATACACAAATAATAATAAAACAAACATTGCCTAAACTTACAGGTTTCTGAAGAACCAGTCTTAATAGTGCTCATCATCATGAGGAGACCGATTGAACGCCCGAAAATGAGGCCCAGTGAGGCTTGTAGTGTTACCAACGTGTTGTTGGTATATTTTATAGTGTAGCAAACTCATAGCATTTTACGATGTATATTTAACAGCATTGTCAGCTTATTGTGGCCTTTTATGCTGTATCAAAAATGGTGCTCGATGAGGCTTGCAGAGTAACCGACTCATGTTTATCTTTCACACCCTAATCTAAACCAACATCGTACTCTATTGCAACCTAATCTAAATTAAATGAATAACACCTTACCTTACTTAACTTAACTTCTCGTATATATAGCATTTGGCGAAAATCCCAAATTGCAACATTGGCACCTATTGTTATGGTATTTCAACTGGCGCTCATAAAAATAACCACGGCTATGAATGTGTTCGGGTTCAGGAAGCAGGCTATCATGGAAGCCCCGAGTCAGACTGCACGGACAAGCTTCAATCTGTTGCCATCCAGGCTTAATGCAGGTAGCCAAATTGTGACTTCTAGTGGCTATAACGTGATTGTATATGAATTAGGTATTTCTGTATAAAGAGAAAAGTTGTACAGGATGTTATCAAGTTTAGACTTACGTAGTCATTTTAATTTGACTGTACCACAATTAGTTAGTGTTCTCTCCAAATTTTATCTGTTTGGATTAGCCTAAACATCAATTAGTGAGTTTCCAACACTTATTCGATCATGAACAATCTATTATGAACTAAACTAACCTCACCCACTCTCCCATATATAGCTTTACTGAGTAAGACAACTGTAACGCAAAGGCAGAAAGTGACACACAGCTCTGATTGGTCGATACAGGTTACATGACTCAATGGCAGAAAGTGGCGCATGGCTCTGATTGTTCGAGACAGGTCCATACACGATCTATAGCTTGGACACCATTCTCAAAATATATTCCGAACTGAAATCTTTGTTAAAAAATTATGTCGACTTACTGTCGGTCGGAAACGTGCAAGATATACAGTTGAGCATCGGTTAGCTTCAAAACGACTTGGTCAAATTGCAGCAGCTTCAAACGAAATTGAAACTTGAACTTGAAGAGCGAACATTAGACCTAGAAATAAAAATGTCCGAACTTCAAAACTTGATAGGCGACATGAAAGGTGATTTCGACGTCGAAAGTAGCATAAAGCCATCTCTAATTTACGTCATGAATTTTCCACGATCGAAAGTGCTTCCATCAAAGAGAAGCTTCAAACGGAAGAAATTCCTAGCACTCTTGAAGCAATTAAGAGTAATTTGCAGATTTTGGAAGATACCATCACCAATTTACCTTCCTCGGACGAGTTGCAAATTATCGGTAAGAACGTGGCGAACATAAAAATTCAGTAAGAGGCGTACCAAGATTTTGAGCACATCCAAACAAAGATCGCTTCGCTCCAGCCGTCTTTGGAGTTGCTAAACGACGAAATTAAAAATATCCACGCTCTCCTAGAGATCTTCAAAAATCAGACGATCAGCATTCAAGACACGTTATCTACGGTTCAGCAGAAGATTGATTACTTGGAAAATTTGAAAGTCGAATCTAATCTCAACCACTTTCATCATGTCTTGGACAACATACAGCATGATCTCGAAACTTTGGAGACTAGGGTTCCGTCGAACTAAGATTTACAGAAATTGAAAACGGCGGTGTCGACATTGTCCGAATCTAGTTACGTTGAAAGTATCAAAACAATCGAAATCACAGTAGCTGGTCTTCCCACCTTGCAAGAACGTCGCCCATTAGTGAATATTGTGCAATATATCGTAAATTCACTAATATTAATCTATTCGTCTATCAAACTCCCAACATGATTCTGTATTTATATAACACGGTTTTCGGAACATAAAGAAACACATTTTTAATAACGTCCTGGCAATTGTGATTGTTGAACTTGAAGAAGAAGAAGAAGTTTTAAAAATGGCAACGGGTACCTCCTCACTCGAATTTTGAAAATGTATCAATGACGGTGAGGAGGTACCTGTTGCCCTTTCTGACTTAATGTAAATTCTTCAAATTACCGCTGCTTATTTCGACTAGGTCACATTGCCACAAATCGTCGATGCCTTTTGTCACAACAGATAAACGTTTGTAGTTGCGACACGTTGGTTTTTGCAACTCGTTCACTATATTCTTCCTAGACATTGAGCGCGAGATTTCGCTTGAAGAGATTGACTAACGTGATTTGATGTTTCGAATGTGGCACTTCGCTGGGATTATGAATAAAAAGTTCATCTCCAGCAACCACATATAAACCGTAATATCTTTTCAACCTTGTGTATTTCATGTACGGAATGAGTTTCGTCCCGGTACGCTAAAGGGATATTTCCGCCTTGTGGACTCCGCGCTTGCTTATTAATGTCATCGTAGGAACGGCGATCTGTTATCCATTAGCTCTGTATGAACACTCGTGTATTTTTAGGGTACCGTCGATTGAAAATCTATGATACGGCTTATGCGTACTTAATACGTACAACTTGTTGTCCATGTCAAAAGAGGAAGTTCTTTGCTGGTTCGGTATGCTATTGATTTCGATAGCTTGCAAGGAAAACAGTTTGGCAATTTTAGTATCGAAAGTAAAGAGATTACTGTAAACGTGTCTCAGTTTATTTTCTATGGGTAACAATTGCTCGACGATATAATCCGTCATGGACGAAAATGACGATTTGATTTTTATTTCAACATTGAAATATTTGTAGTTTACGTTAAGTTCTTGCAACTTAGATCCGAAAGCGGTTAACGTCGATTCCTGAGAGGCAGCATTGGTTTCCAGAAATCCAACCTGTTCACTGACGCTGACGACAATTTGCTGAAGATTTTCCAACATATGCAATTCGGACCTTTTAACTGTAAGATCGTTTATTATGTTTCTCAACTTGGTAAACTGAGTATGGAGATCGATCACACTCTCCAATGTCGGTTACGTGGATACCATGTCGCGAAGCGAAGAAATTTCGTTCCGAATCGGTTCCGTATTCGTGACTTCCCTTTCTATCTGTTTCAGTATACGTGCAATACAGTTCGAAAATATCGGTTGAATTATTGTACCGTATACTCTGTGCAACTGTTATGACGTGTGGTTAATGTAGGGTCTTAACCCATTAGTGCATAAGTTTACTAATAATGTTTTTTCATTTTTTCATAATTTTCGTACCCTTGGGGTGCAAATATGAAACAAATAAAATGATTTCAGTTTTATTGTTGGTAACAAAGGAAATACGGGGTGTGCAAAATATTGCACGCTATGCATAATTAATTTGTGTGTTGTTTATTAATATCAGAGTTATGAGCTTGGTTTCAACTCAGAACAATTTTTCAATGAAACCTAAGACTTTACTTAATACTACAAATTGTTACAAGCTTTAACCATTTGTACAGTTTAACATTTTTTAATAATAACAATAATTATAAACTATATTATAACTGGTCATCAGTTTTTACGTGATATTGTAGGAAACACTCAGGATGGAGTCCCACGTTACATTTGTCACATATATATTTAATTCTCCCAGAACACTTTTGATTTGCACATCTCCTGACTTTAGGTATTTTCACTGGACAGTGATTTATCCTGTCATACCGCACGTCGACTAATGGAGTTGCTGCTTGATTTCCCTGGTGTGTGGCTATTTTAAACATTTTTAACAAAGTAAGAACTATGTATCTTCGAAAAGAGAGAAGGGATTCTGTACTGTTTCTTGAATTCCCCTTTTTATCCAGAATCCAAGCGTTGGAAACCGAATCATCCAACAATATGGAAATATTGGCCACCGCCACTTTTTCTGCCTAATTCGTATGCGGTAGGCAGCAACATGTTAGTCCATTTGGTCCACTCCTCCCATCCCTTTATTGTAGCGAGATATAAGAATCGGTTGCGTGACTGTAATTTTTGCTCTTTTTGACTGAGACCAACGATTGGCTTGGCCAACTGAGAGTTCCTCAAAGTTTGCAGCTAGGGTAACGACGCTATTGTCGTTCCACCGTACAAGAAGTACATCATCACACGAACAATAATCATGCTCTCCTCTTTCGTTCATTCTCATGTCCTTCCTTTCCAATAGAGTGCATTTCATTATTCTTCCTTCCCGTATTGTCCCTGTAGCGCATATGCCATAAGCAGATATATCTTTTAGAACAGCTACTGTGGTGAAATAATTGTCGAAAAAATTAGGAACTGCATTTGGAGGAATATCAGCTGATTTTATCAAAGATAACACAATATCCCCTCCAACTCCAAACTGGTGAATGACACTGCTTTCCTTCCCAGTATATATTTGAAATGTTATCAAGTACCCAGAACCAGAACACAGAGCCCAATTTTTACAACCGAAAATAATTGGTTTTCCTCTAATAAATTGTTTGGCTGAATGTTTTCCGTAATATGGTATCATGCTTTCATCGATAGACAAATTTTCATCTAATCCCCAAATTTTTTGAAGGCAATTTTTTTCCAGAATCGGCTGCAATTTGAACAGTCTGTCAGTGCCATTATTCTTACTGTTGTCATTGAGATGAATATTCCGCAAAATTAATTTAAACGTATCGCATTTATGTTTCTGCAAGAATCGTTGGACTGCATTTTCTATGTTTCAATACATGCGTTTATTTGGATACTTGGCGTACCCTGACAACAGCATACCACCTATCACAACCAAAATCTCCTCTTTTGTAACTGAAAGATGAGCATCATACACATATGTTTGTTCGCACATCAAGTCAAGAACATCGTCTTGGAAAAATAATCGGAAGAAATCCAACGGAGATTTACTTTCACTAGCCACATCAGGAGGAGGAACAGGAGTACTAATAGTAAGAAGCTGAAATGAAGGTACCATCTTCTTCCATGCGATGTTTCTTTTCACAACACTTACCTTGCTTTTCTTGTATACAGGTTGTGGTCTTCCCTCATCTGATCTCACAGGTTTCAAAATTTCTGGCGAAAGAGAATGGTCAAGTCTGTTAATCAAATACATTTTTCTCACACTGTTCTTTATCTGAATTATCGCCTTGAAGTGTTTGCAGTTCACAGGTACTCGGCAATATTCTCCGGCCAAGATGATCCAAGTTGGCTTCATGGTCATCGTTTGACTTGTCATTGTCTTGATCAGTGTCTTCCGCCTGAATTGGTGCAGTAAAATATATATGAGGTGTTCTTCTTTGCAATCCTCCTCTTCCAGAGTTGCTACAATTTCGTGCACATTCAACCCTAAACAGGGAAAACATTTCTTGAGAAAGAAGAACATTTGCACGTATTAATAAATTAGTGTTTGAAGTAGAAAACGAAAACAGTATATGTCCTCTTTATGAATAAATTTCATCATTTTCTAACAATAAACAATAACATGCTACATACATTGTTGTATAACTAGGCTCAACAATTAAATAAGGAAATCATGAAGGAAAAGCTAGTGCAACATTTCAAGCAGAATGCAAGCCTCAATCATGAAACAATGGATTTCAAAGAGGTTGCTATTCAAAGCGTACAATATATTGTACACCTAAATTTACTGTTTCCAGATATCTATGTAAACCGATTCTTTGTGCAAATATTGACTGTACACAAACATTCAACACACAGCTTCCTGGTAAACAAAAAATAGTTATATGAAATCCGGGAACTTTTCTAACGTTGGAAGCAGTCCCGGCGCCCACCCAGCGTCGAATAACAGGGGTACCTGGGAAACATAAGGGGTAAAGACGGTCAGGGGCGTGGTGCTGATCACATCACTCCCACTCACGACCGGATCAAGAAATTGTGGGAAGTTACCCCCACACCCCCTATACGCCTTCATGGCGTGGTGCTAAGCACTTTACTTTTTACTTTATGAAATGTAAAATAAAATTGTAATTTGAAATTTGATTACCCAGTGCGTGTTACTTGAAAATCTCTTTGAGCATTTTTGAAAACTTCTTCTTCTTCTTCAGCTTCAACAATCACAATTGCCAGGACGTTATTAAAAATGTGTTTCTTTATGTTCCGAAAACCGTCTTATACAAATACAGAATCATGTTAGGAATTTGATAGAAGAATAGGAGAATATTTGTGAATTTACGATATATTAACAGATTATAAGTTTGACTTATGTTCGATTACCCCTATTATTATTATATATAGCAACTAATTATTGTATTTAATTAATAATTGAAAGAAATAAAAATGTTATATATATTTTTAAAAAATAACACTCCTTTCTAATGATTTTTCAATGTCATTTTTGAAGATAATTTTTCAGAATATGTTTTTGAATTTCTCATCATTTTACTAGGATTTGCATAAAAATGATCCATGTCTCATATTAGACGAAATGTCATGTACAGCGAAAGTTATACATTTTTATTTTAGGGAAAATTATCAAGAAAGAAAACAAATAAATATTATTGACATCCTTTTGTGAATAGTATTTATTTTACATTATTTTTTGTTCACCATGCACAGTTGTAATCTTGTGAAAAGCATGAAATTAATATATTCTATACATTTCG
The DNA here is from genome assembly GCF_977018435.1 of Lepisma saccharinum. Classification (NCBI taxonomy): domain Eukaryota; kingdom Metazoa; phylum Arthropoda; class Insecta; order Zygentoma; family Lepismatidae; genus Lepisma; species Lepisma saccharinum. The sequence continues at coordinate 67,715,970 of NC_139246.1, read as the reverse complement.
CAAATCAAATAATATACGAATTGTCGTAATAAGTAAAATGCAATAAATAATTTTTCGGTTTAATAAGAAATAAAAATCGCAGAGTTAACCGAACGGTGAATCGAACACAGAATTTTACAACCCACAAAATGCCTTGTAGCCTTTGCAATGAAGTGATGTAGATTCAAGTAATAAAATTTCATGCAAAATCGCACGTTATAAGATTTTTCAAATATATGAAATCAATGTGTCCATATGTTATTATACTGTCAGCCATTTGGCATATCTCGTTACAAAATCTCAGCACATCACCATTCACTAGTTAATCGAATTGAATATTGATTCACTTCACAGTTCAATGTGCAACAATAGTTTCGACTCATATCACGTGAGATGTAAACTAAAATCAATTCTCTCATTGTATGTAACTTGTATGTTGAGCTCATGTAGAAATATCAATTATGAGCTCTAAGCTAAATCTGACGCTACAATCGCTTGATCAACTCTTGCATGTCGCTGCCAGACATTCTACGTTCCTGTTTGCTCCAGGTCGGTTCTGCATTTCATTATCATTATCATTGTTTTCCGACTGTTGGTCCTCCTCTCCTGGACATGTGAGACCCGCAAATTATGAACTTGAGGCTTTTGCTTCCGCACAAGTTTTAAATCTTGGGCTATGATGCGATTTACATTTGCAGGGAAACATTGCACTGCCTGTGCAATCACTCTTTGCGGTGCAGGGTTTTCACATCGTACCAAGGATCTCACTTTCCGCACAAGATCGGAGGAACGCTTGCGCTTCCGATATATCCGAGTCCCAGCAACAGGTACGGTGCAAGTTTATGGCGCTTCAACACTGCATTGATGCCCTTCTTTGACACATGGAATGCTTTCATGTGGCACTATTTAATTATCTGGCTATAACTTTAAAACTATAACTATATCAATCATTGTTTTGGGGAGAAGACCGTTTATTTATTGTCTTTCTTCTTTTTTGTGGAAGAAAAAATAGTGACAAAAACTTTACATTAGGTATTACATAAAAAACACTTGAAAGCTGAGCCGGGTTTAAAACAATACCTCAAAGAGAATAGATGAACGTAAGAAGAGGTATGCTCGTCTGACATTTTACCACTACGCTACAGATGTTCTGAACGAGTGTGCGTGTTTAGTAATACCAAATACTTTTACACATGGATGTAAGGAACACTCGTTGTAGTACATTTGTCATAATTATTCTTTATTTGTTTATTAAATTAAACTAATGTAATTGTAAATAATGGTTAAATTTCTATTATTATTGTTGGACATATTTTTCAATTCTCTCATTGTATGTAAATTGTATGTTGAGCGCATGTAGAAATATCAATTATGAGCTCTAAGCTAAATCTGACGCTACAATCGCTTGATCAACTCTTGCATCTCGCTGCCAGACATTCTACGTTCCTGTTTGCTCCAGGTCGCTTCTGCATTTCATTATCATTGTTTTTACCTCTGTTTCATTCTCATCGTCATTATAAACCTACGTAATTTCTACTGTTTACAGTAGACAGAATCTTCTGTTATCAATTGTAGTACTCTACTGTGTCTCTCGGAAATCTACTAAAAAACAATGATTTCCTACTGAACACTTTCAGTACGCCTAATGTGTAATTACAGTTGAGGAACTACAAGTGAAATATTCTCTTCAGTACTACATGTAATATTGCATGTAGTGTGTTTGAATTTGAATTTGAATTCAAAATTTTGGTGCGTCAGCACTTAGGCTATTTTAAACCTGTCACTTTATACGGTGTCCAGCCCCTTACCAGAACTAAAATAACATAACTGTAAAGTCGTGTTGTAACTAAAATATTAAAATATTCTGAATTCGGTTAAAAGCCGAGGCTGTAAAGAAGCACTCAGCACCCACAAGGACCAAACACAGGACAACACAGAAAATCATACTGGCCATGAGGCCAGTCGTCAGAACCTCGTTCGTCTGCAAACTCATGTCCAGGGTGTACTACGTGGAAGCAACAATTGGGTGTACATACTTCGTGGAAGGTCATCCCTTACACCCTTGCAGTGTGTTTAGCTCAGCATGTTAGCTGTAAATATAACTTTTTATTCCTCCTCACTAACAATTTGTTTTTATATCTATTTAAAATTTAAGCCAACCTCACTTCCATGTAGTACACCCTGCACTGAATTTTGCAGAATAACGAGGCTCTGGTAACTGGACCTACTGTTAGTATAATCTTTGAAGGGCTGCGTGTGTGTTATCCTTGTTTGTGCTGACTGTCTGTCGCTTTATAGGCTCAGCTTTTAACCCAGGTAAGGATATTTTAGTTTTCAGACATCCTTTTATTTTTGTCATGATAAGGGGCTGGACCCCGTATAGCGTGACGGGTGTAAAATACCCTAATTTTTCAGGCACACACATTGTAATTCAAATTTTAAAAATCTTAACATAGATGTTTAAAAACACCTATTGATCTACTGAAACCAGTACAGTAGAGAAACTGCAAGTGAAAATAATTTATTCAGTATAGTGTTTAATATGTTAAGTTTAACATTTTGACTGTAAAAATTAATTTCATACCCCCTTATTATTTTTTTGTATTTATATCTTTTTGAAAATCTGAACACAGTAGATGTTTCAAAACACCTATTGATCTACTGAAAACAGTAGACAAAAGTTTCATTGGAGTAAGTAGAAAAGAGTCATGAAATGATACCCAAAGAAGTCAACCATTATGTATTAATGTTATATACTTTCTTTTATTTCACTTTCTAAAACCTAGGAGCTCAAAATAATACATGGCATGCGATTTACTAGACAGTCTGGTTTTCTGTGATTGATTCCTCGTGCCCAATCGGGGATAACTTCCGTTCAAGGTAAAAGGGGAAGAAATCCACCACAGTACCATGACGTATGAAGTAACATGTTCACAGGCATCTAATACAACTGATAAGGGTTCACCTGACCTTGGAAGTGTGGGAAACACGTTTCACGCTGGTTTCCAGAATGCTGTGGCTAAATCTGGAACTAACGGTGGAATAAGAAATAGTTTGTAACATTTAACAATGACATTTCGCATTTACAAAATATGAGATACAGTTTGTAAAAAAATAACTGCATCACTTAGCTTTGTGGCCAGAAAAAATCTTAATTGCGTCATATGAATTGTGTGATAGGGTATAACTGGATATTTATTGTAACTGTTGAAACATATTTTCTACATTTGGCTACAAATGAAGTATCCATGGGAGATATATATATATATATATACATATGTTACACAATATACACTATACAGTAATTGAGAAAACTAACGTATAGAGTTAAATTTATCAAGAAAAAAGTTTCTCGTAATGTCCATGCGCATGAATAACATATTTTACCACACATACATCATCATTTGTGAAACTGTCCCTCATTTAGTATTTTGTATGGCCTCCTTTAACCTTCCTGACAGCCTCAATTCTTCTGGGCATGCTGTGAACAAGATTGCGGCATGTTAAAATATCTAAATCATGGTACCAAGTGTGTACAATTGCTGCCATTAGTTGGTTTCTGTTTTCAAAGTACCTTTCTCGCAGTTTCTTGTTCATAATATGCCATAGGTTTTCGATGGGGTTTAAATCTGGTGAAGTAGGAGGCCACCAGATTCTCTGTATAGTCATCTCCTTAAATCAATTATTGACTGAACAAGACCAATGGCAGGAGGCATTGTCATCCTGAAAATAAAATTTGTTCAAATTTGCACCTGAAAAATAATTCCTAGCTGTTAGAATTAATGTATGATCAAGAATGTCTATGTACTTTTCGCTGTTAACAGACCCAGTACAAATTTCAATCATAACACTTGCGGAGAACTTCTGTGTCTCAGATACACATTCATCAGTTAGTTCCTCCCCACTACGCATCCAAAGCTTCACTCTAGCATAGTTTCCAACAAGATTAAACTTCTTTTCGTCCGAAAAAATCACACAATCCCAGTCCTCCGCTCTCCAATCTCCGTACCTTTGCGCAAATGTTTTCCTTGCATTCCTATGTTTCTTTGTCAGGTGCAGCTTCTTCTTGTGAAATCCAAAATACTTCAGTCTAGACACTACTGTTGAATGGCTTACCTTAATACCTGTCTCCAGTTCAATTTGTGCAGCCAGTTGACGTGAACTTAGGCTTCTTTTCTGCAACGCTAATGACTTCAGTTTACGATCAACCTTCGCAGATGTTTTCTTCTTCCTTCCACACCTGTTTCTCAAGGAACATTTTTCGAACTGTTGTTGTTTCTTAATGACTCTTGATACTGTTGACTGGTTCACGTTAACTTTTCTACCAATTTCTCGTTGACTCACCCCTTCCTTGTGTAGAACCAAAATTTGTCCTTGCTTGCGAGGTGAAGTGTCTTTCAAACTCATCATTCCTCAAATCAATCACAATCCACAGCACTACTTAAACAGCTTATGTGTTCGTAAACTTCACAACACTATAAAAGCAAACAATGCAGCAACAATCAGGCAAACAATAACGCAATAACAGCAACATGCGATACTTTGTCAATCTCCCGCCGAGCCGTATATGAAGTTTCTCAAGGACACTAAGCCCTGCGTCAGGTCAACCTTGCAGCAGGTTTTAGCATATGTAGATCCAAACGTGCGCGCAAGAATATAGTTCCACTGAGACGGGTTCTATTCCGACACAACTGCATACTTGCAAGAAAACAGTTATTTAATTTGTAATATACAGACAAAATAATACATTGATTAGCAGGTATGGACTTAATTGGTTGCAATCACTGTGCAGACGAACTTAGAACCGCAGATTCGCCAACTCGAATCTGTAATGCGTTGAAGAGACATTGAAACTTTAGAGCGAGTCGAGCGAGACTGAATGCGTTGCAGAGCGCGTGAAATCGCTGATACCAGTGTTGCACCTCTCACTATTTTAACCCTATGTTTATTGTAGAGCGGCGAGAATGGCTGAATCTCCTGTTCAGCGCGCGGTTTTACCCGAATGTTATTTTGGGCTTCATCCGAAAGGAAATGTTCTTCAAAGTCAAGCAAGTTGTTTTAAATGCATAATCCTCCTTGCGGCAACAAGATCAAAGTAAAACAGGGCGTGAGGTGATTTGCCGTCAATGTGCACACGAATTGTATCACGGGTGTTGAATGATTTGCGGTTTGAGTTTAGCAAGAGGAAACGATTGTTTGTTGTTTGACGACAAAAGAATCTCCGCGGTATTAAAATATATCGCAGTGAGAAGAAACATGTTTATTATTTGGACGAGACGTCCTTCAACTCGGTGAGTGGGGGAAGGGGGAATAAACCATGGAAGGATACCACCATGCAAAACCACCGCCAGGGCTGAAGAAACCGACGATGAGGGGAAGGGGGAGGCTTATTGTTTCACCCACTGGCGGCAATGAAAGCTTTGTTGAAGGCGCATATTTACTGTTCCGCGCAAAGAAAGGGAAGGGTGATTATCAGCAACAAATAGACAGACCAAGATTTGAATCCTGGTTTAGTGAAGTGATTCATAAATTGAAACCAGAGTAATAGCGACAGACAATGCACCTGATTGTATATATCACCAATAACAAATCATGCTTTTTTGGTGGTACAACTTGAAGTGCGTGTGTCTTACAGTAACGGATGTATTGCGAACGAAGCAACCAAGTTTTTCATAAATCTATTTCTTTCTAAACCAAAAACAATAATTTGTCATTAAATTCAAGAGGGGCCTATCGTTGTTTACTTTTATCTTTGTTTATTTTTATTTTTGCGTGCTCGAAATATACACACATGCTCTCATGTTTAGAAGTTGTTTCGCTCTTATATTAATGACACATTTATTAAATAATATATGCGCAGAAAGTACTTTTAAAATGTTATGTTTCAGGAGACAAAGAGAAGCAAAAATACAATCCACTTGACATGCATGCGGGTTTTGATGTGTTGTGCGGTTGGCAATACTGTAGATTTTCTCAGTGTCTCCGATGTAAGCAGCTCGGCGGTTGAGGAAAGACTGGCACGGAAGATTCTGAGCTCAGTTCTCGCGCGGATTGATACATAAAACCTGCTGCAAGGTTAACCTGACGCTTGGCTTAGGCAACAACAGAGACACCTGGAGGGCAAAAGAGGTAACAACAGACAACAAAACAAAAGACATGCTAGAGGACCCCATGATATTTGTTTTTATGCACATTTATGAATGTGCATCCCTTTTACAAGTAACTATTGTTACTCTTTAGATGTCCTGCCATACTTTTCGAAAGTGATGCAGTTATTTTTTTACAAACTGTATCTAGACTTTGATTTATTTATTATAGTAGACGGTAGAGAATTACTTACCACGAAAGTCAAGTTCTAAATTGCAGGCATGAAAATCTACGCCAGGTTGAAAAATACATTTGTGATAGACAGCAGATAGGTTAATAAGGTTTACAAGATTGTTAACGACTCTTAAGACAAACGTTCAACGAAGGTTATTGAGTGAGAAAATGGGAAATTGTTAAAAATAGTGGCCTAGTTGAGTGAAGATCGAAGGTTCGAATCTCTTATAGAATCGGCTATTTTTTTACACTAATTTTTGGTGCGTAATATATTTAATGTATTGTCGACATTTATAAGAAACAAAATATGAAAACTCCTCCTCTGTAACGGTGCGGTCTAAGACTCTGTGCTTTGGACTCCTACTGCAGCGGGACGGCATGGATTCGAGTCGTCCAGGGTTCTCGGCCTGTTATCTGCATAGGACCGGTGGCAACCCACCATCTTGAGGAAATTGGGGAGCTACGAGCAACTGGTGTAACCTCGTTTCAGATATCTTCTATAACGGCTGAGGGTTCGACGTGCTGACCAACGTCACCTCGTTGCCAGTTGAAGATAACTCTAGGTTGGATTGTGGAAGGGAGACTGACAGTCGGGAGATAGCCCATGGCCCTTCGAGGTTTTAAAATATGAAAACTATTCCTTCCGTAAATCTAATTTCTCGTCATTGTCACGTGAGATTTCTTTTCAGTATGACTCCTACAATACTAATTTGTTCCTAAGTAGGATAATCAGAAGGACAGAGAGATATTAAATTATGAGTTCACTGTTTAAAAAATTAGCATTAACACATTTTTATATTCACATACCTCTTTCAAAATTCCTGAGCACGTCACTACAAATGAACAAATCTAGTGCTCACTAGAGCCTTGGCTTATCAATACCTATCGGGTATCCTACAATTACAGTCAAACCACAACCTCAATTCTCGGAGCATGTTTTGTGACATTCATACCACCTTTATTTCATTTGCTACAAAGGAGCGTTTCAGTGTGTTCTATATATACAATGCATATTGAACGAATTGGTCTTAACTCATAATCATCATGGGGTAGTGGTTATGGCACTGGGTTGTCACTCTAATGGTCGTAGGTTCAAATCCGCACGGTGGCAAAAACTTTTCGTAAGCTTTATTCGTTACTATTCGAATTATTCTTCTTTGAAACTAACAACCAAAGATGTTACAATTAACTCTCTCTCTTTCAAAATGGTAATATGAGGACAAGTTTCTTATTATGAGAATTGGAAATTTTAGTGGTCTCAACGCATCTAAAATCCAAAATACTAGATCGACGTTATTTTCTACTGAATTCTAAATCCACGTTATACACAGATAGGCTAATGGGGCCTGGACCTACAGTTTAAACTGAGATACGAACCACTATGTGTCTCCACTTGTTATCCTGTACTGAAGGTAAAACAAACAGCTCCCCGCCCCATTTTTAAAACAAATTTACATTAAATATGGTATTTATAAGATAATCATCATTGACTTGATCGTTTTTATTACTGAACGTGAAATAAAACATTTTCCACAATCACCTCTTCGTCCCATCTCTTCCAATATATTTCTGTCCCTCTCTTTTCCCCCTTCCCCCCCACATGTATCGAAATAAATATTTTCTTAGGTTTGTATGTGTATAAATATAACAGTAAATACCCACATGAATACTATTTATTTTCTACTTTCCGTCACCCCCCTCCCACTCCCACAACCCCTCATTATTATTGGCGTTCGCCATACCAAGTGGTAATGTATCGACGTCTTGTAATCGGTGTGTCCTTTTCCGAGTTCCAGTTAGGTCGCATGATGTTTCAGATTCCAATTTAAGGTATCCCGAGTCGTGATTAGCCTATGTGTGCAAAAAGTGATGTTAAAACGAACTCTTGAACTCAATAATACAAGTTGTGTATTTTCTTTCAGCTGTGGTTCCCTCTTTTTGCGAGAAATAACAAATTAACCTAATCGTTACCTCAACAAATAAAAATGCATCTCTAAATTAATTAATGAAAGCTGTTATTACACCCAAACCACTATTTTATCGTAAATGTAAATGAAATGTCATCTCACGTAGTGAAAACAATGTGAAAATTGTTCTAATGAGTTATATATGATTGTCAAACACATACATGAATACATTATATTAAGCTCATGAACTATAATTGGGACAATTTAATACTAATTTGAAACTATTAAAGGCATTGAAACGACAAAGTAAACTTCTGCGCAATCTTTCTGCCGATTCGCATTATTGAAACAATATTTAACCAATGGGGACGTTATCTCATATTTGGAAATGCTGCAATGGTTGAACTTCCTGTGGACAAGACCGTGAGTCACGCCTCCTGCTCCTCCGAATCGAACTTCACTCTGATTGGAGGTTCGTATATTTCACAACACTTCCTTGTTTCAGAGCTACCAACATAATTTCGTAAGACGTTGGACTTAGAAAAAATCCATGCGACAGATTTTTTGAACATGACTGTACCACGTAATGCTCAATCACGACGCCTTAGTGCTTATAGGATAGATCCGGATATAGTCTCCCAATATGTGCTAAAAACCGTCCCCGGGACGTTATTAGGCTCCCAGTGACATTGCATTTAAATCGTCTAAGATGTCTACTGGTCGTACAAAACTAAGAAAACAGTGAGATAAAGAAGCAATGTTTCGAGCGGTGAAAGCATTTCGCAAGAAAAATTATCCAAATATACAGAAAGAAGGGCATATAATATCCATGTTCTTCACCGGAGGATGAGGAAGGACCTGAACTTATAAGCACAAATTTTGACGACCACTATGTCGATTATCCAGACAGAGACAAGGATTATGAATACAGTGAAGAAAATGCCGTGTTTTTGTATTGTGATGGTTTATTTTCTGCCGAGAGCAATGGTAAAAAATGATTGCAATGCCCAACTTGTTAAAAGTGTTGCCACGAGAACTGTGCTGGAGGACAGAGGCCACCTAATCATTTCACCAGTTCAGTTTGCTTAAGTGCCTAAATAAACGTTTGCGTTTATTATCAGTCCTACGTCAATGATCTTATGTTTTTCTCATTATGGCTACAGGGGACGATATTAGGAAACCCATTCCTTACTTTCTTGCATTTGAGCACTTTTTAGGAATATTTTTCCCGTAGGTACGTTCTATATTATTTATATACATCCCACATATATAAAAAATGTTTAGAATATTCTATTGAATCGTGTTGTTTCGCACTTAGTTTTTCAAATGAATTTTATTGCTTTAAAAAAAGGGGCGATATTCTGATCCATTCCGTTAATGTTGTCCATCATTCATTTGCCACTTTCCTCGTTTAAATTACCCTCCTACACACATAGACACAGACACTGATAGATTTGGTTCACATTCGATTCTATATCAGTAATTATTGAATGAGAGGAGAAATTTATCGATAAAATTGTAAAATCACGATATTCCTGTCTGTCTGATTGAAGGTGTTTTGTTTAAATACATTTAAAAATAATCTGCAATTATATTTTATTGGACGAAACACAATGATGTTATCTTAAGAAAACAACCTTAAATTCATTTTATTGATAATTAGATATTTCAATTATTTGCAGCATATAAATAAATATTTGTAAAATTTTTCAAGATGTTATTTTCTGATAACTCTTACATTCGATGACCGCTCCGAGCTCCAATAGAATAAATTGACAGTTTTTGTAATTTTCTCAATATTTTAATTTCCATACCACTTTCCTTGCTTCCTATATTATATCGTAACAAACTGTTGCTCGTTGGGATCTTCCCAGAATCCTAACAATTATGCTTGGGTGATGTAGCTTCGTCATTCATTGATCCTCACTGGTGAGCACTCGCCCTTTGGCAGATAACTTGATGGTAATAGGCGAGAGGTTTCTTTTCACACTTGAAATGGCACAACACTAAGAACTTGGATTTTATGTCTTACAGTTTAGACCAACATGGTTAGAGAAGGATATTACCTGTCTATTCGATGCTGAAGAAATCCTCGGAGAAGACTCCTAGAAATGCTCTATCCAGACTCGCTCAAGCTCCCCGATCTTTTTCCTTCCTCGTACCAATGCAAAAGACCCCAAGTCGCACGTTAAACTCTAACTTATTCTTTCTTCCACCACCTGGTTATTGCTTCCCGATACCCGTTGATCAGCAAATTCCTTTCAATCAACCAGGAAGATAGATTTGATACTGACTTACCATTCTTTGAATGCTTCAGAGAGTAACGGCCGACGAAGGAGGTTATTGCTTTTGGCTTGCTACTTTTCTCTAATCAGGGGAACCTCTTACGATATCTGCAATGTTTCACCAAAGTTTCAGAGTAACTTTCTTCTTAGAAATTTCGTCTCTTCATTTATTATTTTGAAACTTTTCTGTCAATATTTAATATTTTTCTTAACTAGTAGTGTTTTCAGCCCGATTCAGCGTCAGAAAATGGCGAGATTGTGTAGTCTTTTATGATGTATTTCTTGTGTTTTCTATTTTTTTAAAAAAATGGACCCTCTGGTGTATTTTTGGGGGTTTATAGATTTTAAAAGTGATTTTAACTCCATGATTTTTTCTTGATATATTTTGAGGATCCAGCTTAGTTTTTTACGATACGTATAAAATCTTATGTTTTTTTTCCTATATCTTCGCGATTTATAAGCTTTTGGAATAGCCTTTCACAGGTTAAAGTAACCCATACCTGGTTTGCGTTACCAACTGACCCATGAAAATTTCTCTCTTACGATTTTCAAAGGTAAATCTAACCAACAATTAGTGAATTGGGAACACTTATTCGATCATGCGCAATATATAATGAACTAAATTAACCTCACCCACAAACAACTTTTAGAGTAAGGTAACTGTAGTTATGATAAATCCATAAATATTTGACACGTTGCCATAGCAACCGAATCAATAAATTGGCAAATAATAATACCATACCACCAGAATGACCACCATGGATGCCTAGATGACATCTGGCGGTACTCTTGTTGAACTTCTAAAATAAACATCTATCTATAAAACGATTAGGATTAGTCAAAATCTGTGTGTTGAATATTGTTGTATGACTCGATGTACGTTAAACGTGCTTGCAGTCGAATTTCGGAATTCCAAAATGGTGTACAGATATAACTCTATCTTTTAAACGGTAGGAGATAGAGAAATTCTGGTTGCAAAATTGTACCATACAGTCGCACATGAGTAAAAATTTTAAGACAACAATTTATTAAACCTTCTGAACAAATTATTATTTTTTATTGCACATATCTTATAGCATATTTGCTCACACATATTTATTACATTTATTAAGTCACACTCTCGTTAGTAGTGTAAACTTATTGTTTCTAAGTCACACTTTGTAGGTATGCATTTGTAGCCTCTTTTTTATCAATTGAATATCAGTTTTTGACATATTTTGACAATTTTTTGTCGATGTTTTAGCGTTTAGCGATGCTTTAGTAAAATTTCCCTTTTTTCCCACTCACACTTGGTAGGTATGCATTTGTAGCCTCTTTTTTTTATCAATTGAATATCAGTTTTTGATATATTTTGACAATTTTTTGTCGATGTTTTAGCGTTTAGCGATGTTTTAGTAAAATTTCCCTTTTTTCCCACTCACACTTGGTAGGTATATCACGATCTTACGTGATATAACTTAACCTATCCCTTTTTTTTATTACGTGCTAAACTACACGAGAGCCTCTACATGCTTTGACCTACTTTAGAGTAGACCCAAATGGACAGTTCAACGTCAGAAAATGGAGCTCGGAGTGGCGCTCGGTGGAGCTCGACTTAATGATTTGCTCTTGTAAGGCATAAGCCCCATTTTCTCGCAGTGTTGCCAACACCTCACTCGATCACGATCTTACGTGATATAACTTAACCTATCTTACGATTTTTTTTACGATCTTCAGTGATATAACTTAACCTATCATTTTTTTTATTATTTGCACACCGAACTGTAGTAGACCCAAATGGAGAGTTCACCAACCGAAAGTGGGGTTCGGTGGGGCTCGACTTAATGGTTTGCTCTTGTAAGACACAAGCCTTATTTTCTCGCAGTGATGCCAACATCTTACTCGATCACGATCTTACGTGATATAACTTAACCTATCTTACGATTTTTTTTTACGATCTTCAGTGACCTATCATTTTTTTTAATTTGCACACCGAACTAACTTACATTATATTTTATATAACCTTGTTGATTTTTTTTTTAGTAAGTGGCAATTTTTTTAGGAATATTTTTTAAAACTGCTCCGTGACCCTCTCGTTCTTCACGTCGTGGATGAAGGACTTCTCTGCGACCAGGATGACGCTGCATAGAGTATCGGCAGGCAGATCGTTGTGGAACTCGCAGACGATCTTGATGTTGGTGCGATCGTTGACCACCACCTGCTTCCTTTTCTTGGTATTGATGACGGACATGGGTCTGTGGGTTTTGAATTCGCTGGGCGTGTAGTACACGTCGACGTTTCCCTCGGTCACGCGCTTGTAAGCAGAGAACGCTTCGTAAAGTTTGAGGTAATCGTCTTTGGTCATGTCGAGGTTGTAATTCTCGCGCGGGAACACTTCGTTCCTACCATTCTTGAGATAAACGTTCTTGATCTTGCAGTCGTCGAACTTGCTGGAATCTTTTTCCTGCATCTTGTCCCTCCCGGTCTGAAAGAGAACTACGACGAAATCTGGCATGTCGAACTGTATGTTGTTGAACTGAGTCGTCACGTCGAATTCCATGTGACTTCCGGACGCTAATTTTTGCACGCACTGGTAACCGTGAAAGTGAATCGGCACCTGGGGACTTTTCAAGATCTCCGCTTTGTACTTGAGGGCGTAGTTCGTTTCGTATTCCACGATCGGCATTCTCAACTCCATGCTCCGGATGACGCACTTGGCTGCTTCGGGTAAAGTGTTTGGCAGCGGCGTGGTGCCGTCCGGACCCAAAGTAGCGTATCGCATCAGTGCATCGTTGTCGTTGGCCGCTCTTCGAAACGTGATTCTCATTCCTCCCTTCCACATGATCTCCTTGTAGTTCGAGAAGAATCCCGGAAGCAGACGCATGGGAAAGAGCACTGTGTGACTTCTCGTCGATATTTTCGTCCCCGCTTCGAATCCTCCCGCCTGATAGTACGCTGCGTCCGTTTTGGATAATTTTAATGTTCCCACTGCCGTCGACGTGATGCCTGGATAATCGATTCTGTCGATGACGGTGTTGTGTTTCCTCACCTCCACCTGCGAGAACAGGTGAGGCACGAAGTTGTCCATTAGTATCAAATTTGCTGCTGCTGGGGGGAACGCTTCTCCGCTTTCATTCTTCACCACGTCGAATTGAAGGTAAAGGTCCGCTCTGTGAGGATGAACGAACCCGTCGCCTACGTCCACGTCGTATTCGATCTCCCGGTTCGCTTCGTTCAAATTGGCGAACGTGCGACGGTTGGGAGGGAAAGATTGCATTTCGTAACTTTCGATTTGCTCCATGATGTGTATAGTTAGTTATTATACGTCGATCTCCAGGACGGCCGTCGTCGTGGCACCTGCGAAATCCACCACGTCTTTCCTTTCTCGTTCGTCACCACCAACTCTATGTTGTCTATGCGGTTGCGACATACTGGAAAATAGATCGGCGATCCCAAGTCTTACCGTTTCCAAGATAACACCACTTCCAGTAGCCATTTTCGATTTCCGAGCATACGTTCTATTCATACTTTTTCTCAAGTATAGGAGTACGTGATGAATCACCAAACAGATTTTTCCTAAGTCTTACCGTTTCCAAGATAACCCCACTTCCGGTCGCCATTTTCGATTTCCGAGCATAGGTTCTATTCATACTTTTTCTCACGTATAAGCGTGCGTGATGAATCCGCAAACAGATTTTTCCTAAGTCTTACCGTTTCCAAGATAACCCCACTTCCGGTCGCCATTTTCGATTTCCGAACATAGGTTCTATTCATACTTTTTCTCACGTATAGGTGTACATGATGAATCCGCAAACAGATTGTTCCCAAGTCTTACCTTTTCCAAGATAACCCCACTTCCGTTCGCCATTTTCGATTTCCGAGCATAGGTTCTATTCATACTTTATCTCACATATAGGTGTACATGATGAATCCGCAAACAGATTTTTTTGCTAAGTCATGAATTGGAGGGTTCTATGAAAACCTATATTAATTCTCGTAAGAGAACAGAAAACACACAAAAAGAAAACAATACTGTGGTCACTACAACAAATAGTCTTCTTCAATCCCTATCCAACATCATCCTAACTAGAACCATGTAACTATCTACCATCTGTTAGATGTTTTGTGAACTAAGTGGTGCTTTGTTTGTGTGTAAATAAAAATTGCAATGCTTTTTGCACTTGGTTATCATCACCTAACATGTTATTAATTGTTTCTTTAAAATTAATTACAACTGAAAACTAATAATTAATATTATCTAAAGTTACTAATTAATATTATACAAGTAATTGATATATATGTTTTTTGTTCTTGTTGCTAGTGTTGGGTAATTATAGTTGTTGCAAAATATTAGCTCTCGCGTATGACAGTTAGAAAGTGGCCCCAAGAATACAATTTAAAATCACTAATGTGATATGAATCTTTTTTTTACTTGTGTGTATTTGAATATGAAAGTGAAGTACTTTAAATAATTGAGGGGAACAATCACAAATAAGCTTGCAACGGTATTGGGACGTGTCACGAGTTCAAATTTTAGACGATTTCTGTTAATCTGCTAAGGCGATATCGGTACGAAAATTTGTAAAAAAGAAGAGGCAATTTTGGCTAATGGCAACGATGAGGATGAATAATGATAATTATGATGAAATTGATGTGTGGCACTTAGAAAACAAAAAAACTTCAAAGTGTATTGCACCAAAAGCTACCCCCTCCCCCAAATACAAGGCAGTTAACATATTTGTATATATTTGTTGGTTTACGAGTCTGAGGGCTTAAGTTAGTATGTTCACTGTAGCTATACATATTAAAAAAATGAAATGACCTGAGCAATAAAATATAACAATACCGATTCTGGCTTTTTGTCGGATGACGTAGTGGTAACGTTTTTGCAATCACACCTCTGATGGCGTATAGACTTAAATGTTTCCATAATATGAAATATTGTTAATGGGAATGCGTTGTTTCTAATGTTCAATATATAAAGTAGATAACAAGAAAAAGAAAGTAAATGTTGCAGGTAGATACGAAGCTTCAACCCAAACACATATATGATCAGACAGGATGTCAACGATGCGTTTATAACTAACATGTGATTATTCAAAAATTGAAATAGTACAGTGGGAAACAATCAACTAACTAACTCTCTAGGTTTTTTTAAACCCGAAGAGAGCAAATAAGTATTGTAATTGGCTATATAACCAGGACCACTTATAAGTGTAGAAAAGAAGAGCTCATATGATTAAACAGCCCGATTTGCCTACACTTAAAATTATGCCAAGATGCTCTTATTCCCCAATTCTTCAAGTGTGATAAGCTCTTAAATCTAAAGAATTTTGAATCCTAGTGTAGAAAAGAAGAACCTCCTCAGACAGATTTGCCTACACTTAAAACTAAGCCAAAAAGGGCATATAGCACAATCGGTCATGTGTATACATATTTAAAATCTAAAGAATTTTGAATTCTAGTGTAGAACTCCCCTCAGACAGATTTGCCCATGTGTGTAAAAGCTACATCTCTTAGTTTATTGTTCATAAACTTGTCAAAAATAAGCCCCTCTTGATATTGTTTTGACTATACTTAAAACTAGGCCAAAAATGCTTATAAGAGCTTTTGCATTCACAATAATATATGCTTAAATACTTATTACCTGGAATATGCTCAATATTTTAATTGGACACCAGCCTCAACTCATATATCTAGTACTAAGACAATGCAATATGCAGAGCCCCCTAGAATTGCTCTGTGACTCTCTCATTTCTTACATCATAAACATATGATTTTTCACCTATGAGAATAACACTACATATGGTGTCATCAGGTAATGCCTCATGGAATTCACAGATAATTTTAATATTTGTCCTGTCATTAACCACAACTTGTTTCCTTTTTGAAGTGTTGATTACAAACATGGGTCTCTGTGCTTTGAATTCATCTGGTGTGTAATACATGTCAGTATTGCCAGTAGTGACCCTTTTGTATGCTGTAAATGCTTCATATAATTTGAGGAAATCATCCTTGGACATGTCTAAATTATAATTTTCTCTAGGAAATACCTCATTTCTGCCATTTATAAGATATATGTTCTTGATGTTGCAGTTATCAAATTTACTTGAATTTTTTTCTTGATTATTGTGTCTTCCAGTCTGAAACAGAACCACCACAAAATCCGGCATGTCATATTGTATACTGGAGAATGAATTTGTAGCATCAAACTCATAATAAGTACCAGATGCGGGCTTCTGTACACATTGATATGTATAAAATTGTAGAGGAATCTGTGGATTTTTTATTATATCTGCTTTGTATTTAAGAGCATAACTGGCTTCATATTCAACAACTGGGATTCTTAGCTCCATAGTCTGAATAATGCACTTGCCCTCACCAGGTAGGGTATTGGCCAGAGCTTCCCCTGTAGAGTTTAATGTGCAGTACCTCATCAAGGCATTATTATCATTGGCAGCTCTTCTAAATGTGATTCTTAAACCACCCTTCCACATAATATCTTTGTAATCTGAGAAGAATCCTGGCAACAGGCGCATGGGGAACAGCATTGTGTGGCTTTTAGATATAATTTTATCACCAGCTTCAAATCCACCTATTTTGTAGTAAGAAGCCTCGGTTTTGGATAATTTTAGTGTGGCCAAAGCTGTGGAGGTAATGCCGGGATAATCCACTCTGTTTATAACAACACCATGCTTTCTGATCTCAATTTCAGAGAACAGATGCGGCACAAAATTGTCTACCAATCTTATATTTGAATTTGCCGGATAATCTGTACCATCGAGCTTTACAACATCAAATTTGATGTATAGATCTGCTCTGTGGGGGTGTATAAAGCCATCCCCTACATCAAGATCAACCTCAATCTCTGTGTTGGGTTGATTTAAATTTGCAAATGTCCTCCTATTTGGGGGGAATGATTGTAGCTCATAACTCTCAATATTTTCCATTTTTTTTCTTGTATGTATTTTTATTTAAATATTAATCTCTATGATTGCAGTTGTTGTGGCTCCAGCAAAATCAACTAATTCTTCTTTTTCATTAGTGACCATCAATTCAATATTATCTATTCTGTTATGGCACACATGAAAATATAATGTTGGGGATGGAGTGTAGATGATAGGCTCCATAAATTCAGAATTAGGTTTGAATGTTGCAATGATGCCAGTTTGTTTGTGAGTGCCTATGCCATTTGATTTGGTGATCATACCCTCAGCCACATTACAGTGAATATTCAGAGTCTCTATGGCTAAGAATTTAGGTATATTAATAGCAGTGTGTTTGATGGCGGGTTCGAGTTTTGTGTTGTTCTCAAAGCCTAACAGCTCTCCTATAGTACCCAGATCCACTGTTTCTGTAGCAGATACAATCTCTACTCTGTGAGTGACAGAATTTTGAGTTAATACTATACCTCTGGGTAATTGAGTATTTAGAGTGGACAGATTATACTGCCCTGGAGTGATGACAATTTTTTGATCCCCTACTGCAATTTTGTTGTTGTGGTGATTAGGGATTAAGTACATGCCATAAAATGCTCTGAGAGCTATTGTTTTGGGATACACTATGTCATCATGCAATTTGAGTTTCAATATTGAATTTTGGCTGGTGAGATGGAATACCCCCATGATGTTTTAAATACCACAGGGCTTTTTGAAAATTTTCAATTGATGGTTTATTTATTTGAGACATATATCTGAGAACAGATAAACACAAATGTCCACAATTAACATCTTTGAAATTTTGAACACGGGCATTATTGTAATAAAGATTAGCTGATTTTAAATATTTTACTAAATTTTCAGGTGGAACACCTCCAAATGAATCAAACACAAATGCCTCATTTTTTAAATATTTAAGATAACAAATCCAGTGAGTGCCCTGATTTTTGTACTTATCCAAATTAACAATGCCACACTCTTTGTTGAGTGGTTGTTCTGGTAAAGAATCAGACATGTACACACCTCTAAATTTTTTGATGCCCAGTGGCTTGATTAAAGCTTCAATATCTTGGTTTGTAAGCGGCTATTGTTTTTTTAAACTTATTCATGGCTCTCTTAACACCTTTGCCTTGTTTCTCAATGGCCAGGTTATGGCGCTTCAATTCATCGAATTCTGCCTTATTTTTCTTGGCATCCATTACTGTTTTTGCTATGGCAGCTGATCCCCCAGCCAAGCTCCCTACAGCCCCGAGAGCAGCTAAGATGGCCGGGATAGTAAATATAAAACCCCCCACATGTCATTTGTTCCTGGATTGTTGTAATTTTTCTAATTGGGGGGTACTAAGCAACAATTTCATACCATGGCCCTTGGCAATACAAGAGCTTTTTTTCTTCAGCTGCTTTTTGGTTAAAAGACTATCAATAGTTTTAGAGATTTAAGACCTGCATAAGGTATTTGATACATAACACCCTTGGCCTTCATTGTAGGTTTATTATATACATATTCACAGCCCCCACCCCAATTTTTGTTCGGTGCTCATAGCTATGGTGGTTCCCAATGCTGCTATTTTTTCACTTAAAGAAGCATCTTTGCTTACAAATCTACAAAATGCAGCCTCTTCTAATTTCTTGTCTGCAACATATCTCTTGTCAAGATCAGAATGTGTGTTGTATGTTATGTCATGGTCTTTACAAGCAGCATCTAGGGGATTAACACCAGGATCACCTCTGTTTAATCTATGATCCAATTTTGTGCCTGGACCACAATACTGATAGCCTGGAATGTGTAGTTCAAATGGCAGCTTGTTTATAATGTCATTAACCAACCCCCGGCCCTCAGAAATATTCCAAAATTTAGATGGTAGAGTATTAATAATTTTTATAAGATATCCAATCCCCTTAGTGTCATTTACTATAAAATTAGACAGTTTGGTGCTTATCATGTCCATAATTCCAACTTTTTCATTGTAAAAATTGTGGTTGCCAGCATTTTCCTCCCCAGCTATTACCAATAACCTATCTACAAGTTTCCTGACATCATCAACCCACACAAATTATTTAGGCAGGGTGTTGTATTGTTCGATTCCACTGCCAGTCTTGATCTGTGACCATATGGGCTTGAATAAATTGTTGTATTTTGCTCCACTGCTAGACTTGACTCTTTTTTGTGTGGGATCATTGTTCTGGTATAGAGCATCTGATTTTATAAATATTTCCTTGCAATTCTCATAATCTTGATCTGTATAGCTGCCAGGCCTTTTCCTAGTCATCAGTTCCCACAATCCAGGTGTGCCAAGATACTTAACAAAAGCACCTCTTTCTCCAAGATGAGATTCTGAATATACAATTACATCATCTCCCATAAATGTTACTCTGAAATTGCCAATTCTATGTATGATGCTACCATCACGCTCTGTGTCAGCATATAAGCCAAAAACCTCATCTTTGTTGTCTTTAGGTGTGCTTAAATATTTTTGAGCAAGAAGACCCAATTCAATAGGATCCTGAGTAGCTTCAATTCTTCTAGGAGCAATAGGACTAGGTGTATGAATACTGGAAAGTGGGATGAATGGATAATCTAATATGTTCCTGGCAGCTACAGGTACAAGCTCTGTGATCAAATTTTGATTTTGCTCTGTAACAGTTTTGATATTTTTACCTAAATCACTAATAGCATCAATTATGGGCTGTTCTGTTTGTTTGTGTTTTTCATAAATTCCTCGGTTCTGTGATTTCCATCCCTTAAATCTTTTTACAAGATAATCTCTTAACTTAAGATCATCAATAATTGGCCTTTTCATGTTTATTTATATATGTTTCAATGTCTAGAAATGTTGATTTTATTTCTATATTTGCCACTATTGGGTGTTTTTGTCATATCAATTGTGACAAACCCATAACTGTCCTGGTTCCAGCACCAACTGCAAAACTTGGAAAAATCATTGTAGCTCAAGTCCCCACCTACATATTCATCATGTATGTGTTTGAGGTTGGTATGATCTTGATGAAACACACATATAAAATTGCTGTTGTCTCGGATCAGTTGCTTCGGTATTTTTGAAAAAGTCTGTGCCAGGTAGAAGCAATCAATATTTTTGTGTCGGGTCTGTGTAAAGAAATTTCTAATTTTGTTTTGATTATCCAGTATAATGTCATCAAACACAACAACAGAATTATCGAGACATTCATGAAGTGGCTTAACATCTGATTCAAAAGTGGCAATATCCAATCCATCATATAGGTTCATCAACTGCTGATATTTTAATTGTTCCAAGCTCTTAGAAAAAACATACAAGTGCCTGTTTTTCCAGTCTAACCAGTTGGGTGCCAATAAAAAATTATCAACCATTAGTGTAGTTTTACCACAAGCCGATGGCCCAACAATAAGACATCTAATATTTTCAGGCAGCAATTTGCCATTTCTCTTAATCTGCTGTTCAGGTTCTGGCAGCCTTTTTATAACATCCCAGGTGCTCATATTATCACTTTGTCTGCATCGATCCAGCTGTGTTCTGGAAGTCCTAGCCATTTGACAAATAACTTGTTGCCTTTTCAGCGGATGATTTTTTCTATGAGATATGTGTCAGGCTGTTTAGTTTTGTTGAGTTCTTCTTCATAGAATCTGCCTTTGAGAATTTCTCCTCTGTGATCTTTTATTATACATTTGTTAAGGGTCCCAGGTTTAATTTGAACCACTGTAAATAATTGAGTGCTCCAGTTTCTTGTAAAGCCTCTTTTGAATAAGTGCTTATATTTGCTGATTCTTACTTGATCACCCACCCTGTATTTGGCCTTTCTTGTGTTTGGCTGGTATCTAGGATAATAAACAGTCCTGATCAATTTTTGCTCATCAGATGGAGTTACTTCAGAGGGTTTCATGTTGATTGTGGAATGGACCGAGTTGTTATATTTATGTAGAAGTTCTGGAAGAATATTAATCCATTTATTTATTTATTTATTTATTTATTTATTTACTGCCCTCAACAGAGGTAAACCTCCAATTACAGACGGCAGGAAAAAATACAAAGAAAACAATACAATTAGCAAATATATAAACATACATCCACCGATAATACAATTAATCAATAACATAATCAATAATTAAATTAAACAATCTGAAGCTTTCTCTTGTCTTTCACCATACAAGAACAAAGACTTGTGCAATAATTACAACACAATTAGCAAATATATAAACATACATCCACGGATTATACAAATAATCAATAACATAATCAATAATTAAATTAAACAATCTGACGCTTTCTCTTGTCTTTCACCATACAAGAACAAAGACTTGTGCAATAATTACATACATAAAATACCTATAGATACATAATTGTAGAATACAATGAAAAATAATGGGAGAATAGTGATACCGGAATGATTACAGTGTATTTTGTCATAATTCTGCTTCAATCATTTTTTTATATAGTGTGAATGGCAATGATAAATCTAAGGCCTGGTTATTCATTGAAAGCGTATTATACAAATCACACATTCTACTTAATGGGCTGCTTTTATATTTCTCAGTTTTGGGAATTTTCGGAATCAGTAAGTTTCGCCCACGTAAATTACTTTTCCTGGTATTGAATTGTAGTTGACTGAGGAAATAACTATTGTCTAACATACCGTTTACAGTTTTATGTAAGTATAAGTGATACAGAATATTCCGCCTATTACATAGGCTTTTAAAATTAAATTCATGCAGCAAATTTTGATATGGCACATTATATTGTACTGGCTTTTTATATTTTATATAATATAAATACCTCAAAAATTTCTTCTGTGTTCTCTCCACGGTATTTTCTTGTGATTTGTAGATTGGTGACCAGATAATAGAAGCATATTCCAGTCTACTTCTTACAATACTGTTGTATATGGTTGTTATACAGTTTATACTTCTGAAATTCTTAGTATTTCTAATAACAAAGCCTAGTGTTTTGTATGCGTTATTAACAACATGTGAGATATGCTGTTTGAACGTCAAGGAAGAATCAATAAGAACACCAAGGTCTTTTACTACGAACACCTGAGGAAGCAATTGATTATTTACAGAGTATGTATAATGAATAGTGTTTCTCTTATTTGTTAACTGCATAAAGCAACACTTCTTTATGTTAAAACTAAGATCATTTATACAACTCCACTCATATAATGCATTTAGATCTTCTTGAAGTTTTAATGTATCTTCTACACTAGTAATCTCTTTATATAATTTTACATCATCAGCGTAAATAAGGCATTTTGAATACTTAACATAAGTTGGCAAATCATTTATAAACAACATAAATAATAGAGGCCCGAGATTTGATCCTTGGGGCACACCAGAGTTTACATAATACTCACGATATATTGATTGTTTATATGTTACATATTGCTTTCTTCCCTGAAGATATGATTTGAATAAGTTTATTAAATTGATTGTGAACCCAAAAGTTGAAAACTTACGTAAAAGAAGATTATGTTTAATTCTATCAAATGCTTTAGCAAAATCAATATAAATTGAATGCACACTTGATCTATTATAAAAGGCATTGTGGACATCTTGGACAAAATTTACTAGGTTAGTTGTAGTGGATCGGCATGGATAAAAGCCATGTTGATTGCTACTTATGTAGCTTCTAACATGTTTAAAAATCCTTGAATACAAAATTTGTTCCCACACTTTTGCTGGAGCACACAGAATGGCAATCGGTCTGTAGTTTTCAATTTTTGCATTTTCACCTGATTTAAAGATAGGACATATTCTTGTTAACTTCCAGATTGTAGGAAAAGTTTGCGTCCTCATAATTAGATTAAATATTAAACATAGAGGCGTTTTAAGCACTTCAGCGCACCCTTTAAGTAAATATGGAGGGATTCCATCAGGCCCACTAGATTTTTTGGGTTTTAATTTTTTTATTGCCTCCCAGTATTCCGGTTCAGTAAATTTGTTACTTGAGAGTGAATTAGATACGCATAATTCCGTTTGCTCTGTTACATCATACGTGCTTGGAAACTCAGAATAGACAGATTTAAAGTAACAAGCAAAGTTATCGACTATACCTTGATCTGTTCCTATTACATTATCCATATATGTCATACTTTGGTTTGAATAAGTATTTCTACCTTTTCTGGTTTTTACGTAACTAAAGAATAATTTACCTTGAAGTGTAAATTGTTTATACATAAGATTTTTTAGGGTTTTGTTGAATCTCTCTACAATTGAGGCCTTGAGATCACTGTAACTCGAATAATGTTGTATTGACTGGCTTTTAACAAATTGTTGAAACACAGAATTATAAAATTCTTTGCCATTATCTGTTTGCAAATAGCGCGGTGATCTTCCACTCTGATTGATGATTGTCCTGATGGCTTCTGTAACACATTTTCCAGTCTTGGATTTGAGTGGCACAGCCCAGGCAAATTTTGAAAATGTATCAATGACAGTGAGTAGATACTTGTAGCCCTTGTTGATTTTGTCTAAGTTTTTCAACTGTCCACTTGCCATTTCAATCAAATCGCTCTGCCATAAATCATCTATGCCCTTTGTAACTACTGGGAGTCCCTTAAAATTATTTCTGGCTTGTCTGTGTAATTCATCAACAATAATTTGTCTAGACATAATATGAAAACAAGAATATTGCAAGTATGGGGTGTTCAGCAGCTGATACTGCAGGATTTTCTAAATATAATTTGTCCCCTATTTGTATTTTAAATTCCAGAGAGCCATCATCTTCAGCATAGGCTGTTTCTAATGTATTGGGGTCTGTAAAATCCTCTAACTCTACACTGGTGATTTTTGGTTTGTTGTCAGCATTTGTTATTGATAAGGTGGAGTAGTGGTGTGCCTGTGGTTGAAGCCAATATTTGATTTTGATTGGTCTCAGTGTGCCCCCAACAAAAACTGGTAATAAAATTATGCAGGGGACAGAATATATATTTTTCCACCTGGTGTAAATGGTGAATCATATTCTTTGTTGGGGATGCTGTACAATTCAAGAATTACTGTATGTTTTGGATTCTCGATTATGCCTGTTATTTCTTTTTCTGCTGTGAGCAATCTGCTTGTTACAGATTCAAGGTGCTCATTGATGGTCCTAACAACATCATCATGGCCTGGCTTGTTCTTTATGTCCACAACAAGTTTCTTGTATTGTGGCACAATCTCTTGTAGCTGGGTGGTAAAAACAGACAGGGCATTTGCTTCATTGGATTCCATGGTCCCTAGCTGTTGCTTGATATTAGCTACAATTTGTTGCAAATTTTCAATAACTGCCAATTTTGAATTTTGAGCAGTAAGATCATGGACCTGTCTTCTGATATCCTCAAACAGGGCATGCAGTTCATTAATATGTTGATTGGTTGGTAGAGTGGCCACTGTCTGAGTGAGTTGTTTGATCTCTGTCTGGAAATTCTTAATATCTTCTGATTTCAATATCCTAATCACAGCTCTCTTAATATTTTTAAGTTCCTGTGATGTAGGGAGATTTGTTACAGTATTTTGCAAAGATTCAAGTGTCAATTTTACATTGTTTAATTCTGAAGCTTCAGCCACATTTTGCAGAGCATTTTGGAGCAGGGCTATATCTGCCTGAGAGGGTGTTGATTGTTGCAAAATTTCAAGTTTTGTTTGGATATCATCGATCAAGTGATGAAAATGAGATAGTTCAGATTCAGTGTTGAGGTTTTCAAGCTTTGTGATCTGTTCCTGGACACTAACAAGGGTATCTACAATACCGGGCAGGCGGGATTCTAGAGATTCTTGTATATTTGTCAAATCATTTTGCACTGCTGCTATTGTACCCTCAAGATGGGTTATGGTACTTTGAATTTTTCCAAAATCTTCATATGTTTCAAGTTGCAGCTTGATATTGGCAACACTCCGAGTTATTGCACTCAAAGCATCAGAAGATGGCAAGTTGTTCATAAAATTTTCAAGTGTCTCAATTTTTTCTTTAACCTCGGCTATGGCATTGTTCAAGGGGTCCAGATTAGGTATTTGGAGTGATTGAATCTGTTCCTTTAGAGTGGAAATCACTAGATCAAAATCTTCTTGTGATTTTATGCTTTTGACAATTGTTTGGAGCTGTGTCTGGACATTATTTATCTGCTCTTCCAATTGCTGTTTCAATTGCTCAGAGTTGGTGGCCTGGGTCTTAAATTTGGCTTGAAGAGCTGCTACAGCCTCTTCTAAACTTTGAAAATTATCTAATGTGGCCAAGTCAGTATATTTTTGAAGCAGGACTTTCAGTTCAGAATCAATTTTAAGAAGAGGGTCCATGCATTGTGATTGCAAATTTGTAATTTCTAATTGAAGACTGGCATTGAGTGTGGTTTGTAAAGCTTGTAAATCACTTCATAATTTCTTGACTCTGACATCAAGCATCAGAATCTCATCACTGTGATCTTCATGCCTTGTGTGGCCAAATATATCATTAGGCATTTTTGTTTTAGTGGATATTTATTATTGAATATCTGATTCTTAATTCTATAAAAAAAGGTATAAGCTTGTCATATGATCCAGGGACCTCAATATATAAGCAGTCACCAGCAGAAACAGTATATACAGTGAAAGAAATCATGTTTGAGTGCTTAATTCTATAAATATTTCTCCCTACTGAAATTTTGACATTACTCTCAGGGGTTGTAATAAATTGCAATTGCCCACCTACAGGTAATTGATAATGATTTAAATTATTGTTAAATATGTACAATGTTTTACCTGTTTCATCATCAATATCTGTAAGTATGCTGTTCAGTTGAATAATTAACAAAGCACTCAGTTTAGATATCATATCAGAAGAGGGTTGTGGTGTTGGCAGATCCATAATAGCCTGTTTTTTGAACCCAAATAAGTTCATAGGCATGTTTATTTATTTCAAATCATGCTCTGTAATTGGGCATTGATTACCACTTTTCAAATCACAATGCCCCCATGGTAGAGTATGTATGCCACATGATAAAATGCATCTCTTATCATCATGTGGGTCCAGAGCCACTTTTCTTACAATATTGCTAGTTAATAAGTGATCCACACTCTGAATTCTATTTTCTGATGTTCTGATTGTGCTACATGATTTGAGGCAATTTTTATAATCTTCAAATTGGAGCTCTTTGTCAACAGTTACTCTGCCAATGCCCTTGGCTTTTTTGGCAACAACACCACTACATGTTTCAAAACTGTACATCTTGGACCTTAACCCAGCAAATGCCACAATAACATCACCAAGTGTCTCATCTTTTAACTTGCCGGGCACCTTTTTGTTGTGGGGTTGAATTATTGTATGTTCACTGGTATCAAAATATTGAAACAATTCAGGTTGTAACATATCTTGATAAACATCTTCTGTTTTAATATCAAGAATAAAACTATCCGTGTCCATGTACATCAGTTTTATATGATCACCATAAAAAGGTTTCAACACATCATAATACAATGTTAACATATGTAATTTGGACGATTCCAATATTGCAGCCCCTACATAAATAGGTTTATCAAACTTAATTTTTGTTTTCTTCATGTTGAAGAGTGCCATGTGCTCATCATAAATTCTTCTGTAATTGAAGTTGGGCTTTGCAACCAATTTTTTGCTCCGGCTGGGGTCAGTAATTATTTTAACATCGGTATGTTTTCTGACATTTTCTATTGTTTTGCCATATACAGAATTAACCATCAATTTAAACAAGGCCTTATCAAATTGGCTTTTTGCAGATGTTCGAAGCTCCGTGTTTGTATCAATGTATGGTTTCAACCATTCTGAGTGCCTGAACCTCAAAACTTTTCCAACTTTGGTCACTTGAACACCATGATTCATCAGGAACTGGAGGTTTTTGTAATATATGACATAATCCTGTTTCGGCTCCAGAGTCATCATCAATTTCTTCTGTTTAGAGCCAGGTGAACACTTAACCTCGGGAATTGGGGGCAGATCAGAAAATGTGATGTGTAAATTATCAGGAATTGTCAGATCAACCTCTAGGAACAGGCCATAGTTACTGTCATCAAAGTCCTGAAGATCCTCAATGTTGAAATTTTCAACCCACTCAAGCCCTGCATATGGTAGTTTTTTCATCATGGCATAACCATAGAGGCTGTTTGCATCTACATACAGTATATAATTTGATGGCAGTGATGGATCATAATCGGGAATATATTTGTTATTTGCTCTGGCATATCTCTGAGAACATTGCACCATGCCTCCTCTTATACATTGTTCCATAAACAGATACATGTCCTGATCCTGGATCAGATCCAATTGCATTTTAGTGTTTAAAAACATTGCAGACCATGCTAGGCCCGGAGCACTGTAAAAATATATTGGATCCAGCTTATAATTTTCCATGGAAGATTTTCTGAATGCCTGCAGTATATCAGCTAAGAGGGTCACATCAAGTTTCAAATATGCCTTGTGATAATCACCAAATGTCTGGCATTTTAAATTGTTCCACATCAACTGGGCATGGTGATAATCTTCATCAGTGATTCCAGATCCTCTGATTTTGCTGTAAAACTCTTGTTGTGGTGGCAGAGAACACTCATCAAATTTAGAAAAATCTGTAACGTAATCATATGGATATACACCCTTCCGCCTAATTAATTTCAGGTCCTGATTTGGAAACAAAGCACATGTGATTTTGAATTGATCATCAGATAATTGAGTGGCCAGTGTAGCCGGGCTAGCCGATAAAATTCTGTATGAATCAAGAAATCTTATGTGAATAGAAACACCATTAACTTTAATTATTTTTCTAATGGCAACATATTTCTCATCATTTTCTGCTAAAATATTTAAATTCTGCTTGTCAAACCCATCGTACCTGATCAAATGATGAAAATCATAATTGGATGCACCATGGCAAAATATAGGGACAAATTTTTGTCTCTGGATCATAATATTGCAGCTATTACACAGGGCTATTAAGAATTTACCATCTGTATGAGAATGGTGATGAACCTTGATATTTGCATCTCAAAATTCAGAATCACATACCGGGCATTTTTCTGTATTGTTGAAATCTTCAATCTGTTCCTCTGTTAAAGGCAACATGGGTTTTGATTTTAATAGGACATTAGATGCTATGTTATGGAACTCATTTTCTATTCTATGTGCAAATTCTTTGATGGCATCTGCTCCCATTTATAAATATTCTTTACTAACCACACCACCCTGTACAACCACATAATAAAAGCTGGAAGGTTCATGTAATTGATATGATGTAATTGAAGATTCCTCAGGGTCTGGGCTGCAGAATGCAAGGGGTTTGAGATTTGATTCAAAATCACAGACTATATATGCTGGGTGTTCCAACAAGGCTTCAAACTTTTTGAATTTGGCATTTTCACTTGGCTTAGGCATAAGCATATGAACAGGTTTATGATTCCCACAATACTTTAAATGTTCAATTAACTTGTTTTTAGCAATTTCTGCATTCACTTCCCGAACCCCATTCACCATTTTTCTACCATCAAATACACTTAAACATCTTCTGCACAACTTGAATATTGTATTGGATTTGCCTTGTTGTGTTCTCACTAAAGCTTCAAGATTATGTATCAGAGTGTAATGATTTGTGCCATCCCCTTTAATTAAAAGCAGATCAATCGGAATAGCAGATTCATCATCAAGTGTACTGATTCTGAGAGGATCTATCAAGCAATTGTCACGGTCAGTAGAACAAGTAAATACATTAATAGATAATTGTTTGCCATTGATGTGCCTGGCCTTTTTTTCAAATTTATCAATATTCTGAACAAGCATTGGATATTCTAAACCCTCCATTGCCTCATCGAAATTGTTTTCATATTGTTTATAATAAGTTATTCTCTCAGGATGCCTTGAAACTGGATACAAAGCAGCTAAAATACACCACAAAAAGCATTTATCATCATTATTTTTTATATTAAACACGGCTGTTTTGTTTTTGATATTGGCAGGTAACGGCACATCAGTGGAACCTTGTAATGGGTTGAATTCAGAAATATTAACATATAACTTGTGTGGAGATCCGCATAGGCTCCATCCTGACTCTTTTGCTGCAAATTCAGAGTGTTTAATATTCAATTGTTCTATCAAACTGCTTATTATTTTGTCTGAATTTGCATTTGAATATACCGGTACAGTTTCTGTTATGTGGGGCTGTGTAAATTTTGTGCCATTTGGCTTCTTATATTGTGTAAACAATTTGAGGGAGAGCTTATAAGAGCCATTTTGTGCATTTAGAATTGCCTGCACATCTGGATTTATACTGTTCAAAAAATTCTTAATACCACATCTTGGCTCTGATACAAACCGGTAATCCCTTAATTGGCCATTAAAACTGCTATGGATGGGTTCATAGCGTGGCTGCTTTGCCGGTGAAGCATTAACAGGTGCTTCATGCTTTCTTTTCAGACCAGATGTAGATGGTTGTGAGGGCAATATTAATGACTGTACATAAGAATTACACTTGTGCCATTTGTAATATGCCTTGCTTAATATTTTATGGCATCTTGGACACATTTTTGTAGCCTTTCTGCATTTCTTACGGTCACAAATAAACCGGTGCCTAGCCCAATTAGAACTAGATATATTTTTATTGCATTGATTGCAATATTTTTGATTTGGCATTTTTGTTGTTTGTTTATATATGGGCAATATGCCAAAACAATTATAACAGCAGTGAGTGCTTTTATATCCAAACAACAGCAATAACTATGCTCTGATGATCCCCAATATAGAGTAGTTTTGTTCTTTTATGATGTTGTACAACACACTTTACCAGGTTTCAAACCTCAGCTGTATATCAGCTAGCAGTGAATATTCTCAAAATATCACGTGTGGGGATATTATTCTGCCACATGTATTTCAATCTTACACATTTTGTCAGGCCTCAAACCCGAGCCTCTTGTTTACAAGGCACCAATATTAACACTTTGCCGTCAGGGGAGGCATTACATTTTATCAGGATTCAAACCCGAGCCTCCTGTTTACAAGGCAATAAGCCATGGGACTATGTCCACATTTTATTGAGAACCCAGAGCTCATAGCTCTATATCAGCTAAATACAATTCAAAGTTGGACTTTATAATTGAGCAATGTATATTCTGTAAGTCCCGCTCGGGCTTATATTAACAAAACAAGACAAGACTAGAATTATGGTCGGGTTTGAGGCCTGACAACACGCAAAAGGCCAATATTCTCATTACTGAGAATTTTCCTTGAAGTCAATAACATGAAGGCATGTACGGGGGTGGGGGGGATTTTCTCTGAAAGGGTACAATGTAGATTTTATCTCATGCATGCACGCATATAAATCTCCCAGGCCTGCATAATTAATTGCCTGCCGGGACATGGAACTGATCAAAAGATTAGAAAAAACATGCAAGTAGTTTGCACGCCTGCCCCTTGTATTGTATTGACGTGAATGCAAAAGCTCTTATAAGCATTTTTGGCCTAGTTTTAAGTATAGTCAAAACAATATCAAGAGGGGCTTATTTTTGACAAGTTTATGAACAATAAACTGAGAGATGTAGCTTTTACACACATGGGCAAATCTGTCTGAGGGGAGTTCTACACTAGAATTCAAAATTCTTTAGATTTTAAATATGTACACACATGGCCGATTGTGCTATATGCCCTTTTTGGCTTAGTTTTAAGTGTTGGCAAATCTGTCTGAGGAGGTTCTTCTTTTCTACACTAGGATTCAAAATTCTTTAGATTTAAGAGCTTATCACACTTGAAGAATTGGGGAATAAGAGCATCTTGGCATAATTTTAAGTGTAGGCAAATCGGGCTGTTTAATCATATGAGCTCTTCTTTTCTACA
This sequence comes from Lepisma saccharinum, assembly GCF_977018435.1. NCBI lineage: Eukaryota > Metazoa > Arthropoda > Insecta > Zygentoma > Lepismatidae > Lepisma > Lepisma saccharinum. The sequence goes on along the minus strand of NC_139246.1, from coordinate 67,684,774 downwards.
CATATAAGTGGTCCTGGTTATATAGCCAATTACACTACTCAAATACAAGCACAAGCGTAAATAATTAAATACGTTACAAGGAGTTCGAAACTTTTGATCTAGGTATGGATGCAGACAGGTACAAAGTTTTGTGTGTGAACACACACAATATATACGTTCTGAAATATACGTTCTTAAACGTTTCAACGTTTATATAAGAACGATAAAAACGTACTGTGATACTCATCTTCACGATTAGTCAAACGTATCATTCATTCGCTGTTCATATTTTCCATCCTTAAATTCTAATAATTATGTATTTTATCTAACAACAGATTAAATAAAATACCAAACATTATCGAGAAGCAATTCCCAAAACATTATATTAAAATATTAACATTATAATAAATGTCCTTGCATAGCCATTTCAGTCTTCAAACTGCTTCCAACAGCTTCCATACGTTGATTCGCAATTAGTCAAACATATCAAATGTAACTGCTATTAGTAAACGTACGAGGAAAAATAAGTTTTGTAGAAATTCTCTTCTCAATAAGAATACTATATTACTACCTTCATTACATTAAATATTAATTAATTAATTAATTCTCTAGCACTCTTGATTCGGAAAATTCGTGGTTACAGTTCAATTTGTACTTATACTGAGCAAAATTTATATATATTCTATTACAATCTTTACAGATTTCTTTTAGATTCATCTCCATCTTCGTTTTGGTCCTTTACCATCAGGTTTTCCAACAAGACTCCTGTAAAATCTCCTTTATTCCTTTCTCATTCGTGCCCACCTAAGTATTCGTGATTTAATCATCAATCTAATAATACTTGGAAACTAACATAAATTATGTACTTCTAAATTATGTAAACTTCACCATTCACTTGTTTCTTTATCCCTTTTAGGCTGAAATATTTTCCTAAGAATCTGATTTTCAAATACTCTCAATTTATGATCCTCTTTCAATATAAGAGACCAAGTTTCACACCCATATAATACTACAGGCAAAATTACTGTTTTGTATATTTTAACTTTTAGTTTCTTAGATATTAAACGAGAAGACAAAAGTTTATGAAGAAAAAAGTAACATGCATTTCCTAAATTAAGCCTACTTAAGAGACCTGTAGGAAGACCAAGACGAAGATGGAGGGACAACGTTGAGATGGACCTAAAGAAAATCGGTAGGGATGGAAAAGAGTATATAGAACTTGCTCAAGATAGGGACAAATAGAAGGCCTGTGTTGCTGAACCTTCGGTTTTAAGAAGGCTAGGGAGTTAGTTAATTAGTTAGTTAGTTAGTGTGTCTCACTGCTACAGGAGTTTTTATTTTTCTTCGAAGCTTCTAACATTTTAAGATATATCCTACCTATTCTACATATTCAACGAATTCATTTGATTACAATGCAACAACGTTTTATTATTACATCATATGTTTCAATATTTTCATAGTCATCTAAACATTTGACAAAACATTTTTTTTAAGTTATGAAGATAGGAAGAGAAAAAAGTGGTTGAATAATTTCGAGAAGTATTTCTTAATAGGGGACAAATGTTTTAATTTTTTCTTTATTTTCTTTCTTTCGTGTAACCACTACGTTATCGATAGGAACGATGCAAGACCAACATTACCACTATGTTATTATATTGAAGGGGATTTTTCATTATCAAAAATTGTGTTCACACACAAAACTTTGTACCTGTCTGCATCCATACCTAGATCAAAAGATTCGAACCCCTTGTAACGTATTTAATTATTTACGCTTGTGCTTGTATTTGCTCTCTTCGGGTTTAAAAAAAGCCTAGAGAGTTAGTTAGTTGATTGTTTCCCACTGTACTATTTCAATTTTTGAATAATCACATGTTAGTTATAAACGCATCGTTGACATCCTGTCTGATCATATATGTGTTTGGGTTGAAGCTTCGTATCTACCTGCAACATTTATTTTCTTTCTTTTTCTTGTTATCTACTTTATATATTGAACATTAGAAACAACGCATTCCCATTAACAATATTTCATATTATGGAAACATTTAAGTCTATACGCCATCAGAGGTGTGATTGCAAAAACGTTACCACTACGTCATCCGACAAAAAGCCAGAATCGGTATTGTTATATTTTATTGCTCAGGTCATTCCATTTTTTTTAATATGTATAGCTATAGTGAACATACTAACTTAAGCCCTCAGACTCGTAAACCAACAAATATATACACCTCTGTTAACTGCCTTGTATTTGGGGGAGGGGGTAGCTGTTGGTGCAATACACTTTGAAGTTTTTTTGTTTTCTAAGTGCCACACATCAATTTCATCATAATTATCATTATTCATCCTCATCGTTGCCATTAGCCAAAATTGTCTCTTCTTTTTTACAAATTTTCGTACCGATATCGCCTTAGCAGATTAACAGAAATCGTCTAAAATTTGAACTCGTGACACCTCCCAATACCGTTGCAAGCTTATTTGTGATTGTTCCCCTCAATTATTTAAAGTACTTCACTTTCATATTCAAATACACACAAGTAAAAAAAAGATTCATATCACATTAGTGATTTTAAATTGTATTCTTGGGGCCACTTTCTAACTGTCATACGCGAGAGCTAATATTTTGCAACAACTATAATTACCCAACACTAGCAACAACAACAAAAAACATATATATCAATTACTTGTATAATATTAATTAGTAACTTTAGATAATATTAATTATTAGTTTTCAGTTGTAATTAATTTTAAAGAAACAATTAATAACATGTTAGGTGATGATAACCAAGTGCAAAAAGCATTGCAATTTTTATTTACACACAAACAAAGCACCACTTAGTTCACAAAACATCTAACAGATGGTAGATAGTTACATGGTTCTAGTTAGGATGATGTTGGATAGGGATTGAAGAAGACTATTTGTTGTAGTGACCACAGTATTGTTTTTTTTTGTGTGTTTTCTGTTCTCTTACGAGAATTAATATAGGTTTTCATAGAACCCTCCAATTCATGACTTAGCAAAAAAATCTGTTTGCGGATTCATCATGTACAGTCATGGAAAAAAGTTCTTCCCCATAAGGCTTTAATAGGAGCAAGTAATGCAGGAGGGTAGGCAACACATATTGCACCCTTCGATCATCGGGTGATTTTGCCTGTCTTAACACCGAGAAACATGACAGGAAAGCAAAGAGGGTCACGTGACTATTGGTTACGTGGAGTGTTGTGCTTCTCCACGTCCCCAGTTCTTGATCCACATTGCAGAAAAAGTAGAGCTGCATGCAATATATGAAAATAGGTTGTTTTCAACTACACGCTTAATTATGATTTTCCCAATTGTATATATATCAGACGTGTCTCCCGATTTAGTCGGGACAGTCTTTTACTTTGAATTCCTGTTTGTCATAGGCGTAACTTGACGGGAGCAGAAAGGGCATTTGTAACCCCCCCCAAAAATCAGGTTTCTTAAAGCTGCTAAAACAGGAATTAAATACTATGATTTGACGCGTCCAAAAAAGTATTATATTGAAAGATTTTTCCCAAATACGTAGATAGAAATTTAATACTTTGAAAGTGTCTCAGATTTGTTTATTGTCACAACTTATTGTGGCACAGGTCTACTACAAAAGTGGAATTTCGTAACAGAAATATGAACCCACTCCTTTTATTTCGTAGCCGATTTCATCTTGAAACTGAAATTAAGAATATTAGTTAATAATGTCATTGGTAAACAATAAAAAAATGTGTTAGACCCAATTCTTTAATACCTTATCATAATCTTTATCGCAAGTTGAAAGTTTGTTGTAAGTCCACTGTATGCAAAAAAAAAAAGGTAAGGTTCTCACCTGTGCTTGGCGCTACGCCATGAAGGCGTATAGGGGTGTGGGGGTAACGCCCCACACTTTCTTGATTCGTTCGTGAGTGGGGGTGATGTGATCAGCATCACGCCGCCCCACACTTTCTTGATTCGTTCGTGAGTGGGGGTGATGTGATCAGCATCACGCCCCTGACCGCCTTTACCACCAGGGTTTCCCCCAGGTACCCATGTCATTCGACGCTGGGTGGGCGCTGTGACCGCTTCCAACGTTAGAAAAGTTCCCGGGCTTGAACCGGCCGGGAATCGAACCCGGGACCTATAGCATGGTAGTCAGACGCGTTACCGACTGAGTCACCGGCACAGATAGACTAATCTGAAGTGCATACAGTTTAAAGTGGGATCCGAACCACTATGTGCGATCACCTGGTATCGTACCCCAGACCCCTTGATTACAAGGCCTTACCACTACGCCATCAGTGAGGCGCACACAATCTTTGTATTTTGACCTTTTTAAACCTATATGTATCATATAAGAGGTTGTTTAACGTTGCTATGCCTCTATGGATTATATTTAGCCAGTATTCGAGCACATAGCGTCATGTTTCATAGAATATAAGCTTCTCTTCCATGTTTATGGTTTCCTGTCTGCAGTAGAAAAACTGGCTTTCTTTCAATAGTCTTCCAATGGTTGCATATCATATCACTCAAATTTGATTCATTCGTTTCGAACACAATCCCCGATGGCGCAGTGGGATCGTGGGCGCCTTGTAATTAAGGGATCCCGGGTTCGATACTTGGTGGAGGAACATAGTGGTTCGGATCCCCCTTTAAATTATAGGTCCATTCACGATTAGCGTAACAGGACATAAAGTGGACTTAATACACCAAATCAAGCAACTAACACAATCCCGTTATTGTCCAGATTATCGAATCCAGAACCTTCGTCGCGAATAACATAAGCAGGAAGACAACGTGAAATAACCGAACAGAAACAGAACCTAAAACCTACATCGGATAGATTGGATTAAGTCGACGATACAGCACGGGTTCTGAAATGAAAAAGAATACGAAAGTTGAAGGACCTCTATAAGCACCCACTTTTCGTCCACTCAATGGGGAAGATATCCTTCTAGCTGAGAAGCCTTTACGTAGGAGTGCCCTGAGGGAACTTCAAGGACACGACGATAAAGTGCAATGACGGGACCAAAACATACGACAGATAGCTGTGTTCATCCTTATTTCGTACGCCATTGATAACTGGAACACGTGACCTCGTCTTTGGTAGAGCAGAAGCCTGCTTGCTTGCCACCACCCTTTAGACCAGTGACCTTCGCCCGTAGTCAGCAAGAGTGAATGACTCACCATATACTTGTCTGTGAGGCTACACAAGAATAGATATTTCGTTAGTGGCTGTAAGTATTGTTTCATCTGCAGTTATATCAGTTGTAAGGATCCGCCCTGGATCGTACTTGGTTCGATGGGTCTATTGAGCCTCGGATTCACACTCAGTATCGCTTCGGGGCGTGAGTCTCCTCGGCTCAAGGTTCGGGTTATTCCGGCTTCCACAATCCTCGATGTAAGGTTCCTCGTAATTCTAGGTCAAAGGTTCTCAATGTACTTATAGATCTTGACCAAGATTCTATAAGCAATCAACAATCCTTTTTCCCACTAGGTTCTGTCGATATTCAGTTAAGTATCCAACTTCCTTTTCTCTTTTCAGCCTCTGACCAGAGAACTGAAAATTAATCCGTGACCACAGAATAAGAAAAGGTGTTCCCTGACCAGGGACACAAACGTTGACTACTAACAGTGTATCGACCGATCCCGAATTCCGGTATATCCTAAGACAATCGCAATCCTCTCAATTATATCTCCTGACCAGGAGCATAGAACCGAGAGAACATAAGCCTTCTGACCAGAAGAGCTAAGTAATTGTCCTAAAGATAATCCAGAATAAACTACGTAATTTCAAGTAGCGACGTGGAAGTAAGCGCAGAAATACGCGTATGAAAAGAAAAGACGGTAATACGAGTTCCGTATTTATCTGGAGTTCGAATACAAAAGGCCACGGGCCACCGAGCTTCGCTGCTTATATAGGATTTCTCGGTGCCGTGAAGGATTTACCAACTTTTATCTTTACCTCAATTTTACATTACAATAAAATACATATTAATAAAATATCAAAGAGGAACATAATTAGCTACATACAGAAATTACTATTTTTAACCTTTTGTGAATATTAAATATGCAAAATAATTTTAATTGTTACACTCAGCATTTAATTTGACTAGGGAGTATTGCTTCTTCCAACTCCCCTCTCTCCCTGCAACGGCCTCGCGAAAAGACAACAAAGAAAAGAAAGAATGTTTACAACGTTAAAATGTTAAGCAAAATTTCTTTAAATTCAGGTTTTGTCTTGCGCGGGCATAACTTTCGTTTACCTTAACATAACTAAATTCTGATTACACCGTCTTGCAGTAAAAGAATCAGGGATTAATATGATATTAGTTAAATTATTGTCCGCCAAGGGACACGACAGATATAGCGTGGGGAAGACAGCCTAATCTTTCGTCTTTTCCCCGGTTTCAACGTTTACATAAAGTTGAGTCTGCCTGGCTTCTACACAATAGCGATTGCTTTCTCGCATTGTTGTCCCCGATAATGAAATTCCAGCTCAGCTTGCTGGCAGAAAGAAACAAACTCTTTGAACTTATATTTAACATCTGGATGTATACTCTATATACGAGGTGTGTTTCACTTTTCTTGGTAATTAACCATTAACACCCAAAAATTATAAATACAAAACAAAGGAAGATATTAAGTTTATATACATCCTTGTAACGTGAACACTGCTACACGTTACAATTGCCCCGCTTCCTACGAGAAAATTTGAACAATTTTATTTCACAGAAAAATTGTGAAAATTTTCAAAACTTCACTTAATGTTCGTAAACAATTCACTGACAACTCTTGACGTTCCACACTAGTCACAAGAAATCTGGCTTTCTCCGAGTATTTCTCTCCGTCGTTCCTGGGAGCAGGTGAACGTCTTTAAGTTCTGGTAGTTAACCCGATCTACAGGCTCCTTTGTAGACGTCTGCAGGAGAAGTGCGGAGTTGTCCCTCATCTGGGTAGCGATGAATGGACCGACGTACACCTCGATGAGTTTGGAGATGGTTTGGAGACGACTGGAGCTCAGCTAACGGTTCTTCACTAGGACCAGATCTCCTTCCTTCAAGATCAATGCTTGTCCTTGATTCTTCACTCTTTTCTTCTTCTGTTGGGCTTTTTCTCTCCCTTGAGCTTGATATAATTTAAAGGCCCAAGTCGTCTTCTCATCCTGTGGTACAGGCCAATAAAACCTTTCATGAGGTTCCTCCGGGATGGCTCTATTGAAGAAAAGTTCGGAAGGAGCATATCCCGTAACAGAGGAGAGGGAATTGTTCAATAACCAAACCACATCATTGATGAAGGTGGCCCAACGAGTTTGCTCTCTGTAGCAAAACAGCCGCAAAAGACGGACGACTTCTTGGTTAATTCTCTCTACCACATTACTGCTGGAATGATAGGCTGTAGTGCAGACATGAGTAATGCCCTTCCTTCTCATATACTCGCTCCAGGTTGTTGAAGTGAACTGGGTACATCGGTCTGAGAGGATGACTTTTACTCGAGGATAGTGAGCAAAATACGTCTTCTCCAATAAGTTCACGATCTCCTGAGATGTAGCTCTCCTCAGAGGATAGGCCGAAACGAATTTCGTGCCAATGTCAACTTCGGTAAAAATGTAGGAGAACCCATGGGAAGTTGGTAGCTGGCCTATAATATCAATAGACAGCATCTCATGAGGATCCTTGGGTGAAATGTGAAGCTTCTCTCTCAGGATTCCTATCTTACCAATTTTTTTCTTGGCACACATCTCACAGTCCTTAACATACCGAATAACATCTCCGGATAGTTTGGGCCAAAAATATCTGTTCTCGCAGGTGGAGGTGAGGAAACACAACACCGTCATCGACAGAATCGATTATCCAGGCATCACGTCGACGGCAGTGGGAACATTGAAATTATCCAAAACGGACGCAGCATACTATCAGGCGGGAGGATTCGAAGCGGGGACGAAAATATCGACGAGAAGTCACACGGTGCTCTTTTCCATGCGTCTGCTTCCGGGATTCTTCTCGAAATACAAGGAGATCATGTGGAAGGGAGGACTGAGAATCACGTTTCGAAGAGCGGCCAACGACAACGATGCACAGATGCGATACGCTACTTTGGGTCCGGACGGCACCACGCCGCTGCCAAACACTTTACCCGAAGCAGCCAAGTGCGTCATCCGGAGCATGGAGTTAAGAATGCCGGTGGTGGAATACGAAACGAACTACGCCCTCAAGTACAAAGCGGAGATCTTGAAAAGTCCGCAGGTGCCGATTCACTTTCACGGTTACCAGTGCGTGCAAAAATTAGCGTCCGGAAGTCACATGGAATTCGACGTGACGACTCAGTTCAACAACATACAGTTCGACATGCCAGATTTCGTCGTAGTTCTCTTTCAGACCGGGAGGGACAAGATGCAGGAAAAAGATTCCAGCAAGTTCGACGACTGCAAGATCAAGAACGTTTATCTCAAGAATGGTAGGAACGAAGTGTTCCCGCGCGAGAATTACAACCTCGACATGACCAAAGACGATTACCTCAAACTTTACGAAGCGTTCTCTGCTTACAAGCGCGTGACCGAGGGAAACGTCGACGTGTACTACACGCCCAGCGAATTCAAAACCCACAGACCCATGTCCGTCATCAATACCAAGAAAAGGAAGCAGGTGGTGGTCAACGATCGCACCAACATCAAGATCGTCTGCGAGTTCCACAACGATCTGCCTGCCGATACTCTATGCAGCGTCATCCTGGTCGCAGAGAAGTCCTTCATCCACGACGTGAAGAACGAGAGGGTCACGGAGCAGTTTTAAAAAATATTCCTAAAAAAATTGCCACTTACTAAAAAAAAATCAACAAGGTTATATAAAATATAATGTAAGTTAGTTCGGTGTGCAAATTAAAAAAAATGATAGGTCACTGAAGATCGTAAAAAAAAAATCGTAAGATAGGTTAAGTTATATCACGTAAGATCGTGATCGAGTAAGATGTTGGCAACACTGCGAGAAAATAAGGCTTGTGTCTTACAAGAGCAAACCATTAAGCCGAGCCCCACCGAGCCCCACTTTCGGTTGGTGAACTCTCTCCATTTGGGTCTACTACAGTTCGGTGTGCAAATAAAAAAAATGAAAGGTTAAGTTATATCACTGAAGATCGTAAAAAAAATCGTAAGATAGGTTAAGTTATATCACGTAAGATCGTGATCGAGTGAGGTGTTGGCAACACTGCGAGAAAATGGGGCTTATGCCTTACAAGAGCAAACCATTAAGTGGAGCTCCACCGAGCCCCACTCCGAGCTCCACTTTCTGATGTTGAACTGTTCTTTTGGGTCTACTCTAAAGTAGGTCAAAGCATGTAGAGGCTCTCGTGTAGTTTAGCACGTAATAAAAAAAGGATAGGTTAGGTTATATCACGTCAGATCGTGATATACCTACCAAGTGTGAGTGGGGAAAAAGGGAAATTTTACTAAAACATCGCTAAACGCTAAAACATCGACAAAAATTTGTCAAAATATATCAAAAACTGATATTCAATTGATAAAAAAAGAGGCTACAAATGCATACCTACCAAGTGTGAGTGGGAAAAAAGGGAAATTTTACTAAAACATCGCTAAACGCTAAAACATCGACAAAAAATTGTCAAAATATGTCAAAAACTGATATTCAATTGATAAAAAAGAGGCTACAAATGCATACCTACAAAGTGTGACTTAGAAACAATAAGTTTACACTACTCTCGTTCTTGACGTCGTTCACGAAAGTTTTATCTGCGATGAGGATGACGCTGCACAGGGTTTCGGCCGCAGGGCATCCTGCAACTAGCACCCAATCTTGATATTAAGTGCGATCATTGACCACCACCTGTTCCTCTTCGACCTGTTAATGACGAACATAAATCTGCGAGCTATGGACTCGTTGAGTGTGAAGCACACTTCCACATTGCCGGCTGTCACTCTTGTAGGCCGTATACGCCTCGTAAAGTATTAGTTAGCCTTCATTTGCGATGTTCAGGTTATAGTACTCCCGCTGAAACATCTCGTTCCTGCCGTTTTCGAAGTAGGCGTTTTTCATCTTGCAGTCGTCGAAAAGGCTGGTATCTTTCTCTTGGTTGTTCTCCTTCCCCGCCTGGAAAGGCATGGCTGGGAAGTCCAGTATGTCGAACCAAATGCTGTTGAAATGCTGGTCACATTGAATTCGAAATGATTGCCGGAAGCAGGTTTATGAACGCACTGGTAACCGTAAAACTGATTGAGCACTTGGGGAATATTCAGGATATCGGTTTTGTACTTGAGCGCGTTTTTTTATTTGTATTCGACCAGGGGCATGAGCAGCTCAATGCACCTTACGAGGTACTTGACAGCGTCGGGTAGTGTATTGGGAAGCGGGGTGGTTCCGTCCGGACACAAGGTGCTGTAACGTGTCAGTGCATCGTTGTCATTGGCGGGTTTGCAAAATGTGACGTGCAAACCGCGTCCTTCCACATGATCTCTACTAAAAACTCTAAGATGCTGACCAAAGCACTTTATTACGGTGAAAAACACTTAACACACTTAATAGGTAACGCTTCAACCCTGTATCAGTGTCTTCCTCAGACGAAGAACTAAACTGAAATCATAAAATATACTATACACATAGCAGGGTCACTAGCCACACAACAACAAATCAAGTTTACAGTCCTTATCTAGAAAGATTTCTCCAAAGGAAAAAAACATATCACCTCCTGACAGTTGTTGACTAATGGGTCTACTACACTGACAGGTGATTGAAATGTCAAGATTAGTTAGAGTCTACAGCCACGTGTTTACCACTCCCCCACCTCTCCTGCCTTTTTGGTTATGGATGAATACCTCCTCCTCCGGTCTTCTTCTTTTCTCTTCTTTCTTCCTTGTTCATACTTCTTTTTTCTTCATAACTTTTCTTCATCCTTTGAACTTTCTCTAACACACTCTTCCATTCCTTGTTTATCTTGAGTCCTCCATTCTAATTCATGATGTCTTCTCCTTTCTTTTCTATTTATTTTGCCTCCTTCCATTTTCTCACTAGTTCTCTCTTCTCCTTTCCTATTCGCCTAGTGGAATCCCATTCAACTTCATGTCCTGTTTCTCTAGTGTGTTTGAATATGGCATTCCTGTCTCTCTTCAATCTCACATCATCCATGTGTTGCATTAACCTGTCTTTAAGTCTCTTCTTCGTTTCCGCTATATATACACTTTCACATCCTCTGCACTCCTGCAGACACAGAACACTCCTACCACAAAAGAAGTGATGTTGGTGATGGAGCTAAACGTAATTTTATAAGGAACATGGAAGACCGAATAAAGAAGATATGCACAGAGAAAGGGGAAGAAGAAACCAAGATTAATAGCCTGTGGCTATGAAAAGATAGACAGACACAACATCAACAGAAGAAGGAAAGAGATAAAAGAGAGAGGAATGGAAGAGAAGGAAGAAAATAAAAAGAGAGATGGTTTGGTATAAGAAGTATTGATGATGCAACATAGAAGATATGCAAAGTGCTGAGGGAAGAGGGTATAATAACTTACAGGAAGGGAGGACGCACTATTTTAAGTATAGCCAGCAAGAAGAAGGAAGAAAAGAGGGAGGAAGAAGAGGATGGTGTTAACTACGAGGTGAAGTGCAGAGGATGTGAAAGTGTTTATATAGGGGAAACGAAGAAGAGACTTAAAGACAGGTTAAAGCAAGACATGGATGATGTGAGATTGAAGAGAGACAGGAATGCCTTATTCAAACACACTAGAGAAACAGGACATGAAGTTGAATTTGATTCGACTTGGCGAATAGGAAAGGAGAAGAGAGAACTAGTGAGAAAATGGAAGGAGGCAAAATAAATAGAAAAGAAAGGAGAAGACGTCATGAATTAGAATGGACGACTCAAGAAAAACAAGGAATGGAAGAGTGTGCTAGAGGAAGTTGAAAAGATGAAGAAAAGGTATGAAGAAAAAAGAAGTATGAACAAGGAAGAAAGAAGAGAAAAGAAGAAGAGGAGAGGAGGTGGTATTCATCCATATCAAAAAAGGCAGGAGGGGTAGGTGAATGGTAAGCAGGTGGTTCTAGATTATTGCTAATCTTGACCTTTCAATCACCTGTCAGTGTAGTAGACCCATTAGTCAACAACTGTCAGGAGTTGATATGTTTAATTCCTTTGGAGAAATCTTCCTAGATAAGTACTGTCAACTTGATTTGTTGTTGTGTGGCTAGTGACCCTGCTATATGTATGTAATCTTTCTGTGTGTAGTATATTTCATCATTTTAGTTTAGTTCTTCGTCTGAGGAAGACACTGATACAGGGTTGAAGCGTAACCTGTTAAGTATGTTAAGTGTTAAGTGTTTTTTATTTTAATAAAGTGCTTTAGCTGGAAACAATACCTTTTTCACTAGGTATGAATTAATAATCTCATTTTCTCCTGTGGGGCGACCTATAAAAAAGGTTGAACAAACTTCTTTGAAGTATAAGAGTAACGTTTTCGATCATTGTTGTCACATTGCTGTACACGTATATACACGTATGTACATGAAGAATGTGCATGCCATGATTTTTTTCATTTTTTTCTTCTCTCTGTGAATGCCGGTGTTGCGTCTTATTCAAGAAACTGACTATTTGTGCATTTTCTTTTTTACTTTAATCCAATTTAAGGAAGGGCGGTACGACGACCATGACAAATAGCTACAAAGGTGTCTTGTACTTGTGTCTTCTCGCGTTCCAATGTGAGCATGTTTGAAAAAAAGCGTAGTAAATGAAATCTTGAAATGAGAATAGTTTTGATTTACTCCCTAATAAGTGCGCTGATAGGTGCATTGTTGTTATTATTCTGATATTATCCTGTTGAAAATGATGATATGATAGCCAAGGTGTTCTCTCTCGCTATTTCATAGTGACAAATATGTTTAACTCTATTAGTAACTTTAATTGTTGAATTTAGTTTTCAATGTTCAGTTATACTGGAGAGAGAGAACAGTCTAACATGTCCAACGAATTCAACTAATTACAATGCGACACTCTTTTGTCGTCACATCATACTTTTCAACGTTTCGCAGTTATCTAAACGTGTTTAGATATTGGAAGATACATTTTCAATAGCGCCAAGCAAATTTTTTCACAGATTTTGTTAAGGCTATAAGATGTCAATATGAAATTCATTGACGGATTTTATTCCAAAGAAATACCAGATATATATCGAACTTTAATCTTCTTTTATAATTTAAATTTTTCATTGCGATATTCTAAAATTTCATTATATTATTTTCAGTTTGTGAATTCTTGTATAAACATACATTGAAATCACTTCGCAACATAGAACTATTAAAATTAAATATGCATGTTTCATGATTGAAACCAGAACGTGAAACAAGGAATAGCGGACATGTGCTTGAAGTAAAGATGTATGGAACAAGTAAAGCAAGATTGTAAAAAGTAAACATCTTGTTTGTGGATATTAATACGATGGATTACAGTTTCCGAAATTAAAGAAAAATAAAATAAAAATTCTCTTGCTCGACAAGAGTCATATTATATCTCCATTTTTTATTTTTCTTGCAGGTTGGATTGGATTGATTTGGTGTTTTAAGTCCACTTTATGCACAGTAAGGCTAATTGGGACTGGACCTACAGCTAAAAGTGGGATCTGAACCACTATGTGCCTCCACCGGGTATCGAACCCGGAATACCTTGATTACAAGGCGAGGACGCTACCACTGCGCCATCGGGGAGGCCCTTTTTCTTGCAGGTAGGCAAGCACATACACATTCATATTTCATCAACAAATATGCCTTCTTTAGATTAACTTCGATTTCCACCATATAAAATACAGTTAAAATATATATGCAAGTGTTCCTAATTTTTTTTTAGAATTGAATAAAATGATTTCTGGTAAAATATATTTCAATTTTGTATTTTTTTTCTTGTTTAACAATTGATTAAATCAAGTACCGAATATTACCGAAAAACAATTCACTTTAATGTTAAATTAAAATATTAACATAAAAATAAAGGTTTTTGTATAGCCGCTCTAGTTTTCACACTGCTTGCAACATGGTTTCTGTTTGCTTTTCAATAAACTGTAAATGAGAGGAAGTTAAATTTACAGTGTTACCGTGTTTCATTGTTATATGGGAAAGCTTCCCGAGGTTCATTTCCTGAAGTTTTGAGTTTCACCAACCCACATAGTACTTACCATGAGTAGTACTAATATATTCCTTCTGCAGACCTTGTCCAAAGCCAATTGATACCATAGCCTATTTTAGCCTACATTAAGCTATAGTTTCATATCTTCTGTTGGATTTAGATAATTTCTAGGTGTAGCAAATGTCCTAATCATGCTACGAATTTTAAATACTCGTAATATGATGATTAATACATTTCTCGTACTAGGATGATTAATATTGGTAGACTATTGTAGTCAAAATCAAGTTATATTTTTATAACTTGTGGTGTATTTAGCTAATTTCTAGGTGTAGCAAATTGTCTAACAATTATTCAAATACTAAATTATTGTACTAAGATTCTTGAATCTACGTCGCTTGGGTCCTTAGAGCCATGTGACACTCTGTTGACTAGTTGTGAGTGTACTTAACTTATGCAACAAACAGGTGATTAGTTCTTATTTGAGAATAGTTTCAAGGTAGTTTCTTATGACAAAACTACTTACTAATTGATTACTAGTCATTTTCGGCTTTGCTTATGCCTAAGGTAGTACATTCAATATTATTTTGGTTACTAATACCTTTGTGGCATCCTATGTAAGAGACTTGTTTAGTCTAGGTTAGTAAATTAAACAATTAAAATTGTTCTGTGACTCTTTTCATTCTTCACATCATAAACGAAAATCTTCTCAGCAATAAGAGTAACATTATATAAAGTATTGTCAGGCAGAGGCTTATGGAATTCACATATAATCTTGATATTACTTCTATCATTGACTACAAATTGTTTTTGTTTATGAGTTGATGACAAACATGGATCTATGTGCTTTGAATTCGCTTGGAGTATATTATAAATCTATGTTTCCTTTAGTTACTCTCTTGTAAGCAGTGTAAGCCTAATATAATTTGATATAGTCATCTGTGCTATGTCCAGATTATAATTTTCACAGGGGAAAATCACATTACGTCCATTTTCAAGCTAAGTATCTTTAATTCTGCAATCATCAAATTTCCTTGAATTTTTCTCTTGGCTGTTCTTTCTCCCAGTGTGGAAGAATACAATTACAAAATCTGGCATATCATATGTATACTACTGAATTTATAAGTGACATCAAATTCATAATGTCCACCTGAGGCTGGTTTTCGGACAGACAGGTATGTGTAAAATTCAATAGGATCTTGTGCATTTTCTTGAATATTTGCTTTGTATTTGAGGGCATAATTAGTTTCATATTCTACTACTGGTATTCCTAGCTCCATTGTCTTGATGATACACTTGCTGTTTCACATAAGGTGTTGGGTAATGTTGTACAATCAGGACATAAAATAATATAACGCATTAGTGCATAATTTTTATTAACTTCCTTGCGAAAAGTAATTCTCAAACCACCTTTCTATATGATGTCCTTGTAGTCTGAGAAGAGACCAGGCAGCAGACGCATGGGAAATAATACTGAATCAAATCCCCTGCCTGGTAATATGTTGCTTCTACTTTGGAAAATTTAAGTGTTTCTATGGTAGTAGAAGTAATGCCAAGATAGTCTATTCTATTCATCAGAGTACCATTTTTTTCTAATTTCTGTTTCGGAAAACAAGTGTGGTACAAAATTATCTACTAGATTTATGTTCACACCAGGGAGAAATGTTTCAATTTTTTTTTTTTTTCAAATTTAATATACAAGTCAGCCCTGTGAGGATGTACGAAACTGTCACCCACCTACACGTCAAATTCAATTTCATTATTGGGTTCATTGAGATTAGCAAATGTACGATGACTGGGAGGAAAAGATTATATAATTCATAACTTTCAATATGCTCCATGTTAATGGTTATTTTTTATATTAATTTCTATGATTGCTGTTGTAGAAGCACCATCAAAATGTACTAGTTCTCCTTAATCGTTGGTTTCCAACAGCTCTATATGGTGTATACGATTGTGAGATACTGGAAAATATTTAGGTGAGGAGTGTGCATAGATGATATCTTCCATGAACTCACAATTTAGTTTGAAAATTGGTATTATTCCAGTTTGTTTGTGACTACCTATGTTGCCATCAGAATTGGTAATCATTCCTGCCACATTAAAATGGATGTTCAAAGTCTCTGTGGCCAAGAATTCAGGAATATTGTCACCTATGTGTTTCATGGCAGGCTCAAGTTTATATTATTCTCAAGACTAAGTCGTTTAACAAGTGCACCTAGATCAACGGTCTTAGTTGCAGAAACTAATACTGCTCTTTGCGTAAACGAGTTAGTGAAAATTACACACGTCTAGCTTGTAATGTTGATAGACTATACTGACCTGGAGCAATAATAGTTTTTTTTTCATTTCCTACTGCAACCCCATTATTGCGTTCTGTGATATTGGGAATCAAATACATACTGGAGAAAGCACGTATAGCTATAGACTTAGGATAGATAATATAATTGTGTAAGATAAGTTGTAGTATTGAAGTCTCACTAGTGAGATGGAATACTCCCATGATACTTTATATGCCACAATGCTTTCTGAAAATCTCCTATTGTTGGTTTATTTATTTCAGATAAGAAGGGCAGCATAGAAACAAATATGTGGCCACAAGTTGCACCCTCAAAACCCTGGATATGCTCATCAGCATAATAAAGATTAGAAGTATTAAGATAACTAACTAAGCCTGATGGTGGTATTCCACCAAAAGAATCAAAAACAAAACCAATGTTACCTTTTTATAATAACAAATCCAGTTGGTGTCTTGATTTTTGAAACCATCCAAATCGACTACCCAACTACCTATTTTATGTAGTCCCTTGAAGGGTAAGGAATCTGACATGAAAACACTTACGAAATATTTAAGTTTCTGTAACTTAATCATATTTTTCATATCATAATTGGATAATGGTTTTATTTTTTTATATTTTCTCAAAATATTAATATCCTTGCCTTTCTTCTCCATTGCCAGATTATGGTGTTTTTGATCATAAATTTCAGCTTTGGTCTTTCTTGCGTCACTTACTGATTTTCCTATAGCTGCACTACCTCCAGCTAGACTCCCCTCAGCACCCAGAGCTGTTAAATAGCTGGAATACTGTATACGAAACCAAGATTGTGTTTCTTTTTTTAGATCTCTGCAATCTTTTCAACTGAGGTGTACTAAGTGTTAATTTCATTTCATGACCTCTACTCAGACAAGAGCTTTTCTTCACCTGTTGTTTTTTAGTGAGAAGATTGCCTAAGGATCCTAAAGATTTTAGATCTGAATAAGGTACTTGGTAAATAATACCTTTAAATTTCATCACACTGGGTATTTATATACATATTTAGAGTTGTCACGTTCGCCGGATTATTCTCAATGGATCAACGTACGTTTATTCCTCTACGTCGAGCCTGAGACTTATCAGCCTACTTTGAAGCCCTCAGGTAGTGGGAAATCAAATAGGGATATGTTAACGTAAACCTTTCTAACTCTCGCATACTAAAAATATATTTAGATGTCAGTTAATGTTAACATATAACACTTGCTTTCACAATTAAACTTCTTATTACAAACAAAATTGTATTAAGATCATAATAGTTCTTGATTACACAAATTAAGACATTCACATTTCCAAAATCACTTCCATTATTCACCAACATTCCTAATATATCTTACCTCACAACCTACAATCAAATGTTTTAATGTTAGTCCATAACCATAAAAGATTACCCAATTGAACAAAACAAATTACGTCATAATAGACAATTAACATATCAACATATCAAACACTTAAAATGATACAATAAGTGGGTGCGTATCAGAGTTATAGTCCCAAGCCATATTTTTGGTTTTGTATTCATGATATGGTTGTACCTAATGCTATTTTTCCACCTAATGAAGCATACTTGCTGATTAGTCTTCCAAATGCTACTTGTTCCAATTTTAATCAGACATATGAAGAGAAATAAGGTGATTGTGAGTATTGTAGGCAATGTCATGGTCTTTACAAGCCGCAACCATAGGATTAGTTACTTTTTCTCCTTTCTCCAGCCTTTATTCTTCTTTAATCCCTTGACTAGAGTATTGGTAACCAGGTAAGTGCATTACGAAAGGAAGTTTCTTAATAATGTCATTAAATAAATCCTGACCTTCCAGAATTTTTGAGGTAGATTATTAATAATTTTAATTAAGTATCCTATGCCTTTACTCTCATTTACAATAAAATTGGCTTGTTTCGAACTAATCATATCTACAATGCCTATATTAATGTTACAGAAAATATTGTTGCCAGCATTTTCTTCTCCAGCTATGACCAACAATCTATCTATGAGGATTCTCACATCTTGGGTAGAGCATTGGAGTGTTTAATGATACTGCCAATGTTAAGTTGGTTCCATATAGGTAAAATCAAATTTTTGTATTTGTCTCTAGTACTAGATTTAGCTCCATTCTGACTAGCATCATTGTTTTTGTATAGAGGATCAGACAGTATTGAAATTTCTGAGTGACTCTGGTAATATTGATCTCTAGGATATTTCTTGGTGATGAGTTCACACAGTGCCAGAATACCTTCACCAGCTATTTGCTCCACACAAATTGACTTTTACGACATCTCCTTGAAATGTCACATTAGAGTTTCCAATTTCTCAAACTACACCCTCATTAGGCTTATGGTTGGATATAATCCAAACATTTAATCTTTGTCAAATTTCCCAGTACTAAAGTAATATCTTGCCAAGGGACATAATTCATTTTTTACTTAATCTCATATGGTTTTAGGACCAGTCTGTTAGACATAAAGAATAGAATAGAATACTTTATTAGTCATTAGACAACATGATTGCAATAAGAAGAAGGTAAGTGCTGATCATCTTGATTTTGTGTGTTATGTTGTACAATGTATGTCAATTTTGCGTGGCTCTAGTAAAACGAGAAAAATCTTTCACATAATTTTGGCATTCGTAAATTCGACTTGGATAGTTAGATTTTGAAAAAAAAGTTTAGAAGCATGAACTATTTTCTTGCTGAATTACAATATTGCATTCGTTCCTTATTTACTGTGTTATGAATATTTTTTTGTTTAATTTTCATTGTTTGAACTTTTCACCTTCATTCTTAATGTACATATTGGCTTGACAATCAAGACATTCTTTTAAAATATTATATGTTTAATAAAACCATTCTTCTTTGTAGCTAATCAGTGGTGATTTATTCATTCTTGTTAACAGTGGTTAGAAGTCCAAAAACTAGAATTAATAAACCATGTTTATACTTTTAAAAATGAAAAATAAAACCCCAATATAAGGAATATACAAAAGTTGATTTTCAAAAGGAATCATCACACTGTTTTCATGATGTAGAGGTTGTGTTGAAAATAGATTGCTTCATGTAAGTAAAATTTATGTAGTGCTAGTTACACTGTAATATGGGAACATGCTAGTGTTCTAGGTTACACTGTATTATGGGAACGTGCTAGTGTTGTAGGGTTAATAATACTTTAAGGTATTATTTGTTGTCTATAATCTCAGTGTGAAGAAATGGAATATACCATATAGATTTTGTAGCTATGGTGAATATGCCTTTACGAAACATAATGCAAAAAAATATAGCCTAATGAAATTGCAGTCTGTCTTTGCAACATTCACAAGGCAGTGTCTCAGAAATAAAGTTACATTTTTTTAGTTAAACACATTAAGTGTAGATTTTCTATGTCCATTGTAACCGGTGGTCTTGTTTAACATGTTGGTCCAGTCTGTAGGATGTCCGACTACCATACAGGACACCTGGTTTTGGTTATCATGATATGTGATTTTGGGAGGAAATTATTTTATCTGTCCTAGTACAAGCAGCTATGGCACACATCCACCCTCATATCACTGGGGGTGTAAAGGAAGCTCCAGCATGGTTCTGATCACATCTCCACTTTATATGGGAGCCTTCCATGCCCCCTTTGCACCAGCATGCCTCTGTAATTAACAGGGAATTACTTTACTTCAGGATGGAAATAAATCATTGAAGACTGGTGAAGGAGGGGGAAAACTTAATTCACACGAATACATATGTGTGTGAGAGAATTATTATTATGATCTACATATATATATATATATATATATATATATATATATATATATGTGTGTGTGTGTGTGTGTGTGTAAAATCCTGGGGGATGGGGGAATTTCAACCCACCAACAATTTTGTCCTACAAAAATTCCGTTGGTATAGGAAATGGTTTGCTACTTTATAAATACCCGATATGTATAAGTAAGTGTGTATTATTATCTACATATGTGTATATACACACAAACATACACATCAGGTATTCATAAACTAACAAACCAGTTCGTTTACCAATTGGATTTTTGCAGGACAAAATTGTTTGTGGGAGAAATCCCCCCTGTCCCCAGGATTTCACCCTTTTTAATATTTTTAATAATAATAATTCCAACAAAATAACCTTTACTACCAACAAGTTGATTTGGTTGATGGTACCAAGCATCTTGTTCAGAGAACTGGACCCAATTAGATACAACAAACAAATGATTTTGTTTGATGAACAAGATTAAGTCAATCAAATATTTTTTTACTCTGAACCTTCACGTTTTGCTCGCGTATAACAAACAAGGGATTTGGTTGCTGTAACTAGGATTTGTTGCAGCCAACCAGACTTTTCTCTCAGTGCAGTTTTTTTAAAAAAAGAAGTGTACAATTCAACTATTAGGAGATGAGTTCCTAAACCGACATGGATCGTTAGATAATGAATTATATTACAAAGCAACACAAATATATGAAATGGTTTAACCATCACCCACGTTCTAATAAAAACAACAAAGACTTGTGTGCCAAACCAAAGGCGTGGGGAGTATATAGTAACACTACTAATAATGGCATTCCTCTGATATATGAGACGTAGACAAAATAAACGAACATTTATCAATCGTCTGTCGTGACGCCGACTGCTCTAAATAAGCTTAAAATAAAACCAGTACTATGTTTAACTCCAAATATTTAATGAAAGTGCACAACAATTTCAACTTAAATAAATCCGTAAATATGACACAATTAAAGCAGTAAATAATATACGATCCAATACCTCTGGCAATGGTGGGATAACAATAAAGATTATCACACTGTCACTTCCGTTAAACCGAAGTCACCTTACACATATAATAAATTACTCCTTTCGGACTGGACAATATCCAATCATCTGGAACACAGCGTGGGTGATCCTTTTACCTAAGAAAAACTAATATTGTCCTTAAACGATCTTCGTCCTATAAGTCTACTACCCATCCTTTCCAAGATCACCGAAAAAATTGGTTGCTAATTGCATTGCTAAAAGTCACGGATGATATCTTCCGCTCAATGGACAACAGTATGTCAGTTGCTCTAGATTCACTGGAACTTGCAAAGGTGACAAGGTTCATAACGACCTGCTTTGAAGTAAGTTGAAATATTTTAATTTTTAACACCCCGCGCTCAAATGGTTCAAATCGTACTTGACAAACAGGCAACAGAACGTGTTCCTAAAAACTGCCACGCTCTCCCTCTCTATCTCTCTCTCTCTCTGGAATACGCTTCCGCTAAAAACTGGTGTTCCAGAAGGATCAATACTAGCTCCTCTTCTATATACAATCTTCACAGCAGATTTAGAAACCAATATATAGCATAGTACCGTACACTTTTATGCAGATGTAACCAAAATTCAAATCCCATTTCCACAAAAATCACCACATTATGCAATAGCATCACTGAACAAATATTTGGCTGCCATCAATTCGAGGTGTAATGTAAATGGTCTGAAAATAAATTCACAAAAGTCTGTTTTCACAGTCATCTGTTCCAAGTTTAGCCTCGCAATAACAAACCTGAATAATCCACGCGTCAAAATAGAGACATCCGAAATTCATATTCAAAGGTATAATGAATTTAGGAGTTATGTTAGACGAACACTTGAATTGGGAACTTCATGTCCAAGGGCAAACTAAGAAACCCAACGCAGCACTAAGTTCCCACTATACATTTAATGAATACTTAAAAACAGATATTAAAATGATAATTGTACAAACCCTGATTCTCCCTCTTCTAGATTAGGATGCTCTTGGCCTCAAAGTTCCAGGTTGTTTTATACAACACTTTGATTAAAGAGCAAGATAATAAATTTGTTAACGAAATATTACAATAGATGTATTGAAAGGTTACATTTTTTTTTTCGGGAATTTTTGGCAGTGGTTTCATGTGAAATAACTAATAAGTTGCTATCATATCTTTTTTCCGACGAATTAATTTTTATAAGTAAATTTAATTAAGATTGCTTTGGTATCTAGTCTCTTTCTTAATTACTCGTAACATACAAACCTTGCAATTTAGAATTTTCTTTTTATCTTTTCGTCATACAAAAATGGGTGACATTGCCGTAAAGTGACTTGATAATTTTGATTTTTGCAGCGTGAATTATCTTACTGTTTCATGTTTAAGTCAACTTATCTTCGTGTGATTTCATTTTTAGGACTTGACGTTTTTTTTCGAATGTGTCTTATTTGAATTTGGTGCAGGTCATTGATCGCAGCAACATGTCAACATTGATTAATGTACAACAACGTTCTTCAAATGTGCGTGCTGGTCACAATACTTAATACTTCGGCATCCATTTGAAACTAAATAAGTATTTTGTCTTTAGTATTTATATGTATATAAGTTGTATGTGCATTTTTCTATTTTGCTTATTAATTGCCTCATCATCATTCATATAGGTTAATTAATTAATATTTTATTCAAGTAATGGTAAATTTTACACCATTTATCTTCTTATGATCTTGATATTCAAAATAACTTGAAAATATCAGGCATTTTGTTTTGCTTGTTTGATAGTAGCATGATTTATGTCCCTCACATTCTATCCTATCGTTTTTTCCTTTCATGTTTATATATATTTTTTATTTTTTTACAATTTTTCTTTTACAAGGATCATACGAGTTCATGGAAATCATACAAGGAAGGTTTTATATTGCATAATCATTCGTTCTTCCATGCATTATTGATGCCTACATCTACAATACTAATATATGTCTTCTGATATCTTCATATCTTAGGATGCCAATAATGCAATCATATTATTCTGTGTATGGAACTAGACCAAAAGTTAGGTTTTTGTGTAATATGTTGTGTACTCCTTTTTCGTATGATATTTATCTTTGATTATGTTATGGGTATATTTGGTTTTCGATTTCAGAGGTACTCTTAATGACATATACCTTTTCTTGTGATGGTAGTTGGATCATTTCACATGTTCATGGAATTCTTAATCACTTAAGTTGGACTGCAATCTTTCATCTCACGACAGGGGGTATATAAATATATACTATATTATATATATTTTTTGTTTTAATTGCTTATTCTGTTGAATTTATTATAATTATTTCTTAGTGATAATCAGCCTTAAGGGTTTTTGGTGTGTTTTGAACATATGGGCTGATTTGAAAATTGTGTACATTTTTTTATTTGATGAGATATAATTTTATTGTACATTTTGTGCAATATTTTGTGGTACTATACAGATCTGAGAGTTAATGGAAGTGGGTCTTGTAATAAACAAGTTTTTCTTCATGGATGTATACTTCTCTGTTATGGTTGGGTTATATTTGGTTCTCTGGTGCTCAGCTTATGTAAGTATTTTAGGTTTTGTTAGGTTGTTCTCGCCATTTTCCTACCCTCGTTTGTGATTTTTGAGGGTTGGCGGACATTTGTGACGCGGTTTTGTCTGCAATCCCCAGAAAAAGATATTTCAATTGTCTCACCAAAAGGAGTGAGAGCAATCAGGCTGCTCGCTGCGATAGTTCTTTGCTTGAGCAGAATCGAGAAATAGCAGGAGGGCAAGACGGCGACTGCAAGACCTCTATCGGAGATTTCTAAAACTAAGTCAACAAATGACTGACGCATACTGCGTACGAGACGTAAGAGTCGAACGAAGTTGTGAAGCGTTTTTTAGGATACAATTATATATTTAAATGTATTTTTTTAGGATAGCAGAGAAAAACGCGTCACAAATCTCTGCCAGTTCCCAAAACATCACAAAAGAGGGTATGCAATGCAAGACCAACCGAACACATAAGTAGTGTGTTTTACGGTACGGACAGCACCACTTACAAGTGTAGAAAGTATGAACCCCCTCTCATGCAGATTTGCTACACTTAAAACAAGCTTAACATGAGCATATGAGCTTTTTGCTGAAGTGTGGTACTCCGTATAATCCAAGATTTTTGTAAAAAATGCCCTCGGGAATTTCTCGGAAAGTATGACCCCTCTCAGATTAATTTGCATATACTTATAAAAGGTATTTCTGAGAGATTGTTGTCCATAAACTTGTTAAAAATATGCCCCTCTTGGGACCACACTTAAAACTAGGCCACCCACACCTATACACACCTACACCCACCCACACCCATACACACACACACACACACACACACACACACACACACACACACACACACACACACACACACACACACATACATATTTACTTCTGGTTTAAGTTCAATTGGATACCAGGTTCAATTCTTCTAGAATTGCTCCGTGACTCTCTCATTTCTTACATCATAAACATATGATTTTTCCCCTATGAGAATGACACTACATATAGTGTCATCAGGTAAAGCCTCATGGAATTCACAGATAATTTTAATGTTTGTCCTGTCATTAACCACAACTTGTTTTCTTTTTGAAGTGTTGATCACAAACATGGGTCTCTGTGCCTTGAATTCATCTGGTGTGTAATACATGTCAGTATTGCCTGTAGTGACACGCTTGAAAGCCGAAAAAGCCTCATATAATTTGAGGAAATCATCCTTGGACATGTCTAAATTGTAATTTTCTCTAGGAAAGACCTCATTTCTGCTATTTTTAAGATATATGTTCTTGATGTTGCAGCTATCAAATTTACTTGAATTTTTTTCCTGATTATTGTGTCTTCCAGTCTGAAACAGTACCACCACAAAATCCGGCATGTCATATTGTATGCTGGAGAATGAATTTGTAGCATCAAACTCATAATATGTACCAGAGGCAGGCTTCTGTACAGATTGATATGTGTAAAATTGCAGAGGAACCTGTGGATTTTTTATTATATCTGCTTTGTATTTAAGAGCATAACTGGCTTCATATTCAACAACAGGGATTCTTAGCTCCATAGTCTGAATAATGCATTTGCCCTCATCAGGTAGGGTATTAGGCAGAGCTTCCCCTGTAGAGTTTAAAGTGCTGTACCTCATCAAGGCATTGTTATCATTTGCAGCTCTTCTAAATGTGATTCTTAACCCACCCTTCCACATAATATCTTTGTAATCCGAGAAGAATCCTGGCAACAGGCGCATAGGGAACAGCACAGTGTGGTTTTTAGATAATATTTTCTCACCAGCTTCAAATCCACCGATTCTGTAGTAAGAAGCCTCGGTTTTGGATAATTTTAGTGTGGCCAAAGCTGTGGAGGTAATGCCGGGATAATCCACTCTGTTTATAACAACGCCATGTTTTCTGATCTCAATTTCAGAGAACAGATGCGGCACAAAATTGTCCACCAATCTTATATTTGAATTTGCCGGATAATCTGTTCCATCGAGCTTTACAACATCAAATTTGATGTATAGATCTGCTCTGTGGGGGTGTATAAAGCCATCCCCTACATCAATATCAACCTCAATTTCTGTGTTGGGTTGATTTAAATTTGCAAATGTCCTCCTGTTTGGGGGGAATGATTGTAGCTCATAACTCTCAATATTTTCCATTGTATGTATTTTTATTTAAATATTAATCTCTATGATAGCAGTTGTTGTGGCTCCAGCAAAATCAACTAATTCTTCTTTTTCATTAGTGACCATCAATTCAATGTAATCTATTCTATTATGGCACACAGGAAAATATAATGTTGGGGATGGATTGTAGATGATGGGCTCCATGAATTCAGAATTAGGTTTGAATGTTGCAATGATGCCGGTTTGTTTGTGAGTGCCCATGCCATTCGATTTGGTGATCATACCCTCAGCCACATTGCAGTGAATATTCAGAGTCTCTATGGCTAAGAATTTAGGTATATTCATAGCAGTGTGTTTGATGCCTGGTTCAAGTTTTGTGTTGTTCTCAAAGCCTAAGAGCTCTCCTATAGTACCCAGATCCACTGTCTCTGTGGCAGATACAATCTCTACTCTGTGAGTGACAGAATTTTGACTTAACACAATACCTCTGGGTAATTGAGCATTTAGAGTGGACAGATTATATTGCCCTGGGGTGATGACAATTTTTTGATCCCCTACTGCAATTTTGTTGTTGTGGTGAGTAATATTAGGGATCAAGTACATGCCGTAAAATGCTCTGAGAGCTATTGTTTTGGGATACACTATGTCATCATGCAATTTGAGTTTCAATATTGAATTTTGGCTGGTGAGATGGAATACCCCCATGATGTTTTAAATACCACAAGGCCTTTTGAAAATTTTCAATTGATGGTTTATTTATTTGAGACATATATCTGAGAACAGATAAACACAGATGTCCACAATTAACATCTTTGAAATTTTGAACACGGGCATTATTGTAATAAAGATTGGGTGATTTTAAATATTTTATTAAATTTTCAGGTGGAACACCTCCAAATGAATCAAACACAAATGCCTCATCTTTTAAATATTTAAGATAACAAATCCAGTGAGTGCCCTGATTTTTGTACTCATCCAAATTAACAATGCCACACTCTTTGTTGAGTGGTTGTTCTGGTAAAGAATCAGACATGTACACACCCCTAAAATGTTTGATGCCCAGTGGCTTGATTAAAGCTTCAATATCTTGGTTTGTAAGCGGCTCTTGTTTTTTTTAAACTTATTCATGGCTCTCTTAACACCTTTGCCTTTTTTCTCCATGGCAAGGTTATGGCGCCTGTGCTCATCTAATTCTGCCCTATTTTTCTTGGCATCTATTACTGTTTTTGCTATGGCAGCTGATCCGCCGGCCAAGCTCCCAACGGCCCCGAGAGCAGCTAAGATGGCCGGGATGGTAAATATGAATCCCCCCACATGTGATTTTTTTCTAGATTGTTGTAATTTTTTTAATTGGGGGGTACTAAGCAACAATTTCATACCATGGCCCTTTGCAATACAAGAGCTTTTTTTCTTCCGCTGCTTTTTGGTCAAAAGGCTGTCAATAGTTTTAAGAGATTTGAGACCTGCATAAGGTATTTGATACATAACACCCTTGGCCTTCATTGTAGGTTTATTATATACATATTCACAACCCCCACCCCAGTTTTTGTTTGGTGTTCATAGCTATGGTGGTCCCCAATGCTGCTATTTTTTCACTGAAAGAAGCATCTTTGCTTACAAATCTGCAAAATGCAGCCTCTTCTAATTTCTTGTCTGCAACATGTCTCTTGTCAAGATCAGAATGTGTGTTGTATGCTATGTCATGGTCTCTACAAGCAGCATCTAGGGGATTTACACCAGGATCACCTCTGTTTAATCTATGATAAAATTTTGTGCCTGGACCACAATACTGATAGCCTGGAATGTGTAGTTCAAATGGCAGCTTGTTTATAATGTCATTAACAAGGCCCCGACCCTCAGAAATATTCCAAAATTTAGGTGGTAGAGTATTAATAATTTTTATGAGATATCCAATCCCCTTAGGGTCATTCACTATAAAATTAGACAATTTTGTGCTTATCATGTCCATAATTCCAACCTTTTCATTGTAAAAATTGTGGTTCCCAGCATTTTCCTCCCCAGCTATCACCAATAACCTATCTACAAGTTTCCTGACATCATCAACCCACACAAATTCTTTGGGCAGGGTGTTGTATTGTTTGATTCCACTGCCAGTCTTGATCTGTGACCATATGGGCTTGATTAAGTTGTTGTATTTTGCTCCACTGCTCGACTTGACTCTTTTTTGTGTGGGATCATTGTTCTGGTATAGAGCATCTGATTTTATTAATATTTCTTTGTAATAATCATAATCTTGATCTGTATAGCTGCCAGGTCTCTTCCTAGTCATCAATTCCCACAATCCAGGTGTGCCAGGGTACTTAACAAAAGCACCTTTTTCTCCGAGACGAGATTCTGAATATACAATCAGATCATCTCCCATAAATGTTACTCTGAAATTGCCAATTCTATGAATGATGCTACCATCAGGCTCCGTGTCAGCATATAAGCCAAACACCTCATCTTTGTTGTCTTTAGGTGTGCTTAAATATTTTTGAGCAAGAAGACCCAATTCAATAGGATCCTGAGTAGCTTCAATTCTTCGAGGAGCAACAGGACTAGGTGTATGAATACTGGAAAGTGGGGTGAATGGATAATCTAATATGTTCCTAGCAGCTACAGGTACAAGCTCTGTGATCAAATTTTGATTTTGCTCTGTAACAGTTTTGATATTTTTACCTAAATTATTAATAGCATCAATTACAGGCTGTTCTGTTTGTTTGTGTTTTTCATAAATTCCCCGGTTCTCTGATTTCCATCCCTTAAATCTTTTTACAAGATAATCTCTTAACTTAAGATCATCAATAATTGGCCTTTTCATGGTTATTTATATACGTCTCTACGTCTAGAAAATCGTTGATTTTATTTCTGTATTTTCCAGTATTAGGTGTTCTTGTCATATCAATTGTGACAAACCCATAACTGTCCTGGTTCCAGCACCTACTGCAAAACTTAGAAAAATCATTGTAGCTCAAGTCCCCACCTACATATTCATCATGTATGTGTTTGAGGTTGGTATGATCTTGATGAAACACACATAAATTATTGCTATTGTCTCGGATCAGCTGCTTCGGAATTTTAGAAAAAGTCTGTGCCAGGTAGAAACAATCTATGATTTTGTGTCTGCCCTGTGTATAGAAATTTCTAACCTTGTTTTGATTATCCAGTATAATGTCATCAAACACAACAACAGAATTATCGAGACATTCATGAAGTGGCTTAACATCTGGTTCAAAAGTGGCAATATCCAATCCATCATATAGCTTCATCAGCTGCTGATATTTTAATTGTTCCAAGCTCTTAGAAAAGACATACAAGTGCCTGTTTTTCCAGTCTAACCAGTTGGGTGCCAATAAAAAATTATCAACCATTAGTGTAGTTTTACCACAAGCAGATGGCCCAACAATAAGACACCTAATATTTTCAGGCAGCAAGTTGCCATTTCTCTTATTCTGCTGTTCAGGTTCTGGCAGCCTTTTTATAACATCCCAGGTGCTCATATTATCACTTTGTCTGCATCGATCCAGCTGTTTTCCGGATGACCCAGCCATTTGACAAGTAACTTGTTGCCTTTTCTGCGGATGATTTTTTCTATGAGATATGTGTCAGGCTGCTTAGTTTTGCTGAGTTCTTGTTCATAGAACCTGCCTTTGAGAATTTCTCCTCGGTGATCTTTTATTATATATGTGTTAAGGGTCCCGTGTTTAATTTGAACCACTGTAAATAATTCTGTACTCCAGTTTCTTGTAAAACCTCTCTTGAATAAGTGCTTATATTTGCTGATTCTTACTTGATCACCCACCCTGTATTTGGCTTTTCTTATTGTTGGCTGGTATCTAGGATAATAAACAGTCCTGATCAATTTTTGCTCATCAGATGAAGTTACTTCAGAGGGTTTCATGTTGATTGTGGAATGGATAGAGTTGTTATATTTATGTAGAAGTTCTGGAAGAATATTAATCCATTTATAATTACCTTGAAGTGTAAATTGTTTATACATAAGATTTTTTAAGGTTCTGTTGAATCTCTCTACAATTGAGGCCTTGAGGTCACTGTAACTCGAATAATGTTTTATTGCCTGGCTTTTAATAAATTGTTGGAACACTGAATTATAAAATTCTTTGCCATTATCTGTTTGCAAATAGCGCGGTGATCTTCCACTCTGATTGATGATTGTCCTGATGGCTTCTGTAACACATGTTCCAGTCTTGGATTTGAGTGGCACAGCCCAGGCAAATTTTGAAAATGTGTCTATTACAGTGAGTAGATACTTGTAGCCCTTGTTGATTTTGTCTAAGTTTTTCAGCTGCCCACTTGACAACTCAATCAAGTCGCTTTGCCATAAATCATCTATGCCCTTTGTGACTACTGGGAGTCTCTTAAAATTATGTCGGGCCTGTCTGTGTAATTCATCAACAACTAGACATAATATGTAAACAAGAATATTGCAACTATGGGGTGTTCAGCAGCTGAGACTGCAGGATTTTCTAAATATAATTTGTCTCCTATTTGTATATGAAATTCCAAAGTGCCATCATCTTCAACATAGGCTGTTTCTAATGTATTGGGATCTGTAAAATCCTCTAACTCTACACTGGTGACTTTCACTTTGTTGTCAGCATTTGTTATTGATAAGGTGGGGTAGTGGTGTGCCTGTGGTTGCAGCCAATATTTGATCTTGATTGGTCTCAATGTGCCCCCAACAAAAAATTGGTAATAAAATTGTGCAGGGGACAGCATATATATTTTGCCACCTGGTGTAAATGGTGAATCATATTCTTTGTTGGGGATGCTGTACAATTCAAGAATTACTGAATGTTTTGGATTCTCAATTATACTGTTATTTCCTTTTCTGCTGTAAGCAATCTACTTGTTACAGATTCAAGATGCTCATTGATGGTCCTAACAACATCAACATGGCCTGGCTTGATCTTTATGTCCACGACAAGTTTTTTGTATTGTTGCACAATTTCTTGAAGCTGGGTGGCAAAAACAGACAGGGCATTTGCTTGATTGGATTCCATGGTCCCTAACTGTTGCTTGATATTAGCTACAATTTGTTGCAAATTTTCAACAACTGCCAATTTTGAATTTTGAGCAGTAAGATCATGGACCTGTCTTCTGATATCCTCAAACAGGGCATGCAGTTCATTAATATGTTGATTTGTTGGTAGAGTGGCCACTGTCTGAGTGAGATGTTTGATCTCTGCCTGGATATTCTTGATATCTTCAGATTTCAATATGCGATTCACTGCCCTCTTAATATTTTTAAGTTCCTGTGATGTAGGGAGATTTGATACTGTATTTTGCAAAAATTCAAGTGCCAATTTCACATTGTTTAATTCAGAAGCATCAGCCACACTACGCATAGCATCTTGGAGCAGGGCTATGTCTGCCTGAGAGGGTGTTGATTGTTGTAAAATTTCAAGCTTTGTTTGGTTATCATCTATCAAGTGATGAAAATGAGATAGTTCAGATTCAGTGTTGAGGTTTTCAAGCTTTGTGATTTGGTGCTGGACACTGACAAGGGTATCTACAATCCCGGGCAATCTGGATTCTAGTACATTTGCCAAATCACTTTGCACTGCTGCTATTGTACCCTCAAGATGGGTTATGGAACTTTGAATTTTTCCAAAATCTTCGTATGTTTCAAGTTGCAGCTTAATATTTGCTACACTCCGAGTTATTGCATTCAAAGCATCAGAAGATGGCAAGTTGTTCATAAAATTTTCAAGTGTCTCAATTTTTTCTTTAACCTCGGCTATGGCATTGTTCAGAGGGTCCAGATTAGGTATCTGGAGTGACTGAATCTGTTCCTTTAGAGTAGAAATCACTAGATCAAAATCTTCTTGTGACTTTATGCTTTTGACAATTGTTTGGAGCTGTGTCTGGACATTATTAATCTGCTCTTCCAATTGCTGTTTCAATTGCTCAGAGTTGGTGGCCTGGGTCTTAAATTTGGCTTGAAGAGCTGCTACAGCTTCTTCTAAACTTTGAAAATTATCTAATGTGGCCAGGTCAGTATATTTCTGAAGCAGCAATTTGAGTTCAGAATCAATTTTAAGAAGAGGGTCCATGCATTGTGATTGTAAATTTGTAATTTCTAGTTGAAGACTGGCATTGAGTGTGGTTTGTAAAGCTTGTAAATCACTTCTTAATTTCTTGACTCTGACATCAAGCATCAGAATCTCATCACTGTGATCTTCATGCCTTGTATGGCCAAAAATATCATTAGGCATTTTATTTTAGTGGTTATTTATTATAGAGTATCTGATTCTTAATTCTATAAAAAAGGGTATAAGCTTGTCATAGGATCCTGGGACCTCAATATATAAGCAGTCACCAGCAGAAACAGTATATACAGTGCCAGAAATCATGTTTGAGTGCTTAATTCTATAAATATTTCTCCCTACTGAAATCTTGACATCACCCTCAGGAGTTGTAATAAATTGCAATTGCCCACCTACAGGTAATTGGTAATGATTTAAATTATTGTTAAATATGTACAATGTTTTGCCTGTTTCATCATCAACTTCTGTAAGTATGCTGTTCAGATGAATAATTAACAAGCCACTCAGCTTAGACAGCATATCAGGAGAGGGTTGTGGTGTCGGCAGCTCCATAATAGCCTGTTTTTTGAACCCAAATAAGTTCATGGGCATGTTTATTTATTTCAAATCATGCTCTGTAATTGGGCATTGATTCCCATTTTTCAAATCACAATGACCCCATGGTAAAGTATGTATGCCACATGATAAAATGCATCTCTTATCATCATGTGGGTCCAGAGCCACTTTTCTTACAATATTGCTGGTCAATAAGTGATCCTCACTCTGAATTCTGCATTCTGATGTTCTGATTGTGGTACATGATTTGATGCAATTTTCATAATCTTCAAATTTGAGATCTTTTTCCACAGCTACTTTGCCAATGCCCTTGGCCTTTTTGGCAGCAACACCACTACGTGTTTTAAAAGTATACATCTTGGAACTTAACCCAGCAAATGCCACAATAACATCACCAAGTGTCTCATCTTTTAACTTGCCGGGCACCTTTTTGTTGTGGGGTTGAATTATTGTATGTTCACTGGTATCAAAATATTGAAACAATTCAGGTTGTAACATATCTTGATAAACATCTTCTGTTTTAATATCAAGAATAAAACTATCCGTGTCCATGTACATCAGTTTTATATGATCACCATAAAAAGGTTTCAACACATCATAATACAATGTTAACATATGTAATTTGGACGATTCCAATATTGCAGCCCCTACATAAATAGGTTTATCAAACTTAATTTTTGTTTTCTTCATGTTGAAGATTGCCATGTGCTCATCATAAATTCTTCTGTAATTGAAGTTGGGCTTTGCAACCAATTTTTTGCTCCGGCTGGGGTCAGTAATTATTTTAACATCGGTATGTTTTCTGACATTTTCTATTGTTTTGCCATATACAGAATTAACCATCAATTTAAACAAGGCCTTATCAAATTGGCTTTTTGCAGATGTTCGAAGCTCCGTGTTTGTATCAATGTATGGTTTCAACCATTCTGAGTGCCTGAACCTCAAAACTTTTCCAACTTTGGTTACTTGAACACCATGTTTCATCAGGAACTGGAGGTTTTTGTAATACATGACATATCCCTGTTTCGGCTCCAGTGTCATCATGAGCTTCTTCTGTTTGGAGCCAGGTGAGCACTGAACCTCGGGAATTGGGGGCAGATCAGAAAATGTGTTGTGCAAATCATCAGGAATTGTCAGATCAACCTCTAAGAAGAGGCCACAGTCACTGTCATCAAAGTCCTGAAGATCCTCAATATTGAAATCTTCAACCCACTCAAGCCCTGCATATGGCAGTTTTTGCATCATGGCATGACCATAGAGGCTGTTTGCATCTACATACAGTATATAATTTGATGGCCGTGTTGCATCATAATCAGGCAGCATAATATGCTTGTTATTTGCTCTGGCATATCTCTGGGAACATTGCACCATCCCTCCACTTATACATTTCTCCATAAACAGATACGTATCTTGATTGTGGATCAGATCCAATTGCATGTTGGTGTTGAAAAACATTGCAGCCCATGCTAGGCCCGGGACACTGTAAAAATACACTGGATCCAGTCCATAATTTTGCATGGAAGATTTTCTGAATGCCTGTATTATATCAGCTAAGAGGGTCCCATCAAGTTTCGAATATGCCTTGTGATAATCACCAAATGTCTTGCATTTTAAATCGTTCCACATCAATTGAGCATGGTGATAATCTTCATCACTGATTCCAGATCCTCTGATTTCGCTGTAAAACTCTTCTTGCGGTGGCAAAGAACACTCATCAAATTTAGAAAAATCTGTAACATAGTCATATGGATATACACCCTTCCGCCTATATAATTTCAGGTCTTGATTTGGAAACACGGCACGTGTAATTTTTAATTCATCATCAGGTAATTGACTGGCCAGTGTAGCCAGGCTAGCAGATAAAAATCTGTGAGAATCAAGAAATCTTAATTGAATAGGAACACCATTAACTTTAATTATCTTGGTAATGGCAATATATTTTTCATCATTTTCAGCTAAAATATTTAAATTCTGCTTGTCAAAACCCTCGTACCTGATCAAATGATGGAAATCATAATTGGATGCTCCATGGCAAAATATGGGGATAAATCTTGGTCTCTTGATCTGAATATTGCAGCTTTTACACAGAGCCATTAAGAAATTACCATCTGTATGAGAATGGTGTTTCACCTTGACATTTGTATCTGAAAATTCACAATCACATACCGGGCATTTTTCTGCATTGTTGAAATCTTCAATCTGTTCCTCTGTTAAAGGCAACATAGGCTTTGATTTTAATAAGATGTTAGATGCTATGTCACGGCACTCATTTTCTATTGTTTGTGCAAATTCTTTGACGGCATTTGGTCCCAGGTATAAATATTCTTTACTAACCACACCACCCTGTACAACCACATAATAAAAGCCTGAAGGTTCATGTAGCTGGTATGGTGTACTTGAAGATTCTTCAGGATCTGGATTGCAGAATGCAAGAGATTTGAGGTTCGATTCAAAATCATATGCAATAAATACTGGGTGTTCCAACAAGGCTTCAAACTTTTTGAATTTGCAATTTTCACTTGGATTGGGCATCACCATATGAACAGGTTTATGGTTGCCACAGTATTTCAGATGCTCAATTAACTTGTTTTTGGCAATTTCTGCATTTTTTTCACGAACCCCATTCACCATTTTTCTACCATCAAATACAGTCAAACATCTTCTGCACAACTTGAATATTGTATGAGTTTTGTCTAGTTGTGTTCTCACTAAAGCTTGAAGATTATGTATCAGAGTGTAATGATGTGTGCCATCCCCTTCAATTAAGAGCAGATCAATCGGAATAGTAGATTCATCATCAAATGTACTGATTCTGAGAGGTGCTATCGGGCAAATACCAGTGGAACAAATAAATACATTAATAGATAATTGTTTACCGTTGATGTGCCTGGCCCTTTTTTCAAATTTATCAATATTCTGAACAGACATCGGATATTCCAAACCCTCCATTGCCTCATCGAAATTGTGTTCATATTGTTTATAATAAGTTATTCTCTCAGGATGGCTTGAAACTGGATACAAAGCAGCTAAAATACACCACAAAAAGCATTTCTGGTCGGCATTTTTTATATTAATCACGGCTTGTTTGTTTTTGATATTGTCAGGTAATGGCAGATATGTAGATCCTTGTAATGGGCTGAATTCAGAAATATGAACATATAACTTGTGTGATGAACCGCAAAGGCTCCATCCTGACTCTTTTGCCGCAAATTCAGAGTGTTTGATATTCAATTGTTCTATCAACCTGCTTATTATTTTGTCTGAATTTGCATTTAGGTACACAGGTACAGTTTCTGTTATGTGGGGCTGTGTAAATTTTGTGCCATTTGGTTTCTTATATTGTGTAAACAATTTGAGGGAGAGCTTATAAGAGCCATTTTGTGCATTAAGAATTGCCTGCAGATCAGGATTTATATTGTTCAAAAAATTCTGAATGCCACATCTTGGCTCTGATACAAACTGGTAATCCCTAAGTTGGGCATTAAAACTGCTATGGATAGGTTCATAGCGTGGCTGCTTTGCTGCTCTGGCATTAAGAGGTGCTTCGTGCTTTCTTTTCAGACCAGATGTAGATGGTCGCGGGGGTAATGTTGATAACTGTGCAGAGCAAGTATCTTTATGTGTATATGTGAAGTATTGCATGCTGTATTTTCTATTGCATTTGGGGCATATTTTTGTGGGAGTTCTGTATTTGTCCGGGTTACAAATCTTTTGGTGTCTGGCCCAATTGGGGCTGGATATATTCTTATTGCACTGATTGCAATATTTTTGACTTGGCATTTTTGTTGTTGTTTATTATATACAATTTCCCGGGATTCAATTCAAAACTTTATACTGGATCAGTTGGGTTCAGCACTGTACTTTGTGTGTGTGTGTATGTGTGTAGGTATGTATGTGTATATACACTTAATATTTTTGGCTTTGGTATTTATATACAATTTCCTGGGGCCCCCCTGCCAAATTGCATCAGTGTATATTGTCTCTATGACCTTACTTGGGTTATTCCGCCAAATTATATGCTTCAAGTCTCCTATACTTTGGTGGAGCCTGTTCAGGTTCTATCCCCCGCGATGTGGGTTCCTCTGCCGAGCCAGCAAAGGTGAGGAAACTGCACTGTGCCCTGGCTTATATAGATTTACAGAGCCAATAGAAACACTGCTTATTTAAACGTAACACATAATCACATTATGTCATAAGCATCCAATCAGAAAACACCACATAATCACATTATGTCATAACCATTTAATCAATTAATATTGCACAACATAATACAATAGAAGTGGACCGGGAAGTAAATATGTATGGATGTGGGTGGGTAGGTGTGGGGGTGTGTTGGGGGTGCATTCAGAAACATAAGCTATTCTCTAGCATTTTTTGCCGAAGTACTTTCTTCTGAGTGTATCCCGTTTTTCTGCTGAGCGTACATGCAATTCCCTACCACAGCGCCTCCCCGCTTAGGCGAGCGGAATTGTCTGGAACTAATCGATGTCAATAAGACTGCCGGAGCTTTTGCTAATAAGACTCAATGCAGGCAATAGGACTCCCGTGCCAAGTATCGATCCCACCGCTTTGGGGCCGTCATGCGCACATATTGTTCAAGTATTGATCCGTACATACCTGCGGTGCTGCCAGCGGCCTTCAGAGGCACTGACCCTCCGCAAATACCTGCGCGGACATGCATGTCTAGAATGGCAATAACCTTGTTATGTATTATTTTTTGTATAACAGGCTGGGACAGATATAAGCCTCACCCTAAATAAGAATAGATTACAACAAACAAGCTGGATGTAACAAATATCAGATTTTGTATAAAAAAATACAAAATATCCCAGTTTCAATTCGATGTCATTTCCCATATCCTTGTATGCTTGCACTATTGGTACCTCTTTTGCTGTTGTGCTCAATTAATTTTCACTAATTGGCAATTTTCTTGAAGAGGCCTAATAGAACAAGATACTGCGGTATGAGAAATATGTGAATTAAAGATATTTTAGTAATATACGACGTCTTAAGAAAGGCATATTCAGCTCCAAAGTACTTTGTCTAACACTTACTACCAATCCCTATTACTGGCAAAGAGAGTATAAAATGATGTAGTATTGAAAAAAATTGACTTGTTCCCAAGTGTTCACCGAGTTCAGACATTTGCACATAGATGGCACTGTTGCTGTTGCTGCTTATCTCCAAAATTCTAGAAGAATTGAACCTGGTATCCAATTGAACTTAAACCAGAAGTAAATATGTATGTGTGTGTGTGTGTGTGTGTGTGTGGGCGGGTGTTTATGTGTGTGTGTGTGTGTGTGTGTGTGTGTGTGTGTGGGTGTGTATGTGTGTGTGTGTGTGTGTGTGTGTGTGTGTGTGTGTGTGTGTGTGTGTGTGTGTGTGTGTGTGTGTGTGTGTGTGTGTCCTAGTTTTAAGTATGGCCCCAAGAGGGGCATATTTTTAACAAGTTTATGGACAACAATCTCTCAGAAATACCTTTTATAAGTATATGCAAATCAATCTGAGAGGGGTCATACTTTCCGAGAAATTCCCGAGGGCATTTTTTACAAAAATCTTGGATTATACGGAGTACCACACTTGAGCAAAAAGCTCATATGCTCATGTTAAGCTTGTTTTAAGTGTACCAAATCTGCATGAGAGGGGGTTCATACTTTCTACACTTGTAAGTGGTGCTGTCCGTACCGTAAAACACACTACTCACATACTAAAATAATTACATAACCTGATCACCAGATAACCTAAAGTAACCCAAACATAACATAGAGGTATACATCCATGAAGAAAACTTATTTGTTACAAGACACATTCAGATTAACTCTCAGATCTGTATAATGCCACAAGAGATTGCACAAAATGTACAACAATATTCTATCTCATCAAACAAAAATTGTACAAAATTTTCAAAACAACCTATATGTTCAAAACATTACAAGAACACTTAACGCTAATGATCATGAAAAAATAATTATAATAAATTCAATAGAATAAATATATAATATAGTATGTATAAAAAGAGATGAAATATTGCAATCCAAATGAAATGATTTAGAATTCCATGAACATTTGAAAATTATCCAAATACCATCAAGAGAAAAAGGTGTACATCTTTTAGAGTACCTCTGATATCGAAAACCAAATATACTCATAACATAATCAAATATAAATATCTTAGGAAAAAGGAGTATACAACATATAACACCCAAACCTAACTTTTGGTCAAGTTCCATACAGAGACCAAGAATAATATCATTGTAGATATGGCATCCTAAAATGAAAAGTCATCAGAAGAGATAAATCAGTATTGTAGATGTAGGCATCCACAATGCATGGACGAACGAATGATATGCAATATAATATCTTTCCCGTATGATTTCCATGTACTCATATGATCCTCGTAAAAAAAATGTGTAAAAAAAGAAAGAAAAAATAGAAACAAGATAGGAAAAAGATAGGATAGAATGTGAGGAACATACTATACAAAAAAAACCAAAGGTAGGAGGCCAAGAGGATCATTAGAAATATAACTCAATGCTAAATCAAGCTACTATCAAGCAAGAAAAAAAATCTGATATTTTCAAGTTGCTTTAATATCAATTTCATAAAATAGATAAGCGGAATAAAATTTACCAATACTTGGTGAAATATTAATTATTGAACTTATATGAATGATCATGAAGCAATTAATAACCAAAATAGAAAAATGCACAAACAATCTACATATACATATAAATACTTAGGATTAAATACTTATTTAGTTTCAAATGCAAGCCAAAGTATGTGCATCATATTAAGTACTACGTCCACCATGTATATTTAAAGCATGTTGTCTACAATGCTGGACCTTATGACCTTGGTGTTTACAGAACTCGCAAAAGAAACGTTGGGAAGATTTAGAAGGTCGAAAATTAAGGAGGGCAAGATGGGAGGCATTACGGTGTATTTGACTTGAATTTTGATTATTTTGTGCAGCCTGTTGTTTTGGGGTAAGCCTTTTGCATTTTCAAAGGACTAATGGATTGGGACCATGGCGGATAACTCTGTCATAGTTTTGGGGCGAGACTGAAACAATAAGCAATTAGTAGATTTAATATTTATATGCTGAAGAATAAAGGTCGCCAAAATTAACTGATCCCAACTGAAACCAAATCATGTGCTGAACCACGCACCTCAGAAATATATGCATGAAATGTTTCTGATTCCTTTTGAGGGCGGTAACATGAATACTAATGAAGTATAGAGGGACATCGGAAAATTGTCTCAAGACGTAGACTTTCATATGGCCGTGGAAATGGCAGACATCCAACGCGATTGTAAAACTCCCGCACTACGACCCGTAGCTTTTTTGAAGCACACAATGCAAAACTGGTGGAAAGCCACCAATCCTTGAAGTACCTACATGAAGGTAAATATATCAAATTGAACCTGCCCGTCGCATAAGGGGAGCGCAACAGTATGAGTGTTTAAGTATAGCAACAAAAATTTAGTGGATGGAGAATTGTCACAAGAGTGATGAGAGGAAATAACCGAAATTGGTGAAGTAGGAGCTGTAGGTGTAGCAGCAGGTGGCACTGGTAAAGATGAAGTACTTGTGAAAGACGTCAACACAGTCTTTGTACACTATTTCCGAAGCGCTTAAAGTGAATAAATCATCATATTAATATTTTCATTTCTATCTTCCGTGTGTGCATGGATGAGTATTAAAAATTTACACCCTACCTTGTAACACAGTATATTATATTATATCACCATTAAATTCTACTATTGTAATATCTGAGAATATTATTTTATTTATAAGAATTACACCATTACGCCTTGTTTCCATGATGTGAAAAACTAAATAAGCTGACCAAGGCAGTAAATTATTTTATTATAAGACATAAACTAAACGTAACGTTTCAACCTTCTAGCAAGGTCTTATTCAGACTCTGTACCAAGTACAATTTAACAAGATACAAACATATGACTATATAAATACACAAACATACTCCCCTCTAGACTATTGCCTTGGTCAGTATATTTAGTTTTTCATATTTATAAGAAGGATATTCCAAATTATGATTGTACACCAACATAGAAAGTTATAAATTTTCATTTCAAAATTTCCTTCCCGTGTCCGTCTAACTTCCTGGACTGTCAATATATCTAATGCATACTTAACTATCTTATTATCTGTAGACAGAAATATCGCAGGCCGGTAAGAGCTGAGAACATTCCAGGTGCCATTCATGGTGTACATCCCATCCTCCAGTACCTACCAAGGTATTCCCTTACAGGAGATCCGAATGGGTACTATTTTCATTCCGGAAATTTTATTAAAGGTGATACAAGTAATAGTTAATTTTTAGAATTTATGAAATGTCATAAATTACACTATAACGTCGATATGTTAGTTATCTGAAATGGCTTGTGAAGCATCATAAAGCAACACTCCTAGATTTGATTTCAAGGTGTTCACGTGAAAGGGAAAAGTTATTTATCAACACGAACCAACTGGCTGTGTCTAATAATATTTTTCCTCAAATATATTTGTGAAATTGTGATTCTTTACAATTTCCATAAA
Source organism: Lepisma saccharinum (assembly GCF_977018435.1). NCBI lineage: Eukaryota > Metazoa > Arthropoda > Insecta > Zygentoma > Lepismatidae > Lepisma > Lepisma saccharinum. Next base: position 67,643,784 of record NC_139246.1, on the reverse strand, counting down.
ATGAAAGAAAATTTGTTAATTAAATAAGCAAAAGTTAATAGCGAAATACTCCGTACATGCTTCTTCTATTATATCTGCATCTACCGAACTCGATTAAAATTCCAAACTTATTGCTAAAACCTAAATCAGCATTATAGTGACATATTGTTTTTTTTTTTTTATCTCAGACTGCTTTCATGAATTCCTCTTTATTATTTCGTTTCTTGGTTACATTAATTAGCAATGTCTTATTCAACATCAGGTTAATCGTGAGAGGGACGGGACAGTGCCATGGAGAGATTAGACGATGGAGTAGATGGTGCAGGCTATTGCTTTCAATAACATGCATGCATCTGGAGTCACTGTGTAAACAAGTTGAGAGTAAAACATTCCTTCTTTCCCTATATTGCTTTTCTTAATTAACATTGCTGCTCAACCATTTGTGGAAGACGATAAGGATGAATGATAATTGTACGAAATTGATGAAACCCAGGGAAACATTTAAGGCTTATCCAGAATCGAACTAGGGGCTACTGCTTATCTGATCGTGTTAAAGATTTGGTGAAATATCATTCGTCAAGTAGGTTCTTACGTCGTCCTTTAATCACGGACTTCTGAGTTTGATATTGTAGGCTGCAATGTAAACCGTAATTTCACTTAATCTTCTTTTCATAGTTCAGTCAATAAGTCATTTCCTTGAGTGCGGCCGTTAAAAGAAAGGAAACCAACTTCTGGATTTATAGTTAAGCCATTTAGCTGTTAAATATGGTATTTACGTAAGGTAAAAAAAAAGTAAAGTAAAGTAAAGTAAAGTGTTCCCCTGTGCATAGCACCACGCCATGAAGGCATATAGGGGGTGTGGGGGTAACGCCCCACACTTTCTTGATCCGGTCGTGAGTGGGGGTGATTTGATCAGCATCACGCCCCTGACCGCCTTTACCCCCCAGGGTTTCCCCCAGGTACCCATGTTATTCGACGCTGGGTGGGCGCCGGGGCCGCTTTCACCGTTAGAAAAGTTCCCGGATTTGAACCGGCCGGGGATCGAACCCGGGACCTTTAGCATGGTAGTCAGACGCGTTACCGACTGAGCCACCGCGGCCGGTATTTACGTAAGATAGGTTATAAATTCTTATTCCATTCCAAGAAACAACACCCGCCGTACAAAACTAAATAATAAATTTGTATCTGGTTAGACTCCTGGTCGAGCCTGCATGTTTCCCTGAAAAATTATACGTAATAAATTTGTAGTTTGGCTTACATGAGCGGCGGGCTTTAAAGTATTATGAAATCCCAATTTCCGTTCGAAAATATATCCTCCCGCAACCGTGCCTTGAATTTATTGATTCAGCAGCGTATTAAAATGTTTCCTTCGTTATGTATTCCAAATGTATAGTACGTTGACATTCTAGTATATGTCAAAACAAATTTCAACTAATCTAACATGTAACGGTTTCGATTTGAGTGTCTTAAAATTTTACAATTTGATTTACTTTTCATTGTAGTGTATTGATTATTTTTTTTGAAGGAAGTTGCCTGCACTGCCTTAAGAGAAATAAATTATTAGTTCACAGTATAGCATACGTTTAATGATTAGGGTCTTCTGTGTAGTGTAGTTGTACCGTCATTGCTTTAAAATTAAATATCCCGTGTTCCATGCTCAGAGGAGCCATACCACTGATCAGTTTCCAATTTAATTTGTTGACCCGGCCTTCATGTGCGCAAGGAAGATTGAAAACTGAACTTTGTCATTCAATTAACAAATAAAATGTGAAGCAAATATTATTTTGTGTCTTACATCCAAGCCACGGAAATATCAGAGAAGAACGAAATCTTGACTTACCTTCATTCACAGTTGAAAAGCGTTACAAGTTTCTACAACCTGACTTCGCAATTCCTTACTTCAAGTGCTTCACGTGATGTATTAGCAAAGTTAGTCCCTGTTTTTCATTTGAACAGGTAGATATAACGAGTACTTAAGCAACGTTTGGTGGCAACCACATGGCACTATCTCGCAATATCTGTCAAGAAAGGAAATACAAACCACTCTAATCCATCTTCACACTACGAATGACTGCTATGCAACAATATTGCCGCTTCAAACTGTTTCATCATCGGCACTGTTTTGAAACACGTCAAGATATATATAAAATTACTGTTTTCAAGTAGTTTCTCTCTCATATGTTACAACGTTAGGTATTGCTTAACAATCGTCAATAGTACTAAGTCTCCTTTAAGAGATGTGATCCACTCTCGCTGAAAGATGCATTATGTGCGTTAGATTCTCACTTGGCGTCTATATTTTCATTTTTGAATTTATCAGTTAAATGCAACAAGAGACAAGAAGCCAATTTCCTTTCGTAACGAACTGCAAGTTTCGTACGATCTTACCAAAAATCTTAACCATTATGCTTGTGTGATATAGCTTTGTCATTCGTTCATCCTCACTGGTGAGCACTCGCCCTTTGCAGATTACTTGATGGTAATGGGCGAGAGGTTACTTTTCACACATGAAATGGCACAACACTAAGAACTTGTGTTTATATCTTCTAGTTTAGATCAACATGGTTTGAGAAGGATGCTGCCTGTCTATTCGATGATGAAGATTTCCTCGGAGAAAACTCTTAGAATTGCTCTATCTTGACTCGCTCAAGCTCCCCGCTGTTTCTCGTTCCTCTATCCAAAGCAAAAGACCCCACGTCGCCCGTTACACTCTAACGTATCCTATCTTCCACCACCTCGTTATTGCTCCCCAATACCAGTTGATCAGCAAATTAATTCCAATCAACCAGGAGGATTGATTTGATACTGACCTAGCATTCTTTGAATGCTTGAGAGAGTAGCGGCCGCGAAGGAGGTTATTGCTTTTGGCTCGCTACTTTTCTCTAATCAGGGGAACCTGTTACGATACCTCATTTGGGAATAAATTTCCAAAATTGAAATTTATATTCGAAGTACCAATGTTGATCTATCCTTAGAAGTTGGATTTTTTAATTAAAACGTAGAAAAGGAAATGAAATAAAAATATATAACCTAAACCATATTTTCCCTCCTAAAACCCAAAATTAACAGAATTAAAATTGTATGAACACATCAAGTGCAGATGCGGTAACAGGTCATAAGTAATTTGTTAAGTCTTAACTGTTTATATAACTCGAAAAGAGAAAAAAATATTTTGGTTAGCGTAAGCAAAGTTTTTTGCACGTAATCAGTCTGTCGGTGAAATAATCTCTGGAGAGATGAGCCCAACGTCTAATTTGTAATGGCCGCCGTGGCTATCACTTGCTAATACAAAGATGGACACAGTTCGAGGGCGTGGCTAGGTGCACAAAAATGGCCACTAGTCACGTGATTGTCAGCACGAATTTCGATGTCGCATTTGTTTGGCGATGGCGCACCAGAGGCGAGAGGCCCGTTTACACAATTTCGTGTTGTGAGGGAACTATATTGCATAACATTGAAACAATGTGATGAGTGCAATCCACACTGGAGCTCACACAGCAGTTTATTTTAAAACACACGTATTCGCTGAAAGTGTTGTGTCACAATAGTTCGTTGATCATAAAAGTTCATAAGATCGGTGAGGCACTAACTGGAAGTACAGAAGAAAGAATGATTTATTTGTATCCAGGAAACACACACGTAATCTTATGGGTGAAAATTGAACTTGATTCACTGTGGGATTTCCATTTAGAAATGCATACACTTGATAACATTACTTCGATGTTTTCTTCAAAAACTGGTAGAAAACTATCGACAAGGGCATGTAAGCTTTTGCACCACATAACTTTGTGTTATTATGGGTGCCTGGAGATATATGCCGTGTTAAATGTACTGTTGATTAGCATAGTTCGGTGCACTTAATGATGAATAAATAGTTTCTGAAGCTTTTTTGCATGCTATACTCACGTGCAAAAGTTACACACCTGGTTGCACACAAATTTTGATTATCAACGGTTCTTTCAAGGAACGAAGAAACTTTCAACAAATTGTAGACACTGACGAAACACGAGTTTTGTCATGCAACATTTTCACTTAAACCATGTAAAATTGCACCGTTGATAAGCATAGTTTGTGCATTTATGGAAAAGTGAATGAGACATGATGCGTTGAAAGTCACTGAGTACACTCCTGTGCATGACGTTAAAAGACAGGTTGCACACACTGGAAGGTTCTTCTTTGTGGGTGTAAAACTCCTTTATGTGAAAGTTGTAGAGTTGAATGTGACTCATTAAGTGTCACATAAAATGCACTTTTGTAAACACTGCGGCATGACCTTGTAGGAGAGTCATGCACATTTTGTAATGCAAGTGTACAGAGGTGAGAAGTGGAAACACTAGGATACTTCCGTGATGAATTTCTGCTTCTTCATTTTGTAAAATCTACAACGACTGGCAGATTTTGGGGGAACGTTTACACATAATAATGGCTTGCATTATGTAAGCTGCACTTTTGACGGAAGATATTTGTGGAAAGCAATACACTGTCGGAACAGAAGCATATTGTTTGTAGTTTGCGGGGACAAAACTACGGTATTCATTCTTCTATGATATTCTGCTCCCTTCCCTGCTCGTTCTTCATGTCTCCTGTTCATCTTTTCTGCATCTCTTCTGTTCTTCTTGTGCGGGAGTATTGATGGGGAAAGGGACTGAATAATTTTGTCCGGTGTGGGAGTTTCTTCTTATAGAAATGGTGAAAACTGTTTGTTGCATGTACTAAAATACTGGCTGGCAAGCTGGCACACATGGCTGTTGCCTGCTGTTTTCCTGGGAAGCTAAACCATCGGGATGCGTGCGGATTCTGGTTCGAATCCTGTTCTCCTTTCTGGTGATTGGCCAAACTGCTGCATGTTGATTCCCAAATAGATACTCTAGGAGATTCCTCCTGTTGATAGCTCTTGACTGGTGTGATGAATGGACAGACTTAGGTAATAGTTAAAGTATAATTTCGTAGACAGGACATGAGGAAAGGGGTGTTTATCTAGACTTATTAACACAAATAACAAAATTCCAATGCTGTGCCATACCTTGTGTGAACATTTATAATTTACAATGAAAGTACAAAATTATAAAGGGACTGATAACTATTAGAATAATAAAATATATTGGTTAGCTCATAATAAATTAGATTTGTCACATTTATGTGAGAATTCATAAGGAAATCAATCAAATATTTGTTAAATTTATCGAAACTATTACTTCTATTTTCCCTTGTGCTGTGAAAAATGTCTTGTTGTCAAAAGAAAGACGAGTATACCTTAAAATTGAATTTATTTAGTGACATGCCAAAATGTGCTAATTTGTGATCTTTAAAACATCGTAACAATTAGTCACGGTGCCTATTTGTGACGGTTCACTGCTGGTCCAAATACACGTGATAATACGTATCGATTACCACGTAAGCATGGAAGTGATGCTGTTGTGTACTGAATTTGACTTGCTTGCTTATTTTAGACCCTTGAAATTTCTGCCACACCTAAAGTTATTAACATGGTAGAACATATAAATGAAAATTAAATTTGATTGTTCTTAAAGTGCCCGCCAATGGACATAAAAGTTATAAACTGACCATAATTTTACTTGAAAGTAAAGTTAAAAGAAAGGCGGGTTGCCGACTCTGTGTGCCCCTTAAAAAATAGTTTCGAGTGATTTGTCAACTAGAGTTATTTAATTATAATCAACATTGTCACAAAATAATTACTGAAATTGCCGTAGATTGTGATTAAATCATTCTAAAATTCCTAATTATTATTGATTTCTAATAGCACTTTATCTAAAACTCACTCAAGTTATGGAGAATAACAGAGAAAATAACCCTTCGTGTTATATATATAGATGCAGTGATTCTAATTGTGATGCCGTTTATAACATTCCTTCGTGCGTGTATTAATGCTCCCTTTGTGTGGACGCAAGATCTTGTCATAAAGACAGTTCTCGGAATTTGGACTTTAAAATTGGCAACACTTTTAAAATCTGGCACCATTGTGTCACATAAAGAATTTGCTGAATTGTGTTTTCGTCCCGTGTCTTGCTGTTGAGAAACAAGACTGAAGTTATTCGCTTGTAGGTACGTAATCCGGTGAGTTGTAAAGCTTACATAGCAAATTCCGAGTCGGACCGCTGCCGAAGAGAAAAGAGAATCTAACATTTGAACTGAGGGGAGGAAAATATGCTGTGGCGTCTTGGGAATCTTCTGGTAAAGTCCGCGCGTTCATTATATCCCCAGCGGTTAAAAAAAGGGAGAGGTGCTCTTTGTTAAAAGAAACACCCTAGCGGGCGGTTTTCTCTTGAAGAAACTGGAGCAGGAAAGCGATGTTGCCAAATTGGAGGAAAGGGTACAGAAAGGGTAAAGAAAAAGAAAGAGAAACAAACAAATTAAAGAATATGTAGAGAGAAAAGAAATACAGATAAAGATTAAAAAGGACAATATTAATAAAGATAGGAAAGAGGCATTTTATAAATCCTCATATTTACACTGAATACCCCTAACTTTTCTTACTCGAAAAATATATTATTCAGAATATACATATATAGTTAACGTACCTTCACTCATCGTCATCGTCATCGCTGTCTGCCACGCGAATCACGAATCTCTGCTGGTTACTATCCGTGTCGTGGTTAATATATTTTATCTCAATTTTGATGGTGTGTTGAATACAGGACAACCAAAGCTCAGCATCAATTGTCTCTGTTCCATCACGCAACAGCTGGCATACACTGGCACTTAGAGTAGGAGATACACTGTTTTTCCTCACATGTGATTTTAACTTGGCCCAGACCAGTTCTATGGGATTAAACATGCAATGGTAGGGAGGGAGTAGCAACACTTCATGTCCACGTGAAGCTGCAAGCTCATCCACTACGTACTTTTTAGTAATGTTTGCCGATTTAGTTATTTCTAATAAAAGGGCTTTTATAGGAACAGGTTTCGGTACTGGAATGTCGTGCCTCTCCATGAAGGAAATAATATCCTGCAGTTTTGTCTTCATAGTTGGGATTTTCACTAGCAGCCTCGAGTGGAGGCTGATTATGATATTATGATATACTTCTTATCACTTGGTAAATTTGGCAGCAGATTATTGGTAAACCAATTTTCAAACACTTGTCCTGTCATTTCGTCGTGACTATCAACTTTACAATCTCCAATGTTCTTAGTTGAAAGATACAAACAATTTGGGACCCACCCCTCGCTGCTCCCAGCATGGAGCATCATGATGCGTTTTCCTCGTGCTGACGGCGACTTCAAAATACAGTTGCAAGTACCATCGTCCCACCCTTTTTTGACGACGTCGTGAGTGTCGAACCAAGTTTCATCTAAATAAACAATCTGGCAGCCTCTGATCTCAACTTGTTGAGTTTGTGAAGGTAACGATACCGCCAAGCAACAATTCTTGTCGACTTCATTATTGCATTTCTTTTCTTCAGCTGACGAAAAGAAAAACCAAGTTTCTTCAGAAGCTCTCGAAGCGTCGTTTGTTTGTAAGGGAAGTCTGATATTAGTTTCAGTTCTGTTAATAATTCAGAGACACTTGGTGCGCGTCCTTTAGAAAAAAATTTAAATCTCTCTCCTAACAAAATCGCAAACAAACTCGTCCACTTTATGAATCTTTTTCTTTTTATTACCAGGCTTCTTTGGTGTAACTGGGCCTCTTTCTGTGATCTTTCGCACTGCTTTCCTGTCTAATTTCAAAATATTTGCTGTCTCCGATATTGGTCCTCTTCCTGAATTATTCCTGGAGACATATTCGTGCACACTGCATACAAATTCTTGAGCTTGTTTGTTCAGAATTTTTTGTCTTTTCCTCAGCACTCTGGAACTGCCGCTGCTAGTACTTGGCTGTTAAATTCTCTTGCGCAACAACGCTTGCTAAAGGAACCTGTGTTGCCACCCACGGTCTCCACATGCTAATAACAAAACCAAAGTCTAATAAAAAACTAAAAGCACAACACTATACCAAAGCAACAACACAGCACCATAACACAACAAAGAAATAACACAACACAACACAACTAGTTAAGAAAATCAACCCCGCACGTGGTTATGGCGCAAAAATAACGAGAGGCTCACGCACCCGCCTGCTCCACCTTGCAACTACAAGAAATGTAAAGAAAATCTGGCAACAACTTCTGAGTGCACGTGCTTATCGGGAGCGGTTTGGCTATTGTTGGCTATTGCTTCCAGTGTTACGTTTTATCAAAGGGTTGCCGATGGGGATATAATGAATGCGCGGACTATTTTTTTTAACTGGGTGGATACGAACATGGGCGAAGTGGGTGGCGTGGAAGACTTCGCCTTCGGCCTGCGCGGGCAGAAGGTTATGGCTGGGAGGATAACGTTAGCGGGAAGGCAAGGGGGATTGAGGAAAGGGGGAAATTCGCTTCGTCGTCGCCGTCCTAAGCTTTGATTGTCGGTTGCGAATAGCTGTTTCCGCTACGCACGCAGAAATTTAAACCTGTTTATAAGCAAGGCCGTCTTTTAAATTGAAACGTTTCTAAATTTTGATTCCTGCGACATTGCTTGTGTCGAGACGAGTGATAAAGCTTCAACCCGGAGCCATGGTTTATTTAAGAATTACCAGCCAGTCTATGTAGGGCGAAGATGTACTTAAGAGTGAAATCCTCTTTCAGTCTGAGAGGTCGTCATAAGTGTCGTGATTGAAGAAAGTAATTTTTATTGTTATTTGGAAGGATTATTATTGACATTCTCTTTGTTGCAAGGATAACGTGGGATTTCATCGTGTGAAACGGGTGATTCCTGGCTTAGGATAGGTACTTAGGCACTTGCTTTCTTGATTGTTTGGGTGGGAGGGATGGTAAGTAAAGTAATTTGTGTGTATTGTACACAGGTGCTGGAGCTGGATTCCTTTACTAAAACTTCTTCGTTGCACTGTACAAGTGGTGACATACTGGGTACTCAACTATTTTCGCATATGATTTGATCTGAATTTGCTCTAATAATCGCCGTTATTTCCGGCGAGTTTTCTTTTTGCCCTGACTGTACAAAAGAAGGGGGAGGGGGTACATTGACATAAAGATGGGCTGTATGTTCCAGAGTTCTATCTACGTTGTCGTACACATGTTATACTAAAGAAAAGTCATTATTTAAGTTATTTAAATATATGTCTTAGTTACTTTCTTTCTTTGTTAAAACAGGCCTGTTACTTTTGCAATGAAAATAGCATGTTGTCATAAATAAAATGAGGCAAAAGATGAAAAGGGCTAAATTTAATCCCGTCAAGATATTATGGGGATATTTAAAATATTATTATAATAATGCTAGGAACGATAAGGTTCTAAGATAGGAGAAACCATTTATGATTATTAAAAATCCTAAAATTTGCATTGTTAATTGGAAACTGAGCTGTTTCGGTACCAACTAAATGTTATTGCTGCCGCCTTACTTTGTACTTAAATTTTACAGATTTATATTTACGACGTATTGGTATGGGTTTATGGGGAGGCAAAAAACTTATTTGAGCTCGCCCATCTGAAAAGTAGAAGAATAATTGTTCTATAATTATGCGATGATTTCAAATGTCACAAGAAATGGAGAATGTGTTCTCTCTTGTCATATTAGATATTCTTAGCATACTATGTTGGTTGTAAAATTGTAACTTAAACCAAAATTAAAATAAAATTAGCAAAATGTTATTTTTATCGATTTTCGGGTCATCACCTAAAATCGAACATTCGTATTGTTTACGCCTGCGATATTGTCGCTTCTTTCTCGTATTCATGTTTTCCATGCAAAATACATTATAAATGCCTTGACCCTTCTTCTATCCTCTTTTCCTGTGAACTAGAAATTTTTGCGACATAATCTTATGCTGGTGCTTGTTATACCGCTGGAGGTGTATTTCATCGCATTTAGAGTAATTTGATTACCTTTCGGTAAATTAAAGCCTTACATAAAAATATTTTTAGCACTTTATATGTTATCATTTGAGATCTGTTGTTCGAGTGTTATTCTTCTTATCTTAATGAACTGCTTCTTCCTATATATTTTCGTCTTTATCTTCTTCTTCAACGTTCTCCTTCTCTTCACCTGATCCGTCATTCCGGGGGTTAAACTTCTTTAGGAGTTGAATCGCTAAAGAGTCCATAATGGTTTTGCCTCGTTTATTTTTAAACTGGATCCTGTATGTATTGGGACTTTCCTGTTCAAGGATCATCCCTGGCCCCTTGAAAAGTCCACTGAAGAACTGAGTCCCGATTCTTTGGTTTGCATTGAATATCAACACCTTGTCTCCTGGAGCGAAATGGATATTTTTCCTCTTCCTGTCATAATATTTTTTAAAGATTCTGGTGTATCTTCTGTAGAGTTTCGGCTGCTGCTGTTCTGGCTTTTTCCAGAACTGGATATCGAACTTCGTTTGCTAGGTTCTGGCATGGGCTGTTGTTATGTAAAGCCTGTTCCCATGGTAATCTTGTTTCAAAGCCGTGCAACAAGTAGAATGGAGAAAAACGCAAGTTCTGATTTTTCGTGACGTTATAGCTGTATACACTTGAAGGGGCAGGGGAAAAAACGATGAATGTTCATTCGAGACGATTTGCCAGGAAATGAAAAACAAGTATTTATATTCATAAATACGCCATTATATGCCAAAATAATTATTTTTAAGTATCTTTTTACTCCTGCAGATGTAGTTAACCGTAGGTTAATGATGCTGGAGAATCAGAGGAAACCTAAAAAGAGTAATAAGCAAAATTATGCCGAAAAATTTGGTTTTAATTCTACATTGCATGTGTGCACTAATGAACAAAGACAAAATGAGAGTAACACTACAACATTAAAAAGAGTGATGTTTGTTATTTATCAAACTATCATCAAACTGAAAAAAGTTGGATCAGTCTTGGGGGTAACTCACACACTATTCCTGATCATCAACTAAGTATAAATTAGTCCACATAGAGATCCTCATCATTTTCTACCGTAGCGTTGGTGGTTAGCATGGTCTCGTAAAACTTTTGAGCCTCTGGGTTGGTGAGAAATCACTTCAAATCCTGGAGATCCTTGTACTTGGGCAAAGAAATGATCAGCGGTCCATCGTACAGGTTTCTCAAAATGGTTCTAGGTGAAGTAGATGTCCCTTTGCTCTTTCCTCGCTTCGGTGGTCGCCACATGACATCAGCGCGCAAGTAAGTGCCAAGATAGGTATTGCGGTAGAAAATTTTGATAGATTTTTCAACTCTTATCTCCAAACAACAAACTGGCCTGGTAGGAAATGGACATTTTGGCAGGTAAATTGGCTTTTAAGAACTCAGTCCACGTCTTGAAGAGCTCCTTCGTGCAGTTTACCACAGCAAATGGCGTTGGTTTGTGTCTGCTGCTCCTTATTACATCTCTTCATTCTTCCGGTAATTCAACATAGGACTGTTGATTTATGTAGCTCATGTTTTTATCGCACTCTAAGTAGGAGTGGCCCCTGATTGAAAAAAAAAACATGTCGATGGCATCGAAACGACGTTTTTCCGTCACGAGATAGTGGAGGTATCGAATGACAGTATAGTTCTTGTTCTGGCCGGCACAAGAATCACAAAAGATGACCAAGCGACGAACTTTTTCCGGCAAAAAGTTGTGCACAAAACTGTCGACCATCTGACCCTTTATGAGCAACGGTCTCGTCGTACGACGAGAATCACCAGAGGAAAGGATGTGAATATTGAAGCTGTAGAAGCTCAACCGACGTTTATAATAGGGATACACATCATTGGTGCTAATGTTGGGGGTCGGTAAATTGTTATGAAAATCCATGGTAACTGCAGCTATGGTGTTCTCCTTTCTACTCTTCTTTTTGTATAACTTCTTGATCGAATAAAACTTCTGAGCTTTCAGTAAATGAAGTTTGTGTTCTGTTTCTCTTTTTGATTTTTCAGAGTCATTGATGCCAGCTTCAACCACACAGCCTTTTGCGACTTGTACGAGTCACCTCCTCTGTTGAGATGGGAACGTGACGTCAATGCGAACAGATTATGACGTATTTCTAAACATATATACAAGTTCCAACCACAACTGTACCAATCTAATTAAAGTTGTCTGTGACATCTTGCACATAATTTGAAACATTTAAAAATCTTAATATCTCAACAAATATTAAGGAAACATTCAGATTCGTCACAAATAGTACACAATAGAACTGATCACAATACTGCACGATTCAACACACGCACAACGAACGACTGGAATAACCTTCCCGTAGCGCTAACCCGTTTCAGTGACTTTCATCGTTATTCCCCCTTGCCTCGTTTGTTTAAATGCCTTTTTCAGGCACTTCTTACCGTTTTCCCAACCAAGGCCGTTCACATTCTTATAGTACAGCTTCTGAGCTATCAGATGGCGCTGCGATCTCAAAATGGGCGAAAAATCGACATTCATCGTTTTTCCCCCTGGGTCTTCACTTGTTTGTAAGTAGTCCGACCAATTCGTGTGGTTTGAGCTAACATAGTGCTTTATCATACTTTGTAACGCGCCATTATTTACCACCTGTAGACCAAATAAATTATGCTGTGCAACAGGGGCAAACTTAACCTTTATACCCAATTTGTCCTTTAATTCCTGGAATAGGTTTGAGTTGAAACCGGATCGTCTGTCCGTATATATCACACTTACAGTACCATAGCGTAGTATTATTTCTTCGCATAAAATTCCTGCTGCTGTACTAGCTGATGTATCGGCTACAGCCTTCGCTATCATGTATCGGGTGCCGAAATCTGTGGTGGCGATAATATAACGGTGGCGTAATTCTACCAATGCTGGAAAAGCCTTTGTGGCCTGTGTGGCCTGTGTGGCCTTTGTGACGGAAATGTACACAATTCTCCATATGGCAATCCCGTGATTCGTTTATTTTGCTGACAAGTGATGCTATCTCTTATCTTCTTTTGGATGAATCGCTTCATATCCCTTAAATACACACTTCCTAGAGCGGTGCTGAATGTTTTGTTAAAACCTAAATGTGCTCCTCCGATTGGCGAACTGTGCATGGTTTTGATGATTTGGTCTCGCAATGATCTTGGAATACGCAAGAGCTTCTTCGTACTGCCACCTAGTCTGTGCTGTCTGTACAATAGTCCGTCTTCCAATAAATGAAGATAGGCTTGTCTTTGAACTTAGATGTGGGGTTCGTTCCCCTCCTCCCCATTTTCCTGGTCTTCCAAAACTCTGATTATTGGGGAAAAAAGGAGTCCTCGCGCTGGTGTTTGGCCACATCTACAGTGTCGTCCCAAAGTAGTAGGGTCCTGGGTTCGGGCAAATGTTCTTCAGTGTTGTTTTATTCAGGCCTGGTTCCACACTCTATGCTTAATGGGCTCGCTATGTTCTTCCTTGTCGTCACGAGGATAGGAGTAAATGAAAAGTCTTCCAGTAAAATATTCCACCCAATTAATTTCGAACTGAGATTTGTAGTTGATTTAATGTATGTTACAGCTCGGTTGTCTGTGTGAAGATCTAAGTGAGATCCTATCTGTTACGATTTCAATGTAACTCTAGTCGCAAATATTGTTTTTATTGTTTTACCAAGTGTCAGCTTTCAGTGTGACGAGCGTAAATTATGATATATTCACAAAATGACAGGGTAATTCGAAATTAGTAAATTTCGTCGCCCTATCAATTGTAAATCTATCCATTCACTACAGGCATTATATATAAGGTGACGCAAAATGGACTCATGCATTTGGAATAAGTGCAATTTTGTTTATTATCAAGATATTAACTTTTTATTAATACCAAAACCATCGGTAAGAAATGCTGTTTCAATTAGTCACGTGAAGTTATCACAACCAAATAAACAAAACCAAAGAACTAGTATGCCAATATTTAGTGCATAATTAGTGTTAATTTGTGCAAGTTATCTCAGAATTTGTGCAGGCATGTTTAAGCAGGAAATTGTAATTCAAAATGAATGGGTCAACTTAACACTAGCCTAACCACTGGATCGAAACAGACCAAAAACAATGCCAAGATCTAGAGCATACTTTGCGCTAATTTGTGCATGCTCCAATAAGGAATTCAAAGCATTAGAAATTCTGAGATAGGTACCTCCCCAGGTCAAATAGTTTACCAAAAGGGATCAAAAGAAATGCCGATATTTAGTGCATAATTTGTTCTTATTTGTGCACCCTATCCCGGAATTTGTGCACGATTCTATAAGGAAATAGATGCATTAAAAGTTACGGGATAGTTACCTGACCAGCAAAACCACTTGATCGAAACGGATGAAAACCAATGCCACTATGTAGTGCATATTTTTTGCTAATTTTTGCACGCTATTCCGAATTTTGTGCACGCTTACTTGCAAGGTAAAATAGTAAGAAAACATACCAAGGAAAGAGAAGGAGTTAAATCGATTGATTTCTCGTTCACAGCACACTAATTTACTTACTTGTTTAAACGATTCGAAATATCCAAATGGTCTATATTTACCCAAGGATAATGTGTTCTTCGAATTTCCTCAATCAACCAAATCATCCAAATGCTTAAAACAAGATGCTTAGTATAGTTTTCAGTTTTAATGATATTACTAAAACATACAGATAAACAGTGCAATTCTAAGCGTAAAATGTATTATCATTGTAATTAGATATTGATAAGCAATTACATTCATACAGAGGTTACATTACAGATAAAACATAAATAAAAATACTCATCTTATTCCTGATTCATGTTGGGAGATTCCTTAGGGTGAAAAATTGAAATTGAAGTACGAAATGTAAATTTGTCTTTGTTGGTTGATCGAATTCGTATATTTTTCAATGCTTTTCTGCCACTTCCGGCTAATCCACAATATGTGGATAAGGATACACCACTCATTTTGTAGTACCATGTATAGCAGTGGCATCTCGTGGCCTCAATTTGGCCGGGACTGATTTTTTCAATAATTTAGAATATGACAATTCACATGAGTTACAAAATATAGGTATTTTTCTTCTTTTAGAACACAAATTGCATTTTTTTAAAGAATTTAAAATGAAATGACAATTGACATAACTTACAAGAAAAACAGATATTTGTCTTCCTCTAAAATACAAAACCGGACTCATGTTTTTAAATAATTTAAAATATAATGACGAGTCATATGCATTAAAACTATGTTTGTCAATCTTACTGTTTCTGAAAAGGTATCCTCTAAATTATTTTCAATGAAAATGAATGCAATGTACTGATAGAGATAATGTTTTTAATCTTTTCACTGCAATAAGAAACACGAAGTTTACTCATTAGTTTTCGCTCTTCTATGAAAGGATGTTATTTGGCACAATTCTTGCACGAATCATCGAGAAAATCAGATTTCCTCTTGTCATTTAATTTTGCAGTGTTAACTAATTTCAAACACTCCAAATGTTTAGTTGCATCAAATTTCTTCGGCTTGATGAATAATTATGTCTCAGCAATAAATAGCTCATGCTGTTATGTTAACATTGCTTTTGAACATCTTCCTGAAAAGCTTCACTGTAAACCTGGTACATAGAGTCTAACAACTCATTTTGTATCACGTCTGATGATCAATTTCAATAACTAAATTCTAGGATTATATAATTCTATAATATAATTCTTTAATTCTATTTAATATGTTACTATTTTTCCGTACTAATTCATTGTGTCTTGTAAGTGACAGACTATATCTTTCATCAGTTTCTGTTGCCAACAAGAAATCCATTTTGATCATAGCGAATAAAAGTTACAACAACACTACATACAACAAGCAAAATCGAACGCGACGCGACGGAACTAGCCACGAATCAGCACCCAAACCCATTCAATGCTCCCCTTCTCTCTCTGCTAGCACGTGACCTTCACTGTATGTCACGCCTTCTTTTGCAACGAGCCCCGGGGACCGATAACTGACATCAATGCCGCTAGGAGCGCTGTGCTGTTGTATCCAAAATAAAAAAAAATTGAAATCAAGAAGGTACAACCTATGTTGGGGGTTGGCTGTTCCCGGTCATCTCCTCTAGGTGGTGGTAATGGAGGCGTAAGATGTTCCTGCTCCTGCGTCTGTTGCGCTAAATTGATGAGGGGCGGATCTTCCTCCTCTTCCTGTAGAAGACGAGAATTAGGACGAATATAGGCCCTGAAGACCACAGGAGGTACCAGTAGGAGCATGTTGTCGGCCCTATGAGCATTGCGTCGATCCATTCTGAAAAACAATATATAATAATTAAAAAATATATTGCTTTCCATGTAGATATCGGCTATAAAGGAAAAAGTTGTAAGTGACATATGTAATCGGTACAATGGAAAACGTGCTTGTGAAAACAATTTAACTAAACGGGGCTTATTTGCAGTACGTTTTACTAGGGCCGCAACAGGGGTTCTTTGATACAAGAGTACAGGGGCCTACAGTCTTAAAAGTGGGGTATGTGTAGATTCCGAATATACTCTGGGGCTAACAGGAACTTAACTACGGACACTTTGAAACATGAGGTCCGGCAAACAGTGTCAGTAACTGATGGCTCCTTTAATCTTGAGGCCTGGCGAAAACAGGGCCCTAACTAAGGGCACTTTGAAGCGTGAGGTCTGGGACAAACAGGATCGTGACTGAGGGTCTTTTATTTCAATTTGTTCAAAAGCTTTTTGAACGTTTATTTTTTTAAAAAATGAATTTTTTCAATTTTTTTAGATTTTTTTTCGATTTTTGCGAAAATTTCAAATTGATATATATCTCCGTCCCGAATTGAACTACAAGGATGGTCGATAGTCACGCCGAACTGCGAAATAGGCAAAGTTTTGTTTGTACTGCCGATCAATTGTAGCGTGCTCCTCCAGGCACCTCCGAACAGACCTGGTGCGCTCTGCGAAATGTTCTACTTCTTCAGTACCTAGCTGATACTTATGATATGCATTTCGCAGAGGTTTCATCACACGTTCCTGAAAATATGTTTGAATTAATATATAATAGTGATTACAGTTTGTTTAATGTATATATATATATATATAACTAATATATTTTCTCTCCATTTTCAGATGACTACACTTCCGCTAGGGTTCAGTCTACTGTATGGTGACGTAAAAGAGGAGACGGGGATTGCAACAGAAGAGAGAAGAAATTTGTGGAACAAAGTTCACGCACGACACGTAGAAAAGCGTGTAGTCAGCTACGTCAATTTCTGCGAAGAAAACGGGTTGGCCGAAGATTTATTGCGCCGACTAGAAGAAACGTGTAAAGATTTTGAAGTGAAGGTGGACACATTGGTCAAAATATTCAGCTTCATTATTAAACGAAGATAAATCCTGCAGTGTTTGGTGATTTTGTAGAAAACATACAGATAGTCTAATAAGTATCCTCGTATTTGTCGTTAAGAATCTGTTTCGAGTTGACGGAACTATTTAAAAGTGTGAGAAATGAGAGTCACTACCTGCACCAATTAAGATAAACCTTACCAAACTTAAAATATCAACATTAGAAATCCAAAATAAAAGAAATGAGTTTCAGAGGAAACTGAAAGAAAAACTTAGAGAAAAAGAACAAAACCATGGACAAGAATGGGATGTAGAAAATAAATGGAAAGTAATTAAAGAAAGCCTCAATGAAGTTGCAACAGAAATATGTGGAATAGTAAAGATAACAAATAAAAAGAAGCAGACAAGATGGTGGAGCGATAATGTGAAAGAAAAAGTTGCAATTAAAAAGAAAGCATGGCTAAAATACTTAAAGACCAAAAGAATGGAGGATAAAGAAGCTTATATACAGGCAAGAGATACAGCAAAACGGATAGTGAGAACAGCGAAGAAGGAAACCTGGGAACAATTTGGAAAGGAAATAGAAGAAAATCATAAAAATAATCCAAGAAAATTTTGGCATGTGTTGAAAAATCTGAAAGGAAAACGAGGAAAGAAAATAAGGAATATCAAAAACAAGAATAATGAGGTGAAAACCAATATGAAGGAAATTTTAGACACGTGGAATGAATATTATGTGGAAACCTTTAGAGAAGAAGAGGAGGAATTGTATGAAGAAAGACCCATGAGGGAAGAAAATGAGAACGTGGAAGCTGAGGAAGAAATCCAACTAAAAGAAGTACAAGAGGCAATTAAATCCTTAAAAACTGGTAAAGCACCCGGTTGGGATAATATACATCCAGAATTTATAAAATATGGAGGAAAGGAAATAGGAAAATGGATATGGGACTTATACAGACTAATATGGGCAACAGAGAGAATACCAAAAGATTGGGAACAGAATGTAATAATTCCTATACACAAAAAAGGAAGTACCCTCGATTGCTCAAACTATAGAGCAATATGCTTAGCGCCAGTGGCCCAGAAACTATATTCATACATTATAGAAAAAAGATTAAGGCAACAAGTGGAAGATAAATTGGAAGAAGAGCAAGCAGGTTTCAGGCCTCACCGTCAAACTCAAGATCTAATCTTCTCCCTGAGGAACGTAATAGAGAAGATACTAAGCAGAGGAGGGGAAATATTTACAGCTTTTATTGACTTAAAGTCTGCCTTCGACAGAGTACCAAGAGGACAAATATGGAAGGCCCTTCATCAGTTCCAAGTTACGTCAAAACTGACTAGAATAATTCAAAGTCTATATAAGAACGTTAAAGGAACGGTTAGAATAAATGGACAATCCTCCAAGGAATTTAACATGGGAAAAGGTGTAAAACAAGGTGATGGACTTAGTCCTCTTCTTTTCATATTATTCATGGATCAAATTATAAAGCAATGCAAAAGAAGAACAAGAAAATGTAAAATTGGAAATTATAAGATGAAACCGGTATGGGTACAAACATTAGTATACGCTGATGATATTGTTCTCCTAGCAAAAGATAGCAACAGCCTACAAAATGCTGTCCTAGAGTGGGGCCGAGCATTCAAAGAACGAAGGATGGAAATCAATGTTAACAAGACGAAAGTCATGCACTTCACTAAACAAGAACCAGCAAGGATGCGCATTCATTGGAATAATAAGACCTTAGAACAAGTAGAACAGTTTGAATATTTAGGAACCATACTAACTGCGGACGGGAAAATGGACTCTGAAATTAATCACAGAATTCAGAAAGCAAATAATCTGTACTATAATATTAGTAACACCATTATAGGTAAAAAGGAGATTAGTAAAGAAACAAAAATGAAAATATATAAAACAGTCTATCTCCCCACGCTATTATATGGATCAGAAAGCTGGATAATGCAAACTAAATTGGAGAGCAGACTTACTGCTACTGAAATGAAATTCTTAAGAAAAACTGTAGGAAAGACAAGGAGAGATATGATACGAAACACAATAAGAAGAGAATGCCTGAATCAGGAACCATTGATTGAAATCATCGAGAAGAGGGAATTAGGCTGGCTGGGACATCTTATTAGGATGGAGGAAGAGCGTAAACCGAAACAAATATTTGAGGCTCGACCAGAAGGAAAGAGAGGAAGGGGACGACCCAGGTTGAACTGGAACCAGTACATTTATGGACTGGCACAGAAGAGAGGGAAGACACCGGACGAAGTGAAAAGACTGGCACAGGATAGAACTTCTTTTAAGAAGTGGCTGAAAGGACCCGACGCCTAAGTGGGCATAAGGGAGAAGAAGAAGAAGAGAAATGAGAGTGCAGAAAATGAGAAAGCAGGAGGAACGGGGAAAGAGATAGAGAAATGGTTGGTGGAGATTTTAAAAGAGAGAAAACTGAACGAATAAACAAACAGTAGATAGTAAATGTGATTCCCACTGCAACCCTGATTTTTCGACCCCTCAGAAAATCGCATCGAAACCTCAAAATCTCACTTTCTCTCCACGTTCCGCGCCTCATTTATTGCGCTGACGATGTTTCACGGCGCAGAAAAGCCGGTACGAGTAAATTCACTTTCTCATCCTTGAAGTACGAATGCAACTTATCGTAATTTTCCAAGTCCGGGACCAATGTTTATATATATCGTGACCTTTGTAAACCTCTCTCGGGGGAAGGATGTGAAACACTCACACGCGCGCGTGCCTCTCATTATTTCCGTATTGTGACGCAAACAAACAAATAATATTTTTTTTTTTTAGGATCCCTGGCCCCTATAACCTCGCCAGGGGTGCGTGGTGCCCAACCAAAAAAGTAAAAGGTTCTAACGGCTGCGGTTGTAGATAACCACACCTCTGTAGAGTTTCACGTGTTTCTTTTTTTTTCTCAAACTTCCATGAAACTCTACAGAGGACCTCCGTAATGCATGCAACGTGTACTAACGACTCTAGTGTTATTTGATGTTGTAATTTTTTGGATATAGAGTTTTATTGTGAGATAAAAAAATATGTTTATTAATAATATTTTCTTGATGAAAATGGAGAATATGTGTGTGTGTTACAAAAATAAAGTTGCATGCTTTTTTTCTAGTGTGTGTATCTGTATGTGTTTTTGATGTTCGACAGCATCTGAAACGATAAAAAAAAGAATTTTATTGTTAATTTTTCTCATGTAAAAAAACAACAACAAATTTTTTGTGCAAATTCTGATTGTCTCGTGCTATAGTGCAGAAACTGATGAAAAAAAAGACATTGTAACTGATAACTGATGAAATTGATATTGTAACTGATCTGAACTAGTGAAATTCGTATTGTGACATTGTAACTGATTGCGCTAGTACAAAAATTTCTTATTGTGCAAGAAAAGATGTTAAACCTGTTAAAACTGCTCTGTGACCTTCTCGTTCTTCACGTCGTAGGCGAAAGACTTCTCTGCAATCAGGATGACGCTACACACGGTGTCCTCGGGCAGGGCATCGTGGAACTCGCAGACGACCTTGATGTTGGTGCGATCGTTGACCACCACCTGCTTCCTCTTCGTCGTGTTGATGACGGTCATGGGTCTGTGGGTTTTGAATTCGCTGGGCGTGTAGTACATGTCCACGCTTCCCTCGGTCACGCGTTTGTAAGCTGAGAATGCTTCGTAAAGTTTGAGGTAATCGTCTTTGGTCATGTCGAGGTTGTAATTCTCGCGCGGGAACACTTCGTTCCTGCCATTCTTGAGATAAACGTTCTTGATCTTGCAGTCGTCGAACTTGCTGGAATCTTTTTCCTGATTCTTATCGCGCCCGGTCTGAAAGAGCACAACCACGAAATCTGGCATGTCGAACTGTATGTTGTTGAACTGCGTCGTGACGTCGAATTCCATGTGACTTCCCGACGCTATCTTCTGCACACACTGGTAACCGTGAAAGTGAATCGGCACCTGCGGACTCTTCAAGATTTCCGCTTTGTACTTGAGGGCGTAGTTTGTTTCGTATTCCACGATCGGCATTCTCAATTCCATGCTCCGGATGACGCATTTGGCTGCTTCGGGTAATGTGTTGGGCAGCGGCGTGGTGCCGTCCGGACCCAAAGTAGCGTATCGCATCAGTGCGTCGTTGTCGTTGGCCGCTCTTCGCAAAGTGACGCCCAATCCTCCCTTCCACATGATCTCCTTGTAGTCCGAGAAGAAACCGGGAAGCAGACGCATGGGAAAGAGCACCGTGTGACTTCTCGTCGATATTTTGGTCCCCGTTTCGAAACCTCCCGCCTGATAGTATGCCGCGTCCGTTTTGGATAATTTCAATGTTCCCACTGCCGTCGACGTGATGCCTGGATAATCGATTCTGTCGATGACGGTGTTGTGTTTCCTCACCTCCACCTGCGAGAACAGGTGAGGCACGAAGTTGTCCACGAGTATCAAATTTGCTGCTGCTGCGGGAAACGCGTCTCCGCTCTCTTTCTTCACCACGTCGAATTGAAGGTAGAGGTCCGCTCTGTGAGGATGAACGAACCCGTCCCCTACGTCCACGTCGTATTCGATCTCCCTGTTCGCTTCGTTGAGATTGGCGAACGTGCGACGGTTCGGAGGGAAAGATTGCAATTCGTAACTTTCGATCTGCTCCATTTTTTTTTCACTATGTGTGTTATTTATTATACGTTGATCTCCAGGACGGCAGTGGTCGTTGCACCTGCGAAATCCACCACCTCTCCTCTCTCGTTCGTGACCACCAACTCTATGTCGTCTATGCGGTTGCGACATACAGGAAAATAGATCGGCGAAGAGGGTGTGTAGATGATCGGTTCCATGAATTCGGAACTTGGTTTGAGCGTGGCGATGATTCCCGTCTGCTTGTGACTTCCCAGCAACCCGCCGTCCGAGGATTTCGTGATCATGCCTTCCGCTACGTTGCAGTGTACGATCAGAGTCTCTATGGCCAAGAACTTAGGAATGTTGGTTGCCGTATGCTTGATGCCAGCTTCGAGTTTTGTGTCGTTCTCGAAACCTAAAAGTTCTCCCATGGTGCCCAGGTCCACGGTCTCCGTCGCCGATACGATTTCCACTCTGTGCGTGACCGAATTTTGAGAAAGGTACGTGCCTTTGGGTAACTGAGCTTGCAAAGTAGAAAGATTTTATTGACCTGGCGTGACGACGATGTGTTCGTTTCCGACGCTAATTTTGTTGTTGTGCTGCGTGACGTTAGGTATGAGGTACATGCTGTAGAATGCACGCAGAGCCACGGATTTAGGATAGACGATGTCGTCGTGCAGCGTGAGTTTCAAGATCGAAGATTCGCTCGTGAGATGGAACACGCCCATCCTTGTAATGATGTTTCAGGTTCCACAATGCTTTCTGGAAATCTTTGATCGTAGGCTTATTTATTTTAGAGAGAAAAGTGAGCATGGAGAGGCAGAGATGACCGCAGTTCACGTCTCCAAAATTTTGAATGCGTTCGTCGTTGTAGTATATAGAGGTTTTGTTCGTTTTCAGATAATGAACTAAATGTGTAGGTGGAACACCTCCGAAAGAATCGAAAACGAATGCTTTGTTGTTTGCGTAGTGATAACATATCCAATGCGTGCCTGGATTTTCTTGACTGTCCAAGTTGACTACTCCACATTCTCTTCTTTTAACGGTTGAAGGTAACGAGTCGGACATGAAAACGACTCTGAAGTATTTGATTCGTAATGGTTCGATCAAAGATTCAATGTCTCGGTTGGTGAGTGCTGCTGTTTCTTTTTTTAAACTTTTTCATCACGCCCTTCCCCCCTTTCTTCTCCATGGCCAGGTTGTGACGTTTCTGTTCTTCCAATTGAGCCTTGTTCTTCTTCGAGTCGATGACGGTTTTCGCGATGGCGGCGCTACCCCCAGCCAAGCTTCCAACGGCCCCCAATGCTGCCAGGATGGCCGGGATGCTGAATATGAAACGTAAGATCTTTTGCTGTTTCCGCGAACGCTGCAAGCGTCTCAATTGTGGAGTGCTGAGAAGTAATTTCATTCCGTGTCCTTTCGTCAAGCAAGAACGTTTCTTCTCGCGTTGTTTCTTGGTGAGTAACCCATCGAGGGCACCTAGATTTTTAAGATTCGAATATGGTATCTGGTACACGACACCCTTGGGCTTCATGTTGATGTTTTATATATATTTTTTTCACGGTATGTTATTTATATATATAAATGTTCTGAGATTTTTTTTGTTTCCCTCTCGTGTAATTTTTTTTTACAGTATGTTATTTATATATATATGTTCTGAGATTTTTTTTTGTTTCGTGTAATTTTTTTTCAAGGTATGTTATTTTATATAACATGCCGTTACACAAATTCTATTACGTGCTTCGTTTTCTTACCAAGAAGTTCCTTTGTCCCCTTGTACACGATTCGAGTTTTGTTCTCGATTAAAATAGCTAGCTTCTCGTCGGATAACATGTTAGCGAATCGATCTGGTAAAAATAGACTGTATTGTCCGTTGAGCAACAGACGCATCTTGGGACCATACTGGGTAGAAACAATTGAACCGGAAGTTATCGTGTAAGGGTTGCCGACTTCCAATTCCTGAATTTTTACATATTCGACTGACAAATTTAGCATTTGTTTTAATGCTTGGAGGTCACTCATTTTTTCAGTCATATCGAAGGAGAAATTTCAGGGTGTTATAGAAATTTAATTTTTTCACAACGTGTGTTATTTATATACCGAAGATTATTTTTTTTTCACGATGTGTGTTATTTATATATCAAGTTTTTTTTTGACTTGTACATTTTTTTTGACATGTATATTATTATTATTTTTTTCACGGAGGAAGAAAGTAAGTGCTTCCGAAAAAAAGATGATGTGAGTGATGATTTCTTCGGTCTCCTGTTTAGACTTGCGCCAATCATCCGTGTATCGTTTTCTTCCCTGCCTCGCCTCGTGAAGTTTATCTAACCTATCGTTTAATTTTTCCCCTGCGGCCGAAAGAAGAGTGTCGAGATCACCGCACATCATGCCACTGATCTCCCGAAGATGATCCTTGACAGCCATTTCACATGGGAAGCGAAATGCCGGCGTCGTTTTTGCTATGATCAAAAGTTTTCCTACATCTCCGTTTACTGCGTGTTTGAATATTTTACATAGCAGTTCGTGCGCAAATCAGTTATACGAGACTTTTTTTTTTACTGTATGTTATTTATATACCCCACCCAAATTTTTGTTTCGTGTTCATGGCTATGGTGGTGCCCAGTGCTGCAACTCTTTCTCCCAACGAAGCGTCTCTGCTGACGAATCTTTCGAAAGCTGCGTGCTCTAACTTTCTGTCTACTTCGTGACGTGCATCCAGATCCGTGCGAGTGGTGTTGTAAGCGATGTCGTGATCTTTGCATGCCGCGTCCAACGGATTCACACCCTTGTCTCCTCTCTCCAATCTTTTCTCGAGTTTGGTACCCGGTCCGCAGAACAGGTAGCCAGGTAAATGCATCTCGAAAGGTAACTTGTTGATGATGTCGTTTACGAGTCCCTTTCCTTCGGCCACGTTCCAGAATCTCGGAGGCAGCGTGTTGATGATTTTGATCAGGTAACCTATACCCTTGTCGTCGTTCACGATGAAGTTGGAAAGTTTCGTGCTGATCATGTCCACGATGCCAACCTTCTCGTTGTGGAAATTACGGTTGCCTGCATTCTCTTCGCCGGCTATCACCAACAATCGGTCCACGAGCTTCCTCACGTCGTCCACCCAAACGAATTCTTTGGGTAAAGTGTTGTAGTGTTTGACGCCGCTTCCACTTTTCACCTCGTTCCAAATCGGTTTGATGAGATTCCTGTACTTCTCACCGCTGCTCGATTTCACCCTATTCTGCGAGGCATCGTTGTTCTGGTACATGGCATCCGTCATGATCAGAATTTCCCTGTAACTCTGGTAATCTTCGTCGGTGTAATCTTTCGGCTGCTTTTTGGCAACGAGTTCCCACAGTCCCACCGTACCCGGATACCTGGTCCAACTATCCTTCTCGCCTAAATTAACTTTAATGTCGTTGCCTTCGAAGGTGACTTTCGATTTTCCAATCTTCCACACGACGCCGCCTTCGTTGGTTTCCATGTTCGGATACAATCCGAACACTTCATCCTTGTCGAATTTCCCCGTGCTCAGGTAGTCTCGTGCCAAAGGTCCCAACTCGATTTTATCCGAAGAAGACGACGTGCTACCTATGGCTCGACGTCGTGCCGGTACGTCCTTCAGTTCGAACGGCGTCGAAGGAATGCTCGAAATGTGCGTGCTTTTAACTTTTAGCTGCGAGTGGTACGTGTTCGTTGATCAAATTTTTATTTTGTTCCGTGACACTTTTAATTTCTTTACCTAGACCGCTGATGGCATCGATCACAGGTTGATCCTGAAGTTTCTTCTCTTCGTAGGATCCGCGATTCTCGGATTTCCAACCTTTGAAGCGTTTCACTAGATATTCCCGCAACTTGAGATTGACCTCTTCTTGAAATTGACGTTTTGACATTTTTCTATATACGTTCAAACGTTTCTGAAACGTCGAATTCTCAGCCTATACGTTCGGTTCTCGTAGTTTTCTGCTGTCACCCGCTTGAGACTATCCACTTTTTCTAACACTCACTTTTTGTTGTAATGGTTATTTTATATATGCTT
This sequence comes from Lepisma saccharinum, assembly GCF_977018435.1. Lineage (NCBI taxonomy): Eukaryota > Metazoa > Arthropoda > Insecta > Zygentoma > Lepismatidae > Lepisma > Lepisma saccharinum. The sequence continues at coordinate 67,617,972 of NC_139246.1, read as the reverse complement.
GTCAGACGTTTGAAAAAAAAACCGTTTTTTTCAAATTTTATTTTTTAGATTCTCACGACCTTTAATTTTTTTTGGATTTTTTTCTTGTTGCAAATCTGAAACTGTCCTCTTGTTAGCCTTTGAGACGTCTAGATAAACGTTTATTTTATTTCTATATTTTCCATGGTTTGCTTTTAGAGTCATGTCGATGGTCACGAATCCGAAATCACCTTGGTTCCAACAGTGGGAGCAGAATTTAGAAAATAGATTGTAATTCATTTCAGCCCCTACGTAATCATCGTATGCGTGCTTTAAATTGGTGTGGTCTTTTCGAAACAAACATATGAAATTAGCGTTGTCGCGTAGCAGTTGTTTCGGAACCTTGGAAAAAGTTTGTGCCTGGTTAAAACAATCTAATCCTTTGTGACGTCCTCGAGTGAAAAAATTACGAATCTCGTTTTGAATTTCCAAGATCATGTCGTCGAACACCACAACGGAATTCTCGAGACAATCGTCCAGTGGAATGATTTCAGTTGCGAAAGTTGCAATGCCCAGTCCCTCGTACAGTTTCATAAGTTGCTGGTATTTCGGTTGTTCGAGACTTTTCGAAAATAGGTAGAGGTGTCTGTTTTCCCAGTCTAACCAATTGGGTGCGAGGATAAAATTATCAATGAGCAGTGTCGTCTTTCCACACCACGAAGGCCCTACGATCAGACATCGTATGCTGTCGGGGAGAAATTCGCCGTTCCTTTTCTTCGTTCGATTTTCCGAATCAGGTAGACGTTTCACAACATTCCACGTACTCATAGAATCACTTCGTTCGAATCGATCCAACTCGTGTCCGGAAGTCCCAGCCATTTCACCAAAATTTTGTCGCCTCTCTTACGCAAAACTTTTTCGATAAGGTACGTGTCGGGGTATTTAGTTTTAGAGAGTTCCTCCTCGTAGAAGCACCCCAATAAAATTTCACCGCCACTGTCCTTTATTATATACGTGTGACGGTTCCCGGGTAAAACTCGAACCACGGTAAAAAGTTCCGTGCTCCAGTTTCGAGTGAAACCCTTGTCGAACGTTCGCTTCAATTTACTGACCCTCACCGGGTCTCCAATTTTGTATTTAGGTTTTTTTGTCGTGGGTGTGTACTTTGGACAGTAAACGGTAGAAATTAAACGCTGCTCGTCGGACTTGGTAACGTCAGCTGGCTTCATGCCTATCGTTCTGTGCCGTGTGTGATTATAGTCGTTAACGAGTTCCGGAAGAATGGTGACCCACTTGTAGTTTCCCTGAAGCGTGAAGCGTGTCCACATGCGCGATTTCAGAGTGCGATTGAATCTTTCCACGATGCTGACCTTGACGTCACTGAAGGTCGAGTAATGTTGAACGTCGTGTTTCCGAATAAACTTTTGGAATACGGCATTGTAAAATTCCTTCCCCTTGTCCGTGTGCAGAAACCGAGGTCCTCTGCCGCCGCTATCGCGAAAAATTGTCTTGAATGCTTCCGTGACGCACGTTCCCGTTTTCGCCTTCAAAGGTAGAGCCCATGCGAATTTCGAAAATGTGTCTATGACGGTGAGGAGTTACTTGTTGCCCTTGTTCAATTTATGTACGTTTTTTAACTTGCCGCTACTCATCTCCACGAGGTCACTTTCCCAGAGGTCGTCGATGCCCTTGGTTACCACCGCTAAACGTTCGTAGTTGCGGCGTGCAGGTTTATGCAATTCTTGGACGATGGCTTGCCTAGACATTTTTTTTTAGAGATTACGTTTGAAGAGAAGCACCAGTGTGATGGGATTCAAAGAGGGTGGCACCTCGCTCGTGTTTTGAATGATCAGCTTATCGCCGGCACTCACGTCGAAAACGGTAAGATCTTCTTCTTCGTGTATTTCATATATGTTGCGCGTTTCGTTCCAACGTGCCAGAGGAATGTTTCCTGCTTTCTGGACACCACGATTCGATATCAAAGTCATGGTGGGAACGCTAGCTTTTCTGCCGTGAGACCAGTACGAAAATTCGTTTATCTGAATGGTGCCATCGAGCAGAAACTTGTAGTACGGATGATAAGGATGTAACATGTACAGTTTGTTACCTTCGACGAACGTGGAGATTCTCTGCTGATTGGGTACGCTGTTGATTTCGATGGCTTGCAAGGTGAACAATTTGGCGAATTTAGTGTCGACGCCGAGCAGGTTACTGTGAACGTGTTCAAGTTTATTTTCGATGGGCAACAAATGCTCGACTATGGTATCCGTTACGGCAGAAAATGACGGTTTGATTTTCACTTCCACGTTCAACTGCTTGTAGTTTTCGTTGAGTTCTTGTAACTTGGCACAGAAAGAGGCCAGCGTCGATTCCTGTGTGGATTCCAGCACTCCAACTTGATCTCTGATGTTGACGACAATGTTCTGAAGGTTCTCGACTTGATTCAATTTCGAGCTCTCCTCTTTAAGATCGTTCACGATGCTTCGCATCTCGGTAAGCTGCGTGTGTAGATCCGCGACGCTCTGCGAAGTGGGCAGCGTCGACACCAGCGAACTAATTTCAACTCGAATCTGTTCCACGTTTGCCGTTTCCGTTTCCATTCGTTTCAGCATACGTGATATGTTCCTTTTCAAAGCGTGTAATTCTTTGGAGGTGGGGAGATTGGACACCGTACTCTCGAGATCGCTCAATGAACTTTTGATGTCGCTCGAATCGGATAGTGCCGTCACCGCCGTTTTCAATTTTTCCAAATCTTCGCTCGAAGGCACGCTCGTCCGTAACGCTTCCAAGTCACCCTGAATGTTGTCCAGTACGTGATGCAAATGAGCAAGATTCGTTTCGACGTTCAAATTTTCTAAATATTCGATCTTCTGCTGAACCGTGCTTAACGTGTCTTGAATGCTCGTCAACGCACTTGCTTCAGCGTGAATATTTTTAATTTCTTCGTTGATCAACTCCAAAGCGTAGCGATGGTGGTTTGAATGTGCTCGAAATCTTGATAAGCCTCCAATTGAATTTTTATGTTCGCGACGCTTTTACCGATGACCTGCAGTTCGTCTGACGATGGTAGGTTCGTCATTGTATCTTCCAAAGTCTGTAACTTGGATTTAATTTCTTCCAACGTGCTGGTGAATTCTTCTTGTAATTTGGAAACGACGACGTGCAAGCGTTCTACATCAATATCATTCACGACGGTTTGAAGTTCAGAGAAATTCTTTTCGATTCCGGAAGTTCGTTCTTCGATTTCGAGTTTCAATTTTTCCAAATCTTCATGTTTCGATTGAATTGCTGTAATTTGGCAAAATCATTTTGAAGCGAATCCACGCTCAACTGTATATTTTGAACGTTGTCGTAAGAAGGTACATCAACATAATTTTTTATAAGCGTTTTCAGTTCGGAATCGATTTAAAGAATGGGGTCGAGACATTGCGTTTCGAGCGTAGCGATTTCTGACTCTAAACTTTTGTTTAAGGTCTCCTGCAAAGCGATCAAATCGCTCCTCAACTTTTTGACTCGAATATCCAACATGAGAATCTCTTCTGCGTGGTCCACACGCTTGGTGTGGCCGAAAATGTCGTTAGGCATTTTTGTTAACGGTTATTTATAATAGGATAGACGATTCGTAATTCTACGAAGAGAGGAACGAGTTTGTCGTAATCTCCGAGGAGTTGAACGTATAAACAATCTCCTGCTGAAACATCGTACGCCATGTTAGAAAGCACCTTGTCGTGCTTCATTCGAAAAATGTTCTTGCCGGTAGAAATTTTGATTTCGCATGCGTTCTCCGGATTCACGGTGATCCGAAGTTTCCCGTCGATCGGAATTTCGTAAAAATGTAAATTGTTGTTGAAGACATAAAACATCTTGCCCACATCGTCATCCAATTTCGTCCAGATACTGTTGAGGTGTACTATCAAGGGACCATTGAGTTTAGATAACACGGAAGGTAAGAGCTTATTGGAATTTGGTGGTGGAGTTTCCATGATGGTCTGTTTTCGAAAACCAAAAAGATTCTTTGTCCTTGCTATTTATTTTATTGTGTATGTGAGACAGTTAATTTTTTTTTTTTCAATTGCATTGCCTACAATTTTTACTAATTTCTAAACGATAGTGTCCCCAAGGCAACGTGTGGATTCCACAAGACAAAATACATCTTTTATCGTCATGCGGATCTAATGCTACTTTCCTAACTTTGTTTGTTGTAATCACGTGGTCTACACTTTGGATTCTTTGTTCTATACTTAGTATCGTCGATTGTGAGTAAAGGCAATCGATGTAATCGTTGAAGGTGAGTTTGTTCTCCACCGTATTCTTGCCCACACCTTTTGCTTTCTTCGTGACGCTACTCCCTGTTCTCATGGCATACATCATCGAACGCAAACCCGCGAACTCGACAATAATATCACCGTTACATTCATCTTTCAGTTTACCTAGGACTTTTTTGTTGAGGGAAGGAATCCCAAATCTGTTGGGTTGAGGATATGCAGAAGTATCGAAATACTCAAGCATGGAAGGATTTTTTATGTCTTCATAGAGGTTAGGTGTTTGTATGCTCTAAATGAAGCTGTCGGTGTCCGTGTACAAAAATGATATTTTATCATTGTAGAAGGGTTTCATCACGTCGTAATGAAATTCGAACATGTAAAGTTTCGACAAGTCGAGAACCGTTGCGCCAACGTAAATTGGTTTTCTGAATTTCATCAATTTTATATCTAGATTGAAAAGTGCCAAATTCTCGTTGTAAATTTTTCTCGACTTGAATCTAGGATCGGCCACCCACTTCATGCATTTATTTTTATCCGAAACCAATTTCACGTTTACATGATTCCGCACGTTTTCCATCGTCTTGCCATACACCGCGTTATTCATCAATTTAAAAAAATCTTTGTCTAAATCGGAAGTGGCAACCGTCCTATGTTGCGTGTTTGTTTCAATGTACGGTTTGAGCCACTCGGAATGTTTAAACCTGAGGACTCTTCTAATATTCGCTACCTTAGCACCCTTCCCGATCAAGAATCGGAGATTCGAGTAATGAACAACGTATCTCTTCTTCCCCTCTAGAGTCAATAAAAGCTTGCATTGATTAGAATGAGGAGAAGATTTGAACTCGGATGCCGGTGGTAAATCGCTGAACAGATCGTGTAAATGGTCGGGGAATTCGATATCCACCTCTGCGAAGAAGCCATACTCACTATCGTCGAAATTTTCTATGTCTATTGATGCCCATTCGAATCCCCCGAAAGGAAGTTTCTGTACCATGGCATGTCCGTAGAAATTATTAACGTCGGCGTAGAAGATGTAATTCGATGCTCGATTTGAATCATAATCTTCTTTCATGTGCACGTTGTTGGCTTTTGCATATCTCTGCACACATTGTACCGTCCCGCCCCGAATCCCCCTCTCGATGAAAAGTAACATGTCCACGTCCGATATCTGTTCCAGCTTGACCTTTGTCTGGAATAACATTGCCGACCACGCTAATCCCGGTAGACTGTAGAAATACGCTGGATCTAATTTATAAATATTCGTTGCCGTTTCCTGAACGCTTGAAAAACATCCGCGAGTATCGTCACGTCTAATTTTAAGTATGCGTCGTGGTAGTCTCCGAGTGTCCTACATTCTAATTTCTCCCACATGAGTTGCGCGTGTTGGTATTCTTCGTCCGTGATTCCTTTCTCTATGAGTGTGCTGTAAAATTCTCTTGGAAGTGGGAGAGCGTCGTCGTTAAATTTAGAATTATCACTAACATATTCGTAAGGATAAATCCCTTTACGTCTAACGAGTTCTATGTCTACGTTGGGAAAACTAGCTTTTGTAATTTTGAATTGTTCGTCTAAAAGTTTGCTGGCAAGAGCGTCCAGGCTGGCAGAGAGAAATCTATACGAATCCAGAAACCTCATCTCGATGGTATTTTTAGTCTCGGGAATCATAACTTTCTCACTTATAGAGATGTATCGTTCTTCGTTTTGAGCAAGAATATCTATTTTTTGAGTGTCGTATCCGAGTTTCCTAATTAAGGGATGAAAGTCGTAATTAGAACCATTGTGAAAGAATATGGGGATGAATTTTGGTTTTTGGATTTTGAGGTTGCATGCATTACAGATTCCGCTTATGAAGCAGCCGTCCGTATGCGAATGGTGAAACACTTTACGATTGTCGTCCGTGAAGTGGTTATCGCACACGGGACACTTGACGGTGTCATAGAAATTTTGAAGTTCGATAGCAGATAACGGAAGCATCGGTTTCGATGTTCGCAGCATGCATCCAATTTTCCCAACCTCCTCGACCAACTTTTCGAAGAAGCGTTCGATTGCATCGGGTCCTTGGTATACGTACGGTTCATCTATTTTATCCTGTCGCACGACAACGTAACCGAAACTGTTTGGTTCGTGAAGCTGGTAAGGTGTGGTGGAAGAAACTTCGGGATCCGGATCGCAGTACGAGAGTGGTTTGAGGAACGCCTCGAAATCAGCAACGATGATTGCGGGATGTTCCAACAATGCCTTGTGCATTTTGAATTCTTCCACTTCGTTCTTTTCGGGCATCAACATTCGAACCGGTCTGTTGTAGCCACAATATATTTTATGTTCAACAAGTTTATCGATAGCAATCTGACGTCCGGTGTATTTTCGATATAAGGATTGTTGTCGATCGTTGAACGTGGTTAGACATCTCGGGCAAACTTCGATGTTGTTTGCATACTTGGTTGATTGACTTCTGACCAAGCGTGATGGTGAACGAATTAGTGTGTAGTGATGAACACTGTCGTTTGAAATAAGAAGAAGATTAGTCACACTAGCATCGTCAACGTCGACATCGCTTATCCTGACGGGATGCACGACATGTTTATCCAACGTATAGGAATACACGTTGATGATTAAGCGTTTTCCTTCTGCATCTCGTGCTCGTGTTTCGAATTTTGATATATCAGAAATGGTCACCGGGTATTCGTTGCCAGACATTACACTTTCAAACTCGGACTCGTATTGTTTGTAATGTCCAACCCACTGTGGATTAATTTTGCAATAAACAGGATGCAGTGCAGCCAATTTACACCAAAGGAAACACTTGTTATCGCTGTTCTGTATATTTAACACAGCCCTCTTGTGTTTAATGTTCGGTGGAAGAGGAACGTAGCTGGAAGCTCGAAGAGGCCATAATCGGTTCACGTAAACAGTTAACGTGTGAGGACTTCCACACAGAGACCATTTCGACCCTTTAGCCTCGAAATCGTCATGTTCCTTAATCAGCTCGTTGGAAACTTTATAATAGAAGTTGTCTAAATTTTCGACGTCAGCAAAATAAAGTGTCTGGTTTTTTGTACGATGATAAAAAATACTCGTTGTGCCATCAACTTTCTCGTATTCAGAAAACAGAACAACATATACTTTTATAGAGTTGTTTTCAAGTTTATCTTTCAAAATATTTAGTACAGATGTTTTCGTTTCATCCAAGAAACTAAGGATGTCACGGCCTGGTTCTGACTTTATTGAAAAATCCTGGAGTTGGTCGTTGAATGCAGATCTAATTGGTTTGGGTTCATTGGATAATTTAATTTGCTTGGAAGTGGAAGCTTCCGTTTCTGAATTATCGATTTTCCTTTTCGATGCTTGTCCGGTCGATGGGTTGCAAATTTTGAGGTGTTTACTTAAATTTGCAATGCTGATCATTTTTCCGCATCGAGCACAAGGCTTAGAAGGTAAGGAACGATTAATTCTCGAACCTGTTTTGCTACATCTTGCCCTGTGCTTGCAAATATTAGTTTTAGATATTAATTTTTCGCAAGTAACACATTCAGTTTTATCATTTTTATGATTGAAACTGGTGGTGGATGCCATTGCTTTCTCCAAAATCACAGAAATCAAAAATTCTAGTATATAGCGATACAATTTTCAGGTATGTTATTTTATATAGAATTTCTTGGAGTGATTACAAAACTCAAAAATTCAATCTACTGTAAATAGAATTTCAGGTATGTTATTTATATAGAATTTCTTGTGTGCGAATACAAAAACTCAAGAATTCAATCTACTGTGAATACAATTTTCAGGTATGTTATTTTATATAGAATTTCTTGAGGTGATTACAAAACTCAAAAAAAAATCAATCTACTGTGAATATAATTTTCAGGTATGTTATTTTATACAGAATTTTCTCAGGGCGAATACAAAAATAAAAAATCCGAGACAGTTGAGTTTTAACGTGTTCATATTTGAAAAAAAAATGCAAAATACGCCTTGGAGATTTCAACCAATCCACTTTACTAGATTGGGGAAACTCTAACTATTGTTATTTGGAACCTTTAACCTTTTTTGGTGACGTAGGGTACGCGTAGAGAGATTGGGTTTAGTGTGTCGGTCGAGTCTCGGTGTCCTCTGTCCTCCCATACCAAAATAAACATAGGTCGTCATGGAACAAAAAAAAATGTATCGAAAATTTTCTAAGTCCAGCGTTAAAAAATCTTAAATTGCAAATATCTCGAAAATGGTAAGAGTTATCGAAAAAATATATCGAAAAACACCCCCATACGGCATCGTTGGATGCCCCGTGTCGATTTTGGAGGTGTAGAATACGTGTACCAAGTTTTGGTGGTCCTGGGGTCAAGGGGTAAGAAGTTAGCCCACCCCCTCCCAAAAACTTTGATCACTCGTAACTTTTGAACGAATAGTCGTAGAGAGGTCGGGTTTAGTGCGTCGGTCGAGTCTCGGTGTCCTCTGTCCTCCCATACCAAAATAAACATAGGTCGTCATGGAACCAATTTTTTTCATCAATCGAAAAATTTCCAAGTCCTGCGTTAAATTGCAAATATCTCGAATTTTTGATAAACAGAGGTGTCCCATAGGATTTTTGAGAAAAAAAACACGTGAAACTCTACAGAGGTATGTGGTTATCTAACCGCAGCCGTTAGAACTTTTTTTTTTGGTTGGGCACCACGCACCCTGGCAAGGTTATTGGGGCCAGGGATCCTAAAAAAAAACAATTATTGTTTGTTTGTTTGCGTCACAATACGGAAATAATGAGAGGCTCGCGCGCGTGTGTGTGGCACATCGTTCCCCCGAGAGAGGTTTACAAAGGTCACGATATATAAACATTGGTCCCGGACTTGGAAAATTACGATAAGGTGCATTCATCCTTCAAAGGATGAGAGGATGAGAGAGTGAATTTCACTCATCACTGCTTTTCTACGCTGCGAAACATCGTCAGCGCAATAAATGAGGCGCGGAACGTGGAGAGAAAGTGAGATTTTGAGGTTTTGGTGGTCGTGGGGTCAAGAAATCAGAGTTGCAGTCAAAGATACATTTACTATCTACTAACCTATGTTCGGAAATCGAAAATGGCGACCAGAAGTGGGGTAATCTTGGAAACGGTAAGACTTAGGAAAAATCTGTTTGTGGATTCATCACGTACACCTATACGTGAGAAAAAGTATGAATAGAACCTATGCTCGGAAATCGAAAATGGCGACCGGAAGTGGGGTTATCTTGGAAACTGTAAGACTTAGAAAAAATCTGTTTCGGGATACATCATGTACACCTATACGTGAGTAAAATATGAATAGAACCTATGCTCGGAAATCGAAAATGGCGACCGGAAGTGGGATTATCTTGGAAACGGTAAGACTTCGGAAAAATCTGTTTGGGGATTCATCATGTACACCTATACGTAAGAAAAAGTATGAATAGAACCAATAGTGTCCGTAAGTCATGCGGGTTTGGACGTGACGACGCAGTTCAATAACATAGGTTAGACCAAGGAAAAAAACCTTGGTGATTTTATTTCGAGTAAGATGTTGGCAACACTGCGAGAAAATGAGGCTTATGCCTTACAAGAGCAAACCATTAAGTCGAGCCTCACCGAGCCTCACTTCGAGAATCACTTTCGGTTGCAGAACTAGCTTTATGGTCCTACTCTAAAGTAGGTCAAAGCACGTAGAGGCTCTCGTGTAGTTTAGCACGAAAAAAAATGAATTATTTAAGTTATATCAGTTAAGATCGTGGCATTCGTACCAAGTATGAGTGGGAAAAAAATTAGATGCGGTAAAAATTGCACTGCAAAGTCATAAAACGCTATAAAATCAACAAAAAAATCGTCAAAATATGCTACCACTGAGGTTAAATCCATATAAAAAAAGAGCTCGTACCAAGTATTATTTTGAACCGGCCAATATACACTACTACAAACAATCACTAATACATTAACACCTGTTTGTTCAGTTTTCTGGGCGGTTACGTACACTTGCATAACCAAGTTGTTGCAAGTCGAAAAAGTTCCTGAGAGTAGATATTGTGGGTTCCTGCTGTATAACCGAAACTGTTAAATTATTGTAGAAAATGGATATGTTCCAAAATATAAATGCTATATATCGAATCGCCAGAGCCCATTCTTGCCCCGCACTATTCTAAACCTTATTTACGAGGCAAAAGTAAAGTGTTTTTACCCCCATCTTTTGCAACCCCCCTAGATTTGGAACCTAACCGACACCACTGAAAAAACAACTATACTAAAGTACCAGTATTTTAACAATGAAACATGTAAAAATATATATAAAGAAACTGTACTATGAGTTGAAGTAATAAAACTGTTTGTAAATACAAGTAAAAGTATTTAGCAGAAGGCGGTTCTGAATCGTCCGAAGTACGTACGAGCAAATCGGACGAGCCGTAGCCTTTTACGGTGTGTATTTTTGTAGCCTTTTACGGGTATGTTATCCTCAATAGTACTGTTGCCAACTCGGACGATTTTTAGCCTTTAACGGTGTTTGTTAACCTTACTAGCTGTGTTGCCAACTCAGACGATTTGTAGCCTTTTACATTGTTTGTTAACCTCACCAGCAGTGTTTGCCAACTCAGACGATTTGTAGCCTTTTACGGTGGATATTTTTCTTTCCTTTTACGGTGTATGTTAACCTTACTAGCAATGTTGCCAACTCGGACGAGTCGTATCCTTTTACGGTGTATATGTTTTACATTTTTGTACGTGAGTGTACGAGTTGTCGCCTTTTACGAGATACTTTTGCGCGTTAGTGTACGTACGAGGAAATCTGACGAGTCGTAGCCTTTTATGGTGTATATTTTTTTAAACATTTTTTGCGCGTTAGTGTACGTACGAGCAAATCGGACGAGCCATAGCCTTTTAAGGTGTATATTTTTGCACTATACTCTCAACTCCCCTCTTCTCGTCTCCTCCTCTTCTCCTCTCCTTTCATCTCGTTTCCCTCCTCTCTTCTCCTCATTGCTCCATTTTCCTCATCTCCCTTCGCACATTTATGCTTTCTCCTCATTACTTCTCCTATCCACATCTGTTATATCTTTTCTTTCCTCTTTTACTTTTCCCCTTCCCCTTTCGCTCTCTCTTTTTTCTCCTCTCATTTGTTGTATCCTTTCGTCTCCTCTTTTCTCTTGTCCTTTGTGTATACTCATTAGCGATAAAATACTAGAAAATAGATTTTCTTTCTTTCAGAAAGTATTTCTTTTTTGCGACAAATGCAATACTGATATCTATTTAGAGTTTTATACAACAATTCTTGATTTTATTCCTTTCGCGTATTTCACAAATATCTATTGTGCATATGGCAACCCTGAAATTTAGCCTAACTCTACACGCAACCGACCAGTGCCTAGCGTAATTTGGGTTACCTAGTTTAAAATGTCGTTGTCCTAAAATTTTGAGAGACGCTGTAACACGTAGATCGATGTTGACCAATCGCTCCGATATTACAAAATTTTAATAGTTCAACATTTAAACGAAGGAGGTCAGATTGACGCAATTTATACCGAGTGTTGCAAATCGTTCGACTTGGTTAACTACGATATCCTATTAAGTAAATTAGCATGCTTTAATATTTCTGAACCTCTGTGTCAACTTTTCGCTTCCTATTTGCAAAACAGTAAGCAGTACATAACGTATAAAGGTCACAAATCCGACGAGTCATTTCAGGAATACAGCTGTACCTCAGGTGTCTAACCTTGGGCCACTTCTTTTCACATTACGTACTAACGATTTGCCTAATTCATTTGAAAACTCACACAAATTGTTCTTTACAGATGAACTGAAATTTTACAGGAAAATAAGCAAACAAGATGACAGTGATCAACTTCAAAATGATGTTTCAAAGTTACAAACGTGGGCAAAAATCAATGATTTAACACTAAATATCAATAAATGCCATTATGTAATATATACTCGAAAGAAAAACCCCGTTTGATTTTCAGTATCAAATATACAACAACACTCTACAAGAAATTTTACAGTCAAGGATTTAGGGGTAATTTTTGAATCAAACCTTACTTTTAATAAACACGTGGAACAAATAATTAGTGACGCGTTGAAGAACCTTGGGTTTGTTCTTTAGAATGGGGAGGTATTTCAAGAGTATAGAGACACTAAAAGTTTCGTATTATTCATATGTAAGACCAAAGCCAATATGCATCTGTTATATATAGTGCCTCCCCGATGGCGCAGTGGTAGCGATATTGCTTTGTAATTGAGGGACCCAGGGTTCAATACCCGGTGGAGGCACAAATGGTTCGGATCCCACTTTAAACTGTAGGTCCAGTCCCGATTAGCCTTACTGTGCATAAAGTGAACTTAAAACATCAAATAAATCAATCAATCAATCAAGCATCTGTTACATGGAAGACAGACACAGCAAAGTACAGTGTGGTAATTGAAAGAGTCCAATCGAGATTCCTTAGATTTTTAAAACACAAATTTCATAAAGATTATCCCACATTTGAACATTACTACAACCTAATATATGAATGTCGGTTTACAAAGCTGTGTCACAGAAGAACGTTTGATGAAATAATATTCTTGTGAAAATTGTTAAATCACGAAATAGATGCTGACCATCTACTCTGCCAGATTAATTTTGGAATGCCATCGTCGAAAACTAGACTAAAGAATGAAGTTTCTCGTATATCGAAGGCTAGATCCGAAATTAAAAATAAATCTCTATTGTGGAGAATGTGCACTTGCTAATCAAGAATAACACCATTGACATATTTTTTATGAACCTAAGGGACTTCACTAAAGCCACTATTAACATAATGGCCTAAGCTTAAACACAAAAGTTCGTATTGAAATTATGTGATAAATATATATATATATATATATATATATATATAAAATAAATATTTTAATATATTTATATATATATATGAAATATAGAGATAGCATATATATATATATATATATATATATATTACGGAAGTATGTATATGTAATTGTATTGACTATGTATCCTTCATATGGGCCCTGTTATTAGGTATGTACGTGCTGAGTTCAATAAGTAAATAAATAATTATGTGAGTACAAATGTGTGTTTGTGTGAAGTAGTTAGGTTTCCGGTTACAAAACTTAGAAAATTGAAAACGAATTCGGACTTCAAATAGGTCATTCACGTGTATTTTTGTTTCTTTTTTACTTTAAAATATGGAAACATTATGCGTCTAATATTCCCAATATATATTACGCATGGAAAAGTTACAAGGACTGTTCCCTTATAAATATGTACGATCCTAAACACGTAATTTCTGTATCAATCTTACATGCATATATATACCAAGAAATAAACTAAAATCTAGTTTCTCAGAATATAGAATTATTATTTCGATGAGTTAGACTTACTGTGAAAATGTGGCCAAGAACTGGGTATACAACATTTGAAGAAATGGAAATTGAGATGAAAATTGAAAAAAAAAAACTGGATAAGATTATTTTTAAATTCTCCATTTATACCGCCTTATGTGGAGGAAGCTTCCCAGAAAATACAAGCATGCAAAATATAAGAAGTAAATATTTTCATAACATAACTCGTTGCTCTACAGCCCTCGAAAGGTCTTTTCCTACCTCCGGAATGCCAGTCTCCCTACCACAATGCTATCTCCAGGTGTGGAAGTCTTCAACAGGTAATGGGGTGACGTTGGGTCAGCATGTCAAACCCTCATCCGTTATATGAGATTTTCAACACCGGGTTTAGATACTCACTAGTAGCTCCCCAATATCAGCACAATGGTGGGTTGCCACCGGTCCTATACACAGGCTGAGAACTCAGAAAATGTGTAAATATATCAATAATGTGAATTTACGTTTGTTTTCTAAATATAGCATGAATGTTCTTCGGCTATTAATCACAGTTAGATTTTCATTATTTGTTTATTAATGGAAACATATGCGATCAGACGTACTAGAATGTCTTGACTTTACAATTCTTACGGATAAAATCCTCCTTCGATCAAGCAGTTAATGATGTAGAAGCGAGCGTGCAAACAGACAGTGTTTTTTCATGTTTTTGCGAAATGAGTAAGTAGCGCACGAATGACGGAATGTAATTAAAAACTTACTGATGTAATCCGAAATTCTCGCACTTACATTCCATGACTTTGTTTCAATGAAGAATAAAGTTTCATCTTGCATTAGTATTAATTACATCAGCGGTTGTTATAGTTTTAGAAACAACACAATAAAGAAAAATGGCTTCCACACTCAAATTTGTCACAAGCTCTTAAAGGGTAATTGTTTCAATATTTATTATCTACTTGCAACGCGAACAATAAAAAAAAGTATCAAGCTATTACTCAGTGAAATAGTTCTTGTGGCACTTTGAAAAAAACAACTTACTTTGACCACGCAGGGAAAAGAACCTAGGATTTCAGCTTAAGAGAATGGCGTGATGTCGTGTCTTCCTAATTACGTTGATCTGAAAGCAATACGTTTCATCGAATAGAGTCTCTTTCTTGTGCACACATTGCTCACAGAATTAAGTAAAGTTTATGGATGTAAATCAATGTACATCACTGAACGTCATACTTTTGTATCACCGTTCTCCAGTATCCAGCAGTGGATTCTGCTATGTGACGACGAATCTTTTTAGCCAACGGGCAAAATATTATTATATTTTTAAAAATTTATTTCGTGAAGAACATGCATTATTCAGGAATATACGAACACACTCATTCGGCCCGTACTAATTTTTCAATCATGTGCTGAAACCCACAGATGAAGTAGTATGTCATTCAGACTGTCGGACTGGCATGATTGAATCTGTTGACTGCATCTCCAGTGTAGTTACTTGAGAAAAAAAGCGAAATGTCTGGACCTAGTGATTGAGATTAACGTGATATAATATCGCATAGGTAAGTACTAGTATAACTTGCTAAATATTTTAAGTGATGAGAGTTAAATCTGTAGTCCATGTATTCGTAGTTTATCGATTTTACTTTAACATAACATATTTAATTCAGACATTAGTCTAAACGCATGTTTGAAGCGAAAGAAAAAGGAACATTATGTGTATATGAACTACTAGGAATATAGTGTGAAAGGTATGCGCAAATATTAAATTTTCATTCTTATCCACGTAGTGTGTGTGAAGCAAACTGAGGATAGTTATGGATCCTTCATATAATCGGAATGTGAAATGCAATCCTTGTCCTTCTGGAACAAACTGTAACACTTTGCTTCCTTCTTCATAGGTTTTGTAAACGATGTTATTTTATTTTGTATAATCTCATATTCCAGTATGTATATAAAATACATTTCTGCCATTATACTTATCTGACTATAAAATTAACATTGCCACACTTTCTTTACAATTTATTGTAGTGAAAGAACACAATATATCACTAGGACATTTTGAGTAAAAATGTACGCAACATGGCTAAACGCTACTGTTTAACAAAATATTCACTGCACCCATGGAACTGACTTTAATTTTTGGAGAATGTCCAGATAATTATGTTTTCTCTTTTGGATCTTGCAATTAGTTTTATCTATTTGGCTTTTTACACGATGAGGAAGAATTTCTAACCTTTGGAAGCGCATATTGGGTTCAGATACCTTATGTTTTGGCTTGTTCCCTACCTCAAATTTTCTCTTTCTCTCTTATTCTCTCTCTCTCTCTCTCTCTCTCTCTCTTTCTCTCTCTCGTCTCTTGAATTCTTCGTCTTCCTACGACTCTTTAGAATGATTTCCTAAGACACGAAATATATTTGCATTAAACTGTTAGGCAAATCTGTCATATTAACGAGTGGAGTTGTGATATTATGTTCCTTAAACTTTGCTCATTAGGTACAATATTTTTAAAGAAAACTACTTCAATTTAATATGTTGGGTATTTCCTCTGCAAAGGATAGTGCGTACAGCAACACATTTTGATCGTTCGAGTAGAAATTTCAGGATACTGCTTTATAAGCTTTAGCGTTTATATTCTATTCAAAATATGGTAAGGAAAATATACAGACGTTATATTTATGTTAAAAATTTGTGTACTAAATTAACTGCATTTAACAAATACCTTTGATAAAAGAGATGTATCAGAGAATGTCTTTGTTCTTGGGTTAGAGTAGATGTTTGTGTTGTTATTTGTGCGTACCAAGTGAGCTCCTTGATACGTGTAATAGAGCTATATTAGAAAAAGTACACCACCCGTTTCACATTTCATTAATCCAAAATTAAAAATAAAATCAGTGAGCCAAGTAGACATATTTCTTCAATCCACCATGAACTTTTAAATTAACTATATTCTTCAATTTCTTTTCATAGATTTAACAAATTATTTCACTATTCTTTCTTTCAATATGGGTTTATTGGGCAATACTTCTGTCAGAATTTTCCTTTTCAGTGTAAAAAATAATGAACATTTTCTCAGAATGATCATATTTAATATGACCATAGTATTGCATCATTACCGTAGTACACACATTAATCGAAGATAGTTATACCTTGCGTATGGCTGATATATTGTCAATAAAATGTTAAGTAATTTTGATATTTGAATCTGTTTTAGAGACTAGATAATTTTCTCTGTGGAATGATAAAAGTTCAAGTGAATTCAAAATTCAATTCAAATTGAAAATACATTTAAGTGTAATTGTTGGTAGGTTATATTTATAAAATTTATCAGTAAATAAGTTATATTTATTAGCTATGTCCTCAATAAGTTTTGGTTTCAATCACTGGTCACACTACTCTTATTTGTATTTACGAACAAGTATAGCATAACAAAATAAATATACACATTTACGTTACAAAATTTGTTTTGGAACACTTTCTTCTGAAATGTTTAGGCTATTGCAAATTAATCATAAGCATCAGCGTATTAGTAAAAATGCAAAAAATATATTACTAATCATTTATATATTAATTAATCACTTATCGTGTCGAACAACATAATATAGCTATAAATACAGGCCAGGCACTAAGGTTCTATTTTTTAAAATAACATTAAAATTACACTGTTGGTTTCAAAGATATAGTTATTAAAAAAATTGAAAACGGTGTCTTGGATTGGCCTCCATTTCTATTAGCTAGCACTTTGAGATGGCAATGAAGATTTTATTTTTGCTATTCTTACACAACCTTACGTAAAAGAAAAATAATACCCTCAAATTAAACCAAAATAGGTGCTTCCTTATTAAATGAAAACTACATGATTTTTTTTTTTTTTTTTGTAAATTAAAATTGAGGTACTCCTTGCTGTAAATATTCTCTCGGGCTCTCCACTAGGTGGTGAACTCACCTGGTCTATAGCCAAATTTAATATTTTCATCATTCGTCGCTAGCAAATATTAAAGTGTTATTCTAGATTACATAGTCCTAACACCTTAGCTGAGAAAAATTTCTTCTAGAAATCAGCCACTCTTATATAACCATGAGAGCACAAAAATATATGTTAGTTAAGAATTCTATTTACTTATTTATTTATTAAATATTTATATCTAATTCTTTTTACACATCTATTTGACAAATAATTCCACATAAACCGTTAACCATTTTACATTGCAAAGTATAACAGTAGAAAAAAGAACATAAAAATAACTACATCAGCAAATATTGCATTCGATATAGAAACCTATAAATGTTTGTGCAACAGTCTATTAAAACGTTCCTAATTTTCAAAAATGTGTACAGTATTTGGCCTGTTAACTTATTAAATTTTCATGATATTCTTTGGAGAAGAGAACTCTATATGGTATGAGGCATAAGCTTGGCTTCTGAGAAGCGAAAATTAGAGTACTTCTTGTTGTAGGAGATGGTACTGAAAAGGGAATTTCCTATAGAAGGCGGTCACTTCTAAAGATACCATTTATTATAGGGTCATTACTTATGAAATGGAACAACATGGATGCTTAACATTTTTAAAAAAGTTTATTTTTTGTGTGGTTTGAGCTTAATATGTTGACAGTTCAAAACCACTGTTATTATCCATCAGTTGCAGTAGGCGGCCTTCCGCTCCATTTTATCACACACGCTGGGGTTATCTTTACGAGCATGATATCGCACAGTACTAATGTCTACGCATTCATAGATGTATCATGCCTCCAGTCTCAGATCAATGTTAATTTGTAGTAAATTTTCTGCAGTTAGAAACTCTATCACGGCACACTACTTCAGGCGCTCAACCAACATTGCATGGTTACATGTTGCCATTTTCCTCGCTATAGTTCAGGGCAACCCTAGCGATAGAAGTTTGAAACATTGACAGGAGAACCTGGAAAGTCTTATATGTGCAATGTATGGTTCCACAAAATCCAAGATTAGTTTAGAAGGTAACAAAAAGTAATGACAATATAGAAAGCAATGTTTTCTAGCCTGCCCTTGTATATATATGCTTTATTCCAGAGCGATTTCGTGATTGAAATGTAGTTACTTGACAATTGAGTGCAATTTTTTTCATTTTTCAAACGATAATGCACCCAAGGCAATGTGTGAATACCACACGACAGGATGAATCCCTTATTATCACGAGAATCTAATGCAACTGTTCTACTTTTGCTTGTGGTGAGGACGTGTTCAACGTATAAAATCTATTTTTCTAATCGTAGTATTTTCGACTGTGAGTAGAGACAATCATAATAATCTTGGAAGGTGAGTTTGTTTTCAACTGTGTTTCTACCGATACCCTTAGCCTTCTTGGTAATCCTCTGCTCGAATCACATACATCATCCAACTTAATCCAGCAAACTCGGGGATGATGTCACCATTTTTCTCATCTTTCAATTACCAGAGATTCTTTTCTTTACGGGAAGATATGTCAAACCTGTTCGGTTGGGAGTAAGAAAAAATATAAAAATACTCGAACATGGATGGATTTTTTACGTCTGCATAGCGGTTAGGAGTTCGGATGTGGTAGATGAAGCTGTCGGTATCAAAGTAGAGCAGAGAAATACAATCGTTATAGAGAAGTTTCATACCATCGTAGTGGAACTCCAACATGTGAAGCTTCGGCAAGTCGAGAACCGTTGCTCCAACATAAATAGGCTTATTGGAAGAAATATTTTTTTTCTCCATGTGGATCAGTACCAGTTATTCGTGATATATTTTTCACGACTTGAAAGTTGGAGCTGCTATAAACTTCCTGCACCTATTTGCATCGGAAACCAACTTCAAGTCCACACGTTTTCGCACGTTCTCCATTGTCTTACCGTAAACGGCATTATTCGTCAATTTAAAAAAGTCTTTGTCCAGGTGGGAAGTTGCGTTTGTTCTGTGTCTTGTGTTGGTTTCAATATATGGTCTTAACAACTCGTAATGTCTAAAGTTCAATATTCTTATTACATTTACTATCTGAACTCTCTTTACAAACAAAAAATGTAGACTTTTTTTAAGTAAAACATATCTCTCTCTCACCTCCAAAGTCATCAGAAGCTTTGTTTGAATCGATTCAGGTAGATATTTAAACTCGGATGTTGGTGGTAAATCGCTGAATAGACAGTGCGATGTTTCTGGTAAATCAAGATTTACCTTTGTGAAGAAACTACATTCTCTATCATCGAAATTGACAACATTTATCGATGTTGGATCAATCCATTCAAAACCACAATTGGAATGTTTCTTAATCATGGAGTGTCCACATAAATTGTTGTCATCGATGTAGTAGATGGCTGATTTGGATCATATTGATTTTCAGAAATGTGCGTGTTGTTTGCCTTTGCGTGTCTTTGCGAACATTGAACCATTCCACCACGTATGCCCCTCTCGTTAATAAAACAACATGGCGGAAGTGTGCTAAGGACGTACTGATCGACTCCGGAGAAGATTGTAAAATTCTGTTGGACATCGGGCTGCTGGCTGATTCTTATCTTCACACAAGGAAGAGGTAGTGTCAAGGTTCAGGACTGACGAGTGCAAGTGCAACTTGAACGTTAATTAAGAGAAAATACTGGAATAATTATCTGACGCTCGTCGCAAGCCATAACCACTGTGCTTCACGCGTACCAACCCAAGATGTCTCGTGCTGTGGCCAAGGAACTCGGCGACCGGCTGGAAAGCTTCGAAAAGCAGGTGCGTGGCGAGCTGGACAGTTTCAAACGAAAAATTGATAATGAAACACTGTCAAGAAGCGGGGACCTAAGTGATACGTACGATTCCGAAGGAATGAAGAAACTCAAAGACGAGCTGAGTAAATTGGAGGCACGGTTGGAGGAAAGTTTCAAAGTGCAAAAGGAAGACTTCCATTATTTATTGGATAGGATAGAATCCCAAGAAGATAGGCTGGACGATTTGGAACAGTATTCAAGGCGTGAGTGTCTCCTTATTCACGGAGTGCAGGAGAACGTCCAGGAGAACGTGTAGGAGAAGGTCCTGGACTTATTCCGAAATAAGATGCACGTCGACATCAAGAGTGACCAGATCGCGAGGTGCCATCGTTTGGGAAAACCAAACCGTAGCATGGCCGAGGCCGTGCAAGAAGGAAAACGTTGCATTATTGTTAAATTCGCAACCTACAAAACCAGGCACTCCGTGTGGTCGTCGAAGAAACAGCTAAAAGAAGCTGGGTCGCGAATCTACATCACCGAGTCGCTGACTCAAGTGCGACAGGAGATGCTGCGGACGGCGAAAGAGAAGTTCGGTCGCCGCGCGTGCTACACGGAAGACGGCAGGATCGTGGTGCGCACCGCTACCGGGCGGAAACTCACTATTACAAGAATGAAGGAACTATCCCGATTGGCCCCTGAGCCTTACCCCTCAAAAGACTAGACCCATAAACAAGACTGCTCGGACTCCTTAGCCACTTTAACATTAGTAACCGGTTTACATTGAAATACTTTTAATATTTCTTTTATTTTTATCATTCTATATCTTTTTATTATTATTATTATTACTAGTTTTTTTTTCTCCCACAAACTTAAGTGTATAATCAAAGTGTATATCCGTGATGACCATCTTCATTTTATTTCTTAGTTATATGTATGAACGTGTGTTTGAAATCATTTCCCTATTATGTCCATTCTGTGTGTCTTGTGTGTCAACCATATCCCTTTATGCGAATGTTTATGTTTCTCTGCGTGTGATTATGATTACGTGTGCAAGTGATTATTTCATACAGTTTTCTTTGAGTGATGTTTTAGCGTCAAATATACCTGTGATTCACGAACATCCAAGACTTCACAAGAAGGCAACATGTAAGTACCGGAATTTCCTTATGTCTTTCTTCTCCCAATTTGCACCTACATTCATATTTGAAGTAATGCTAAAATACACTATGACGTTGTGGAAGGGAAGGTTCGATTTCCCTCAAGCTCGCAACAAATGGTACCCCTGTCTTTGTTTTCTCCCTGATGTCGACTCCACCGCCTGAAATTCCTGCAACTAACGGTTTCCTCCCTCCCGGTCATCGCCCCCCAAGGCCAACCTTCCTGACCCTCGCTCAAGCGAACGTCAGGTCCTTGTCGTCACCAAAATTAGAGGAGTTGGCGACCACGGTGCTAGAGTCGGCTTTCGATATCTTCCTGGTCACTGAGAGCTGGTCTTTCCGCGAAGCCCTCGCCTCGACCTTCTCCATACCGGGTTACGCAGCAATAAAAAAGGATAGAACAACAAAGGGTGGGGGTGGCCTAATCTTGTAATACCGTAAAGACCTAAATGTCAAGATCATTCCCTCTTGCAACGAAATTGACGACGAAGTCGAAATGATTAGCGTAACTGTGAAGCTCCAGCATCTAACTCTGGGAATAATTGGTGTGTACAAAGCCCCTAATATATCGTATACAAAATTATCGCGCATAGAAACGACGATCTCGGAAGTTTTTCCACTCGTTCACAAATTACTTATTTTAGGCGACGTAAACGCAGATTTCCTTTCTCCCCATAAACCAGAAACAGTATATTTACAATCAATAATCGACTCTTTCGGCATGGTCCAGATCATTAACCGACCAACCAGAATAAAGGAAACCACCCAATCACTCCTCGATGTGGTAATAACGGATGACCCGGATCTTGTATGCTCATTTAACGTAACCGCTCCTGTCGGAACGTCTGACCACTGTCTAGTAAACGCGACACTTGCCATCGAAAAACCAAAATTAATAAAACAGTTTATCAAATCTAGAAACTTCTCTACCCTCGACAAAGAGATATTCGATAGGGATGCTGCAACAATTGAATGGATGCAAATTGATAGCTTCGACAACATCGATGATAAAGTTCACTTCGTTACTCAAAACGTAATAAATCTCTTCGACAAGCATGCGCCCCTTGAAACTAAATTAATAAAATCAAAAAACTCTCCGTGGATATCCGAAAATACAAAACTGCTCATGAAACTCCGTGACAATGCCCTAATAAAATATAAGCGCACAAAATCCCAGGCAAACTGGGACTATTACAAAGAACTGAGAAACTTCACCACCTCGGTCCAACGGCAAGAAAAGAAAGCATATTTTAATCATCACCTCCGATGCAACAATAACAGCAAAGAGTTGTGGAAAAAAATAAAAACGTGGGGTGTATAGTAAAAATATGAACAACGAGATACCTTCCGACCTGAGAAACGTAGATTCAATTAACCGACATTTTTCTAGCGTATGCAGCAAAGCGAATGTCTCCGAAGATGCCGTTAACAAAACTCGAGAGTTCTTTGATGGTAACACTTTTAACGAAAGCGCTCAAACTTTCCACCTGCAAGAAATAAACGAAGCCGAAACAATGAAAGCAATAAATGAAATATCATCCAATGCATCTGGTAATGATGGAATATCTATAAAAATGATTAAACTGTTATTACCGCACATCTTACGTCCCCTGACGCACATCGTAAATTTCTCATTCCGGACTGGGCAATACCCGACCAGCTGGAAGACAGCACGTGTTGTTCCGATACCAAAGAAAAAAGTAATAACGTCCCTGAATGACCTTCGACCAATAAGTCTCTTACCTATATTTTCCAAAATCACTGAAAAAATTGTTAACAAGTAAACTCGCAAACACGTTAATGACCTAGATCTGCTTCCGAAATGTCAATCCGGTTTCCGTCCCTCACACAGCACGGCAACGGCTTTACTTAAAGTAACTGACGATTTATTACGATCAGTCGACAAGAGAATGGCAGTAGCGTTAGTATTACTAGATCTCACTAAAGCCTTTGACAGTGTCCATCATGACCTGCTCTTGAGCAAATTAAAATACTACAATTTTTCACCTCCCGCTGTCCGATGGTTTAGATCGTATCTGAAAAAAAGACAACAGAGAGTATTCATAAACGCTGCCACGCCTCCTCTCTCTCGCACCCTGCCATTGAAAACTGGTGTCCCACAGGGATCCATTCTAGCCCCTCTCCTCTATACCATTTTTACAGCCGACTTACCTACCGTAATCAATCACAGTAAAGTTCATTTTTACGCAGATGACACTCAACTACAAATTCCTTTTCCACCGAAATCGCCATATGCAGCCTTAGCTTTGCTCAATGATGATTTATCCAACATAAATACCTGGTGTAAAAGTAACGGTCTAAAAATAAACCCACAAAAATCAACTTTCTCTCTTATTGGTTCTCGAAATAGTCTCTCTCTGATAAATCCTAACGAGATATGCATCAAACTAGACACATCTATAATCCCTTATTCAACAAATGTGAAAAATCTAGGCGTCATTTTCGATGAACACCTTAACTGGGATATTCATGTACAAGAACAAATTAAAAAAGCTTACGCCGTGCTAAGATCGCTGTACAGCTTTAAAGAATGCCTAAAAACAGAGATTAAAATGAGACTAATCCAATCACTTATCTTTCCTTTACTGGACTACTGCGACGTAATTTTCGGACCAAATCTATCCGTTCGAAACAAAACCAAAATCCAGAAAGTCCAAAATTCATGTTTCCGTTTCGTGTACCATATAAGAAAATACGATCATATCCTCCCAACCCTAAACGCAAACAAAATGTTGAACATGACCAGACGCCGAAAATTACATCTGTGTTGTTTTATTCATAATCTTTTACAAACCAAAACACCTAGAAACCTATTCCAGAAATTATAATTCAGAAGGGAAATACATGATTACAAAACAAGGGGAAAATCGAAACTTGAACTTCCAAAGCACACACTAGTGCTTTTCGAATCATCATTTACGTATTCAGCTGCAAGAGCGTGGAATGAACTTCCTCCTTCCATGACGTCACTCGCTAATCGCAACAAATTCAAAGACAATCTAAAAACTCTGTTGTTAAATGAACAATATCTGTGTTCCAGCACTCACGAATAATAGCTCGCATATGGAACCAACTTTCTAATAACAAGTATTTTCATCTTCATTTTGCTTGTTTACTTTTCCCCTACATGTTGCCAAACCTTAACAATATTTTGTCCTTTCTCGCATATTAAGAACATTTATATGTTTTTTACACATAACATTAATATTAATTTGTATTATTCTTAACCATATCACACCAAGCACAATTGTGTCAATTAATTTGTGTATCCTTGTGTATTTGTTTTCAATCTTTTTATTATTATTATTATTTTTAGTGTGTAGACGAGCCTTTGTTCTCAATTTTGTATTTGTTCTTGTTGTGTCTTCTTTATGTTTCTCCCTTTCTTCTTTGTTTGTTATTGTACAAACATTTAGTAGGTAGAATGTATTTAGTATGTATATGTATCCATCGGGGTTAGGTGGTAGAACAGCCACAGGCTGAACCTCGCCCTTTAATAAAGGAAAATTGAATTGAATTGAATTGAATGTCCAGGTCGGAGATAAGTTCCAGCTTGCCGTGAGTTTGGAACAACAGGGCCGACCACACCAAACCAGGAAGGCTGTAAAAATATGCAGGGTCTAATTATTCCTCGAGAGTATTACATCTCAATTCATTCCACATTAATTTTGAGTGCTCGTATTCTTCGTTTGTGATGCCTGTATCTATGAGTCTACAGTAGATTTATCTTTGAGGTGGGAGAGTGTTGTTATTTAATTTAGATTAATCAGTTACATATTCATATGATAAATGCCTTTACGTCTAATAATTTCTATATCTACGTTGGCAAAATTAGCTTTTGTTATTTCCAATTGATCGTCAGTAAGTTTGCTTGCGAAAGCGTCGATGCCATCCGAAATAAATCTATACGAATCAACAAAACACATTTCGATTACATTTTTGTCTCAGGGATAGACACATGCTCGTTTCTCATTCTGTATCATAACTAAGTACACTGACCAAGTGTTGAAAACCGTAGCCACTGCCGCTGTGAAATAATATGGTGACTAATTTATGTTTTTGAATTTTTAGGTTACAAACATTTCATAATGGTCTGATATAGTTTCCAGTGAAATGATCGTGTTTGAATATTTTCCAGTTTTCATCTGTGAAGTGGTCAGTCATACCGGACAGACCTCTTTCGATTTTGACATCAACATTCAAGATGCTCTGATGATTCCACAATATATTTTATGTTTGGAAAGTTTTGTCTCTCTCAATTTGCCGTCGAGTGTATTTTCGGTATTTGAGTTGTTTTTTGATCGTCGAACGTGGTTAAGTATATTGGACAAACGTCGATGTGGGTTCCATGTTTGGTTGTTTGACTTCTGACCAATCGGGAAAATGAACGAATAAGACAGTAGTGATGAACCTCCTCGTTGGAAATAATATGGAGATTTATTGTACGAGCATCGTCGCCATCAATATTGGTTATTCTGACGAGATGTACGACATGTTAATCCAATGTGTAACCATACACATTTATGGCTAAGCGATTGCCTTCCCCGTCTATTCCCGTGTTTCAAACTTTGTTATATCTGATATGGACATCGGGTATTCGATGCCAGACTTGGCATATTCAATTTCATCTACATATTGCGTACAGTGAGAAACCTGCTCTGGATGATTTGATTGATAAATCAGATGCAGAGCCGGCACGATGCACAAAAGAAAGCACTTGTTATCGATGTTTTGAATGTTCAGCACAGCCCTCTTATGTTGAATGTCCGGTGGAAGAGACAGGTAGCTGGAAGCCGAAAGAGGTTCGAATTGGTCTACATAAAAAAAATTAAGAGGCCTCCCACATGATGACCATCCTGATATCTTAGCATCGAAATCATGGCGTTGCTTAACCAGTTCGTTGGAAAAATTGGAATAGAAGTCGCACAAATTATCAATATCTGCTAAATGAAGAACCTGTTTTTCGTTCGTTATAAAAATATCCGTTGTGCCTCTTATTCAGAAAATAGATAGATATATACTTAAATGTATTTTTATCCAGTTCATTTTTCAAGACATTTATTATAGATGTTTATATTTCACTCAAGAAACTAGGAATGTCAAGACCTGGTTCTCGATACAAAGAAATCCGATAATGTGAAAAATTCAATGTAGTCGAAAAAACTAGGAAACACCCGAAACACATTTTTGAGTGGCTCTTTAAACATGAAATACTTTGATGATTAATGTTAGGATTGAACTATGGTTGCAAATACGAAATAATTTTCAGAAATGTTATATATATATAGAATTTCTTGGTGACAAGAAGTAAAATCCGATTATGTAAAAAAAAAAACTTAATGTGGCCGAAAAAAACTAGGAAACACACGAAACACCTCCTAAAAGTACTATTTATACTTGAAATAAATTGTCGAATATAGCTTGAAAACAAGTTAAATGACTGCGGTCGTACATACGATAGAATTTACATTTGATGTTATTTATATAGAATTTTCTGGAGAAAAAAAGGAAAATCCGAACATGTAAAAAATTCAATTTGGTCGAACAATCTAGGAAACACCCCAAAACACCTTCTAAAAGACTCTTAAAACTTGAAATAATTTGTCGAATATACCTTTAAAACAAGCTAAATTACTTTGGTCGCAAATACGATTGAATTCTCAGTTTTTTTACTTATATAGAATTTCCTGGGGACAACAAGTAAAATCCGATTGTGCAAGAAATTCAATGTAGTCGAGAAAACTAGGAAACACAAGAAACACATTCTAAAAAGAGTCTTTAAACTTGAAATAATTTGTCGAATATGGCTTCAAAACAAGTTGAATTGAATTGTCTTTATTGGTGGGCAAGGTTCAGCTGTTGCTGGTCGATCACCTAACCCCAAAAATACAAATGGAATAAAATCTCATACAATAGAACAGATAAAAATTAAAATGAAATTCAGATTACAAGGAAATTGATCAAGAGAGTAAAATATAATACGTACAATAGGAATAAAATCACATACACTGGAACAATATTAGCAGTGAATTAGATAATAAAGTAACTGAAGTCGAGAAAGTTGTTTGTAAGAACAAATAAATTCGGGCAACTCACAGTATTTATCATTGTTCATATGTTGATTTACCCTGCTTCTGCTCGTTAATCAGTGATTCACGGAACATATCGCGAAGACGTCTGAAATTTTGGTTTTTGTTTAGATATGGTAGTGCATTCCAAACTTTGGGTGCTGCGTAACGGAAAAAGGCCTGACAAGCTGAAGTTCTGCAACGAGGTAATCTGAAACTGTTATCGTTTCTGGTTGACTGCGAATGAATTTTACTTCTGAATTTTAATTTAAAAAAAAGGTAGTTTGAGCTTTTGCTATTTATTATGTTGTGCAGTTTACAAAACAAGTGCAGTTTTCTCATTCGTATCATGGAGAGGATTCCGTGCCATTATGGACAGGGAGAATATGTTCACACTTTTTGTTCTATATACATATCTAATGCTTGCGTTTGGAACTTTCTGTATTTGCATTACAAGCTTTTTTGTTATTCTTAGCCCGTAACCGATATCACAATAGCCAAAATGGGACAAGATAAGACACTGCACTAGGTTTAATTTTATCTTAGGATAGAGGAAGTCTACCAGAAGATAGATGCTTTTTAATATTGAATACGCCTTGCTACATTATTGTATCACCTGATCAGACCAATAGAGCCTATGGTTCATGATCAGTCCTAGGTTTTCAAATCTTGGTTTAAAAGTTCTACACTTCCTGCAATTTTTCTTTATGTGTGGATATATACAATTGAGTGTCGTCAGCATAGCAGTGAACGTTGCATACTTTTACAGACTTGACTAAATCAGCGGCCGAGAGTCTGAATAGCAGCGTACCAAGGATGGAGTCCTGAGGCACCGCAGATCGTTCGTAAAGTGGAAAAGATAGTTCCCCTGTCTTATCCCGCTGTTTTCTTCCGCTAAGATAAGTGTGGAAACACTTAAGTGCCGTCGGAGAGAATTTATAGTAATGAAGCTTGGCCGGAAGGAGCTTATGCAGTAGAGTGTCAAAGGCCTTGCTAATGTCGAGCAACACCAGTAGCGTTACGTTAGATTGATCCATCGAGTTAAAAATGTCTTCGGTTACTTTTAAGAGCGCCGTTTGTATGCTATGGTGAAGGCAAAAACCGAACTGCTGCCGGGGAAAGATATGAAATTTGTCAATATGCTTTCGAATTTGATCATTTTTCAATTTTTTCGATGATTTTTGAAAGCACCGGCAGAATGCTGATGGGCCGCAAGTCATTTACAGAAACCGGGTTCTGTTTTTTAGGGATGGGAATTACCGTTGCCTCCTTCTAAGAATCAGGGAAACTGCCGGTCGAGAGTGAGTACTTGATTATGTTCGCTAGCGGTGAGAGGATATGATGAAGAGAGAGTTTTAATATTTTTATTGATATGAGTAGTGGGGTTGGTGGTATAACCAGGACCACTTACAAGTGTAGAAAAGGAGAGGCTATTTGATTGAACAATCCGATTTGCCTACACTTAAAACAATGGCAAGAGGGGCTTATACCCCAATTCTTCAGGTGTGATATGCCCTGATTTTTTAAGAATTTTGAATTCTAGTGTAGAAAGGGAGAAGCCTCTCAGACAGATTTGCCCACACTTAAAACAAAGGCAAGAGGGGCTTATACCCCAATTCTTCAGGTGTGATATGCTCTGCATTTTAAGAATTTTGAATTTAAGTTTAGAAAAGGTGAAGCCTCTCAGACAGATTTGCCTACACTTAAAATTATGTCAAGTACCCATATCATCTTATTGTTTATAGTGTGTTTTTTTTTCTGTCAAAATCGCAGGAGACCCAGTAGAGTGTGGTGCATAGCCCCATGGTTTTTATTGCCTTGCAATCAGGAGGCCTCTGGGTTTGAGTCCTCATAAAATGTGAAGCCTCCCCTGATTGCAAAGTGTTAATATTGTTGCCTTGTAAACAGGGGGCTCGGGTTTGAGTCCTGATAAAATGTGTAAGATTGAAATACATGTGGCAAAATAATATCTCCATACGTGAGATTTTGAGAATAATTATTGCTAGTTGATATACAACTGATAGCCCCCAGATCTGAAAACCTGGTAAAAAGTGTTTTACAACAGCATAAAAAAACAAAATTATTTTATATTGGGGATCACCAGAGCCTAGTTATTGTTTTGGCATAGTTCTGTTTTTTTTTTGGACCAAGAAATTTTATATAAATAAACAACAAAAATGCCAAAACAAAAATATTGCAATCAGTGTAATAAAAATATATCTCCCTTCTCATTGGGCTAGGCATTGCCGTATTTGTGACCGTAAGAAATGCAGAAAAACTACTAAATTGTGTCCAAGATGCCATAAAATATTAAGCAAGGCATATTACAAATGGCACAAGTGTAATTCTTATGTACAGTCATCAATATTGCCCCCACAACCATCTACATCTGGTCTGAAAAGAAAGCATGAAGCACCTGTTAATGCTTCACCAGCAAAGCAGCCACGCTATGCACCACCCATCCATAGCAGTTTTAATGGCCAATTAAGAGATTATCGGTTTGTATCAGAGCCAAGATGTGGTATTAATAATTTTTTGAACAGTGTAAATCCTGATGTGCAGGCACTTCTAAATGCACAAAATGGCTCTTATAAGCTGTCCCTCAAATTGTTTACACAATATAAGAAGCCAAATGGCACAAAATTTACACAGCCCCACATAACAGAAACTGTACCTGTATACTCAAATACAAATTCACACAAAATAATAAGCAGTTTGATAGATCAATTGAATATTAAACACTCTGAATTTGCAGCAAAAGAATCAGGATGGAGCCTATGCGGATCTCCACACAAGTTATATGTTAATATTTCGGAATTCAGCCCATTACAAGGATCTACATATCTGCCATTACCTGTCAATATAAAAAACAAACAAGCCGTGGTTAATATAAAAAATAATGATGAGAAATGCTTTTTGTGGTGTATTTTAGCTGCTTTGTATCCAGTTTCAAGGCATCCTGAGAGAATAACTTATTATAAACAATATGAACAGAATTTTGATGAGGCAACGGAGGGTTTAGAATATCCAATGTCTGTTCAGAATATTGATAAATTTGAAAAAAAGGCCAGGAATATCAATGGCAAACAATTATCTATTAATGTATTTATTTGTTCCACTAGCCGTGGCAATTGCCTGATAGAACCTCTCAGAATCAGTACATTTGATGATGATTCTGCTGTTCCGATTGATTTGCTCTTAATTGAAGGGGATGGCACATATCATTACACTCTGATACATAATCTTGAAGCTTTAGTAAGAAAGCAAATAGACAAATCCAATACAATATTCAAGTTGTGCAGAAGATGTTTAAGTGTATTTGATGGCAGGAAAATGGTAAATAGGGTTCGGGAAGAGAATGCAGAAATTGCTAAAAACAAATTAATTGAGCATCTAAAATACTGTGGCAACTATAAACCTGTTCATATGGTGATGCCAATGCCAAGTGAAAATGCAGAATTCAAAAAGTTTGAAGCCTTGTCGGAACACCCAGCATATATAGTCTGTGATTTTGAATCAAATCTCAAACCCCTTGCATTCTGCAATCCAGATCCTGAAGAATCTTCAATTACACCATACCAGCTACATGAACCTTCTAGTTTTTATTATGTTGTTGTACAGGATGGTGTTGTTAGTAAAAAAAGATTCATACATGGGAGCAGATGCCATCAAAAAATTTGCACATAGAATAGAAAATGAGTGCCATGACATAGCATCTAAAATCTTATTAAAATCAAAACCTATGTTGCCTTTAACAGAGAAACAGATTGAAGATTTCAACAAAGCAGAAAAATGCCCGTTATGTGATTCTGAATTTTCAGATACAAAAATCAAGTTAAAACACCATTCTCATACAGATGGTAAATTCAAAATGGCCCTGTGTAATAGCTGTAATATTAAGATCCAGAGACCAAAATTTGTCCCCATATTTTGCCATGGAGCATCCAATTATGATTTTCATCATTTGATCAGATATGAGGGGTTTGACAAGCAGAATTTAAATATTTTAGCTGAAAATGATGAGAAATGTATTGCTATTAGCAAAATAATTAAAGTTAATGGTGTTCCTATTCACATAAGATTTCTTGATTCCTACAGAATTTTATCTGCTAGCCTGGCTACACTGGCCACTCAATTATCTGATGATCAATTCAAAATCACATGTGCTTTGTTTCCAAATCAGGACCTGAAATTAATTAGGCGGAAGGGTGTATATCCATATGACTATGTTACAGATTTTTCTAAATTTGATGAGTGTTCTCTGCCACCACAAGAAGAGTTACAGCAAAATCAGTGCATCTGGAATCACTGATGATGATTATCACCATGCCCAATTGATGTGGAACAATTTAAAATGCCAGACATTTGGTGATTATCACAAGTCTTATTTAAAACTTGATGTGACCCTCTTAGCTGATATACTGCAGGCATTCAGAAAATCTTCCATGCAAAATTATGAACTGGATCCAATATATTTTTACAGTGCCCCGGGCCTAGCGTGGGCTGCAATGTTTTTAAACACAAAAAAGCATTTGGATCTGATCCAAGATCAAGATATGTATCTGTTTATGGAGCAATGTATAAGAGGGGGGATGGTGCAATGTTCTCAGAGATATGCCAGAGCAAATAACAAATATATTCCTGGTTATGATCCAGCACTGCCATCAAATTATATACTGTATGTGGATGCTAATAGCCTGTATGGTTACGCTATGATGGATAAACTGCCACATGCAGGGCTTGAATGGGTTGAAGATTTCAATATTGAGAATCTTAAGGATTTTGATGACAGTAACTATGGCCTCTTCTTAGAGGTTGATCTGACAATTCCTGATAATTTACACAACAAATTTTCTGATCTGCCCCCAATTCCTGAGGTTAAGTGCTCACCTGGCTCTAAACAGAAGAAATTGATGATGATTCTGGAGCCAAAACAGGGTTATGTCATATATTACAAAAACCTCCAGTTCCTGATGCATCATGGTGTTCAAGTGACCAAAATTGGCAAAGTTTTGAGGTTCAGGCACTCAAAATGGTTGGAGTCATATATTAATACAAATACAGTGCTTCGAACATCTGCAAGGAGCCAATTTGATAAGGCCTTGTTTAAATTGATGGTCAATTCTGTGTATAGCAAAACTATTGAAAATGTCAGAAAACATACCGATGTTAAAATAATTACTGACCCCAGCCTGAGCAAAAAATTGGTTGCAAAGCCTAATTTCAATTATAGAAGAATTTATGATGAAAATATGGCACTTTTCAACATGAAAAAAACAAAGATTAAGTTTGATAAACCTATTTATGTAGGGGCTGTGATATTGGAATTGGCCAAATTACACATGTTAAAATTGTATTATGATGTGCTGAAACCTTTTTATGGTGATAGTGTAAATCTGATGTACATGGATACAGATAATTTTGTTCTTGATATTCAAACAGAAGATGTTTATAAAGATATAGCACAGCCTGAATTGCTTGAATATTTTGATACCAGTGAACATACAAAAATTCAACACCACAACAAAAAGGTGCCTGGCAAGTTAAAAGATGAGACACTTGGTGATGTTATTGTGGCATTTGCTGGGTTAAGAGCCAAGATGTACAGTTTTGAGACATGTAGTGGTGCTGTTGCCAAAAAAGCCAAGGGCATTGGCAGAGTAACTGTTGAAAAAGAGCTTGAATTTGAAGATTACAAAAATTGCCTCAAATCATGTAGCACAATCAGATCATCAGAATCCAGAATTCAGAGTGTGGATCACTTATTGACTAGCAATATTGTAAGAAAAGTGGCTCTGGACCCACATGATGATAAGAGATGCATTTTATCATGTGGCATACATACTTTACCATGGGGTCATTGTGATTTGAAAAGTGGGAAACAATGCCCAAACACAGAGCATGATTTGAAATAAATAAACATGCCTATGAACTTATTTGGGTTCAAAAAACAGGCAGTTATGGACCTGCCAACACCACAACCCTCTCCTGATATAATATCTAAACTGAGTGGCTTGTTAATTATTCATCTGAACAGCATACTTACAGATGTTGATGATGAAACAGGCAAAACATTGTACATATTTAACAATAATTTAAATCATTACCAATTACCTGTAGGTGGGCAATTGCAATTTATTACAACTCCTGAGGGTGATGTTAAAATTTCAGTAGGGGGAAATATTTACAGAATTAAGCACTCAAACATGGTTTCTGGCACTGTTTATACTGTTTCTGCTGGTGACTGCTTATATATTGAGGTCCCTGGATCATATGACAAGCTTATACCCTTTTTTATATAATTAAGTATCAGATATTCAATAATAAATAACCACTAAAACAAAAATGCCTAATGATATTTTTGGCCATACAAAGCATGAAGATCACAGTGATGAGATTTTGATGCTTGATGTCAGAGTCAAGAAATTAAGAAGTGATTTACAAGCTTTACAAACCACACTCAATGCCAGTCTTCAATTAGAAATTACAAATTTGCAATCACAATGCATGGACCCTCTTCTTAAAATTGATTCTGAACTCAAATTGCTGCTTGAGAAATATAATGACCTGGCCACATTAGATAATTTTCAAAGTTTAGAAGAAGCTGTAGCAGCTCTTCAAGCCAAATTTAAGACCCAGGCCACCAATTCTGAGCAATTGAAACAACAATTGGAAGAGCAGATAAATAATGTCCAGGCACAGCTCCAAACAATTGTCAAAAGCATAAAATCACAAGAAGATTTTCATCTAGTGATTTCCACTCTAAAAGAACAGATTCAGTCACTCCAAATACCTAATCTGAACAGTGCCATAGCCGAGGTTAAAGAAAAAATTGAGACACTTGAAAATTTTATGAACAACTTGCCATCTTCTGATGCTTTGAATGCAATAACTCGGAGTGTTGCAAATATTAAGCTGCGACTTGAAACATATGAAGATTTTGGAAAAATTCAAAGTTCCATAACCCATCTTGAAGGAACAATAGCAGCAGTGCAAAGTGATTTGGCAAATGTACTAGAATCCCGATTGCCTGGGATTGTAGATACCCTTGTTAGTGTCCAGCAACAAATCACAAAGCTTGAAAACCTCAACACTGAATCTGAACTATCTCATTTTCATCACTTGATAAATGATATCCAAACAAAACTTGAAATTTTACAACAATCCACACCCACTCAGGCAGATATAGCCCTGCTCCAAAATGCTATGCAAAATGTGGCTGATGCTTCTGAATTAAATAATGTGAAATTGGCACTTGAATTTTTGCAAAATACAGTATCAAATTTGCCTACATCACAGGAACTTAAAAATATTAAGAGGGCAGTGAATCGCATATTGAAATCAGAAGATATCAAGAATATCCAGGCAGAGATCAAACATCTCACTCAGACAGTGGCCACTCTACCAACCAATCAACATATTAATGAACTGCATGCCCTGTTTGAGGATATCAGAAGACAGGTCCATGATCTTACAGCTCAAAATTCAAAATTGGCAGTTGTTGAAAATTTGCAACAAATTGTAGCTAATATCAAGCAACAGCTAGGGACCATGGAATCCAATCAAGTAAATGCTCTCTCTGTTTTTGCCACCCAGCTACAAGAAATTGTGCAACAATACAAGAAACTTGTTGTGGACATAAAAATCAAGCCAGGCCATGATGATGTTGTTAGGACCATCAATGAGCATCTTGAATCTGTAACAAGCAGATTGCTCACAGCAGAAAAGGAAATAACAGGCATAATCGAGAATCCAAAACATACATGAATTGTACAGCATTCCCAACAAAGAATATGATTCTCCATTTACACCAGGTGGCAAAATATATATGATGTCCCCTGCACAATGTTATTACCAATTTTTTGTTGGGAGCACATTGAGACCAATCAAGATCAAATATTGGCTACAACCACAGGCGCACCACTACCCTACCTTATCAATAACAAATGCTGATAACAAAGTGAAAATCACCAGTGTGGAATTGGAGGATTTTACAGACCCCAATACATTAGAAACAGCCTATACTGAAGATGATGGCTCTCTGGAATTTAAAATACAAATAGGGGACAAATTATATTTAGAAAATCCTGCAGTATCAGCTGCTGAACACCCCATAGTTGCAATATTCTTGTTTTCATATTATGTCTAGACAAATTATTGTTGATGAATTACACAGACAAGCCAGAAATAATTTTAAGAGACTCCCAGTAGTCACAAAGGGCATAGATGATTTATGGCAAAGCGACTTGATTGAAATGGCAAGTGGACAGTTGAAAAACTTAGACAAAATCAACAAGGGCTACAAGTATCTACTCACTGTAATAGACACATTTTCAAAATTTGCCTGGGCTGTGCCACTCAAATCCAAGACTGGAAAATGTGTTACAGAAGCCATCAGGACAATCATCAATCAGAGTGGAAGATCCCCGCGCTATTTGCAAACAGATAATGGCAAAGAATTTTATAATTCAGTGTTTCAACAATTTATTAAAAGCCAGGCAATAAAACATTATTCGAGTTACAGTGACCTCAAGGCCTCAATTGTAGAGAGATTCAACAGAACCTTAAAAAATCTTATGTATAAACAATTTACCCTCCAAGTAAATTATAAATGGATTAATATTCTTCCAGAACTTCTACATAAATATAACAACTCGGTCCATTCCACAATCAACATGAAACGCTCTGAAGTAACTTCATCTGATGAGCAAAAATTGA
Source organism: Lepisma saccharinum (assembly GCF_977018435.1). Lineage (NCBI taxonomy): Eukaryota > Metazoa > Arthropoda > Insecta > Zygentoma > Lepismatidae > Lepisma > Lepisma saccharinum. Next base: position 67,581,789 of record NC_139246.1, on the reverse strand, counting down.
TCAGCACTGTTTATTATCCTAAATACCAGCCAACAATAAGAAGGGCCAAATACAGGGTGGGTGATCAAGTAAGAATCAGCAAATATTAGCACTTATTCAAAAGAGGTTTTACAAGAAACTGGAGCACTGAATTATTTACAGTGGTTCAAGTTAAACCTGGGACCCTTAACACATATATAATAAAGGATCACCGAGGAGAAATTCTCAAAGGCAGGTTCTATGAAGAAGAGCTCAGCAAAACTAAACAGCCTGACACATATCTCATAGAAAAAATCATCCGCAGAAAAGGTAACAAGTTATTTGTCAAATGGCTAGGACTTCCAGAACACAGCTGGATCGATGCAAACAAAATAATAATATGAACACCTGGGATATTATAAAAAGGCTGCCAGAACCTGAACAGCAGAATAAAAGAAATGGCAAATTGCTACCTGATAATATTAGGTGTCTTATTGTTGGGCCATCTGCTTGTGGTAAAACTACACTAATGGTTGATAATTTTTTATTGGCACCCAACTGGTTAGACTGGAAAAACAGGCACTTGTATATCTTCTCTAAGAGCTTGGAACAATTAAAATATCAGCAGCTGATGAAGCTATATGATGGATTGGATATTGCTACTTTTGAACAAGATGTTAAGCCACTTCATGACTGTCTCGATAATTCTGTTGTTGTGTTTGATGACATTATACTGGATAATCAAAACAAGGTTAGAAATTTCTTTACACAGGGCCGGCACAAAAACATTGATTGTTTCTACCTGGCACAGACTTTTTCAAAAATACCGAAGCAACTGATCCGAGACAACAGCAATTTTATATGTGTGTTTCATCAAGATCATACCAACCTCAAACACATACATGATGAATATGTAGGTGGGGACTTGAGCTACAATGATTTTGCCAAGTTTTGCAGTAAGTGCTGGAACCAGGACAGTTATGGGTTTGTCACAATTGATATGACAAGAACACCTAATACTGGCAAATATAGAAATAAGATCAACAATTTTCTAGACATTGAAACATAAATAAATGACCATGAAAAGGCCAATCATTGATGATCTTAAATTAAGAGATTATCTTGTAAAAAGATTTAAGGGATGGAAATCAGAGAACCGGGAATTTATGAAAAACACAAACAAACAGAACAGCCTATAATTGATGCTATTAGTGAATTAGGTAAAAATATCAAAACTGTTACAGAGCAAAATCAAAATTTGATCACAGAGCTTGTACCTGTAGCTGCTAGGAACATATTAGATTATCCATTCACCCCACTTTCCAGTATTCATACACCTAGTCCTATTGCTCCTAGAAGAATTGAAGCTACTCAGGATCCTATTGAATTGGGTCTTCTTGCTCAAAAATATTTAACCACACCTAAAGACAATAAAGATGAGGTGTTTGGCTTATATCCTGACACAGAGCTTGATGGTAGCATCATACATAGAATTGGCAATTTCAGAGTAACATTTATGGGAGATGATCTGATTGTTTATTCAGAATCTCGTCTCGGAGAAAAAGGTGCTTTTGTTAAGTATCTCGGAACACCTGGATTGTGGGAACTGATGACTAGGAAAAGGCCTGGCAGCTATACAGATCAAGATTATGAATATTACAAAGAAATATTAATAAAATCAGATGCTCTATACCAGAACAATGATCCCACACAAAAAAGAGTCAAGTCGAGCAGTGGGGCAAAATACAATAATTTAATCAAACCCATATGGTCACAGATCAAGACTGGCAGTGGAATCAAACAATACAACACCCTGCCTAAAGAATTTGTGTGGGTTGATGATGTCAGGAAACTTGTAGATAGGTTATTGGTAATAGCTGGGGAGGAAAATGCTGGCAACCACAATTTTTACAATGAAAAAGTTGGAATTATGGACATGATAAGCAAAAAATTGTCTAATTTTATAGTGAATGACACTAAGGGGATTGGATATCTCATAAAAATTATTAATACTCTAATACCTAAATTTTGGAATATTTCTGAGTTTTGGGGCCTTGTTAATGACATTATAAACAAGCTGCCATTTGAACTACACATTCCAGGCTATCAGTATTGTGGTCCAGGCACAAAATTGGACCATAGATTAAACAGAGGTGATCCTGGTGTTAATCCCCGAGATGCTGCTTGTAGAGACCATGACATAGCATACAACACACATTCTGATCTTGACAAGAGACATGTTGCAGACAAGAAATTAGAAGAGGCTGCATTTGGTAGATTTGTAAGCAAAGATGCTTCTTTAAGTGAGAGAATAGCAGCATTGGGAACCACCATAGCTATGAACACCAAACAAAAACTGGGGTGGGGGCTAGAATATGTATATAATAAACCTACAATGAAGGCCAAGGGTGTTATGTATCAAATACCTTATGCAGGTCTTAAATCTCTTAAAACTATTGATAGTTTTTAACCAAAAAGCAGCGCAAGAAAAAAAGCTCTTGTCTTGCAAAGGACCATGGTATAAAATAGTTGCTTAGCACCCCCCAATTAAAAAAATTACAACAATCTAGAAAAAATCACATGTGGGGGGTTTCATATTTACTATCCCGACCATCTTAGCAGCACTTGGGGCTGTTGGGAGCTTGGCTGGGGGATCAGCTGCCATAGCAAAAACAGTAATAGATGCCAAGAAAAATAAGGCAGAATTAGATGAATTAAAGCGCCATAACCTGGCCATTGAGAAACAAGGCAAAGATGTTAAGAGAGCCATGAATAAGTTTAAAAAAAACAAGAGCCGCTTACAAACCAAGATATTGAAGCTTTAATCAAGCCACTGGGCATCAACAATTTTAGAGGTGTATACATGTCTGATTGTTTGCCAGAGCAACCACTCAACAAAGAGTGTGGCATTGTTAATTTGGATAAGTACAAAAATCAGGGCACTCACTGGATATGTTATCTTAAATATTTAAACAATGAGGCATTTGTGTTTGATTCATTTGGAGGTGTTCCACCTGAAAATTTAGTACAATATCTAAAATCAACTAATCTTTATTACAATAATGCCCGTGTTCAAAACTTCAAAGATGTTAATTGTGGACATTTGTGTTTATCTGTTCTTAGATATATGTCTCAAATAATTAAACCATCAATTGAAAATTTTCAAAAGGCCTTCTGGTATTTAAAACATCATGGGGGTATTCCATCTCACCAGCCAAAATTCAATATTGAAACTCAAATTACATGATGACATAGTGTTTCCCAAAACAATAGCTCTCAGAGCATTTTATGGCATGTACTTGATCCCTAATATTACACACCACAACAACAAAATTGCAGTAGGGGATCAAAAAATTGTCATCACTCCAGGGCAGTATAATCTCTCCACTCTAAATGCTCAGTTACCCAGAGGTATAGTATTAACTCAAAATTCTGTCACTCACAGAGTAGAGATTGTATCTGCTACAGAAACAGTGAATCTGGGTACTATAGGAGAGCTGTTAGGCTTTGAGAACAACACAAAACTGGAACCAGGCATCAAACACACTGCTATTAATATACCTAAATTCTTAGCCATAGAGACTCTGAATATTCACTGTAATGTGGCCGAGGGTATGATCACCAAATCAAATGGCATAGGCTTCACAAACAAACTGGCATCATTGCAACATTCAAACCTAATTCTGAATTTATGGAGCCAATCATCTACACTCCATCCCCAACATTATATTTTCCTGTGTGCCATAATAGAATAGATTATATTGAGTTGCTGGTCACTAATGAAAAAGAAGAATTAGTTGATTTTGCTGGAACCACAACAACTGCTATCATAGAAATTAATATTTAAATAAAAATACATGCAAAAAAAAATGGAAAATATTGAGAGTTATGAGCTACAATCATTCCCCCCAAACAGGAGGACATTTGCAAATTTAAATCAACCCAACACAGAGATTGAGGTTGATCTTGATGTAGGGGATGGCTTTATACACCCCCACAGAGCAGATCTATACATCAAATTTGATGTTGTAAAGCTCGATGGAACAGATTATCCGGCAAATTCAAATATAAGATTGGTTGATAATTTTGTTCCGCATCTATTCTCTGAAATTGAGATCAGAAAGCATGGCGTTGTAATAAACAGAATAGATTATCCCGGCATTACCTCCACAGCTTTGGCCACACTAAAATAATCCAAAACCGAGGCTTCTTACTACAAAATAGGTGGATTTGAGGCTGGTGATAAAATATTATCCAAGAGCCACACAGTGCTGTTCCCTATGCGCCTGTTGCCAGGATTCTTCTCAGATTACAAAGATATTATGTGGAAGGGTGGTTTAAGAATTACATTTAGAAGAGCTGCCAATGATAATAATGCTTTGATGAGGTACAGCACATTAAACTCTTCAGGGGAAGCTCTGCCCAATACCCTACCAGATGCAGGCAAATGCATTATTCAGACTATGGAGTTAAGAATCCCGGTTGTTGAATATGAAGCCAGTTATGCTCTTAAATACAAAGCAGATATTATAAAAAATCCACAGGTTCTTTTACAATTTTATACATATCAATGTGTACAGAAGCCCGCAACTGGTACATATTATGAGTTTGATGCTACAAATTCATTCTCCAGCATACAATATGACATGCCTGATTTTGTAGTGGTATTGTTTCAGACTGGAAGACACAACAATCAGGAAAAAAATTCAAGTAAATTTGATAACTGCAACATCAAGAACATATATCTTAAAAATGGCAGAAATGAGGTCTTTCCTAGAGAAAATTATAATTTAGACATGTCCAAGGATGATTTCCTCAATTTATATGAGGCATTTTCAGCATTCAAAAGGGTCACTACTGGCAATACTGACATGTATTACACACCAGATGAATTCAAAGCACAGAGACCCATGTTTGTAATCAACACTTCAAAAAGGAAACAAGTTGTGGTTAATGACAGGACAAACATTAAAATTATCTGTGAATTCCATTAGGCATTACCTGATGACACCATATGTAGTGTCATTCTCATAGGTGAAAAATCATATGATTATGATGTAAGAAATGAGAGAGTCACAGAACAATTCTAGAAGAATTACATTGTCTTAGTATTAGATATATGAGTTGAGGCTGGTGTCCAATTGAACTTAAACCAGAAGTAAATATGTGTGTGTGTGTGTGTGTATTTTTATGCTGTTGTACAACACACTTTCAAACCTCAGCTGTATATCAGCTAGCAGTGAATATTCTCAAAATCTCACGTGAAGAGATATTATTTTGCCACATGTATTTCAATCTTACACATTTTGTCGGGCCTCAAACCCGAGCCTCTTGTTTACAAAGCACCAATATTAACACTTTGTCATCAAGGGAGGCATTATATTTTATCAGGATTCAAACCCGAGCCTCCTGTTTACAAGGCAATAAGCCATGGGACTATGTCCACATTTTATTGAGAGCCCAGAGCTCATAGCCCTATATCAGCTAAATACAATTTCATAGTTGGACTTTGAAAATTGTGCAATGTATATTCTGTAAGTCCAGCTCGGTTTATATTAACACAACAAGACAAGATTAGAATTGTATTCAGCACAACATGCAAGGGGTCAATATTCTTATTACTGAGAATTCCTCTTGGAGTCAATAACATGAGAGCATGTATGGGGGGAATTTTCCCTGAAAAGCACAATATAGATTATATCTCTTGGATGCACGCATAACTCTCCCAGGCCCCTGCATAATTAATTGCCTGCCGGGACATGTGACTCATCAAAAAAGTAGAAAAAACATGAAACAGCCTGCCCTTGGCTCAATATATTGATCGGGGAGTTTTGCTTGAGAATATAAATATTTTTCGCTCAATTTCAAATATAGCCAAAACAATAACAGGGGGGGCTTATTTCTGACAAGCTTATAGACAGCAAATTGAGAGATTCAGCTTTTGTACACATGGCAGAATCAATCTGAGGATGGGCTCACCATTTCTACACTAGAATTCAAAATCCCAGGAATTTTGACCGAAAAACACACTGTAAACAATAAGATCATATAGAACTTGGCATAGTCTTAAGTGTAGGCAAATCTGTCTGAGAGGTTTCACCTTTTCTACACTTAAATTCAAAATTCTTAAAATTCAGAGCATATCACACCTGAAGAAGTGGGGTATAAGCCTTTTTTGCCTTTGTTTTAAGTGTGGGCAAATCTGTCTGAGAGGCTTCTCCCTTTCTACACTAGAATTCAAATTTCTTAGAAAATCAGGGCATATCACACCTGAAGAATTGGGGTATAAGCCCCTCTTGCCATTGTTTTAAGTGTAGGCAAATCGGATTGTTCAATCAAATAGCCTCTCCTTTTCTACACTTGTAAGTGGTCCTGGTTATACCACCAACCCCACTACTGATATGTCATCGGATCCAGATGCATTTGATTGGATTTCGTATATAGCTTTCCTGACACGAGAACCATCCACCTCGCAGAAACTGAACGCCTCTACACTGCGGTCGAAACTGCTGGCGTAACATTTCTCACATTTCTGGGAGACTAGCTCTCGATTAATTTCCATTTTGGAGGATACGTTTACGAAATTGTTGTTCAGTGCGTTTGCGTCATTTAGTGCGGTTTGAAGGTTCTCCATTTTGTTTCTCCTGCTATATCCCAAGCTTCGTAGATGTTGTCAAATGTGTTTCAAATCAGTAGTATAATTGATGCTATAACAAGGACCACTTATAAGTTTAGAAAAGAAGAGGTTATTTGATTGAACAACCCGATTTGCCTACACTTAAACAATGCCAAGAGGGGCTTATACCCCAATTCTTCAAGTGTGATATGCTCTGAATTTTTAAGAATTTTGAATTCTAGTGTAGAAAAGATGAACCCCCCTCAGACAGATTTGCCTACACTTAAAACTATGCCAAGTTCCCATATCATCTTATTGTTTATAGTGTGTTTTTTTGTCAAAATCCCAGCAATCTTGAATTTTAGTGTAGAAAAGATGAGCTCCCCCTCAGATTGATTCTGCCATGTGTACAAAGGCTGAATCTCTCAGTTTGTTGTCTATAAGCTTGTCAAAAATATGCCCCTCTTGATATTGTTTTGGCTACACTTGAAATTAAGCGAACAATACTTATATTCTCATGCAAGCAAAACTTCCCGATCAATACAATAGGACAAGAGCAGGCATACATAATTAATTGCTTGCATGTTCTTTCTAATCTTTTGATCAGTCCCATGTCTCGGCCAGCAATAAATCATGCATGCAAGAGATAAAATCTACACTGTGCCCTTTCATCTTTCAGAGAAAATTGCCAAGCCAGCAGATATAATGTCCAATTTACTGGAAGAGCACAGAACTTCACTCTTGCATGCCCGAGCCAATTCATTTTGCCTTCTTCTGTTAATATAAACCTGAGAGAGACTTACAAGAATATTTATTGCACATTTTCAAAGTCCCACTTTGAATTGTATTTGAGCTTCCCTGCCACGAGCAAAGTGCTGCATTTGAGCTTCCCTGCAAAATGCAGAAGTGCTGTGGACATAATTCCATGGCCTATATGTTCTATAATCAAAAGGCCCCCAGGTTTGAAACCTGGTAGAGTATATGGGCCTCCCTGACGGAAAAGTGTTGGTATTATTGCCTTGTAAAACAAGAGCTCTGTATTTGAGTCGGCCCTCTAGAATTGCTCTGTGACTCTCTCATTTCTTACATCATAAACATATGATTTTTCACCTATGAGAATAACACTACATATGGTGTCATCAGGTAATGCCTCATGGAATTCACAGATAATTTTAATGTTTGTCCTGTCATTAACCACAACTTGTTTTCTTTTTGAAGTGTTGATTACAAACATGGGTCTCTGTGCTTTGAATTCATCTGGTGTGTAATACATGTCAGTATTGCCAGTAGTGACCCTTTTGTATGATGTAAATGTATAATTTAAGGAAATCATCCTTGGACATGTCTAAATTATAATTTTCTCTGGGAAAGACCTCATTTCTGCCATTTTTAAGATATATGTTCTTGATGTTGCACTTATCAAATTTACTTGAATTTTTTCCTGATTATTGTGTCTTCCAGTCTGAAACAATACCACCACAAAATCCGGCATGTCATATTGTATACTGGAGAATGAATTTGTAGCATCAAACTCATAAAAGGTACCAGATGCAGGCATCTGTACACATTGATATGTATAAAATTGTAAAGGAATTTGTGGATTTTTTATTATATCAGCTTTGTATTTAAGAGCATAACTGGCTTCATATTCAACAACCGGGATTCTTAGCTCCATAGTCTGAATAATGCATTTGCCTTCATCAGGTAGGGTATTGGGCAGAGCTTCCCCTGTAGAGTTTAATGTGCTGTACCTCATCAAAGCATTATTATCATTGGCAGCTCTTCTAAATGTAATTCTTAAACCACCCTTCCACATAATATCTTTGTAATCTGAGACGAATCCTAGCAACAGGCGCATTGGAAACAGCACTGTGTGGCTCTTAGATATAATTTTATCACCAGCCTCAAATCCACCTATTTTGTAGTAAGAAGCCTCGGTTTTGGATAATTTTAGTGTGGCCAAAGCTGTGAAGGTAATGCCGGGATAATCCACTCTGTTTATAACAACACCATGCTTTCTGATCTCAATTTCAAAGAACAGATGCGGCACAAAATTGTCTACCAATCTTATATTTGAATTTGCCGGATAATCTGTACCATCGAGCTTTACAACATCAAATCTGATGTATAGATCTGCTCTGTGGGGGTGTATAAAGCCATCCCCTACATCAAGATCAACCTCAATTTCTGTGTTGGGTTGATTTAAATTTGCAAATGTCCTCCTGTTTGGGGGGAATGATTGTAGCTCATAACTCTCAATATTTTCCATTTTTTTTCTTGTATGTATTTTTATTTAAATATTAATCTCTATGATTGCAGTTGTTGTGGCTCCAGCAAAATCAACTAATTCTTCTTTTTCATTAGTGACCATCAATTCAATGTTATCTATTCTATTATGGCACACAGGAAAATATAAGTTTGGGGATGGAGTGTAGATGATGGGCTCCATAAATTCAGAATTAGGTTTAAATGTTGCAATGATGCCAGTTTGTTTGTGAGTGCCCATGCCATTTGATTTGGTGATCATACCCTCGGCCACATTACAGTGAATATTCAGAGTCTCTATGGCTAAGAATTTAGGTATATTAATAGCAGTGTGTTTGATGGCTGGTTCAAGTTTTGTGTTGTTCTCAAAGCCTAACAGCTCTCCTATAGTACCCAGATCCACTGTTTCTGTAGCAGATTCAATCTCTACTCTGTGAGTGACAGAATTTTGAGTTAATACTATACCTCTGGGTAATTGAGCATTTAGAGTGGACAGATTAGATTGCCCTGGATTGATGACAATTTTTTGATCCCCTACTGCAATTGTGTTGTTGTGGTGTGTAATATTAGGGATCAAGTACATGCCATAAAATGCTCTGAGAGCTATTGTTTTGGGATACACTATATCATCATGTAATCTAAGTTTCAATGTTGAATTTTGGCTGGTGAGATGGAATACCCCCATGATGTTTTAAATACCACAAGGCTTTTTGAAAATTTTCAATTGATGGTTTATTTATTTGAGACATATATCTAAGAACAGATAAACACAAATGTCCACAATTAACATCTTTGAAATTTTGAACACGGGCATTATTGTAATAAAGATTAGCTGATTTTAGATATTGTACTAAATTTTCAGGTGGAACACCTCCAAATGAATCAAACACAAATGCCTCATCTTTTAAATATTTAAGATAACAAATCCAGTGAGTGCCCTGATTTTTGTACTTATCCAAATTAACAATGCCACACTCTTTGTTGAGTGGTTGGTCTGGTAAAGAATCAGACATGTACACACCTCTAAAATTGTTGATGCCCAGTGGCTTGATTAAAGCTTCAATATCTTTTTAAACTTATTCATGGCTCTCTTAACACCTTTGCCTTGTTTCTCCATGGTCAGGTTATGGCGCTTCAATTCATCTAATTCTGCCTTATTCTTTTTGGCACCTATTACTGTTTTTGCTATGGCGGCTGATCCCCCGGCCAAGCTCCCCACTGCCCCGAGAGCATCTAAGATGGCAGGGATAGTAAATATAAATCCACCCACATGTGATTTTTTCCTGGATTGCTGTAATTTTTTTAATTGGGGGGTGCTAAGTAACAATTTCATACCATGGCCCTTTGCAAGACAAGAGCTTTTTTTCTTGCGCTGCTTTTTGGTTAAAAGACTATCAATAGTTTTAAGAGATTTAAGACCTGCATAAGGTATTTGATACATAACACCCTTGGCCTTCATTCTATTTTTATTATATATATATATTCACAGCCCCCACCCCAGTTTTTGTTTGGTGTTCATAGCTATGGTGGTCCCCAATGCTGCTATTCTCTCACTCAAAGAAGCATCTTTGCTTACAAATCTACCAAATGCAGCCTCTTCTAATTTCTTGTCTGCAACATGTCTCTTGTCAAGATCAGAATGTGTGTTGTATGCTATGTTATGGTCTCTACAAGCAGCATCTACGGGATTAACACCAGGGTCCCCTCTGTTTAATCTATGGTCTAGTTTTGTGCCTGGACCACAATACTGATAGCCTGGAATGTGTAGTTCAAATGGCAGCTTGTTTATAATGTCATTAACCAACCCCCGACCCTCAGAAATATTCCAAAATTTAGGTGGTAGAGTATTAATAATTTTTATAAGATATCCAATCCCCTTAGTGTCATTCACTATAAAATTAGACAATTTTTTGCTTATCATGTCCATAATTCCAACTTTTTCATTGTAAAAATTGTGGTTGCCAGCATTTTCCTCCCCAGCTATTACCAATAACCTATCTACAAGTTTCCTGACATCATCAACCCAGACAAATTCTTTAGGCAGGGTGTTGTATTGTTTGATTCCACTGCCTGTCTTAATTTGTGACCATATGGGCTTGATTAAGTTGTTGTATTTTGCTCCACTGCTAGACTTGACTCTTTTTTGTGTGGGATCATTGTTCTGGTATAGAGCATCTGATTTTATTAATATTTCTTTGTAATTCTCATAATCTTGATCTGTATAGCTGCCAGGCCTCTTCCTAGTCATCAGTTCCCACAATCCAGGTGTGCCAGGATATTTAACAAAACCACCTCTTTCTCCAAGATGAGATTCTGAATATACAATCAGATCATCTCCCATAAATGTTACTCTGAAATTGCCAATTCTATGTATGATGCTACCATCACGCTCTGTGTCAGTATATAGGCCAAAGACCTCATCTTTGTTGTCTTTAGGTGTGCTTAAATATTTTTGAGCAAGAAGACCCAATTCAATAGGATCCTGAGCAGCTTCAATTCTTCGAGGAGCAACAGGACTAGGTGTGTGAATACTAGAAAGTGGGGTGATTGGATAATCTAATATGTTCCTAGCAGCTGCAGGTACAAGCTCTGTGATCAAATTTTGATTTTGCTCTGTAACAGTTTTGATATTTTTACCTAATTCACTAATTGCATCGATAATAGGCTATTCTGTTTGTTTGTGTTGTTCATAAATTCCTCGGTTCTCTGATTTCCATCCTTTAAATCTTTTTACAAGATAATCTCTTAATTTAAGATCATCAATGATTGGCCTTTTCATGGTTATTTATATATGTTTCAATGTCTAGAAAATTGTTGATTTTATTTCTGTATTTACCATTATTGGGTTTTCTTGTCATATCAATTGAGACAAACCCATAACTGTCCTGGTTCCAGCACCTACTGCAAAACTTGGAAAAATCATTGTAGCTCAAGTCACCACCTACATATTCATCATGTATGTGTTTGAGGTTGGTATGATCTTGATGAAACACACATATAAAATTGCTGTTGTCTCGGATCAGCTGCTTCGGTATTTTTGAAAAAGGCTGTGCCAGGTAGAAGCAATCAATATTTTTGTGTCGGCCCTGTGTAAAAAAATTTCTAACCTTGTTTTGATTATCCAGTATAATGTCATAAAAGACAACAACAGAATTATCGAGACATTCATGAAGTGGCTTAACATCTGGTTCAAAAGTGGCTATATCCAATCCATCATATAGCTTCATCAGCTGCTGATATTTTAATTGTTCCAAGCTCTTAGAGAAGAGATACAAGTGCCTATTTTTCCAGTCTAACCAGTTGGGTGCCAATAAAAAATTATCAATCATAAGTGTAGTTTTACCACAAGCCGATGGCCCAACAATAACTCATCTAATATTTTCAGGCAGCAACTTGCCATTTCTCTTAATCTGCTGTTCAGGTTCTGGCAGCCTCTTTATATAATCCCAGGTGCTCATATTATCACTTTGTTTGAATCGATCCAGCTGTGTTCTGGAAGTCCTAGCCATTTGACAAATAACTTGTTGCCTTTTCTGCGGATGATTTTTCTATGAGATATGTGTCAGGCTTTTTAGTTTTGTTGAGTTCTTCTTCATAGAACCGGCCTTTGAGAATTTCTCCTCGGTGATCTTTTATTATATATGTGTTAAGGGTCCCAGGTTTAACTTGAACCACTGTAAATAATTTAGTGCTCCACTTTCTTGTAAAGCCTCTTTTGAATAAGTGCTTATATTTGCTGATTCTTACTTGATCACCCACCTTGTATTTGGCCTTTCTTGTTGTTGGCTGGTATCTAGGATAATAAACAGTCCTGATCAATTTTTGCTCATCAGATGAAGTTACTTCAGAGGGTTTCATGTTGATTGTGGAATGAACCGTGTTGTTATATTTATGTAGAAGTTCTGGAAGAATATTAAGCCATTTATAATTACCTTGAAGTGTAAATTGTTTATACATAAGATTTTTTAGGGTTTTGTTGAATCTCTCTACAATTGAGGCTTTGAGATCACTGTAACTCGAATAATGTTTTATTGACTGGCTTTTAATAAATTGTTGGAACACAGAATTATAAAATTCTTTGCCATTATCTGTTTGCAAATAGCGCGGTGATCTTCCACTCTGATTGATGATTGTACTGATGGCTTCTGTAACACATTTTCCAGTCATGGATTTGAGTGGCACAGCCCAGGCAAATTTTGAAAATGTGTCTATTACAGTGAGTAGATACTTGTAGCCTTTGTTGATTTTGTCTAAGTTTTTCAGCTGTCCACTTGCCATCTCAATCAAGTCGCTCTGCCATAAATCATCTATGCCTTTTGTGACTACTGGCAGTCTCTTATAATTATGTCTGGCTTGTCTGTGTAATTCATCAACAATAATTTGTCTAGACATAATATGAAAACAAGAATATTGCAACTATGGGGTGTTCAGCAGCTGATACTACAGGATTTTCTAAATATAATTTGTCTCCTATTTGTATTTTAAATTCCAGAGAGCCATCATCTTCAGCATAGGCTGTTTCTAATGTATTGGGGTCTGTAAAATCCTCTAACTCTACACTGGTGATTTTTTGTTTGTTGTCAGTATTTGTTATTGATAAGGTAGGGTAGTGGTGTGCCTGTGGTTGAAGCCAATATTTGATTTTGATTGGTCTCAGTGTGCCCCCAACAAAAAACTGGTAATAAAATTGTGCAGGGGACAGCATATATATTTTGCCACCTGGTGTAAATGGTGAATCATATTCTTTGTTGGGGATGCTGTACAATTCAAGAATTACTGTATGTTTTGGATTCTCAATTATGCCTGTTATTTCTTTTTCTGCTGTGAGCAATCTACTTGTTACAGATTCAAGATGCTCATTGATAGTCCTAACAACATCATCATGGCCTGGCTTGATTTTTATGTCCACAACAAGTTTTTTGTATTGTTGCACAATTTCTTGTAGCTGGGTGGCAAAAGACAAAGCATTTGCTTGATTGGATTCCATGGTCCCTAGCTGTTGCTTGATATTAGCTACAATTTGTTGCAAATTTTCAACAACTGCCAATTTTGAATTTTGAGCAGTAAGATCATGGACCTGTCTTCTGATATCCTCAAACAGGACATGCAGTTCATTAATATGTTGATTAGTTGGTAGAGTGGCCACTGTCTGAGTGAGTTGTTTGATCTCTGTCTGGATATTCTTGATATCTTCTGATTTCAATATGCGATTCACTGCCCTCTTAATATTTTTAAGTTCCTGTGATGTAGGCAGATTTGATGCAGTATTTTGCAAAGATTCAAGTGCCAATTTCACATTATTTAATTCAGAAGCATCAGCCACATTTTGCATAGCATTTTGGAGCAGGGCTATATCTGCCTGAGTAGGTGTTGATTGTTGTAAAATTTCAAGCTTTGTTTGGATATCATCGATCAAGTGATGAAAATGAGATAGCTCAGATTCAGTGTTGAGGTTTTCAAGCTCTGTGATCTGTTCCTGGACACTGACAAGGGTGTCTACAATACCGGGCAGGCGGGATTCTTGTACATTTGTCAAATCACTTTGCACTGCTGCTATTGTACCCTCAAGATGGGTTATGGTACTTTGAATTTTTCCAAAATCTTCATATGTTTCAAGTTGCAGCTTAATGTTGGCAACACTCCGAGTTATTGCACTCAAAGCATCAGAAGATGGCAAGTTGTTCATAAAATTTTCAAGTGTCTCAATTTTTTCTTTAACCTCGGCTATGGCATTGTTCAAGGGGTCCAGATTAGGTATCTCCAGTGATTGAATCTGTTCCTTTAGAGTGGAAATCACTAGATCAAAATCTTCTTGTGATTTTATGCTTTTGACAATTGTTTGGAGCTGTGCCTGGACATTATTAATCTGCTCTTCCAATTGTTGTTTCAATTGCTCAGAGTTGGTGGCCTGGGTCTTAAATTTGGCTTGAAGAGCTGCTACAGCTTCTTCTAAACTTTGAAAATTATCCAAAGTTGCCAGATCAGTATATTTTTGAAGCAGCACTTTGAGTTCAGAATCAATTTTAAGAAGAGGGTCCATGCATTGTGATTGTAAATTTGTAATTTCTAGTTGAAGACTGGCATTCAGTGTGGTTTGTAAAGCTTGTAAATCACTTCTTAATTTCTTGACTCTGACATCAAGCATCAGAATCTCATCACTGTGATCTTCATGTCTTGTATGGCCAAATATATCATTAGGCATTTTATTTTAGTGGTTATTTATTATTGAATTTCTGATTCTTAATTCTATAAAAAAAGGTATAAGCTTGTCATAGGATCCAGGGACCTCAATATATAAGCAGTCACCAGCAGAAACAGTATGTACAGTGCCAGAAATCATGTTTGAGTGCTTAATTCTATAAATACTTCTCCCTACTGAAATCTTGACATTACCCTCAGGGGTTGTAATAAATTGCAATTGCCCACCTACAGGTAATTGGTAATGATTTAAATTATTGTTAAATATGTACAATGTTTTACCTGTTTCATCATCAACATCTGTAAGTATGCTGTTCAGATGAATAATTAACAAAGCACTTAGTTTATATAACATATCAGAAGAGGGTTGTGCTGTTGGCAGGTCCATAATAGCCTGTTTTTTGAACCCAAATAAGTTCATAGGCATGTTTATTTATTTCAAATCATGCTCTCTAATTGGGCATTGATTACCATTTTTCAAATCACAATGACCCCATTGTAGAGTATGTATGCCACATGATAAAATGCATCTATTATCATCATGTGGGTCCAGAGCCACTTTTCTTACAATATTGCTAGTCAACAAGTGATCCACACTCTGAATTCTATTTTCTGATGTTCTGATTGTGCTACATGATTTGAGACAATTTTTGTAATCCTCAAATTCAAGCTCTTTGTCAACAATTACTCTGCAATGCCCTTGGCCTTTTTGGCAACAGAGCCACTACATGTTTCAAAACTGTACATCTTGGCCCTTAACCCAGCAAATGCCACAATAACATCACCAAGTGTCTCATCTTTTAACTTGCCAGGCACTTTTTTGTTGTGGGGTTGAATCCTTGTATGTTCACTGCTATCAAAATATTCAAGCAATTCAGGCTGTGACATATCTTGATAAACATCTTCTGTCTGAATATCAAGAATAAAACTATCTGTGTCCATGTACATCAGTTTTACACGATCCTTATAAAAAGGCTTCAACACATTATAATACAATTTTAACACATGTAATTTTGCCAATTCCAATATCACAGCCCCTACATAAATATTCTTATCAAACTTAATTTTTGTTTTTTTCATATTAAAAAGTGCCATATTTTCATCATAAATTCTTCTATAATTGAAATTAGGCTTTGCAATCAATTTTTTGCTCAGGCTGGGGTCAGTAATTATTTTAACATCAGTATGTTTTCTGACATTTTCAATAGTTTTGCCATACACAGAATTGACCATCAATTTAAACAAGGCCTTATCAAATTGGCTCATTGCAGATGTTCGAAGCTCCGTGTTTGTATCAATATATGGCTTCAACCATCTTGAGTGCCTGAACCTCAAAACTTTGCCAACTTTGCTCACTTGAACACCATGATTCATCAGGAACTGGAGGTTTTTGTAATATATGACATAATCCTGTTTCGGCTCTAGAGTCATCATCAATTTCTTCTGTTTAGAGCCAGGTGAACACTCAACCTCAGGAATTGGGGGCAGATCAGAAAATATGTTGTGTAAATCATCAGGAATTGTCAGATCAACCTCTAAGAAGAGGCCATAGTCACTGTCATCAAAGTCCTGAAGATCTTCAATATTGAAATCTTCAACCCACTCAAGCCCTGCATATGGCAGTTTATCCATCATAGCATAACCATAGAGGCTGTTGGCATCTACATGCAGTATATAATTTGATGGCAGTGCTGGATTATAATCAGGAATATATTTGTTATTAGCTCTGGCATATCTCTGAGAGCATTGCACCATGCCCCCTCTTATACATTGCTCCATAAACAAGTACATATCTTGATCTTGGATCAGATCCAATTGCATTTTAGTGTTCAAAAACATTGCAGACCATGCTAGGCCCGGAGCACTGTAAAAATACATTGGATCCAGCTTATAATTTTTCATGGAAGATTTTCTGAATGCCTGCAGTATATCAGCTAAGAGGGTCACATCAAGTTTTAAATATGCCTTGTGATAATCACCAAATGTCTGGCATTTTAAATTGTTCCACAACAATTGGGCATGGTGATAATCATCATCAGTGATTCCATATCCTCTGATTTTGCTGTAAAACTCTTGGTGTGGTGGCAGAGAACACTCATCAAATTTAGAAAAATCTGTAACATAATCATATGGATATACACCCTTCGGCCTAATTAATTTCAGGTCCTGATTTGGAAACAAAGCACATGTGATTTTGAATTGATCAGCAGATAATTGAGTGGCCAGTGTAGCCAGGCTAGCTGATAAAATTCTGCATGAATCAAGAAATCTTAAGTGAATAGGAACACCATTAACTTTAGTTATTTTGCTAATGGCAATATATTTCTCATCATTTTCTGCTAAAATATTTAAATTCTCCTTGTCAAACCCCTCGACCTTGATCAAATGATGAAAATCATAATTGGATGCACCATGGCAAAATATAAGGACAAATTTTGGTCTCTGGATCTTAATATTACAGCAATTACACAGGACCATTAAGAATTTACCATCTGTACGAGAATGGTGATGAACCTGATATTTGTATCTGAAAATTCAGAATCACATACCGGGCATTTTTCTGCATTGTTGAAATCTTCAATCTGTTTCTCTGTTAAAGGCAACATAGGTTTTGATTTTAATAAGACATTAGATGCTATGTCATGGCACTCATTTTCTATTCTATCTGCAAATTTTTTAATGGCATCTGCTCCCATGTATAAATCTTCTTTACTAACAACACCATCCTGTACAACAACATAATAAAAACTAGAAGGTTCATGTAACTGGTATGATGTACTTGAAGATTCATCAGGATCTGGGCTACAGAATGCAAGAGGTTTGAGATTTGATTCAAAATCACAGACTATATATGCTGGGTGTTCCAACAAGTCTTCAAATTTTTTGAATTTGGCATTTTCACTTGGGTTAGGCATAAGCATATGAACAGGTTTATGGTTGCCACAATATTTCAGATGCTCAATTAACTTGTTTTTAGCAATTTCTGCATTTATTTCCCGAACCCCATTCACCATTTTTTGACCATCAAATACAGACAAACATCTTCTGCACAACTTGAATATTCTATTGGATTTGTCTAGTTGTGTTCTGACTAAAGCTTCAAGATTATGTATCAGAGTGTAATGGTGTGTATCATCCTCTTCAATTAAGTGCAGATCAATCGGAACAGCAGAATCATCATCAAATGTACTGATTCTGAGAGGTGCTATCAAGCAATTGCCACGGCCAGTGGAACAAATAAATACATTAATAGATAATTGTTTACCATTGATATCCCGGGCCTTTTTTTCAAATTTATCAATATTCTGAACAGACATTGGATATTCTAAACCCTCCATTGCATCATCAAAATCATTTTCATGTTGTTTATAATAACTTATTCTCTCAGGATGCCTTGAAACTGGAAACAAAGCAGCTAAAATACACCACAAAAAGCATTTATCATCATTATTTTCTATATTAACCACGGCTTTTTTGTTTTTAATATTGGCAGGTAATGGCAGATATGTAGATCCTTGTAATGGGCTGAATTCAGAAATATTAATATATAACTTGTGTGGAGAACCGCATAGGCTCCATCCAGACTCTTTTGCTGCAAATTCAGAGTGTTTAATATTCAATTGATCTATCAAACTGCTTATTATTTTGTCTGAATTTGTATTTGAATATACAGGTACAGTTTCTGTTATGTGGGGCTGTGTAAATTTTGTGCCATTTGATTTCTTATATTGTGTAAACAATTTGAGGGACAGCTTATAAGAGCCATTTTGTGCATTTAGAATTGCCTGCACATCAGGATTTATACTGTTCAAAAAATTCTTAATACCACATCTTGACTCTGATACAAACCGATAATCCCTTAATTGGCCATTAAAACTGCTATGGATAGGTGGTGCATAGCGTGGCTGCTTTGCTGGTCCAGCATTAACAGGTGTTTCGTGCTTCCTTTTCAGACCAGATGTAGATGGTTGTGGGGGCAATATTGATGACTGTACATAAGAATTACACCTATGCCATTTGTAATATGCCTTCCTTAATATTTTAAAGCATCTTGGACACATTTTTGTGGCCTTTCTGCATTTCTTAGAGTCACAAATATGGCGGTGTATAGACCAATTAGAACTAGATATATTTTTATTACACTGATTGCAATGTTTTTGATTTGGCATTTTTATTGTTTATTTATATAAAATTTCCTGGTCCAAAAAAACAGAACTTTGGACAATATGCCAAAACAATTAAAACAGCAGTTAGTAGCTGAGCTGGTGCTTTTATACCCAGACAACAGCAATAACTAGGCTCTGGTGATCCCCAATATAAAATAATTTTGCTCTTTTATGCTGTTGTATAACACACTTTACCAGGTTTCAGATCTGGGAGCTATCAGTTGTATATCAACTAGCAGTAATTATTCTCAAAATCTCACGTGTGCAGATATTATTTTGCCACATGTATTTCAATCTTACACATTTTATCAGGACTCAAACCCGAGCCTCTTGTTTACAAGGCAACAATATTAACATTTTGCAATCAGGGGAGGCTTCACATTCTATCAGGACTCAAACCCAGAAGCCTCTTGATTGCAAGGCAATAAAAACCATGGGGCTATGCACCACACTCTACTAGGTCTCAGAACCCAGGAGCTATGAGCTTTATATCAATATACACATGGCAGAATCAATCTGAGGGGGGGCTCATCTTTTCTACACTAAAATTCAAGATTCCTGGGATTTTGACAGAAAAACACACTATAAACAATAAGATGATATGGGAACTTGGCATAGTTTTAAGTGTAGGCAAATCTGTCTGAGGGGGGTTCATCTTTTCTACACTAGAATTCAAAATTCTTAAAAATTCAGAGCATATCACACTTGAAGAATTGGGGTATAAGCCCCTCTTGGCATTGTTTTAAGTGTAGGCAAATCGGGTTGTTCAATCAAATAACCTCTTCTTTTCTACACTTATAAGTGGTCCTTGTTATAGCATCAATTATACTACTCAAATCGTTGGACTAATTAATGATGTATTCAAAATACAACTTTTTATCTTGTTTACGACTGAAGAAGCGAGTTACTCAATCTCTTATATTCATTTAATGGCCAGGACTATTTGTTCGCTTAAATGTTAACAGCATGTTGTCGCGTAACCTCATAATTAACTTAACATTATCTGTAATCCAAGGTACTTTTCATTTTGTTGCGCGAACTGTTGTCAGGGGGGGGTGTTTACCAAACATTTTAATCAATTTCTCCGTAAAGAAACCTATCTTGTCGTCAATGTTTTCGTAGTGTGTAATGAACCCGTCTCGTCACAATTTGTACGAGTCGCACCTCTATTCTTGTGATCTTTCTGATAAAAATATATATTTATAGATCAAATCACAAACCCTGACACCTTCTGTAAACAAAACCACCTGCATGCAGAAAGCTTTGCAAACTCATAGAAGTAAAATAATCCACACGAAAATCCAGCGTTGTTACAGGATTCATTACGTAAGGTAAAACAATGGCAAATTTGTAGTATGGGATACGCTGCCGCAAATGACGTCTCACTTTAAACCCAATGCTCTTTCTTTTTTTACTTATTGCTTCACCTTTATGGTTAATTCTTTGCATCAGTAATCATTTCCAATAAATTTGGCTTCTTTCTTTGAATATATTTTACTTGCATTTTTTAGACAAAATGATATAACATGGTAATGTATATTTCTGAGGTTTGATATAGATAGGAGTGTATTTGAAATTTGTTTGTACATTTTATGTAAATTGTATCTTATGTAAATAAAATATATAATGGGCATAAACAGCCATATGCATTGCTGTAAGTCCAATAAATATATTGATGATGATCAAAACAAGACAAAAAGTTCGTAAATTTATTGCGGTTGGAAACTTTGACAAGCATCCTAACAACGATTTTTGTTCCGCCAAATATAGTTAACTTCGTAAAATAACTTGGTGACATGGCAAGGCAAGATAAGTGTGAACATTTTGTAGTAATATAACTTTCAATGAGCTTAGATATTTGTGTACATAATGATATTTTATAACATTGGTTATTTTCTAAAGATAGTCATGTGAACAGCAAGGAAGTAGTGCAACTTAGTAATATTGCCTGACTTAGCCTTAGAAAAACAACATGCCGAGTTCTATACGTGAGGGAAAGTCTCCGTTTACTCCGAGCTTGTTTTCAAAACACCAGCAAGGACAGCCTTTGAAAAGGGGTGAGAAACAGATTCTACTCAATGTTTATGTAACGTTGTGTCAGTAGTATCCTGAGAAACCAGTAAATGAAGTAGTTAAGTTGGTATCCCAGTGCAGTGGTGTGTCAGTGTCTGCAGTTTTAAGGGTTATGAAAGAGAGAATGACCGGGAGAGTAACAATGTATGCGGCTGCATATTCGTCTGATGTTTTGAGAGCGGGTTCTCACATTCAGAGGCTCTTATATAAAATGAATAGGTGCGGCGAACCAGCCCTGGCCCAAAACCATGGTAACGGTTGAAGTTTTGGGTGCGATGACGTCTAACCGGCCAAGTGAATGCATCACTTCAATGTGAAGTCACGTGAAATGACAGAACGACGGTGTTGCAGTACGCAGATATTAAACACCAGAACAAGAATGAGGATGTGTACTACAGACTATGGAAAAGGAGATGCGATAACCACTAACGCCGTCAAACGGTTGGGCGGGAACTTTACGTCACATACCATGAAGAAGTAATAGGATCTGAGCTGATTATGTCCTTTGCGATTAGTCCACTCAGAATTAGTTCACTTCATCAAATGATTTACTAAATCTCATCAATTTACATTGTCGAATTCATTATTTGAGTTTTTTTTGGTTTAGGTACAACATCTTCAACGAAGAGAAAATTATGCTCATTTCTTTGTTTTCCTTGACCCTTTACATCCAGGGTCAAGGAAGTCAGTAATAAGGTGTGTTATATACAGTGTACGTACAACTATAGATTAAATTCTATCTTCTACAAATATGATGCATAAAGAAACAAACTGCCGGAGAACTAAGTGTACAATTTTATATTACTATTATAGTGGAACCACAAGCAAAGAAATCTGCGCAGACTCGCGACTCCTGTGCATCGTACTCCAGTGTGGAGGGGAGGGGGAGAGTGGAGCATGCTCTCATATAGTCCGAGTTGAACGGAAGAGGAGGAAGGTTCCTATTCTTGTGGTCGCTCTTGTAAGTAAGGGGAACTGTGATTGGCCATTCATCTATTTTATCACTTTTTCATAATCTCAATTGACTTAAATGGCCGGAAGAGCAAAGTAAATATCAAATATAAATACAAACACGTACCGTGTAATAAATAACCAAAATGTAATGAAAAGTTAGCAGTTTGTATTTTTATTGCTTTATGTGAATATGTAGGGAAAAAGCGAGAGAGAATTGTACACCAAAGGCAAAGAAATGGTAGGCGAAGTATTTACCAGGATTATACTCCCTACATTCCTGCTCATAATAAGCAGTCGAAGGTATCTTGCTTAAGGATCTTTCTTCGATGTAAACCTAAAAGTTGACTTTTCAGATTACGTACATAATCTTCTGGGCAGAAATGCGACCTGCAGATTCTAGCATTAGCATGATTCACGTTAGCGTTTCCACACGAATCCAAAGCTCGGTGATCGAATAATCCTTTTGAAAAACGTATATAACGTATAAATTATTTCCACGTACTTGGAAGATGTATCTTGTGCTGAACTAAAATAAATAATAATAACAAGTGGTGTCTCGGAAAGTCGGGACCGGGATAGGAAAGAAAAATTCCGCCCCTATCACGACTTCAGCAAATGACTTCCCTAAATTTCTGGATCCCGAGCAGTCGGGAAATACCGAATGGTCATTTTAAAACGGTATTAATTCTTGACGTTTTCTACATTGCAAGTGTCTGGAACTTATCGGAAATTGTTAGTTTTCATTCCAGAAATGCAAAGAAAATCACTTAAGGTGAAAATGAGAATTTGAGATTTCCCGACTAGTCGAGAAATTGCGAATATTTCCCGTCCCGAATGTCGGGATTTAAAAAAAAATCCCGTTCCGATCAAAAATTTTCTGTCCCGCATAACAATAAGTACCTATCTATATTTATTTTCAATTTCTCTGAAGCCACAAAATGTAAATGGGTGGAAATGCTCATTTGTGTACTCGATTTCGTGTGTTCAGTTTCTGGCATGGTTTCCTATCTGCATAGTGCAACACTAGCGCATAGATTTGGAATTCATTTCATGGATAAATTCACCTCTTACCGTCGTTTCGTCATTACGAGTAAACAACGGATTGGCCCAACCTATACTTCTAATAACCTTGCGGCGAACTATGAGTGTAACAGCATATGATTGCGGTCATGGATCAGCTGACGCGGAGTGATACATCGAATCGGTGAGACCGTTTGTTTACAGAAGGTCCCAGGGATGGTGATTTAGACCTTAGAAATGCATAAATTTAAAAGCAGGTAACACCTCTTATTTGGTAAACGTTTAATATTTTATATTTCTTCCACTTGCTTACGCTAGCGTCGCCGACCCAATATAAAAGCGAGAGCGGGGATAGCAGCTCAGTTTGACTCCGTCTGCGGACGAGAGAAGTAGGGCTCTGCCTACGGGCAAGAGGTAAACTCCTCCTAACAGGAGAGAGAAAAAGATATCCCACTCCAACTTCTGGTGAGAGAAATCTACTCTGCTTTAGTGTGAGAGGACACACTCCACCTTCGGTCGAGAGAAAATCCAATCCGGTTTCGGGCGAGATATATTTAGATAACCAAATCTTTTTCTTTCATAAAACCCCGACATCTCGACGTAGGGTATGGTAAAAGTCTCCTCGATGTTGGGAAATTCCCTTCGTAGAAAATATTCCTTCGTTTTTGGACTGTTACTCCTACATGGAAACAAAAAGCCGTTTCCAAGGTTACTCTAATCTTTCTCTTTCAGATGCTTTGTTTAAAAAAACCTTTGTGATTGTTTTCTGACAAGAGTACTAGGTATCATATACGAAGTTGTATGGGTTTTCCTGTTCCCTTCCGTTTATTTCAACTTCAAAAGGCCGTAACTATATAGAGAGGCCCAAACATGAATATATATTTTCACACACATACACACACATACGTGTAAACGTGGTCTTATAAGGCCCGAGAGTAGTGTATACTTGTTGTTTCTACGCAATACTTGGTACGAGCCCTTTTTTATCCTCTTTTTTTATCAATTGAATATCAGTTTTTGACATATTTTGACAATTTTTTGTCGATGTTTTAGTGTTTAACGATGTTTTTGTAAAATTTCCCTTTTTTCCCACTCATACTTGGTACGAATGCCACGATCTTATGTGATATAACTTAACCTATTCATTTTATTACGTGCTAAACTACAAGAGAGCCTCTACGTCCTTTGACCTACTTTTTATTTTACGACGTTTTACGGACTAAACTAACCTGCAATGAGAGAAAAGTGGACAGAAAAAGCTCTGACATCACTTTTTAAGCTATTTTTTACCTCCTGCAAATTTTGCTCTTATGCTAACTCGTCCTTTGACCTACTTTTGAAATGACTTACGACATTTTCCTATAAGTCTGCTGTCTCCTCTTACTGTAAGGTCCCTCAGTGTAATCTACTATGACCTGCTAATATAGGCTTCTGCTCTCAGCGTAATCCGTTTTACAGACTAAACTAACGTAACGAACCTTAAAGTTCGTGGGATCTTAAGAATACCTAGAAGGTTAACCAGTTAATTGATGGGGTGATGTAAACTACTCATCATTCATCCTCTTGATGAGACCACTCGTCATTGACATGACGAGTTATTGCTTGGCATGCGAAAGGTACAAATTACACAAAGGAATTAAACTACTGAAAAGACAATGGCAACTCGTTGGATTTTGTGAACCGTTGAACCTGTATCATGGCTGGGTGTAGGATAATTACCTGTCTAACTGAAGTCTCTGAGCTGAATGAAAATAGCGAAGTCCTCTGTGAGCTTCTAACTTGTTGACCAAAGCTTGCTTCCACTATCGACCTCCTGCCTTGCTGACCTCCTCTCTCCACCAACTCAATTCCCAAAGTCCAGTCACTTCCCAGCTTGTCTCACCTCTATATTCCCTGGCCATCGAGCTCTTCCTCGATGCCGAATCGCCGAATCGTGTTTATTATAATTGCTACCATGCAAACCGCTGACACCAAACCCAGAAGTGTTACCTGTTTCCTGAATGCTCAGGAGGTTTGCATGGCACAACACAATGCATTGTAAACATGCCTAAGAGGCTTGAGACAGCTGAGAGAAAAACAAGTGAATGCCCTGGTCAACATGAAGCGTTCAGAGAGACTTAATAAAATAAACATACAATCCTATGGATTGATACGTTCGCGCCGCCTAGGAAAAATTTTCTCCTTTGAAAATTTAAAAGTCAAATCGCAAAGCTCGACATGACTCAGGTTCGCCAATTCCATATATTTTCTTAAAAAAAACCAAATATACAAAAGAAATCCACCACAACTTGTCTGTTGTTTGCCATATCCCGAAAGAAAAAAAAATATTTTATTCCCTAAACTCTAAAATGAATAATACCCTTAATACTAACAAATTCGTATGTTTATACGATGTAAAAAACAATAATATATACTATTATAGGACTAGAAATCACAAACGTTCGTGTCGTTAAGCGATAAAACTCTTAATGTATCACATGTGCGTGTACGTAATGTGTATTATGTATAATTGCTCATCAACCTGCTCCTAGTCAAGAGTCTGTGATGCCTCGCCACGCGGTAACGACTCTGTGTCTCCCGCAAGGCCAACGGTTGGAGCGTCTTGCAAAATGGAACGGAATTCACAATGTTTATTTATATTGTCACTTGATATAGACTCTTCAAATAAATAGAAAACCTTAAAAAGGTGCACAAGTAAGTACACGTAAGTAAGCATGTAAAACATTGTCACATCTCACTGTTTTGTCCGTGTAAAAACCTGATCATATCAAAGTGCGTATGTTTTACGAACTACGTAGCACTGCACTCCTAAAATCGTTGAATATATGAACTTGCACGGCTATGTTGCACATTCCAAGGTAGTATTATACAATATTCAATGCATATAGTGAGTCACACTGAAAACTGTCGCTGGTAAAAACTTAATTATAGCGTTCCATTTTCTCTTCTACATTAAACTGTACACTGTATACATATATATGGCTTGGTGAATACCTTTGTATGACTGCACACAAAATTAATAATCTTCCAAGTGACAAAACTATGTGCTTGAGTTTAAATATCAAATAAATGTTCTGCGAACAAATGTGTCGCTTTCAATATTCCATGTTGGTGAGAAGAGAAAAAAAAAAAATATATCACACTAATATCTGCATGCAATAAACATATGCATAAAATATTGTCACTAAAGCATGCTTTCTAAAATGTTCGAAAGTGCTGTAATTATGTTTTTTATTGCTTGCATGTCCGTTTATTATTCAAAGTGCAAAATTCCATCGTAAAAAAAATTAGGCACTAATTGATGCACTGGTCAATTGACACCACTGATGCTTGTCGCTTCCTTGTAGTATAATGTAAACTTAAATGCATATAAAACTAGTTCTTATGCATGACACAAAACTGAAAATGTATATAAGGACTATGGAAAAGTACTGTTTCCCATAATGCATGTTAAATGACCAAATAGATACACATGATAGGAGCTCACATGTGTATGTGTAGAAACACTGTAGCACAATTCTGTAATTATTGTTTGTGACCAGAACTGCTGGTTGTAGAATGTATGTTTTCTCTGCTTCCTCTTCTTTCTGGATTGCTTGTCGTCTTGACTGCATTGGGGCAATGTAAAAATGTAGTAAATTACCCGTAGAACTTGGGAGATGGGGAAAAGTTGTTGTTTTAACTGCAAACAGTGTGGAGGGGAATTTTATTTAGCTCCATCACTAGGTGTTGTTGATAATGTGTAGTCCGCTATACTGGGAAATGTATGGTTGACTACATCCTTCCTGTAAAAGGTAGTCTCCGTGCAGTAATAAGTAGAAATGTCTGCATGTCTCCCTCAAATTGGTGGTGACGAGTCTCTTCTTGAAATAGTACTTAAAATGTCTGCATGTCTCCCTCGTAGAATGATACTCAGTCTTTCTGCCTGGTAATAATAGACTGCTTGCGGATGTCCGTCATGAAAAATGCCCATGGATGGTGTAGGCATTGCTTGTCCATGGTGCTCCGTATAGACAGGTTAGGTAAAAAGGAAAATTATGACAAAGAAAGGAAATTGCAATAGGATGGGTATATATAATTCAAGTATGCATGTACACAAAACCAACTAATTTCCACTGCCTTTTCTTTTAAAATTAAATTAAATTGTCTCATCAAAAATAAAATATAATTAAAATAAATTGATAAAATAATTGCCATAACTCTTTGAAAATAAATAAGGAAAATTTAAATAAAATATCCAACCGTAATTAAAATATTAATGTCCATGATTAATGTGTTGCCTTAACCTATTAATTATTACTGCGCTGCTCGGAATTAATCTGTTTAGAAAGCTGATGATGTTTATACAAATAATACCCAAGTACTGATGTTAATAATAAATTCCAAATAATAAATACTAATATAGACATGGGCAAAGGGTTTAACACTAATTCATGAAATGAAATGTTCTTACTAATTGATTGATTAAGTTGTTTTAAAGCAAGTTCAAGTGGAGTCCATTGGGGAATAGTGAAATCAGATAAATTCTTGGGAATATTAGGTAGTAACTCAATTTCCTTCATTTTGACTAGTTCGAAAGCTAAAATTCTTGTGTGTAAAATTTGTTGATCCACAATAATTTGCGAAAAATCCTGATAATTAAAAAATAAAGATTGGCCTTCGTTAAGCTGAATTGATCTGTGCGTGTTCAAATTATTATTCAAATTCTGAATAACAATAAATTGACCTGAACCTGATATTAAAATACCATTGCGTGTTCTGATAAACTGAAATAATTTATTGTCAGTAATAGATTTCACCTCAAAACTACAAGATGTAAAATTAATAAACAAAGGTAAGTGTTGCAAGCGTGTTCTAGATTCTGTTGAAATTCTAAAAAAAATTATTATGGTGTGAACCCTTAAAATAAATAAATAAAATTTGTGTTGCGCAAAGCAAGCTATTAGTGTCATTAAGAGGTTGCTTTGACAAGCCTCTAATGGCCTCCTAATAAACATTAGGCCGGTGCAATTTGCCGTGGTTCATAAATATGCAATGTAAGACAAAATTTCAATAAATGCTACTTTTGAGTTTCGTCGAAACTCCAGGTGGTAACAAAATATAGCATCAGGGAATTAAAAAAGTGAAATTCAAATTTGAAACACAATAAAAATAATAAAAACTTTCTCAATTTCAAATTTCCTTTAAACAAAAGAAATTTATCCACTCAAAACTTCTTGAGTCCGCCGTATACCTCAAATCACTTGGTCGTGTAAACAGACCCGCCGCGGAAAGGTATACTTGACCCATATAAAAATGGTGTGTCAATCCCTTAGGTATGTTTAAACAAAATAGATAGAGAATAGTTATGCTATATATTAAAATATAAATACAAATTAATAGTTATTACCTACTGTACTAACATTAACACGAAGTTAATCAGTAAGAAGTAATTAATTTATTGCTGCATTGTCGAATAAGGTGCAAATTGGGTAAGTAAGCTAACTTTCCTAATAATAAATATTAATAATAATAATAATAATTTCTCAAATTCAACATTTGTGGTAAACCACTCTGTTTAAATTTGGAAAGGCTAACGATGCCGTGGGGACTTTTGCTGCTCATGCCTGTGCCACTCACCGAGGCTTAGCCTGGCATGTTGCTAATAATCTTGATTACTCTAAGTGCATAAAGTGCTAAAATTGCCCTTTTGTAGAAATTTCCCTGATTTTATCAAAATTTCGTTTGACTTTATCCTGATTTAAACCAAATGTACGTCGATTTCCCCAAAAAAAATTACTTACTATAAATATATCTATGAAAAACGGGAAAATTTTGCGAGAAAAACGCAAAAAATAATTCGTCTTGTTGTTCCTTTGTAAAATTTTTGGTCGTGATTAACCTGAAGTGCATAAATGCGACGTTTTACGGAAAAATTTATCTATATAGAACAAAATATCCCTAACATTGTTTACGTGAACTTCTATCGTGAAAATCAAATTCTGATGGCTATATGTGTGACTAAACTGATCCCCTAAAATTGTAATGGACGACCGCCCCTGGCCGTTGTAATCTCCATGCTAAGTGTTTTCTGACTTCCAGCGTGTTCAAAGTACTCGGGAGCGCGCTTGAGTGCAGAAAAGGAATTCGCTGATACCAGACATTCTAAATTGTGCAAGGTTGCATTCTTCGTAGTCTCTTGGAAGGACTGAACTGATTTCTCTACAGCGACAGGCGTGATCGGCGACTTCGGGGAAATTCGGGTGCCGTCGGAGAGTTGGAGGGGAAAAGGTCGCTGCTTCGAGCAGCGGGCATAGGAACGGAGAAAGAAAATGCAAGGCGATGGTTCGCTGATACATTGAATGACGCGTAACTGTTTACAAAACTTTAAATTACTACAAACAAAGTCTAGTAAGCGCTGCGGGAGTTCGAAATAAAGTCAAGGACTTTGAAATGACGTAATAAATTGAATGAAAAAAAAAAAAACTTCGTTGCTCTTGCGACAGCGTGATACTTGAACACTTCCGTGCTCGTACAATAACAAAACTTGGAAAGCTGCTAGCAAACTAAATGACTAATAAACCTTGCATAAGGTACAATTAAACGTAAAAAACGAATTATACTTAAAATTTGAATCGTAATAAATATAAAATTCTAGGCGAACATGAAGTCGTAGAAAATATGGTCTGTAAACGATACAACAGGTTCGGGAACCTGTAAATTTAACTTACTTTCTGCTTTTAAAGTGACACTTGAAACTTTCTCGACTTTTACTGGTGACTGATTCGCAAATAAATCTTCAACTTTTACAACTGGCTGAACACAGTGTGAAATAGGCAATTCACTTTCCATTTTGCGACTGTTTTGAACAAAATAAGGACCCTTGCTTACGGAAAATGTCTGAACTCTATCTTTAACGGATAAAACATTCTTTGGCAAATCTATACTATCGTCTTTAGTGACTAAACTATTTCTGGATGCATCCTGAACTTCTTCTTGTACCCTAGGTTGAATAATAATGGACTGAGGGAGTGGAGGGGAAATTGGCGGGTGACTCGTTTTTAATGGTACCACTTCAACAATCGGTGCAATAACGTCGTAAATCTGCTCAATGGGCGGTGAATCATTAAGTTTGCTTAACGGTAATTCGTTGGTACACTCATGGTCATAAGTAATAGATTTCTTGCGGTGACATTAAAAATAACAGATTATGAAAATTATAAAAATACTAATAATAAATGTTGTTAATAATAAAATTGTAATTATATTATAAGGATAGTCAAAGGACTTGTTCAACAGATAAATAAAATTAGAAGCTTTTACGTATGGAAGTAATCCGTTTAAAATAACTAAAATCGCAAAGATTTTCATGTTGCTTAGGCAATCAAAACAAACAGTTCTTCAAAGCTAATACGTACTTTAAGCCTGCCTAGTCTAAGTAGTAGATATTTTAACTCAACTTTTAATTATTTCTGACTCTAGGCTCAAATTATCTGCGTGATTTATTTATTTAATATAATTTATTTATTCTCTAAATTTATTAGCACTGTTTAACTTATGTTATTTTAAATTTTACTGCAAACTTATCTTATTTTAATTTCAGGTGTGAACGTTATGTTTAAATACTCAAAATTAATTGAACCGTACTAAGGTACAAGGTAAGGAAAAATTGAGTCTGATTTACTCCTGACTACCTGAAATAAAATAATAATTATTATTTATGCGATCTTTAAATGCATTAAAATACTAACATCACTAAAACTTGAAGAATCTTTAATTCTCTCTACTCATTCTAAAATATGCTTAGCATATTATTGTGGCAAAGTTAGAAACTAAAACCGTCGTGGTTTAATCATTATCATTCTGCGATGGCAGAATGGATTTCCAGGATTATCGGTTGCAATCCAATATCCGCAGGAAAATACTTGTTATTGGAGCGCAAAAAAAATCTTGACGTCGTCGTCTACATATTCATATAATATAAATATTCTCATAACTGGCGCTTAAAATAAACTTTGCTAATATAATCATATACCTTCTTCTGAAGAGTAACTATAAAATTCTAGTGATGTATTCGCTGAGCTAGTATTATTACATACTGCAAAAAACTTTTGTGCGTAAAGCACATTATTAAATAATAAGTCTGCTTTTAATTGTTAATATTATTAGTGCTATTTTATTATAAATTATTATTATGTTACGCGAGTGGATTTAAAATATTAGACCTGTTTCACTTTAATAAATGCCGTAACTTGGAGCAAACTTGTAATATTTATAGTTAAAATTTTAAAACAATCTGCATTTTAAAGTTTTTAACATTCGAAGCTACAACGTGCTAAGGATAAATATTCAACTGTCAAACGAAACAATGTTTCGGACAGGAAAAGAATATAAATATATACTAACAATAAAAAAATCTCGTTAATATGTGAGAAACGTCCACGCCGTGTGATGCTCTCCTAATTCTCTTCTAGTTATTCAAAATAAGTTGGCTGTGCCTAACTTTGCTTAAAGCATATAAGTATATGTATATCTGTGTACGGATTCATTCTCGTCACTACTGCTTACCTGTGAACGGACATCTCTCGTCACTGCAGCCTAATTATACATCTATTACTTCTCAACTAGAACTTTTAATTAATCGGGCGGTTTATACCCTAAATCACGGTACGCCACTCTAACTATATACGCTTGGCGTAATAGCGGACATAATTGTACAGCGTGTCGAGGAATATAATTAGCGTTTCGTTTCTTTACATATTAACATGAATTGAAAATTTTTAGGCAATGTATGCGTAAGTTAAGGTAACGTAAGGCAAGTGACTATCTCGTATAAACTTGACTATCTCCTTAATCTAAGCTCCCTTCATGAGGTGCTAGGAGACTTCAGTCATTAAGAATATTAATGAGTGGTCCTCGGGGCCTTATTCGTTCCCAAAACTATATATGTATAAAATGTAATATCCTCGTTGCAAAAGTCTTAGCAGTCATAGTTCAAGCATTCTAAATCCTTTACAAGTTACGGTCAGTTTTAAACCAAATTTAAATTAAACTTTTAAGAAATTTCAATTAATAATAATAACAATAACAAAATATTGACTCAAACAAGCATACTCTCTGCCATGACTCGTTAAAATGCACCATAGTGCCGATTGACTCTGACTCGGTGGCACTAATTTATTTTCCTCATTCATAAATAACTTTAAAATCCACTTTTAATCCACGTTGTTAATTAATTAAAATGTTAAGGGTAAAAAATCGTTTACTGCTGACTATAGCTTACTGCATCCTCATAACCAACGTCGTCATAATTTTCGTATCCAAGATCATATAAAAAAATTCTAAAATCACTGTCAATGCAAGAAATCATCAAATCTAAATGCCTTTCCCTTCTTCCTTATTTAAAATTCTGGATGGTAAAAATTTCCCAGGTGGGAATTTGTCGTAGCCATGGTACCGGGTTCGTGAGTGAACCACAGAGCTACCAGGAGCAGATCGATAGGGAATCGTCCACGGACGTCCCTGGGCCGGCCACATTTTTGATGACATGGGCCTCCCTAAAATCCGACATCGAACCTTCCGCCACGCGGAATGCCGGACGCTCCTGATACCAAATCGCCAGCCCGACGCGGGTAACCGCGCCGGAGCTAGGGCGCAGTTCCTCCGCATTCTTACATTTCGCTGATTATCGACCCAAACTTGAAGTCGATAAATTTAATCGAATTCATCCTCATGTTAGACTAAACATCTATCATGGCATATATAAATTCTTCTCCCCCCATAAATGCAAAAGCTTTAAGCCCTATGTATTTTCAAAATAAAATATGGCAAGGACATACTAACGAAACTAAATAAATGAGCAAAATTTTTGGGGTGGGTAATGAACTAGCACTCCACTACGTGTCAAAATTTGGGGTGGGTTTGAATTTAAACTGGTTAAAAATTTCTTTTCATTTCTGAAAAAAAAAAAATGAAAAGACCCGCTAATCTCCACCACGTAACGAACCTTAAAGTTCGTGGGATCTTAAGAATACCTAGAAGGTTAACCAGTTAATTGATGGGGTGATGTAAACTACTCATCATTCATCCTCTTGATGAGACCACTCGTCATTGACATGACGAGTTATTGCTTGGCATGCGAAAGGTACAAATTACACAAAGGAATTAAACTACTGAAAAGACAATGGCAACTCGTTGGATTTTGTGAACCGTTGAACCTGTATCATGGCTGGGTGTAGGATAATTACCTGTCTAACTGAAGTCTCTGAGCTGAATGAAAATAGCGAAGTCCTCTGTGAGCTTCTAACTTGTTGACCAAAGCTTGCTTCCACTATCGACCTCCTGCCTTGCTGACCTCCTCTCTCCACCAACTCAATTCCCAAAGTCCAGTCACTTCCCAGCTTGTCTCACCTCTATATTCCCTGGCCATCGAGCTCTTCCTCGATGCCGAATCGCCGAATCGTGTTTATTATAATTGCTACCATGCAAACCGCTGACACCAAACCCAGAAGTGTTACCTGTTTCCTGAATGCTCAGGAGGTTTGCATGGCACAACACAATGCATTGTAAACATGCCTAAGAGGCTTGAGACAGCTGAGAGAAAAACAAGTGAATGCCCTGGTCAACATGAAGCGTTCAGAGAGACTTAATAAAATAAACATACAATCCTATGGATTGATACGCTAATATACAATGAGAGAAAAATGGACAGAAGAGAAGCTCTGGCATCACTTTTTTAGCTATTTTTACCTCCTGCAATTTTGCTCTTATGCTAACCTCGTCCTTTGACCTACTTTTGAAATGACTTACGACATTTTCCTATAAGTCTGCTGTCTCCTCTTACTGTAAGGTCCCTCAGTGTAATCTACTACGACCTTGCTCTCAGCGTAATCTGACACGACCTAAAATACGATGTTTTTTAAAACTCATGTGTGATCTTCTACAATGTGTGTGCCCCCCTGCTACGACCTAACGGGACCTCTCTCTCCTACGATGTTTTTGGTCCCCCCCCTGCTACGATGTTTTTCTCCTCATGATGCAAAAAAATATGGTATTGTAGCGGTATTTGAAATCGACTGTGCAATGCGTGAAGGGGGAAAAAATCTTTTTCATGTTCACTGAACAAATAGGAGAGCTGGAAGAGTACTTCCTGGCTTTTCATCGAAAACGGAGGCGATCGTGGTCCTTCACGAGCGCGTACGTCTGATCCCGGTTAGATTTTATGAACGTGGTCGCGAAATTCAACAGGGTCGTGGTCGTGTCTCGATTTTTCACATCCTCCGAGGGCTTTTTCGGAATTTCGATCTTTGGGCCTCTTTCAGGCACGCCTCGGAAAAAGTCGTAACGCGTTCTCTGAGCAAGGTTAAAATTGATTCGTCGTCGTTTCCTCTATCTTTCCTACCCTTCTTGTTGTACTGCTTGAAGAGTTGACGCAGGAACAACCGTTTGAACGATTTCAGGTTGGAAGTTGCAGAATTCTTGAAAACGGTGTATCTTCTATCCAAAGATAATTTTTCCACCTTCTTATCTTGAAACCTGAACACGTACATCAGGAGCAGATCTGCATTTAATTTTAGAAAGATGGGGTACACATTCTGACCCAACCCATCGAAATGATGAAAAGTTCTTTGGTTACGGTTTCGGCCATGATCTGCTGCAATTTGGCCGTCCGCGTTTTCTCGTCGGCGATCAAGAACGTGTCGGTCAATTTCTGCACGAGTTGCTTTATGTGTTTGCGATTCGAAACGTAAGCTATGTTCTTTTCGTACACTTCGAGCAGGGATCCCACGTCCAAATGGTTGATGTGCCCGGGAGGAATGGATGATGATTTCAGCGCCTCTCAAGTGCAAGAGAAGGTGGTCCCCCAACCCTGGGGACGATCGAAATTGATGCTGGCATTGAGCGCAAGATGGTGAAGCCCGAACAAAATCGAAAAAACGAAACATTCGAGTACAATCTCAAGCAACGCTATGAACATGTGAAGCATGTTCTTCTCGTCCGTGAGAGGAGCCAAAATCGAATTCACCAATTCGATGACGGGCGGATTGTCTTCGTACCTGCTATCCCAAAGCGTAGAAGGTTCGAAACAGTCGAACCCATGCAGATCGATATGTATTTTTGTTACACGGAAGCCTCGAGTATCGCGTTGAGGACGTACTTTTCCTAGTAAATAGAATCTCATTGAATTTTGGGTTGATCGTGCGTTTTTGTAATCACCCCAAGAAATTCTATATAAAATAACATACCTGAAAATTGTATCGCTAAATATACTAGACTTTATGGTTTGTGTGATCTGAGAAAGCATAATGGAATCCACCAGTTTGATCGAATGTGTTACTTGGGAAAAATTAATATCTAAAACTAATATTAGCAAGCACAGGGCAAGATGTAGCGAAACACTTTCGAGAATTAATCGTTCGTTACCTTCTAAGCCTTGTGCTCGATGCGGAAAAATGATCAGCATTCCAAATTTAAGTAAAGACCTCAAAATTTGCAAACCATTGACCGGACAAGCATCGAAAAGGAAAATCGATAATTCAGGAACCGAAGCTTCCACTTCCAAAAAATTAAATTATCTAATGAACGCAAACCAATTAGATCTGCATTCAACGACGAACTCCAGGATTTTTCAATTAAGTCAGAACCAGGCCGTGACATCCTTAGCTTCTTGGATGAAACGAAAACATCTGTACTAAATATTTTAAAAGATAAACTTGAAAACAACTCTATAAAAGTATACGTTGTTCTGTTTTCTGAATACGAGAAAGTTGATGGCACAACGAGTATTTTTTATCATCGTACAAAAAACCAGACTCTTTATTTTGCTGACGTCGAAAATTTAGACAACTTCGATTACAAAGTTACCAATGAGCTGGTTAAGAAACATGACGATTTCGAGGCTAAAGGGTCGGGATGGTCTCTGTGTGGAAGTCCTCACACCTTAACCGTTTACGTGAACCAATTCTCGCCTCTTCGCGCATCCAGCTACGTTCCTCTTCCACCGAACATTCAACACAAGAGGGCTGTGTTAAATATACAGAACAGCGATACGAAGTGTTTTCTTTGGTGTGTTTTGGCGGAACTTCACCCGATTCATTGGTTAAATCATCCAGAACAGGTTTATCATTACAAGCAGCATGAACCTGAACTGGAAAATGCAATGACTGGCATCGAATACCCGGTGACCATTTCTGATATATCAAAATTCGAAACACGAGTACGAGATGCAGAAGGAAAACGCTTAATCATCAACGTGTACCGTTGGATAAACATGTCGTGCATCCCGTCAGGATAAGCGATGTCGACGATGATGATGCTCGTGTGATTAATCTTCTTCTAATTTCAAACGACTGTGTTCACCATTACTGTCTCATTCGTTCACTATCACGTTTGGTCAGAAGTCAAACTACCAAGCATGCAAACAACATCGAAGTTTGCCCGAGCTGCCTAACCACGTTCAACGATATAAAACAAGTCGATTACCGAAAATACACCGGACGTCAGATTGCTATCGATAAACTTGCCGAACATAAAATATATTGCGGCAACAACAGACCGGTTCGAATGTTGATGCCCGAAAAGAACGAAGTAGAAGAATTTAGGATGCACAAGGCATTGTTGGAACATCCCGCAATCATCGTTGCTGATTTAGAGGCGTTCCTCAAACCACTCTCATACTGCGATCCGGATCCCGAAGTTTCTTCCACCACACCTTACCAGCTTCACGAACCAAACAGTTTCGGTTACGTTGTCGTGCGACAGGATAAAATAGATGAACCGTACGTATACCGAGGACCCGATGCAATCGAACGCTTCTTCGAAAAGATGGTCGAGGAGGTTGGGAAAATTGGATGCATGCTGCGAACATCGAAACCGATGCTTCCGTTATCTGCTATCGAACTTCAAAATTTCTATGACACCGTCAAGTGTCCTGTGTGTGATAACGACTTCACAGACGACAATCGTAAAGTGTTTCACCATTCGCATACGGACGGTCGCATCATAAGCGGAATCTGTAATGCATGCAACCTCAAAATCCAAAAACCAAAATTCGTCCCCATATTCTTTCACAATGGTTCTAATTACGACTTTCATCCCTTAATTAGGAAACTCGGATACGACACTCAAAAAATAGATATTCTTGCTCAAAACGAAGAACGATACATCTCTATAAGTGAGAAAGTTATGATTCCCGAGACTAAAAATACCATCGAGATGAGGTTTCTGGATTCATACAGATTTCTCTCTGCCAGCCTGGACGCTCTTGCCAGCAAACGTTTAGACGAACAATTCAAAATTACAAAAGCTAGTTTTCCAAACATAGACATAGAACTCGTTAGACGTAAAGGGATTTATCCTTACGAATATGTTAGTGATAATTCTAAATTTAACGACGACGCTCTCCCACTTCCAAGAGAATTTTACAGCAGACTCATAGAGAAAGGAATCACGGACGAAGAATACCAACACGCGCAACTCATGTGGGAGAAATTAGAATGTAGGACACTCGGAGACTACCACGACGCATACTTAAAATTAGACGTGACGATACTCGCGGATGTTTTTCAAGCGTTCAGGAAACGGCAACGAATATTTAAAAATTAGATCCAGCGTATTTCTACAGCCTACCGGGATTAGCGTGTTCTACAAAGTTATTCCAGACAAAGGTCAAGTTGGAACTGATATCGGACGTGGACATGTTACTTTTCATCGAGAGGGGGATTCGGGGCGGGATGGTACAATGTGTACAGAGATATGCAAAAGCCAACAACGTGCACATGAAAGAAGATTATGATTCAAATCGAGCATCGAATTACATCTTCTACGCCGACGTTAATAATCTCTACGGACATGCCATGGTACAGAAACTTCCTTACGGGGGATTCGAATGGGCATCAATAGATATAGAAAACTTCGATGATAGTGAGTATGGCTTCTTCGCAGAGGTGGATATCGAATTCCCCGACCATTTACACGATCTGTTCAGCGATTTACCACCGGCATCCGAGTTCAAATCTTCTCCTCATTCTAATCAATGCAAGCTTTTATTGACTCTAGAGGGGAAAAGAGGTACGTTGTTCATTACTAGAATCTCCGATTCTTGATCGGGAAGGGTGCTAAGGTAGCGAATATTAGAATAGTCCTCAGGTTTAAACATTTCGAATTTCTCAAACCGTACATTGAAACAAACACGCAACATAGGACCGTTGCCACTTCCGATTTAGACAAAGATTTTTTTAAATTGATGAATAACGCGGTGTATGGCAAGACGATGGAAAACGTGCGGAATCATGTAGACGTGAAATTGGTTTCAGATAAAAATAAATGCATGAAGTGGGTGGCCGATCCTAGATTCAAGTCGAGAAAAATTTACAATGAGAATTTGGAACTTTTCAATCTAGATATAAAATTGATGAAATTCAGAAAACCAATTTACGTTGGCGCAACGGTTCTCGACTTGTCGAAACTTTATATGTTCGAATTTCATTACGACGTGATGAAACCCTTCTTCAATGATAAGATGTCACTTTTGTACACGGACACCGACAGCTTCATTTACAGCATACAAACACCTAACCTCTATGAAGAAATAAAAAATCCTTCCATGCTTGAGTATTTCGATACTTCTGCATATCCTCAACCCAACAGATTTGGGATTCCTTCCATCAACAAAAAAGTCCTAGGTAAACTGAAAGATGAATGTAACGGTGATATTATTGTCGAGTTCCCGGGTTTGCGTTCGAAAATGTATGCCATGAGAACAGAAAGTAGCGTCACGAAGAAAGCAAAAGGTGTGTGCAAGAATACGGTGGAGAACAAACTCACCTTCCACGATTACATCGATTGCCTTTACTCACAATCGACGATACTAAGTATAGAACAAAGAATCCAAAGTGCAGAGCACGTGATTACAAGAAAGTTAGGAAAATAGCATTAGATCCGCATGACGATAAAAGATGTATTTTGTCTTGTGGAATCCACACGTTGCCTTGGGGGCACTATCGTTTAGAAATTAGTAAAAATTGTAGGCAATTCAAATGAAAAAATGAAACTTTAACTGTCTCACATACACAATAAATAAATAGCAAGGACAATTAATCTTTTTGGCTTCCGAAAACAGATCATCATGGAGACTGTACACCGCACGAGATCTACCTTCCGTGTTATCTAAACTCAACGGCCTGTTGATCGTTCATCTCAACAGCATTTGGACGAAATTGGACGAGGACGTGGGTAAAACCTTTTACGTCTTCAATAACAATTTACATTTCTACGAAATTCCGATCGACGGGAAACTTCGGATCACCGTGAATCCGGAGAATGAAGAACGAAAAATCAAAATTTCTAGCGGCAAGAACATTTTTCGAATGAAGCACGACAAGGTGCTTTCTAATATGGCGTACGATGTTTCTGCAGGCGATTGTCTTTACGTGGAACTCCTCGGAGATTACGACAAACTCATTCCTCTCTTCGTAGAATTACGAATCACCTATCCTATTATAAATAACCGTTAACAAAATGCCTAACGACATTTTCGGCCACACCAAGCGTGTAGACCACGCAGAAGAGATTCTCATGCTGGATATTCGAGATAAAAAGTTGAGGAGCTATTTGATCGCTTTGCAGGAGACCTTAAACAAAAGTTTAGAGTCGGAGATCGCTACGCTCCAAACGCAATGTCTCGATCCTATTCTGAAAATCGATTCCGAACTGAAAACGCTGATAAAAAATTATGTTGACGTACCTTCTTACGACAACGTTCAAAATATAAAGTTGAGCGTGGATTCGCTTCAAAATGATTTGGCCAAATTACAGCAATTTCAATCGAAAAATGAAGATTTTGAAAAATTGAAACTCGAAATCGAAGAACGAACTTTTGCAATTGAAAATAATTTCTCTGAACTTCAAACCGTCGTAAAGATATCGATGTAGAACGCTTGCATGTCGCCGTTTCCAAATTACAAGAAGAATTCACCAGCACGTTGGAAGAAATTAAATCCAAGTTACAGACTTTGGAAGATACCATGACGAACCTACCATCGTCAGATGAACTGCAGGTCATCGGTAAAAGCGTTACGAACATAAAAATTGAATTGGAGGCTTATCAAGATTTCGAACACATTCAAACCACCATCGCTACGCTTCAGGCGTCCTTGGAGTTGATCAACGAAGAAATAAAAAATATTCACGCTCAAGCAAGTGCGTTGACGAGTATTCAAGACACGTTAAGCACGGTTCAGCAGAAGATCGAATATTTAGAAAATTTGAACGTGGAATCGAACCTTGCTCATTTTCATCACGTACTCGACAACATACAGGGTGACTTGGAATCGTTACGGACGAGCGTGCATTCGAAGGAAGATTTGGAAAAATTGAAAACAGCGGTGACGGCATTATCCGGTTCGAGTGACATCAAAAGTTCATTGAGCGATCTCGAAAGTGCGGTGGCCCACCTCCCCACCTCCAAAGAATTACACGCTTTGAAAAGGAACATATCTCGAATGCTGAAACGACTAGAAACGGAAACGGCAAACGTGGAACAGATTTGAGATGAAATTAGTTAGCTGGTGTCGACCTTGCCCACTTCGCAGAGCGTCGCGGACCTTCACTCGCAGTTTACAGAGATGCGAAGCATCGTGAACGATCTTAACGAGAAAAGTTCGAATTTGAATCAAGTTGAGAACCTTCAGAACATTGTCGTCAACATCAGAGATCAAGTTGGAGTGCTGGAATCAACGCAGGAATCGACGCTGGCCTCTTTCGGTGCCAAGTTGCAAG
Organism: Lepisma saccharinum; assembly: GCF_977018435.1. NCBI lineage: Eukaryota > Metazoa > Arthropoda > Insecta > Zygentoma > Lepismatidae > Lepisma > Lepisma saccharinum. The sequence goes on along the minus strand of NC_139246.1, from coordinate 67,540,782 downwards.
AACTCAACGAAAACTACAAGCAGTTGAACGTGGAAGTGAAAATAAAACCGTCATTTTCTGCCGTAACGGATACCATAGTCGAGCATTTGTTGCCCATTGAAAATAAACTTGGACACGTTCACAGTAATCTGCTCAGCGTCCATACTAAAATCGCCAAATTGTTCACCTTGCAAGCCATCGAAATCAACAGCGTACCCAATCAACAGAGAATCTCCACGTTCGTCGAAGGTAACAAACTGTACATGTTACATCCTTATCATCCGTATTACAAGTTTCTCCTCGATGGCACGATTCAGATAAACGAATTTTCGTACTGGTCTCATGGCAGAAAAGCTAGCGTTCCGACCATGACCTTGATATCGAATCGTGGTGTCCAGAAAGCAGGAAACATTCCTCTGGCACGTTGGAACGAAACGCACAACATGTATGAAATACACGAAGAAGAAGATCTTACTGTTTTCGACGTGAGTGCCGGCGATAAGCTGATCATTCAAAACACGAGCGAGGTGCCACCCTCTTTGAATCCCATCACGCTCGTGCTTCTCTTCAAACGTAATCTCTAAAAAAAATGTCTAGGCAAGCCATCGTCGAAGAATTGCATAAACCTGCACGCCGCAACTACGAACGTTTAGCGGAGGTAACCAAGGGCATCGATGACCTCTGGGAAAGTGACCTCGTGGAGATGAGTAGCGGCAAGTTAAAAAACGCACATACATTGAACAAGGGCAACAAGTACCCTCTCACCGTCATAGACACATTTTCAAAATTCGCATGGGCTCTACCTTTGAAGGCGAAAACGGGATCGTGCGTAACGGAAGCATTCAAATTAATTTTTCGCGAAAGCGGCAGACGACCTCGGTTTCTGCACACGGACAAGGGGAAGGAATTCTACAATGCCACGTTTAGGCAGTTTATTCGGTAACACGACGTTCGACATTACTCGACCTTCAGTGACGTCAAAGCCAGCATCGTGGGAAGATTCAATCGGACTCTCTGAAATCGCGCATGTGGTCACGCTTCACGTTTCAGGGAAGCTACAAGTGGGTCACCATTCTTCTGGAACTCGTTAATGACTATAATCACACACGGCACAGAACGATAGGCATGAAGCCAGCTGACGTTACGAAGTCCGACGAGCAGCGTTTAATTTCTACAGTTTACTGTCCAAAGTACACACCCACGACAAAAAAAGCTAAATACAAAATTGGAGACCAGGTGAGGATCAGTAAATTAAAGCGAACGTTCGACAAGGTTTTCACATGAAACTGGAGCACGGAACTTTTTACCTTGGTTCGAGTTTTACCCGGGAACCGTCACACGTATATAATAAAGGCAGTGGCGGTGAAATTTTATTGGGGCGCTTCTACGAGGAGGAACTCTCTAAAACTAAATACCCCGACACGTACCTTATCGAAACAGTTTTGCGTAAGAGAGGTGACAAACTTTTGGTGAAATGGCTGGGACTTCCGGGAACAAGTTGGATCGATTCAAACGAAGTGATTCTATGAGTACGTGGAATGTTGTGAAACGTTTACCTGATTCGGAAAGTCAAACGAAAAAAAGGAACGGCGAATTGCTCCCCGATAGCATACGGTGTCTGATCGTAGGACCTTCGGGATGCGGAAAGACGACACTGCTCATTGATAATTTTATCCTCGCACCCAATTGGTTAGACTGGGAAAACAGACACCTCTACTTATTTTCGAAAAGTCTCAAACAACCGAAATACCAGCAACTTATGAAACTGTACGAGGGACTGGGCATTGCAACTTTCGCATCTGAAATCATTCCACTGGACGATTGTTTCGAGAATTCCGTTGTGGTGTTCGACGACATGATCCTGGAAAATCAAAACGAGATTCGTAATTTTTTCACTCGAGGTCGTCACAAAGGATTAGATTGTTTCTACCTGGCACAAACTTTTTCCAATGTTCCGAAACAACTGCTACGCGATAATGCTAATTTCATTTGCTTGTTTCGACAAGACCACACCAATTTAAAACACGCACATGATGATTACGTAGGGGCTGAAATGAATTACAATCTATTTTCTAAATTCTGCTCCCACTGTTGGAACCAAGGTGATTTCGGATTCGTGACCATTGACATGACTCGAAAAGCAAACCATGGAAAATATAGGAATAAAATAAACGTCTCAGAGGCTAACAAGAGGAAAATTTCAGATTTGCAACGAGAAGAAGAAAATCCCAAAATAATAAAAAAGCAAAGGTGGAGAATCTAAAAAATAAAATTTGATTTTTTTTTCAAACGTCTGACAAGCATATATAAAATAACCATTACAACAAAAAGTGAGTGTTAGAAAAGTTGATAGTCTCAAGCGGGTGACGCAAGAAAACTACGAGAACCGAACGGATAGGCTGAGAATTCGACGTTTCAGAAACGTTCCGACGCATATAGAAAAATGTCAAAACGTCAATTTCAAGAAGACGAAAATCTCAAGCTTCGTGATTACCTCGCGAAACGCTTCAAAGGTTGGAAATCCGAGAATCACGGATCCTACGAAGAGAAAAAACGTCAGGATCAACCTGTGATCGACGCCATCAGCGGTCTAAAAGTTACACTGTACCCACGCCCATTTCGAGCATTCCTTCGACGTCGTTCGAACTGAAGGACGTACCACGACGTCAAACCATAGGTAGCACGTCGTCGTCTTCGGATAAAATCGAGTTGGGACCTTTGGCACGAGACTACCTGAGCACGGGGAAATTCGACAAGGATGAAGTGTTCGGATTGTATCCGAGCATGGAAACCAACGAGGGTGTCATGTGGAAGTTTGGGAAATCGAAATTCACCTTCGAAGGCAACGACATTAAAGTTAATTTAAGCGAGAAGAACAGTTGGACCAGATATCCGGGTACGGTGGGACTGTGGGAACTCGTTGCCAAAAAGCAGCCGAAAGATTACACCGACGAAGATTACCAGAGTTACACGGAAATTCTAATCATGACGGATGCCATATACCAGAACAACGATGCCTCGCAGAATAGGGTGAAATCGAGCAGCGGTGAGAAGTACAGGAATCTCATCAAACCGATATGGAACGAGGTGAAAAGTGGAAGCGGCGTCAAACGCTACAACAAAATTACCCAAAGAATTCGTTTGGGTGGACGTCGTGAGGAAGCTCGTGGACCGATTGTTAGTGATAGCCGGCGAAGAGAATGCAGGCAATCGTAATTTCTACAACGAGAAAGTTGGCATCGTGGACATGATCAGCACGAAACTTTCCAACTTCATCGTGAACGACGACAAGGGCATAGGTTACCTGATCAAAATTATCAACACGCTGCCTCCGAGATTCTGGAACGTGGCCGAAGGAAAGGGACTCGTGAACGACATCATCAACAAGTTACCTTTCGAGATGCATTTACCTGGCTACCAGTACTGCGGACGGGGTACCAAACTCGAGAAAAGATTGGAGAGAGGAGACAAGGGTGTGAATCCGTTGGACGCCGCATGCAAAGATCAGGACATCGCTTACAACAACACTCGCTTACAACAACACTCGCACCGATCTTGTAACGACCCTGCGTGGTCGCCACATTTAACGACCCTGCGTGGTCGCCATATTATATTTTGTTAAGAAGAATGCATGCTATATGTCCCTCCGAGGCGTACGCTTTTAGTTTAAATGTGTTAACGGATCCACCTCTACGTATTATTTGACCCTGCGTGATCGCTGTTTTCTGTAAACGCTAACGGATCCACCTCTACGTTTATTAGCTTCGCTTATTATTAGACCCTGCGTGGTTGCTGTATTCAGAAAATGTTATCATTTATTGTCATTTATACTGTTCAAATTCGTTGAAGAGTCCTGCGAGGCTCAATATCAATTGTATTGTCTGAATGCACACAGTTTTAGTTTATATTGACACGTGCAACTAGTGATTTTCCCACCAGTGTTTTCTTAATGTCAGTTCTTGGATGTTTCTCAGTAAGAAGGTTGCAATATGTAAAAAAATGAGTTAGCTACGCGTACTTGTAGTTAAAATGTTCACCACCAATGCGCCGCCCCCGCGAGTATAAAGCCAGTGCAGCGAGGCCCGGAGCTCAGTTGGCTCCCTGATGTCAACAGGCAAACATCCAGGGTTAACTGGCCTCCCAGCCTGAGAACTAGAAGCCATCCCAGAAGGAAGGACGGAGAAAGGAGAAAGAAGAAGAAGAGCCTAGCAGCAACCTACCTACCTGGTCCGCTCGCTTAGGCTGATAGGTGCCCAGGTCTACCTGCCCGGCTTGTCTGGGAGCACCCGGACCTTCCTTTTTTAACCTGCGTCCGTTCATAGGAGACACCGGTTGGCTTGCCAACTCCCAGCTAACGCCGGGGTGTCGCGGCATCCTTTAATCCTTTACACTGCGCCCGTTATTCGGGAGTACAGATTGTTTTCGGCCAATTCCCGTCTGTGGTTGGGGTACTACGCACAACCTACTCTCTTTTACAGTGGAACCCGTGACGTCAGCGGCGACCAAGGCCCTAAATAAAATTAGGTCCCCATACTCCCCCTGGCGCCTCACAGCGAGGAATAAATTGGATGTTCCCTGCCCCCCTTATCTCTTCGAGACCAAAGGTGGTACATGTAAAAGAACGTGAGTGGTACAGGTAAAATCACGTGTGTGGTACAAGTAAATGCACGCGCGTGGTAAGGGTTTCAGGTAAAGACACGTGTGTAAGTGTGCAAACGGACACCCTTGTGTTGAGACTATAATAAACATATATATTAAGCTGGTATAGTCTTTCCTTACACCCAGCAAGCCCTGAGATATTTCTGAGTCCATGTTCTACGGCTGACAAAAAGTTAGCGCATATGGGTAGACTTTTGCCGTCCTCCTAAGTGAAGTGTTTAGAGTGTGGTAATTGTCGTAGGTGGGACGTTGCAAAAGTTTTTGGCGCCATAACGCGGGGCCCGACAGAACTGTGAAATTAAGCGAAGTAAACCGAACTGTGCATTAAAAGGACTGTCCAGTGAAAGTGAAAGTGTGGACTGTTTTAAATATGGATCAAGAATTTACTGGTATGAACCTGAGAAGTAGAGGGAGGAAGACCATGGATTCACAGTCTGGATATGGTTGCTGTGAAGAACTGGGAGAAGAGGCAGCACATTTCCAGTGTTGCCAGTGCCAGCGCCAAATTCACTGGAGCTGTGAAGGAAAAGATGTGGCTACCTTCCCCGCTGTAGGAATTAAATGCCAGACGTGTGAATCTAGTCCGCAGACTCAAGTAGCGGAGACCGCAATACAAGAACCAAGTCCGCAGACCAATCCTCCATCAGACCATTGGTTATTGGAATGGCTGACGAAAGATAGGGAAGACAGAAAGAGGGAGAGACTTGAAGAAGAAATACGCCGAGAGAAAGAGAGACTTGAAGACGAAGAGCGCAGAAAGAAAGAGAAACAGGAGGAAGAGAAAGTGCGCAAAAGAGAGGCAGTTCAGGCTGAAAAGCTGAGAACAAAGGAACTGATGGAACTTAGATCCCTAATAGAGTTTCATGAAGAGAAAAGGGATCTAGAGAAACGAGAGATTGAAGAGAAAAGAAAGGTAGAGAAACGAGAGATTGAAGAGAAAAGAGAGCTAGAGAAACGAGAGATTGAAGAGAAAAGAGAGCTAGAAAGAAGAGAAATTGAAGAGAAAAGGGAAAAGTGCTTTGAAACTCTCCGAGCTTTAATTGAGAGCCTAGAGGAAATAAGAAAGAAAGAAAAAGAGGAAGAAGAAGCCAAAAGACAAAAACAAAAAGAGGAAGAAGAAGAGAAGCGTAGGAATGAACTGCAAGCCCTCTTTGCCCAGCAGAGGACTGACATAGAAGGTCTTAAGGCCGGAGTAGAAAGTATCCAACTTACTTCTCAGCAAGAGATAGCAAAGGTTGAGGAGAGAGTAAAAGAGGTACTTCAGGAAAGACTGGAACCATTATCTCAGTGGCGCGGACAAGTAGAGATTACAGTGGAGTCCATTGAGAAAGCTGTCCAAAACTTGGGTGACAAGACCGAATCCATCGAGAAAGTCGTGCAGGAACAGAAGGAAGTGATGGAGTCAATGACCTCAACTCTGCGGAAGGAAGTAGAGCAGGCAGCTGAAGAGAAGGTGAATTCTCTTAGGGTAGAGACAAGGAAGCTTGAAGTATCTCTGCGAAGAGAAATGCAAGATCAGACAGGAACATTTGTCCAGAGGGTAAGTGAACTTCAGATTCAGTTCCAAAGATTGAATGTTCAGCCAGAACCCACTCCAGATGTTCATTCCAGCCCTTTTACTCCGGATAGAGATCTGAATCCGGATGCTACTCCTTATGAGCCGCCAAGGTTAGCTGAGGAACCTTTATTCGCTGCCAACAGAATGAAGGCTGACGGAAGAAAGAGGCCTCAATACGATGATACTTCAGATGGATCGCCACCTAGAAGAAGGCCAGATTTTAAGATGCCTAGAATGGCGGATATCGCCCACATTCCTAAATTTAAAGGCGACATTGAGGCTCAGTCAGCTGAAAAATATCTTCGGGAGCTCAACGTCAGCTTTGAACTTATGCAGTTACCCGAACATTATAGGCTAGAGTTGCTTCCTAGAGTCTTCACTGATAAAGCTGAACACTGGCTTGCAGGAAATATTGATAGTTTCGTGAATTATGCTGACTTTTGCGCCAGGTTCAAAGAAGAATTCGCTTCTGAGAAGGCTAGACAACGGCAGCTAACAGCTGTGAGATACAGGAGATATTCCAGACTTGTCCACGAAAGTATGGAGAGCTTTGCCTGGAGCGTTTATGCGGCCTATAGAAACCTGAGTGATAACTTTAATGAGGGAGAAGTACTTAATTTGATCATCGGACAACTTCCTTATAGAATGCCTAACCTTTGTTTAGCACATGCGTCCAGAACGGTAGATGACCTAACCCATTTCCTGAAGGATTTTGAAATCTATGATGAGCCAGATGCATGGAGGAACAAAGATGAACCGAAGGGAAAAGAACAGAATCCCTCAAGAAACTATAAAGTCCGGAACATAGAAACGAGGTCAGAAGGTAATTACCAGCGCCCTCAACGTTTCACTAATGAAAGAGGAGGCAGGCGTGATTTTAGAAAAAACTCTTTCCGACCTTACCAAAACCAAAGACGTAGATCTCCTGGCCCAAGAAGGATCCGTGAGGGTAGAAGTAGCCCTAGTCCTCCGAGACGACGATTTACGGGTGAGCAGAATGAGATTCGCGGACCTCCATCTCCTAGACAAAACATTACATCGGAGCAGGAGGAGGCCGTAGAAACAGCGCGGGAGTTTCATCAAAATCAAAGGTCCCAGTCTAGCCAGACAAACTAGGACCTTGTCTAAATGCTTCGTTCCTGTTTAGGCAAGGGACTTCGATGGAGCGGCCCAAATTAATAGATAAAGATGTCCAAGAGTTATTAGTAAATTTCCAGCTAACAGAAACTGAAGATACCATTTTACAAAAGGAATTGAAGTCTGCAAGGGAATCCAAAATTAGATACAGATCTCCGGTAGTGCAAGCTAAATTAATGGACTTTACAGTGACCTGTGTGATTGATACTGGAAGTGAATGCTCGATCCTTAATTATTCAATCTGGACTAAGTTAGTTGATAAGATACCTGGCATACAGATCCAGAAAGTTCCAGAGGTGCGATTGGTAGATTTCTCTGGAAGTCATAAGAAGCGTGTCATCGGAAGTAGACGTGTGGGACTGGAGATCGGAATTGCGAAATATATTGTTACAGATCTTCTTTTAGTCATGAAATTCATCGAGCAGCACGATGTAGAGATGCGATTCAGAAGAAGCTCAGTGAAGTTATTTTTCGGGAGAACTCCTGATCATAAGGAAGGGAATCCTCTGAATATTGAAGCAGTGCGGTACATCCACATGGCCCAGGAAGAGGAGGTTGAGATGTATAAATCCGCGGACCTACGACGGAAAGTAGAGTCAGTAGATATTTTGACTGGTTCCCAAACACAGGAGTCGAGGAGTGTGCTGGACTGTACTCTGAAGAGAATCCCTGAGAAGCTCGTGTCAGTAAAGGAAGATAAGTGTGAGATGTTGCAGTGTACCGAAACTGTTCTTTACTCGCCGTATTCTGTGCCACTTTTCCTGATGGAAGTTCTGGAGAATGAACTATATCTGCGGAAGACTTGGAACATTATCCGACCATCACGGTATCTATTTGTGAGTGGATTGGTTATCAGCTGGCTAGTTCCTTTGTTCTACATTCTGTGTCAGATATTACAATGTATTATTATTGGGTCATTAATCCGTGTATTCATGCCTAACGAAGTCCTTGATCATTTCAACTGGCCTATCAACGAAGTAGACCCGCAAATCTCCAACTGGAATCAAAAGCTGTTTCTAGCCAAGTCCAAAGAGCGCTCTAGAAATATCAAACAAAAATTTAAGACTAAAGGACATGCGCTCGAGCTGCACGAAGACGACTTGGTTCTTGTTCGAAATCATAAGCTTAGTTCGAAGAAGAATAAAACAATAGCTATGCTCTTCGAAGTGTATATTGGACCTTATTTAGCCACTGATCTTCGGAACAACACAGCAATGTTAGTTCACCCCAGGACCAGGCAACCCGTCGACCGAGTGAACTTCGACAACCTTCGTCTCTACAGGTGTTCATCGGAGCGAAGAAGAGAAGTGGTAGGGGAAGAAGATGACCTAGTGACTAATGTGTAGGAGAAACAGACTCTTATTACTGTCATTTTTTCTATTGAAATTAAAATCAATGTTTCATGAAAATTTTTCATAAATTGTAAGATTTAAATTTCTTCAAAATTTTTGCCCGAGGGAGGGGCGTATGTAACGACCCTGCGTGGTCGCCACATTTAACGACCCTGCGTGGTCGCCATATTATATTTTGTTAAGAAGAATGCATGCTATATGTCCCTCCGAGGCGTACGCTTTTAGTTTAAATGTGTTAACGGATCCACCTCTACGTATTATTTGACCCTGCGTGGTCGCTGTTTTCTGTAAACGCTAACGGATCCACCTCTACGTTTATTAGCTTCGCTTATTATTAGACCCTGCGTGGTTGCTGTATTCAGAAAATGTTATCATTTATTGTCATTTATACTGTTCAAATTCGTTGAAGAGTCCTGCGAGGCTCAATATCAATTGTATTGTCTGAATGCACACAGTTTTAGTTTATATTGACACGTGCAACTAGTGATTTTCCCACTAGTGTTTTCTTAATGTCACTTCTTGGATGTTTCTCAGTAAGAAGGTTGCAATATGTAAAAAAATGAGTTAGCTACGCGTACTTGTAGTTAAAATGTTCACCACCAATGCGCCGCCCCCGCGAGTATAAAGCCAGTGCAGCGAGGCCCGGAGCTCAGTTGGCTCCCTGATGTCAACAGGCAAACATCCAGGGTTAACTGGCCTCCCAGCCTGAGAACTAGAAGCCATCCCAGAAGGAAGGACGGAGAAAGAAGAAAGAAGAAGAAGAGCCTAGCAGCAACCTACCTACCTGGTCCGCTCGCTTAGGCTGATAGGTGCCCAGGTCTACCTGCCCGGCTTGTCTGGGAGCACCCGGACCTTCCTTTTCTAACCTGCCGTCCCTTCATAGGAGACACCGGTTGGCTTGCCAACTCCCAGCTAACGCCGGGGTGTCGCGGCATCCTTTAATCCTTTACCCTGCGCCCGTTATTCGGGAGTACAGATTGGTTTCGGCCAATTCCCGTCTGTGGTTGGGGTACTACGCACAACCTACTCTCTTTTACAGTGGAACCCGTGACGTCAGCGGCGACCAAGGCCCTAAATAAAATTAGGTCCCCATACTCCCCCTGGCGCCTCACAGCGAGGAATAAATTGGATGTTCCCTGCCCCCCTTATCTCTTCGAGACCAAAGGTGGTACATGTAAAAGAACGTGAGTGGTACAGGTAAAAGCACGTGTGTGGTACAAGTAAATGCACGCGCGTGGTAAGGGTTTCAGGTAAAGACACGTGTGTAAGTGTGCAAACGGATACCCTTGTGTTGAGACTATAATAAACATATATATTAATCTGGTATAGTCTTTCCTTACACCCAGCAAGCCCTGAGATATTTCTGAGTCCATGTTCTACGGCTGACAAAAAGTTAGCGCCGTATGGGTAGACTTTTGCCGTCCTCCTAAGTGAAGTGTTTAGAGTGTGGTAATTGTCGTAGGTGGGACGTTGCAATCTGGATGCACGTCACGAAGCAGACAAGAAATTGGAGCATGCCGCTTTCGAAAGATTCGTCAGCAGAGATGCATCGTTGGGTGAAAGAGTTGCAGCACTGGGCACCACCATCGCCATGAACACGAAACAAAAATTTGGATGGGGTGTGTAAATAAATAACATACAGGAAAAAAATAATAATAACAACATGTCTTGTATAACCGATTTACCGCACGAACTGCTATGTAAAATATTCAAACACGCAGTAAACGGAGATGTAGGGAAACTTTTAATCATAGCAAGAACAACGCCGGAATTTCGTATCCCTTGTGAAATGGTTGTCAAGGATTATCTTCGGGAGATCAGTGGCATGAGGTGCGGTGATCTCGACACTCTTCTTTCGGTTGCAGGGGAAAAATTAAACGAGAGGATGGATGAACTGCACGAGGCGAGGCAGGGGAGAAGACGATACACAGATGATTGGCTCAAGTCTAAACAGGAGACTGAAGATATAATCATGCACATCATCGCGTTTTCCGAAGCACGAACTTTCTTCCTCTGTGAAAAAAATAATAATATATACGTGTCAAAACTTGATATATAAATAACACACATCTTGAAAAAAAAAAAATCTTCGGTATATAAATAACACACACATTGTGAAAAAAATTAAATTTCTATAACACACTGAAATTTCTCTTCGATATGACTGACCTCCAAGCATTAAAACAAATGCTAAATTCATCAGTCGAGTATGTAAAAATTCAGGAATTGGAAGTGGACAAACCTTACACGATAACTTCCGGTTCAATTGTTTCTACCCAGTATGGTCCCAAGGTACGTCTGTTGCTCAACGGACAATACCGTCTATTTTTACCAGATCGATACGCTATCATGTTATCCGACGAGAAGCTAGCTATTTTAATCGAGAACAAAACTCAAATCGTGTACAAGGGGACAAAGGAACTTCTTGGTAAGAAAACGAAGCACCTTATAGAATTTGTGTAACGGGCTGCGCGGAGTATATAAAATTACATACCTTGAAAAAAAATTACACGAAACAAAAAAAAATCTCAGAACATTTATATATAAATAACATACCGTGAAAAAAATTACACGAAACAAAAAAATCTCAGAACATATATATAAATAACATACCGTGAAAAAAAACAACATGAAGCCCAAGGGTGTCGTGTACCAGATACCATACTCGAATCTAAAAAATCTAGGTGCCCTGGATGGGTTACTCACCAAAAAACAACGCGAGAAGAAACGTTCTTGCTTGACGAAAGGACATGGAATCAAATTACTTCTCAGCACACCTCAATTGAAAAGATTGCAGCGTTCGCGGAAACAGCAAAAGATCGGAGGTTTCATATTCAGCATCCCGGCCATCCTGGCAGCATTGGGGGCCGTTGGAAGTTTGGCTGGGGGTAGCGCCGCCATCGACTCGAAGAAGAACAAAGCGGAATTGGAAGAACAGAAACGTCACAACTTGGCCATGGAGAAGAAGGGGAAGGGCGTCATGAAAAAGTTTAAAAAAAAGAAACAGCACTCACCAACCGAGACATTGAATCTCTGATCAAACCATTACAAATCAAAAACTTCAGAGGAGTTTTCATGTCCGATTCGTTACCTTCAACCGTTAAAAATAGAGAATGTGGAGTAGTCAACTTGGACAGTCAAGAAAATCCAGGCACGTATTGGATATGTTCGTTTTCGATTCTTTCGGAGGTGTTCCACCTACAAATTTAGTTCGTTATCTGAAAACGAACAAAACCTCTATATACTACAACGACGAACGCATTCAAAATTTCGGAGATGTGAACTGCGGTCATCTCTGCCTCTCCATGCTCGCGTTTCTCTCTAAAATAAATAAGCCACAGGTGGAAGATTTCCAGAAAGCATTGTGGAACCTGAAACAGCATCACGATGGGATTGTTCCATGTCACGAGCGAATCTTCGATCTTGAAACTCATGCTGCACGACAACATCGTCTATCCTAAATCCATAGCTGTGCGTGCAATCTACAGCATGTACCTCAAACCTAACGTCACGCAGCACAACAACAAAATTAGCGTCGAAAGCGAACATATCGTCGTCACGCCAGGTCAATACAATCTTTCTACTTTGCAAGCTCAATTACCCAAAGGCACGTACCTTTCTCAAAATTCTGTCACGCACAGAGTGGAAATCGTATCGGCGACGGAGACCGTGGACCTCGGCACCATAGGAGAACTTTTAGGTTTCGAGAACAACACCCCAAAACTCGAAGCTGGCATCAAACACGTAGCAACCAATATTCCTAAATTCTTGGCCATCAAAACTTTGAACGTTCACTGTAACGTGGCGGAAGGCATGATCACGAAATCCGACGGATTGTTAGGAAGTCACAAGCAGACGGGAATCATAGCCACGTTCAAACCCAGTTCCGAATTCATGGAACCGATCATCTACACACCCTCTTCGCCGATCTATTTTCCAGTATGTCGCAACCGCATAGACAACATAGAGTTGGTGGTGACGAACGAGAAAGGAGAGGTGGTGGATTTCGCAGGTGCAACGAAGACTGCCGTCGTGGAGATCAACGTATAATAAATAACACATAGTGAAAAAATGGAGCAAATCGAAAGTTACGAATTGCAATCTTTTAACCCCAAACGTCGCACGTTCGCCAATTTGAACGAAGCGAACAGGGAGATCGAATACGACGTGGATGTGTGCGACGGGTTCGTCCATCGTCACAGAGCGGACCTTTACCTTCAATTCGACGTGGTGAAGAAAGAAAGCGGAGAAGCGTTCCCCGCAGCAGCAAATTTGATACTCGTGGACAACTCACCTGTTGTCGCAGGTGGAGGTGAGGAAACACAACACCGTCATCGACAGAATAGATTATCCAGGCATCACGTCGACGGCAGTGGGAACATTGAAATTATCCAAAACGGACGCAGCATACTATCAGGCGGGAGGTTTCGAAGCGGGGACGAAAATATCGACGAGAAGTCACACGGTGCTCTTTCCCATGCGTCTGCTTCCGGGATTCTTCTCGGACTACAAGGAGATCATGTGGAAGGGAGGACTGAGAATCACATTTCGAAGAGCGGCCAACGACAACGACGCACTGATGCGATACGCTACTTTGGGTCCGGACGGCACCACGCCGCTGCCCAACACTTTACCCGAAGCAGCCAAATGCGTCATCCGGAGCATGGAGTTGAGAATGCCGGTGGTGGAATACGAGAGGAACTACGCCCTCAAGTACAAAGCGGAGATCTTGAAGAGTCCACAGGTGGCCATTCACGGTTACCAGTGCATACAAAAATTAGCGTCGGAAAGTCACATGGAATTCGACGTGACGACGCAGTTCAACAACATACAGTTCGACATGCCAGATTTCGTCATTGTGCTCTTTCAGACCGGGAGGGACAAGAATCAGGAAAAAGATTCCAGCAAATTCGACGACTGCAAGATCAAGAACGTTTATCTGAAGAATGGTAGGAACGAAGTGTTCCCGCACGAAAATTACAACCTCGACATGACCAAGGATGATTACCTCCAACTTTACGAAGCGTTCTCTGCTTACAAGCGCGTGACCGAGGGAAGCGTGGACATGTACTACGCACCCAGCGAATTCAAAACCCACAGACCCATGTTCGTCATCAATACCACGAAAAGGAAGCAGGTCGTGGTGAACGATCGCACCAACATCAAGGTCGTCTGCGAGTTCCACGACGCGCTGCCCGAGGACACCGTGTGCAGCGTCATCCTGGTCGCAGAGAAGTCCTTCATCGATGACGTGAAGAACGAGAAGGTCAGAGAGCAGTTTTAAATATCGCGTTCAGAACAGTCGCCCTAGATGATATGGAAGTGTTTCCACGGCTGAGAGCTTCGGATTATAAGGGATGCGATGTGGCGTAATCCACATCCGAAAATTTAGTCCCCCAATTCCAATTGTCTGAACTGAACATCTTCCCTCGTTTTCGATGAAAAGCCAGGAAGTACTCTTCCAGCTGTCCTATTTGTTCAGTGAACATGAAAAATATTTTTTCCCCCTTCTCGCATTGTACAGTCGATTTCAAATACCGCTACAATACCATATTTTTTTTTGCATCATGAGGAGAAAAACATCGTAGCAGGGGGGGTGGGACCAAAAACATCGTAGGAGAGAAAGGTCCCGTTAGGTCGTAGCAGGGGGGGGGCCACACACATTGTAGAAGATCACATATGAGTTTTAAAAAACATCATATTTTAGGTCGTGGCAGATTACGCTGAGAGCAAGGTCGTAGTAGATTACACTGAGGGACCTTACAGTAAGAGGAGACAGCAGACGTATAGGAAAATGTCGTAAGTCATTTCAAAAGTAGGTCAAAGTACGAGGTTAGCATAAGAGCAAAATTGCAGGAGGTAAAAATAGCTAAAAAAGTGATGCCAGAGCTTCTCTTCTGTCCATTTTTCTCTCATTGTAAGTTAGTTTAGTCCGTAAAACGGATTACGCTGAGAGCAGAAGCCTATATTAGCAGGTCATAGTAGATTACACTGAGGGACCTTACAGTAAGAGGAGACAGCAGACTTATAGGAAAATGTCGGAAGTCATTTCAAAAGTAGGTCAAAGGACGAGTTAGCATAAGAGCAAAATTTGCAGGAGGTAACAAATAGCTTAAAAAGTGATACCAGAGCTTTTTCTGTCCACTTTTCTCTCATTGCAGGTTAGTTTAGTCCTTAAAACGTCGTAAAATAAAAAGTAGGTCAAAGGACGTATCCAGAACGAAGCATTCATACTAGTACTTAAAGTAGGTCAAAGCACGTAGAGGCTCTCGTGTAGTTTAGCACGTAATAAAATGAATAGGTTAAGTTATATCACGTAAGATCGTGGCATTCGTACCAAGTGTGAGTGGGAAAAAAGGGAAATTTTACTAAAACATCGCTAAACGCTAAAACATCGACAAAAAATTGTCAAAATATGTCAAAAACTGATATTCAATTGATAAAAAAAGAGGATAAAAAAGGGCTCGTACCAAGTATTGCGTAGAAACAACAAGTATACACTACTCCCGAGTGAGTGTACATATGTTGTTGGAACCACTATAATTTGATAAATTAGCATAATCAAATTCATTTTAAAATGTCGAGACCATGCATGTGATTACAAATACCACCGTGGTTTTTGAAAATTATCAATTATGCAGTTTTCCTGACGAAAAAATGCTTACTATTCTTGTTGGAACCTGGTACCAATATCACCTGTCTAATTTACGTGTTGTAATTTTAATACAATTGCATCCGTTGTGGGTACCAATCAATATTCCTGTGTGTAAGCAGCTACGTGCCATACCGAATTGGGCAATAGTTGTGAAACGCGCTTTACGGCGTCAATTGAGAGCGCGTAGTTTGCACGTATGTGTCTCGTCGCAGTGCATTAGAAAGGGGGAGGGGAGAAAGCAGATTTCCTCTCTCGGCGGAGTTAGGATGGGATTAACTGCGGCACAGTCAGTGGCGTACTTAAGGAGTTTTTGCCCCACTCTGGAATTGAGAAAATAATCACATTTATCCTAATCGCTGAATCTTAATTTTTACTTTGCATACTTTTATGTGTTGTTTGATGATTTCAGAAATCAAAGAAGGCTTGTGCGGCCTATCATGCGGCAACGGTGTGAAACGAAGCTCTTTATTGGAACGCTACCAAGCGAAACACAATAGGTAACAAGCGACAAGAGACACGTATCGCTTGGAATTGAACCCTCAGTAATCAATTCGACCTTTCGCATTGATGCGACTGGGCAAGATACACATGTTGCTTGCGGGTTGCATTAGGTTTTTCGAGCATGAGCGGTAAATTTCTTGCTTTAGATTGAAGTCGCCAGTGTTCGTGGGTGTCCGCAAGGGGCAAGGGCGGCCGTGCCCCCCCCCCTGGAAAATGAAAGTCAAACAAATTATATATTTCACATATATAATTTCATTTAAGCCACAATAATAAGTGTTTATTAATGCATGAACATGATAAATTCAAATGTAAGCAATGTTTTTTGAGGGAACATTGGAGAAAATGTGGCTTATTTGCCCCCCTGGAAAAAATACCTTCCTTGCCCCTCCCTGGGAAAAAACCTGCTGACGTCCATGCCAGTGTTGCCTGTCGGTTGTCGCCTGCCACTTGTCGCTTCGATCTGAAGTATCCTTGAAGGGGTCAGGGGAAGTATTCTGACGACGGAGGCGACAAGCGACAGTGTGCTTCCACATCGACAAGAGACACGGGTCCCTTTTGTCTTGTAGACTAAAACATTCACCGCCCGTGCACGACAACAAGTGGAGGCGTCACGATGCACAACATTGATAAAATAGCAAGTTTGAGTGACACAACCAAGCGACATGGAATATTTGCAGCTTACCGTGCTGTATCAGTTCGAAACGTAGCATTGATTACCGAGGCTTGTCGCTTGTCGCGTTACGCTTCGGTCTGGAATCTGCTTAAACGGCAGGCGACTGGCGACATGGAAATTTTATACCAAAGCAACAAGCGACATTAGAAAATTCAATATAAGGCAAAACATTCACCGCGCATGCGAGAACAAAAGTACGAAGCGACATGATGCACGGTATTAACAAAACTGGCAAATCAGAGCAACACGCAAGTTACAAACGACACCTGCATCTTGTCGTGTCGGTTCTGTTCGAAAGGTTCAATTCATTACTGCTGGTTCGCTTCCAAGGGACAGATGTTAGTTGTCGCTTTCGTGTGAAATCTCCCTTACAAAGCAAAAAAGCTGCAAACGACAGACGACAAGTGACAGGCGACAAGCGACACGGAGAATTCACACAGAAGCTACAAGCGGCAAGCGATACTAGCACAGTTAGTTTAAATTCAAACATTCACCGCGCATGAGCTAACAAGAGCACGGTATTGAGAAAATTGCCTAATCAGAGTGACACATGCAACTTGTCCTGTCGCTTTCTGAATGCTGGTTTGCAAGTTAAGCGTGTCACGTGCCTCTCGCCTCTGAAAGCTACACCATGCCATTGTTTTATTCAATTCTCCTCAGGGAAGGAAGATAATGCTTATACAAATACAGTCTCCGCAGATCATTTGCGAAGCCACTCATTATATTTGAAACTCTATTTTCTGTGCACACTCAGCGTGCACTATAATCTACCGAAGCGGCCCTAACAAATTATTTACTTTCTTCATCGTTGTGAAGGGTCACTCACAATAGAATTGTTACGATTTTGTCTCTCTGCGTGATAACAGAATTTGGAGACTATAGTCGACAAAAAATTACTTCTGTTGGAGTTATTAAGTTTGTGGAGGAAGGTGGTGCTTCAGATGGTTGTTCCATGTAGACTGTACATTTGAACAAAACGACCAAAGGAAAAAGTCACTTATTTCATTTCGTTGTAAAATGAATTATGTGTTAATTTACCAGAAGTCCAGTACAGAAAACTATCCAAGTATATAATGGTGTGAGTCTTAATCGACATTTTAATCAAACCTTTCTTCACAAACTGATTCAAAATTGAATAGGGCAGTTATTCCCAAAGTGTGCTCCGCGGCGCCCCGGGGTACGATATTTTCACTGAAATGTCACTTACTTGTTAGTCTACAGATGGTTTTAGATATGATTGTTCCAAACATTTGCTTATTTAGTCCTTTTTACATAAAAAATGTTTCTGAATTTGAAATATGTACTTATTTTTTAACTTAAGGCAAGCAACCTAACAACACTAACTTAGCGTTGCAAGTTTTAGATAAGCCTATGCCTACATTCTGACTTGGGCGCCGCAGAAAAATTTTAAAAGTACAAAGTTTGGGATCCCCTGAGATAGGGCATAATTGTAATAATGAATGATTGACGTATAAACTTTATGTGAAGCGTACAGAAATGTTTGTTTCACGAATGGAGCGAACAATAAAACGTTTTATAAATCTCATTCCTTGCAACCACCCAATCACAGTAACTGTTGATCACCTGACCTCTACTTCCACGTCACAAATGAAGTTTGCTGGTATATCTTTGCGTCCTATCACCTAGACCACAAGCATTTCGTTTTCGCACCTTTTTTACCGGACGCCCGGTCCTTTCTTACTTCGGTAGTTGTTCTCGCAGTCAAGTAGAAGGGCTACGAGTTCCACCTAAGACCTCCCCGATGGCCCTGTCGACCTCCGTGGCGTACTGGTTAGCACGCCGCGCTACGACGCCAGGAGTTCCGGGCTCGAGTCCCGGGTAAGGTACGGGTATTTGTGTTTGGCCAAATGAGAAAAACTGAAAATTGAGAATAACCGAGAAATGAAAATCTTGAGAATATAGTGAAAAACGGGGGATACTTCAGGTGAGGGTTATTCCTTTAAAAAAAATGGCGCAGTGGTTGCTTCGTCGCCTTGTAATCAAGGGGTCCCGGGTTCGATACTCAGTGGAGGCATTTCGTGGTTTGGATTCCACTTTAAACTGTAGGTCCAGTACCGATTAGCCTTACTGTGCATAAAGCGGACTTAAAACACCAACTCAAACAAACGAGTTCCACTTGCACCAAAAGCAAGCATACAGTCAAGAAGTTTAAATATCGTATGTCTTCATGTCGTTACCCAGTCTCAAACGCAGGATAAAAAAAAAACAAGATTAAGAAAAATAAATGAACCAATGTTCTCGAGGCCGAGTTGGGAGAAGTATATTATGGTAAATAATCATATTGTAGTCACGGACACTTCTGTGTTGTAGCAACACTATTGACTTTCAATTGAATCATTATACCCAGAAGCGTTTCTGTACAGTGTCTCTCAAAAGTTTTAGGACAACGACATTTTAAACTAGGCAACCCAATTTACACAAGGTATTGGTGTGTTGCGTGTAGAGTTAGGTTCAATTTCAGGGTTGCCACATGCACAATAAATATTTATAAAATACGCGAAAGAAATAAAAACAAGTGTATAAAAAGTATTAAAAATATCAATATTACATCGTAAGTGACAAAATTCTTTCTGAAAGAAAAACAATATGTTTTCTAGCATTTCATCGCTGATGAGTCTACAGAAAGGAGAAGAGGTGAGAAAAAACGAGAGGTGACAAATGACAGGAGAAAGAGAAAGCGAGAGGAGAAGAGCAAAAGTAGAGGAGAGAAGAAAGAGAGGATAGACGAGGAGAAGAGATGTAGTGAGGAGAATGGAAAAATATTCTAGGAGAGATGAGGAAAATGCAGCAAAGAAGAGAAAAGAGAAGGAAAACGAGATGAGAGGTGAGTGGAGAGGAGAGTAAAGAAGAGAAAAAGAGAAGAACGAAAAGAAGAGGAGAAAAGTGCGTGGAGTCGGAAATCTAAGACAGGAAAGGAAATACGAGGAGTTGAGATGAGTGGGATGGAGATAAGATGCGAGAAAAGTAGGAAAGGCTATATGAGATAAAAGCAGAGCAGAAGGAGGGGAGAGAAAAAGGAGAAGGAGAAGAGAAGAACAGAAGGGACTGAAGAGAAGAGCT
The DNA here is from genome assembly GCF_977018435.1 of Lepisma saccharinum. Taxonomy (NCBI): domain Eukaryota; kingdom Metazoa; phylum Arthropoda; class Insecta; order Zygentoma; family Lepismatidae; genus Lepisma; species Lepisma saccharinum. Next base: position 67,521,187 of record NC_139246.1, on the reverse strand, counting down.
AGTTGCACCACTCCACAAGATTCGTCTTATAAGTAGTTTTTGTTGAGCATGTCTTCCATTTTTCTTAAAAACGTACTATGAATTCCTTGTCTTGAATCAATGCATTATTTAAATGCCAGAAACCTGGTCTCTACAAATATTATCTGAATCTATTTTGATCCTAACGATATATGCAAAATGGTCTGTAAAGCAAATTGGGAAAGTTTGCACATTAGAAACATGGTGTTTAATACTATTATATACATAAATTATATCAATGCACGAGGCATTCTAGCATCTTCTAGAAAGACGTGGTTCCGCTGTGTTCTGTTTTCTGAACCAGAAGTTGCGTAAATATTACAAAGTTTTATTCCATTTAATATTGCTGTTATTATTCTTCCTGAGTAGTAACATTGTACGTGTTGTATCGGTATTCCTTTACGAAAATAGAGAGCTGAACCATGATTTTGTGGAGTAAAATTATTATACACATCATATATGTTACCGTCTTCTAAATATGAAGTTCCAATTTCTTACAAAAAGGCTATATCCACATATGCTTTTTTTTAAGGAAGTCTAGTAAAGCTTCCTGCTTAATATTACTACACGACTTATTATAATTAATAGTAGCTACTGTATAGGTCAACATATTATTAATGTATAATGAAAAACTAAGGATTACATGTAGATATATATATATATAAATACAAAGTATATATATATATAATTATAAGAAAATATTCTTTTCCAGTTCATTTTACCTTAATCTTATTCTGGCTATATATGCAATATTTCACACCAATTATCAAGGTCACACTATTTGTTAAATTATTGCTTTAATTTACTTAAATCACCTACCCTGCGCTAACATCTTCTTTTCGCTAAGTTCATGTCTCTCACTTTCGCCGCACTTTTAGTCCGTTTTTTTGTACCCGTTACATTTTCCACTACCATTTTCATATTTACACTACTACTCTCACTATCTTCATCAGTAATCAACTCACTATCCATATCGTCTCCCATTGCGTTTTGTTGTTCTTCCTGTCTTTCTGCTGTCTTCTGATCCTTAATGTCATTGGTGCATACCACACTATCCTCTAGGACTACTTCTCTACTTCCTGTTCGGAGTTTTCTTCCTTAGTTGCCAAACATGTTGTACCATCTTCCTCTGCGATCTTCGAAGCCGCCACTGCCACTTCTGCTTTTCTCGTGGTGTCTTCTACAGGGTTGGTAGGTGTTTCGTCCTTCTGGGGGTTAGGGTGTCTTTCAGTATGTATTTCAGTTGATTCCAGCGGATTCTCAAGGCTAGTAGAAGGTGTTTCACTGGATGGAACTTCTTGGTATGGTCCTTCTCGTTGTTGCACCACTTGATTGTAGTTTCGTCCGTGCCTGAGCGGAACTCTGAGGACAGTGGGTTGACGAAGGTCGCACATCTTACGTTCGTGACCAGGCTGGTGACAAATCTGGCACGTCCGTTGCTGTCCATCATAGATAACGTGACACTGAAACGATAGTATTACTAGACACGAAAGTATTGGATTTGTGACTTCCATTTTAGCCACTCGCACTCCATTCTCGCAGTTTTTCTTTCACGCTATCATCGTCCATTTCCAATGGGAGATTAAAGACACGCACAAATTTCACATCCCTTCCCGCATCTTCTAATGACACTTTCACGCTATTGCCATCGGCGTAACGAAACTCCATGTGAGGCCCATGTTGTTCTAATAGTTTTCTCTCACAAATTTAATATACACACAACACAAAATTGTCGGGAGTTGTATTCCCATCAATACGTCAACATGCAGACGGAATTGTCCGTGAATAAATTCATGTATGTCCGTTGCCCTCGGTTTAGGAGCATTCACTGGAAAGCTTATCTTTATCGTATTTAACCTATTCATTTCGTTATTCTTACTTGCCACTATAGTACTTACTGGTTTATCGAATTGTCTCTTATTTTACAAGTCCAATTTTTCAGACGTAGTTCACTCACTAGCTGCACTCGGGGAACGCACTACCAGAGAACGATATCAGCACGTCCAACACCAACGGTGTCCACCGAGGAACTGACCGACTGAGCCAACAATTACTTATTTTTAATAAAAAATAAATTCTCTGTTTGAGGTTAACAAAGTTCACTTTATATCCATTTTGTTGACAAATACACTGGTGTAAGTCATACACAGTGGTTTAAGTCATTGGCTTCATCCATACACAGTGGTGTAAGTCATTTTCGTCAGCAGTAACATTGCAACCATTGCACAAATTACATTAAATTCAAGCCTCTATGTTAAATTTGGATCCAGGTGACACCCCTAAAATGATAAAATTAGAACATTTTTGATCCCGAAGTTATTACAGTACCTTTTGCGTTTTGTTATTTTCTGGAAAACAAGCATAATGTGACTTACACCATTGTAACTTTAACCCGTCCATATATCAGTTACACAATTTGTTTTGTTTCACTTCAAAGTTCGAGAGCTCTTAATGTAATATTATTAATGCATACACTGCTGAGAGCATTTTATTATCTTGAGCCCCTCCCCCGAAAATTTTCTGTATCAGCCACTATGTTGCGTGTGATAGAAGGTATAAGCTATACTTTCAAAGGGGGAGGAGGTTGCCGCTAAAACAGGTGTCGTAGTGAATAATGAGTTACCCCTCACTAAAGGAAGAAGACAGGGTATGTAGTACGTATTTCATTAGTCTCCATGCCCTAGGAATGTTAGGTTCCATCTATCGTTCTGATTTTCTGTTATTTTTCTTCGCTTCCACCAGCAAATGCAGCAGCTGCTTAGATGTAAAGTTTCAAAGACATACAAATATAATTAATGTCAATTTAAATAACGAAACCCGCGGTAGCTCAGTCGTTAGAGCGTGTAATACAATCCAGCGTTGTATAAAATGGGTACCCGGAGGAAACTCAGTGGGAGGGTTTAAAGCAGTCAAGAGCGTGGTGCTGATCACTTCAGTCCAACATTCGGCCTTGATCAAGATGATGTGGAGCCTTAATTCCTCAACTCTTATACGCCTTTATGGCGTGGTGCAAAACACAGGGGAGCATTTTACTTCACTTTACTGTTTACAATATATGTAGCGAATAATAGTTACATAATGTAATCATGAGATTACCATTTTCTATTGTAATTTATCTATTCGTGGGAGCTGAATCTAAACCTGCGTGTTGAACTCAACTCCTGCAACTTTAGGATGCATTTTCTAATTTGATTATTTTATGTCGCTTTTCCTTCTTCTTGGGCAACTGCGATGATGAGGATGAATGATAATCTGAATGAATAGCAATACGGCAACCATTCCTGATTAGGGGCCAAACCTGAGACCTCTGATTTTGAAAGCGTTTGCTGCACGATAGGACACTGATTGTCTCTCTGGAATGGATTGTACCACCATAGAGCTAGGTTCCCTGCTATCTTCTTGAGGTGTAAAGAAAATACATGCACTTACTAAAAACTATAATGTTGTATTATAATAAATATTTACACATAACACGTAATTGCACTGTCCTGCACTCCTGCCTCAGTAAACTGTGTATATAAAGGTGGAAGCTGGTTTTACAATAACACGTCACTAGTTCTTCAGTGAATGATATCAGCACTGTAATGTCCCTTTGATACTGAACTACATATCACTACACTTCACTGATATGCCGAATGAAACGTAGCCACGTTAGGCTTAGGTGTTTTGATGAATATTCGCAACGCGGTGACTTTCGGCTGCTGCCGGAGTGACTTCTGCACGAACACTGGTGAAAGGAAGCTACAGCGCAAAGATGGCGGCAACTAGGCACCGCACCCGATATGAACTGACCAATGGGAGTGCAGGTTTCTTAAAGCACTGGATATACACAAAATAAAAGATTGAAGTTATATAGAAACAACTGCATAGCAAAATGAGCAAGATAATGTTATGTTATATGCGAATATAAGAATATATGCAAATGCTCATTTGACGGGATCGAAATCCTTTGAAAAAACTGTAAAAGTGGTCTGAGAGGAACCAACCTCGGATAGAAACTGATAAAAGTCCTCTAAGGAGCTACAATTTGTAGATCAAATTAAATTCCATGCCACAACAGCCCATTGAGAAAACACTTTCTTAAAGAAATAGAGAAATATATGCCAGAATTCCATCTATCCCACATGATTATGCGTTAAAGTGACCGTGCTGTACGGGAGGAAAGCACCTCTCAAAAGTAAGAGGAGGACTAGAATAATTGTTTAGTATACAGGCACAGATAGTACCCTATCGTCTCAGTGCCCCCGGAAACACCAACAATGCGGTGCCATTTCTCTTATCCTGCTGCTAACGGTCTGTTACAGATATAGCACTGGTGAATAAACCTATTATTTTATGTTCCCTCGTAGACTTACACATAGGCAATTTAAGGGCCCAGTGACGCAGGCAACTCATCGGTGTGCTGCCATCTATGGAGGGAGTCGCGAAACTGCAACGGAAATGAAGAGAGGATGGAAAACCCCGTGTTCTTTCAGCTGGTTACAACACTTTTTTGTCATTGCCCATTCAAATGAAATAAACATAAAGTGCGAAATGATGCCGCAGCACTTCCGAACAAATTTTACAGCTTTCGAGACAATCATTCATGCGATGATGCACCTGCCAGTTTCAAAAATACAACTCCCCTCTGAGATTATCAACAAACGAGGAACTTAGATTTCATTCAAGTTGGGCGACGTACGTACTTCCACTGCAACAATAGATTTGAAGGCGTCAAGACATGAATAGATTGTCGAAATTCTACGAGGCATTCTAAAGTGGGTTGGTACTTCCTGTACCTCCGTCTGAACCACGTGATAACGCATTGTTTGTTGGTACCTCCGTCGTATGCATTTGATTCACATTAACGATTATATGGCGACCGGTCGATAGAAAAGCGTGCGCACGCGAAGAGCCGGGATTTCTATCGATCGTTCATTTCTTGCATATCCCGAATAAATGCCCGTGACGCCGTCTTTGCGGGCGACAAACTGGGGCGTGTAAGAGCGTAGCAAATGTTTTTTTGTAGTCATTATGCAGGCATTCAACGTAAATATACATATAATAGCGCGTTTGTTAACGGTAACACTTAAAGTATTTCAGAAATAATGCTATTAATGTTCGTCATTAAAACAGTAAATATATAAATGGAAACGTTCTTTATTGGAGGACGGTGAAAAGTTGGAGAACCAGGGTAGAAAGATTTTTGCAGCTGGATGGGGGTTTCTGGATGGAAGTAGGGGCCGCGAAAACCCACTTCGCCTGGCGGAATATTTTATGTTGAGCCGCCCCTGCTTGCGCATAGTCTTTAGAAGTGTACGGTAAGGAAGAAACCGGCATTTCAAATACAAACTGTAAAATGATTATGATAACTTGAAGGTTCCATAGCATTATTTAAGTAGCATATTGCAAGTATGTAGTAGTTAAGAAAGGAGAAGGGTATCTAGTCAATACCTTATTTATTTTTTTAGAAAAAATGTCGAAATAATAATTGCAAATTGATAAGAAGCCGGCCCCCGTGGCGGAATTGTTGGCACATCGCTCTTCGGCGGCAGACGTCCCAGGTTCTAATCCCGGCCTGGGCATGGATGTTTGTTACTGTCCATTCATCAATTTCATGACGTCATCACTCGTCCCCATCAAAGGTAGCACAAAATCCGAAGTAAAATAAAGCTAGTCAATCAATCGATCAATAATGATAGTAGTCGTCGGAATTTACAGGATGTCGCAACCATGTAATGAGCATATCTCAATCGACAACTCTATTGATTGATTTTGGAATCCATTGTCCTGAATTTTTTCCGGATATCATCAAACGGATGCGGGGATCGTTACCTTAAATTAATGCCCTGCCAGTTTTCATAAAAAGGGAGTTCATTTATAGTCGTAGCAACTTTGGATAATGAATTGTGCTGACATCACCTTCTACAAAACGTAAACTATGTTTGTTACCTCAAGTACACAACAATTTCATCTTAAAGAAATCAGTGAATATGACACAATTAAAGCAGTAAATAATATACGATCGAATGCCTCTGGCAATGATGGAATAACAATAAAAATGCTCAAACTATCACTTCCGTTTATCTTAAGTCACCTGACACATATAATAAATTTCTCCTTTCGGACCGGACAATATCCAATCAGCTGGAAAACAGCGCGCGTGATCCCTCTACCTAAGAAAAAAGTAACATCGTCCTTAAACGATCTTCGTCCTATAAGTCTACTACCCACCCTTTCCAAGATCACCGAAAAAAATGTTTACAATCAAGTCAGAAATCATGTGAACAGCCTCAATCTTCTTCCGAAATGCCAATCGGGCTTCCGCCCTGCTCACAGCACGGCGACGGCGTTGCTAAAAGTCACGGATGATATATTTCGCTCAATGGACAAGGGTATGACAGTTGCTCTGGTTTCACTGGATCTGACAAAGGCTTTTGACAAGGTTCATCACGACCTACTCTTAAGCAAGTTGAAATATTATAATTTTTCACACCCCGCACACAAATGGTTCAGATCGTACTTGACAAACAGGCAACAGAACGTGTTCCTAAAAACTGCCACGCCCTCTCTCTCGAACACGCTTCCGCTAGAAACTGGCGTTCCGCAAGGATCAATTCTAGCTCCTCTCCTATATACAATCTTCCCAGCAGATTTAGAAACCAACATAGAGCATAGTACAATACACTTTTATGCAGATGACACCCAAATTCAAATCCCATTTCCACCAAAATCACCAGATTATGCAATAGCATTACTTAACAAAGTTTGGCAGCCATCAATACCTGGTGTAATGCAAATGGTCTGAAAATAAATCCTCAAAAGTCTGTTTTCACCGTCATGGGTTCCAAGAATAGCCTCGCAATGATAAACCCGAATAATCCACGCGTCAAAATAGAGACATCCGAAATTCCACATTCAAAAAGTATAAAGAATTTAGGAGTTATGTTAGACGAACACTTGAACTGGGACCTTCATGTTCAAGAGCAAACTAAGAAAGCCTACGCAGCACTAAGATCCCTCTATAAATTTAATCAATACTTAAATACAAATATTAAAATGAAACTTGTGCAAACACTGATTCTCTCTCTTCTAGACTACTGTGATATAGTATACGGTGCAAACTTGTCTGTTCGAAATAAAATCAAAATTCAAAAAGTTCAAAATTCGTGTTTACGCTTCGTATATAACATTAAAAAATTCGATCATATTCTTCCAACCCTGAAAGAAAACAAAATGCTAAACATGAACAGACGTCGCAGACTTCATTTCTGTTGCTTTATACAGAATCTTTTGCATAAAAAAAATTCCCGAAAATTTATTCGAGAAACTAAAAACCAGAAGGGAAATACACAACTACAAAACAAGAGGAACAGCGAAACTTGAACTCTTCAAACACTCACTGGAAATTTTCAAATCGTCTTTTACATTTTCAGCGGCAAAAACATGGAATGAACTTCCGCCCTCCATTACCTCCCTCCCCAGTCCTAACAAATTTAAGAATATCCTAAAGAATTTTCTGTTAGATGAACAATATCTCTGTTCAAGCTCCCACGAGTAACACTACACAATACAGTTTAGATTACATACGAACCTCGCCAATCCAATCCAATCCTTGACAAATCTACAACTATATTGTAATATTTACGTATGCGTTGTTCTATCGTATCTCACAAAACTACCATAATCATGTACATCAATCTCAACATCCGTGCGTGAATGTCCTGCTCAGAAATGTTTAGTATGTGTGTTTTAATGTGTGTGTGTGTGTGTGCGTGAATGTGTTTTTTTTCTCTCTTTATTTTTACCTGTTGTCTTGATTTTTTTAAATCTCATCTTTGCTCTTTCCTTGTAACCATTTTTTATTGTATTTTCTTCTCTTTTTTATGATTTTGTTTATGTACTCTAGGTAAATGTCAAACGGGGTTATGTGGGAGAACAGCCACAGGCTGAACCTCGCCCTTTAATAAAGAAAATTTGAATTTGAATTTGAATCTCCTTTCATGATTCTGTTGAACCACGACTTACTTCAGGAAATGAATAGAAACATTACAAATAATCGTTTGATTTCTTAAAAAGAGTTATATTAATTACCGATATTTTGTCAATATACCCGTATTTCATTCCAGGAAACCGTTTTGCAGAATACTTTTTTTTTTTGGACAAGGCCAACCACACACCGGATCCGACATGACACGACGCTATAGCGAAAGCAGAGAGAGGCTGATGGAGCTACAGCCCTGCATTAGTTTTGTAAAATTTAACATTTGCAGATAAAAGCCGTGAATATTTTGGGAAAGGAATCAAGTGCTAAATGCAATTCCGGTGTTTGAATTTTTGTGTCACTTACAGCGTTTACCAACTTTAGTCTTGAATTTCTTTATTTTATAATTACTGATGCAAGGCTACCAGACGTCCCAAATTAGTTCGGAGAGTCCATTTTTAAATCCTTGTACTGACGTTTCTCGAACTGCATTCCTTAAGCAAAATTGTTTCGGTTTATTGGCTAACTCATATTTATATATGTTCTTTACCATAATAATAATTTCTAATACGTATCATATAAGAAATAAATAGAATAGCTTCTAATATAGAGTTTTAATTTTTAAGGGTGCTGTATTACAAATTAATTAAAGGAAATTTGAAATCAATGTTACTTTGCAGAATACGTACTAATCGAATACTTCTGAGAATCGAAAGTAAACACTCTGTACGCTGTGTGGCAGATTTTGTCCGTAAGAAATGTTGTCGCTGAATGTCGTGTCGGGGGGGAGGTGGGATAGCTATCGCCTACTTGACTTTTTCCCGTTGCTTTTGACTCCATAACATTGCCAATCTACAATTGCACGATTAGCTGTAGCTGCGATACTACCATACATTGGTAAGCATATCTAACACCCCACGAATATTTCGATGACGACTGTGGTGGGGTGGTTAGAAAAAGGTATGATGATTCCAGGGACCTCTGTTCGAATCCCCGCTTGTATACTTCTCTTCTAAATGAGCCTTCTTGAAAATAGTAATTGGTTGGAATATGCAGTTTCCCTCTACATTGGCAGAAAAATAATAAGAAATTATGGACACATATCACCTTTTTGTAAATTAAAAAGATTCTGTGTGTTGAACTACATCAATAACAAGTACTACAAACAATATTTTATCATTAAATACAATATTTTAATGTACCAAAATCACATCACATCTGTTCATAGAAACTGGCACACTTCTTTGAGTTAAATATCAGCTTCGGAGCCGATCAAGCGTGGTAGTACAGCCAAACTAAAGGTTCTGGAAAACAGCACTCTGCAGTTTTCTTAGCACTAGAGTTTTTCAGCAGATGCAGGGAATTTTCTGACTTGCCGAGATAAAAGAAACGGTTACAGAAAGCCTTGCATTTTAATTATTAATTCAGTGCAGTGTCTAATTTGACAAGAGAATGGTAGGAAAGAATTTATGAAAATATGTTCAAGATACTCTGCATCCCATAACTAATCCAAAAAACCTGTCTCAATCCCTGCGCGTGAGAAAAGCCTCATATTCATTTGAAAGAAGAGGGGCGTTGATGGTCGTTGCATTACATCTTTCCCTAGCTTAATATAACACCAACGTCGACGTTCACCAAAGGATCCGGGTTCGAATTCCGACATGAGAATGGGTGTTCTTTGCGAGTGTCCCTTCATCAATTTTACTAATTCATCATTGATCTTCTTCGTCGCGATTAACTAAATGTGGAAGAAAAGCGAAGCTAACAAAAAAAAGTCAAATTGACATTCAAGATTCAGACGGGAGAATGTAAACAATTCAAAGCAATAAGTATATCTATCACTCCCCAAATGATGTGACTTCAGGATCACTTTAATTAATTTCTTCGTATGCAAACTGCTTTTCTAGCTTGTAATTTGAACGCAAAAGTAAGACAATAAATCTGCCAAAATCAGTACAGGCTGGATGAATGTCTTCATATATTCCTGAAAAATCACTCTTCTTCGTTAAATACGGTAGTCAGTTTAAAAATATAATGATGTACGTACGTGCCATTGACTTATACGATTTGTAGCCACATAGCAGAATCTGCTATGTTAACAGAAGTTAGAGCACTTAGATTATTAGGGGTTGGAAACACTAACCTTTGACAAAAACACGTCTTTGATCGTCTTCATTAATAAACACACACAACATTAACTTATAGTCTAACAGCGATGCGTGCACAGCTTAGAGACACTATACCATGAAGCGTATTGCTTTCAAATTAATGTAATTACATAGAACGGGCATTGCAAGATTGGAAACGAACAGGTAATAGTGCAATATGCAGGAGTGATCATGCTAATAGCTTGTGTCCATGCCAGTGAAAGGCCAATTTCGTAAGCGAAATCCTTGGTTCGATTTCCTGTGTGATCAAAGCTTTTTTTTTCCTTTTTCTGCTAACGGATGCAACGAAAAGTATTTCAACGAGTCACAGCTTTATACTTTGTTTTATTGAAAGGACTATGCGTGCGCAATAATTTTGATCAAACGTTATTCTTCTTTGAAAGAAACATCACAGAATTTAAGTTGAAAGTTTTGGGTTACATGGATAAGTGAATATTAATGTTTTCTGTCATTCATTTGCGACTTCGTGTGTGTGTGTGTGTGTGTGTGTGTGCGTGTAATGGTAGGTAGGTTGAGGGGTGCCTTTGGTAATATTTTGCAGGGAGGGGGCAAGATTTGTAAAGCCGGCACTGATACTTTCTTTTACTGCAAAGTGCCTTGCTGCTTTATCTTGCGAACAATATCACTTGAATCGATCAGATATTGTAAACACACATTCTGCATGTCTTTGTTGTCCAATTGATTGAATTGCGTAATTATGCCTATGAAATCACAATCATCAAACTTAGCAAAAGACTGAAACTTACATTTGCAATCATCTCTAGTTTTTCGGGCAGGTACAACTTTTCCACTCCAATTCACGCGTTCTTACACTTCTTAATGACATTTCGTTAGTAGTTTTCAGCGTTACGTTTACGCTTCTTGCAGCACACTGTAGCTTCTTCTTCACTAGACGGCATGGTGTGCACAGCATTAACTATGAACCACCTTCACCGCTTCACAGCCACGTACTGGTAAGGAACCGCCAAAAAACACCACGTGACATCATGGCTACCAACCTGTAAACTGTGCATAAAGGAGATATGTGCTGGACTTTTTTTTTTGTATCCACCATGGAATCTCTCTCACCCAGAAATAACTGTACCACGTTACAGATTGTGTATCTACCCCAATTGAGTTCAATCCTGTAGCTGGACGGGTTAAAGTTACAGTGGTGTAAGTCACTTTGTTATAAAGAGAAAAACAGTCTGACTCACAGCACTTTGCTGATCAACGCAACAACTGTTTCGTTTATTACTCTCATCTCTTGACAGTTGAAGGAATCTCCGATTTAGTTCACATTCTCTGTTAACAGATTAACTTATTTCGATCTGGTTTCTAAGTGGGTTTTTTTTAAAGTAACTTACACCACTGTAACTTTAACCCGTCCAATTATCTCTTTTTTTTTTAAAAAAAACAAATGTCATGTAACAACTTTGTGCATATGGCGATTCAATTAGGATACTTCAATTCAGAATTAGGTACCCGATAGAGGACGCATTTTGTTGCATATCATAGCTGCTTCCGATTTAGAGCCTCGACCTCAGAACAATAAAAACATATTTCTTTAAAAGTTTCAAATTTCGTGTTTCTTCTAACAACCTCAATAAAAACATGCATCTTTATTGAGAGCTAGAACGTTATAACAGGCAAATTGACCATTATCATGTTTCTGCACGTTTCCTTGCTTCAGAAACGCAAAGAATGTAAAATAAAGAGAATGAAAATAATAGAGATAAATTCTCTGTCGGCCGCCATGGCGGAGTGCTCAACGGAAGTCAAAGATCTTGGGAATCCTCCATCTTTATTGTCGTGATTAACGCAAAAGGCAGAATGGTGACGAGAATAACCATCACAGAAATAAATAACTTGTCTACTATTATACTGTCTGCGTGAAGTAGTTTATGGACTCCATCAAGAGAGAAATAGCATATTAGTATTTCTTGCCATGGTTCTTTGAAAACCAACTTCCTTCACCCACGGTTTCACACGGTACGGCAAATGTTAACCCTTTCGGCCGTGACGTTTACATATGTGTACGTCATTGAAATCATTTTTTTTGTTTGCTGCCGCCCTCTTACAACTACAATGGCGGCAGTTGAATGATGACTTCTGAAGCAGTGTTTAGAACTTGCTTGGAACCTGGCAGGTGCCGCCACCTCATCTTTGAAGTTAGATAATATATATTGTGAGAGGTTGCAGGCATGGCTGGTGCTACTGCCGGTAAGTCCTTATTTAGTATTATGAAAATAATGTATTTATGCAATATAATGTGTGTATATTCTAATTCCTATATTTGTTTATATATTTTTTTTTAAATCTTTACATAATTTTCAGTTTCAATGTGTACTTACACTGTATTTGTTGACGTACACAATTGTGCACATCAGGTCTTTAGAGAATGTCCTGTTTGCTTGTAAATAGAGTAAAGAATAACTTGATTTGTTCTTGTTTCTTATATTTTCGGGTGCTAGTAAAACCTAGTAAACACTAATTTGATTGGATTTTGTGTTTGACATTTTCGAATCAAAGGACTATAGTCACGTTTACACAATACAAACCCACAAGAAGGGGTATATTATCAGATATTATTTTGTAAATTGGGATTGTTCACATGTTGGACATAAAAATTAACTATTGCATTATGAAATTCTTACTGCGTGGAAGTCTATTACTCCTTTGTGTACTTCTGTGTATTCACAAATTTTAAATGGATACCTATATGTATAAGGTGTAATTATATCTGGAATTTTTCATCAAGGGTTTACGCAAATTTTTGCGAATTAATTTATTAACTTTGTAACTTTTGCATTTAAATACTTTTCTCTATGGTGCCTGTGTGGGAATTTTGTGTTATATTATGGCATCAGATTAATGTTGTGATTCAAACTTGTTAATTTTAGGAATGTATATATAAGGGAAATTATAATTCCAGGTGTTTTGCTACTGGCATTCTTCTTCGTTTCAAATGTTAATGATCATATGTAACGTGGCGTTTTTGATGCTACTCAGCCGTTTTGGCCTTCCTTTTGACTCATCTCCATTTTTTTTGTTTTGTTAAGTGGGGTTTTGGATTTTTTCCATGCTCCGGGAATTTGTAACATTACAAGCTTTTGGACCTTTGTAATTGTTACACGTACGCGTTCGTACGGAATTAGAACTTATTTGTTTTTAATTAAGTTCTCGTATCCGCTCTTAGACGGCAGCAGCATTGTGCCAGGACATTGTTGCCCTCTAGCGGAACTAATTCAAACTTACTTCCACCTCTCCCTCCCCCTTTTTCCCGACTATTACGATCGGAAGCAAATAGCAGTTCGCAAGCCGTCGCCGGTACAGACAGCTCAGAAGTTCCTTCCAGCACAGCAGTCCTTTTTACACGCCTCGCCAGCCAGTGAAGACGGGAGCCTTCCCTCGTCGCCGAGTCCTCTGCTTCCATGTGCAACCAGTTAACCGCAGATGTTGGGTACCCGTGCGGTTAAAAGAGGAACATTAAAATAGGCGACCAGGAGCTTAAGGTAAATTGGAGACTACATACTATATCCCGCTGTTCGTTCTACGAGAGGATCTGTTACGAAGTCGACTTTAATGTCCGAGAATTGGCGAGACTTTGTGCGTATAATCGACTGGCTGCATTCGACTTTTTTGTGTCAGTGAAATTTGACTTAACCCAACACAGCAAATAAGTATTGGACCTAATTGATTCGTACGAGCGAAAATAAGAACTGAAACTTGATAATTATGCGCTGCACAATTTAATCCATTTGGGTTGTCCTTTTTCGAATCGCTTGCTCAAGAAAGCGTGAGGAGTTTATCCTCATATACCTGACTTATCGTACATCTTGATTTGAATTTTTAGTCCCTTTGCCTTGCAGAAATTCGACAAAAATGGGGAAAAATGACCTTAGTATACCTATACCTATCAGTAGCATCAATCCCGTGCACGAAGGTTTAATGTGTTAAATAGGACCTAATATAACCAATCAACACCGCTATTAAAAGAGATTGAATTATTTATGCTGTTAGTGTATTTTCCTTCTTTTTGATTGATAATTGATTCCTATAGGGAACCCGTTGTAAAGTTATATTTAATGTTAATGTTGGATCAGAGTTTATGAATGGTACGACTGTTTCAAGAACGGCGTTCTTTTTTAAAAGGGGATTTATTGTGTCTATGATTGAATATGAAAACGTTTGCTGTGCAACATTGGGCCAATGTAACTGAGAAGGGTAGGGTGGTACTTTTGTTTGGAAGGATGTCGTTGGCCGCATAGTTGTTAAAATTGTGTTAAAATTGATTACGTGTTATATACCGTAATAAAGAAAAGGAAATTGTTAAAGTTATAGAATTGGATTATAATTAATTAATTGATTCCTTAGGATGTCCCTCTAGCGAATGTCGTTGAATGCCAAGTAAGAATAGTCCCTTTTTTTAATCTGTTTATAAAAGACAAATAAGAAAATTTGCGCCACGAAAATTAAATGAGAATAACAAGGCTGTTGCGCTTAGCGTTGGTGCATTTTGTGTACTTCTAAGTATCCTTCAGATGATAGTTGGTATAACATTAGCGCGCATACATGTATGTGAATGATTTTTCTATTTTGGTATGGGAAGATAATTGCGTAAAGTGGTGACGTAATCTGAAATCTCTCAAAAATAACTAACCTTGTTCTTTTACAGGATTAAACTAGAACGGAATCCTTTGGTTTAGCCCCGTTCTTCGGGATTCTAATAATAATTAGAACCTAATGCGACCTCCTTGTTAGCGGAGTAGTTGTTAGAACTCGCGCGTAGCAAGGACGTCGCGTTATTTTGGTTTTGTATCGCTTGCGCGGGTAATAGGTGTCGATATGGGTATCCTTTTTCGCGCTTCCTTTGTGTCAATTAGTAATTCTGGGTAAATCAACATCGGCCCTAAACAGGCGTTACAAGACACATTTAGAGGATGTGGAGGTAGGGCCCAACACATTCTCTATCTCGGCCATTTTGATGTGATCAGTATCATGCTCCGGGTGCCTTAATTCTCCAGGGTTGCCACAGGTACCCATTCATTTGAGACTGGGTTAACCCAAACCCACTTATGCGGGAACAAAGCCAGAGAAATTCCAACCTTAGATCAACCAACCCGGGTCTCCCATGTGGCGGACGAACTACAGACTAGACCAAAACATTTTTCAACTGCAGATAAAATAAGTTATAAATATAATATATTACATATAATATTTGGATACTAATGTGGGTTAAATTTAACTTACAAACGAAGTATATTGAAAGACAGCGAATTGGTAAATTACGATGAAGTCGAGCTGGATGGGTCACATAGTGATGGAGATTATTCCCAAAAATATAAACTACATTGCATGGCATATAATACCAACTCAGAATACTACTACATGAATTACCATTGAGACCTGTTGTACACAAAAGTGCACGTCTTGTATTTCATGAAATACTCTATGTGATCAGAAGTATCCGGACACCCACCTGAAAATAAAATACAATTTTGGGCAACCCTCCATCTGGAACACTGGCAGTATATACAGTGTTGTCCCACCCTTAGCCTTGATGACAGCGTTCACTCTCCCAGGCATACTTTCAATCAGGTGCCGGAAGGTTTCCTGAGGAATGGCAGCCCATTCCTCGCAGAGCGCCAAAATGAGAAGAGGTATTGATGTGGATCGGAGTGGTCTAGCACGAAGGCGGCATTCCAAAACATCCCAGGGTTTGAAATCAGGACTCTGCGCAGGCCAGTTCATTAGTGGGACGTTGTTGTCGTCAAACCACTCCCCCACAAGCCCTGCAGTATGGACGGGTGATCGGTCGTGTTGAAAGACACAATGGTCATCCCCGAACTGGTCTTCAACGATAGGCAGAATGAAAGCTGTTAAAATGTTAACGTAAGCTTGTGCCATGACATTGCCATGTAAAGCAACAAGGGGGCCAAGCCCCCTCCAGGAGAAATATGATCACACTGTAACCCCGCCACCTCCGAATTTCACTGTCGGCACTCTACAGGCTGGTAGATGTCGTTCATCTGGCATTCGCAACATCCACACCCTATCATCGGATCGCCACATTGTGTACTGTGATTCATCACTCCACACAACGGTTTTCCACTGTTCTATGGTCCAGTTTCGATGCTCCTTGCATCACACGAGGCGGCGTTTGGCATTTGTCTGTGTGATGTTTGACTTATGGTCAGGTGCTCGGCCATGGAAACCAAGTTGCTGCATCTTGCGCCAAACAGTAGTGGTGCCTGGAGTAGATCCTGATGCAGTTCGGAATTCCTGTGTGATGGTGGCTATGGATGATTGACGATAATGCTGTACGACCCTCTTCAACACTCGAAGGTCTCTGGAGGTCAACATGGGAGGTTGGCCTGCATGCTTTTGGGTTGTACACATCCTTTCACTATAACATTGGAAACAGTGGACAGAGGGATGTTTAGGAGGGTGGAAATCTCACACACAGACTTCCTACACAAGTGGCACACAACCAACTGACCAAGTTGAAAGTCTGTGAGTTCCTCAGATCATCACATATACTGCTGTCTCACACTGTCTGCAGACTACTGAGTTCTCTGACTATGTGTTCCACGCGGTAGATGGCAGTACGGTGTCGCCCTCTATGATAAACACACGTTTCGCGGTGTGTCCGGATACTTTTGATCACATAGAGTATAATACTTTGAACAAAAAAATCCATCATGTTGTGTTTCCTTACCCCAAGAAACAAGTTCTTAATTATGGTAAAAAAATAGGAGTAAAGACGGCTGAAATCCAACTTGGTGGACCTAGAAATTAAATACTGTCCATGTATTAAATACCCGTATTAATATTTCTTAAGTACGTTTTGCGTAAATAATTATAAAGCGACAAAGTTATTTTTAAAATTCTTCTCTAGGTCTAATGGTAAAGGAGCAATGACATTACCCGTAATTTCCGAAATGTTTTTTTTTCTTTTATTTATTTAAGTAGCGCACTTGCTGTAAAGATTAAGCGGTGTCCATTGAATTATGAGAATAATTTTATTGTAAATGAATACACTCATTTCCTTCAAAGTTTACAGTTACGGCAATTATAGAAGTTCTCATTATTTAGGAAACCATCTCATTTCAACCTTTTTGTCAGTATCATCATCTGACTCACTATGCTCCAAGTCATTGTTTCATCATATATTTCCATGGAGGAGTGGGAATTTATCTACGCGAAGATATTTCTGCCAAAATCCTTTCGGAATCACCCGGCGACTACGACCGATCGTCCGAATATGTAATTATCGAAACTACCGTCTGTCAACAGAAACTTCTCCTTGCCGTAGTCTATCGACCACCTACCACTCGCCTCGAAAATTTCGAAAACGATTTCTACCAAAATATTCTCATGCAATTGTTTTGGGAGACATGATGTCGCTCTGCGTACCACCAAAGGGGAGGCTATGCAATTCCGCGATATTTTCTCAGCCTTCAGTCTTACAATCTGCCACCTACATCCAACCAACACACCACACGGCCACTTCAGACTCCTGGCTTGACGTCATTCTGGTCTCGGACGAAAATCGCGTAACGAGCCATGGCCAAATTCCGGTACCTGGGATTTCCTATCATGATTTCATTCACGTATCATATAACATCCGAGTTCCAAAATTTAAGCCTAAACAAGTATCTTACAGGGACATAAAGAACGTTGACGAAACCCGCTTGAACGAAGACGCTGCACTCGTTCCGTGGCACGTAATTAGCACGTTACCAACAGTGGACGAGCACGTTCACCTGTTAAATACATTTATTCTTGAACTGTTCAGTAAACATGGTCCCGTCAGAAAGAAACGGGTCTCACGTCCCCCCGCCCCCTGGCTGACGGACGACGTACGTCGACTTATGGTCATGAAGGCCAGAGCTTACACCAAATACAGAAATGACGTAAAAAAAGGTGACCCTAGCACATACAGCTTCGAAAATTATAAAACCCTGAGGAACCGCTGCAATCAGGAGGTAAGAAAAGCCAAGCGCCGATTCGCATACGAATCGCTCAACCACCAAAATAAACCGGACGTTATATGGAAAAAGTTGAAAATTCTAGGTGTTGGCAAAGAGAAAATGGAG
The DNA here is from genome assembly GCF_977018435.1 of Lepisma saccharinum. NCBI lineage: Eukaryota > Metazoa > Arthropoda > Insecta > Zygentoma > Lepismatidae > Lepisma > Lepisma saccharinum. The sequence goes on along the minus strand of NC_139246.1, from coordinate 67,502,957 downwards.
GACTACATTCCTAAGTTTGCACCAGATGTACTGAATAATCATTTTTGTGACCTCCCGACTATTGAAAATAATGTTATTATTTGGAACATCGCAACGCACTTCACAAATGCTTCAAAATTTTGCTTTTCCTGGATGTCACCGGAACACGTTAGAAAATCTTTACTTAAGATAAAATCGTCGGTCGTAGGAGTAGATGAAATTTCCATTCTCATGATCAAAAAAAATCCTCCACCATGTCCTTATTCCCATCACGGACATATTCAATTTTTCCTTGCTTTCTGACACATTCCCGTCGCTTTGGAAACTCGCCCAGGTACGCCCTATACCTAAAACAAGCAACGAAATCAATTTAAACAATTTCAGACCAATCAGCATCCTCCCAGCTCTGTCTAAGGCTCTAGAACATCTTATTAGTGGTAAAACCCGTGACTTCCTAGCACGAAATAACCTAATAAACCACTTTCAATCTGGGTTCCGTAGCAACCACAGCACATGCACGGCTCTCGTCAACGTAACCGACGACATTAGGTTAGCTATGGACAATCGACAACTTACAATCCTTGTTCTTCTCGATTTTACCAAAGCTTTCCAAACCATTGATCACGAAATTTTACTC